>NC_092630.1:31462128-32086056 GCF_039555335.1 Amphiura filiformis | reverse complement strand
CTCCAAGATCCTCTCTCTGACAATAGATTTTGCATGGTACTGATGTAAGGCTCACAGGTCTGTAATTCCCTGGTGACTTCTTTGCCCCCTTCTTGTAAATCAGCACTACCCTTGCAGTCTTCCAGTCTTTAGGCAAACATTCTTCATCCACTGACTTTCTGAAGATGATAAACAGTGGCTCCGCCAATTCCTCAGCACAACTTGCCAGCACTTGTGGGTGTATGTTGTCTAGCCCTGGTGACTTATCTGGTTTTAGTCCCTTGAGTTTCTTGATGACGTCTTCTATTGTAAAGTGACAGTCCATCAAACCATCTACAAAAGTTCGTGTGTCTAGGTGTGGTATCTCCCCTTCTGGTTCACTGAGATTTGTTCTCTTGGCAGACCTTTATCCTTAAACTTGAATGCCGGTCCATCAACTTTTTCTACTGCCTCGACATGGCAAAATTTCTCCAGTTGTTTAATTTTCTTGGCAGCTGCATTACCACCACCACCATCCTCACTGTCCTCCTTTCTTTTTCTCTTTTTGGCCTTACCACCACCAGACAATGCAGCCATCTTTGCCTCTTTAGCAGCTTTATTCACTTGCTTCCACAATTCTTTATCATGATCTTCAACCTCCTTTACACTTACGGTATGATGGGAATAATTTAGGCATCAGCCTTCTTGCTCCTCATTCTCCGTCAGGTTACCATCATCATCTTCTAGTCTGGAAATGCCAGACTTTACCTTCTGTTTCGCTCTTACATAATTGAAGAGCTGTTTTGGCTTGTCTTTGAATTCTCTCATTATCTTCTTCTCATACTCAGCTTGTGCCTTGATAACATCTTTCTTGGTTTTGTTCCTTTGCTTCACATACTCGATATAATCTTTATATCTCTGTGTTCTCCTGTATTTCATATACAACTGATGCTTCTTCTTCACCGACTTCTTAACTCTGGCTTTCATCCAGAGTGGCTTATTCTTAGCCCTCATTCTCCTCTTGGGTACATACTCATCTACAGCTTGGTTGTATTCACACTTGAACACTTGCCAAGCATCTTCACATTTCATGTCACCCATCTTTGATTCCCTATCTACATTGGCAAATCTCTGCTTCATTGCATTGAAGTCCTCTTTGGCATAATTCAGTCTGTCCTTTGTTGAATGAATTGTGTCAGCTCTACAGATGTACGTCCATATAAGGCAGTCATGGTCACTTTTGCCAACTCCTGGTGCATGCTCAATATCTTCAATTGAATTTTCATCGCTTGTCAACACCAGATCTAACAGGGATGGTTTCTGCCCTTCTCTATGTCTGGTCATCTTTGTAACATGCTGCACTAGCAGAAGATCTTGAGTAACATCCATAAAAGCCTGGGGTTCCGAGTTGATCCCTGCATTCACTGTGTTGAGTTTCCAGTTGATTTCACGGAAGTTAAAGTCTCCAAACACAAGTGTATGGTTGATATGGCTGAGAGTAGCAGTTTCCAGAAGTAGTCTTCTTAGAGCTTCGTTGTTCTGACTGGAGCTATTTGGGCTTCTGTATACAAGCCCCACTAACATTGTGTCCTCCTTATTCAGGTTAATTTCACACCATACTGATGATTCCATCTCAAATTCATCAAACGTGTAGCTCTGTACAGCATCCAAGGTTTGGTGTATGTAAAGCACTACTCCTCCTCCTACTCCGTTTTTCCTTTGTAATAAACACTGTGCTTTCTGTTCTGTGCTGGCATTTTGTCCTCGAATGGTTAGTTTTGTTCTTCTTTGTTACAACACCAATACTTGCCCTAAATCTGTGTATATTTGAATTACTGTATTAAATAGGCAGGGCCTCAGACTTGTTGAAGCTTAGGAGAAAGAATCAAAGTTGATTCTCCTCACCCAATTCTGCAAAAATCAAATGATTCTCCTAAAATCAGATGTGTGCACAAAGCATGATGTTCTTTATAGGGCTGTGGTCTGGGGTTCTAGATGCTCTCTGGTGCAATCTGAGCCTTATTTGGAGCATATTTTTTATAAAATTTATGACCAATTTCAGAAATATCAGGCCTTAATTTTTGTTACATCATTTCATCAAAATTGCTATTTTTATTGCCGAATCACAGCGCAAATCGATTTGGTGATTCACATCCAAATCATGCCCCTGATAGGGATGTGCTCTGGTCAATATAATTATAAGATTGATAAAATTATTATAATAAAGTATAATAAAATACCTCAATAAAAGACATTTTTTTATTTTAATTTTTTATTATCATTTTCATATTTATTATAAAGCAAAACATACAATACTACTTGTAAGAGACAAAGCAATTCTATTATTTATAGAATGTGATAAATAATAACTTATTACCAAAATACAAAGAGAACAAAAAAATGATGTGGTTAATACTGGACACTTACTTAGCACCCCCTTCCTAATAAGCACACACTATGGACATTTCTAACACCTATGTGCACCTTTCAGTGCGATATGTGTGGGATATGGTCAAAATGTGTGTTACATTACAGGAAAAGCATTTGGGTATTAAGGGGGTACTACACCCCTGTAGTAAATTTGTGACTATTTTTGCATTTTTCTCAAAAAATAATAACACACTGGTAATAAAAATTATGTATATTATTGGGGCAAGGAATCCAATTACTACACTGAAATTTCAGTGACTCAAGACAAGCAGTTCAGTATATATGATAGGAAACGAGGTACATGCTAGCGATACCTTATTTCTTATCATAAATAACAAACCACTTGTCTTGGGTCACTGAAATTCCAGTGTAGTAATTGGATTCCTTGCCCCTATAATATACATAACTTTTGTTACCACTGTGTTATTAGTTTTGAGAAAAATGCAAAAATAGACACAAATTTATCGAGGGGTGTAGTACCCCTTAAGTCTATTACTATTTAGTATTTGTCTATTACCCCGAATTACAGCATTGTTTGCATTGAAATGTCCAGTATAACTTTCATAACATAGTCAGTCCTTCAAATTATTTAAACACCCCTGGGCACCAATTAATATGTGACCTGCTCCCACAAAATGAGCATTAAGTCACAAATTGGTAGTTTTGAGACATCCTGACTGACTGAGTTGGTGTTTTTTGTTTGCTGCACACCTGTACAAGCCTGTAGTATGTTCTTTGTGAATGGCTTATTGTGCACTCATTCACAAAGGATATACTATTGGCTTAAACAGGTGCCTATGAAACAAAGGACGCCAACACCGCAGCCAGGACATCTTGAAACTACCAACTTGCGATTTTATGCTCATTTCATGGTAGCAGGTCACATATAGTCACTGCTCAGTGCCAGAAGTGGGTAAGTGCAATAGCTGCCATGTGTAGATGAGTACAATAATACTGTGTGTAAATTGCCAAATGTTCACAGGGCAGCTATTGCACTTACCAAATTCTGGCACTGAGCAGTTGATAGGTCAATTGTGATGGCCAAGATTTGTTTGTTCCAAGCATTATACTCTATTTAATTTTTATGAAATTCATTTGGTGGAATATATTGTTGCTAACAAATGAAATGTGAAGTACTGTAATAAATCATATTTATGGAATAAACAAAATGATTTCTTGCGTATTTGTGTTGAATACATCTTGTGACATACATCTTTTTGTTGTTACCACCGCACCTTGCCAAATAGCACCCTACTATAAACCTTATTGTATTATATTGTCTAGAGAGCAACATTTTGGGTATTGTGAAAAATCTAAACATTTTGCCTGGGGGTCACTCCATATCATATCAAGGAGGCCCCCCACCTGACCCCCTCAGATTTGCTTTATATTTTACTCATATGTTGTACCTGTAAAAATATTAAAACCCTGCAAGTTTGAGGTCTGTAGTTCTTACGGATTTTCTGTGGCAGCCATTTAAAGTTGGAGTAGAGGAGGCTAAATTTGGACCCAAAAGTTGCCCTTTAAATAAATTTCATCTAAACTTGCCAGTTTACAAAACATTACATTTTTTCTTGCATATTTAATGACGCCGTGACACAGCGCGCAATTACAGGAATTTTTTTTTTTTACTTTTTGACAAATTGAGCATGCAGTTAGTGTGTATTCGCCTATTGCACGGTTCCGCCATATGCGAGGAGAGCCTCGAACTGGCAATAGACATGAAAGCAAGTATTACGGAACTTTACGCAATGTTATATGACTGGTTCAATTCCCATTCATGCATGCTGCCAGATCGAGGCTCTCCTCGCATATGGCGGACCCGTGCAATGGGTGAATACAAGGTTTCAGATCTTTCTCTCATTTTATAAAGAAGGCACAGACTCCCATAGTCTTGCATAACAACTTCTAATAATCCCAATCAAAGATAATTATTTTACATAATTATAATTCAGAGCAACTTCCAGGTAGGTGAAAGACTTCTTTGTTCCCTCTTCTGACCATTAAAATGTTAAATACTTCATACTTTGTTTCAATATAATTTATTAAGGCACTGTAAAACTAAGCTCTAGGTAGATAACATAATTGTATACAAATTCTGCTTCTGTACAATAAAAAATAATACATTCAAGGCAAGCAAGCACCATAGTAAAAAAACTTGTGTTGAAAATGGAGATAAATATAATTTAAATGGAATACACAACAAGGGTAGTATATACTTTGTAACATTACCCACTACCCAGTTCACATGTTAAAATTATTAAACCATTCAGAAAACTGATTCATTTCAACATGAGTTTCGAATACAGAAAATACTTTTTTAATTGGATTTATTCACTACCGCTGTCCACGGCCGTTCCGACCATTAGGCCAGGTAAGGCGGTCGCCTAGGGCAGCAAACGCAGAGGGGCGCAAAAAAGGGGCAAAAAAAGAAAAAACGGGAATGGAGAAAAAAATGAGGGCGGATAAAAAGAAAAAAAATGGGAGGAAAAATAAAAAGGGGCAAAAGAGAAACAGAAAAGAGGACGGAAAAGGGAAACCTGGAAAAAGAAAATAAACGGGCAGAGAAAAGGAAAGAAGAAACACGGTGGAGAAAAAAAGAAACAGGGCGGAGAAAAAGAAAGAAACGGGCGGAGAAAAGATGAAAATGGGCGGTGAAAAAACAGAAGGAAAAAAGAAAAACAAGAAAAAATAGAAGAGAGGAGAAAAGAAACAGAAAACACTAAAGAAGAACAAAAAAAGTGTGATAAAATCAGTACAGAAAAGAAAGAAAACCATAGGCGTAGATCACGGGGGGAGGGGAGGGGGGATAAATTCACCCAATATTTTACCAGGGGGATGGTCCATACAATCATCCCCCCTCCAAATGTTGAGGCCCTGAATGCTTTTATCGATTGGCCCCAAATGTAATCATGGCGCAGTGCAGTCCATTCAATCAAATGTTGTCATCAACCTATTTGATCGCAGTGCATTTGTTATGTGCGTGAGACGAACTGTCCGTTACTGTAGTGGTAGATTGCAATCATGCTTTTGTTGAATGCATTTGAGTAGTCCGCCATATTTACGGTATGATACGTCATATGCACAACCTCTATACATTCAGGATTCAAATTAATAGCAATTCATATATTTACTCTTACAAATATTGACAGGTTCAGTATTGTCCGAGTTTGACTCTTATCTATTTCTTATTCTTATTTATGAACTATAAGATAACCTTTGTTTGAAAGTAATGTTACAAATATACAGAATTTCAGATGCAGTTTTACACTGAAAATTGTAACCCTTCATTTTCTATTAATTTAGTTTCAGTTTATTTATTTACCATATCAACAATGGAATGAAAAGATAAATAATACATAATGAAAGGATGACCAAAAAAACCGAGCAAAGCTCAAGAACACTTTGGCCACCCTGAAGAGTAATAACAAAATACAAAACAATGCAGAGACAAAGACACCATTTATGTGTATAGACAAAGACATGACCTACAAGTGGGACAATTCCTCTTTATACTTCAAAACAAATGGAAAATGGAGAAATGCTTTTTGGTACTCTAAAAATATTACATTACTTTGCACCCAAGGAAAAATGAGGAGATATAAACTTAATAGGACAGAAAAAATAAACTACATCTAAACATTGCCCCTATCCCAACTAATTTCCACACACAAACTATTGTATAGTTTTATGGAATAACCATCTACAAATTATTGTGTCAAGTTGTGGAGCAAGCAACTTACACTTAACAGTCTCCCAAACAAACCACTACCACGTTTTTTTGTTTTGTTTTTAAACTCTTCTGGGTAGTCTCAACAGAGAACAGAAATGTCACTGTTCTGCAGTATAAATATAACATCTAAAACTATTAAGAGCACTTCGTAACATTTAACAGCTTGCAAATCTGAAGATAAAAAAACATGAATTGAACTATGGCTTTATACAAGGAACATTTGAATCCAGGTTGGCGATTTATATGCCAACTGTCTGCGATTTACAAGAGACACTATCACACCTACCCTATAATACAGCATTAAGGTTCAATATGTGTTTCAATCTCTCAAATACAATTAGCCTTTTTTGAAATATGGCATACACAAAAGGAGGGCAGTCTTCAATCTGTGTAAAACCCAGCAAATTGTTAAGACTTTACCCAGGGTTGCCAAACCCGCGATTTCGGCGCCCAATTGGCCGATTTTCAACTTCCGTCCCGCGACAAAAAAAGTGCTCCCGCGATTTCGCGACATTTGGGCTACTTTGAAAATCTCACCCATGAAATGTATTAAATGTTGGGCGATTTGTGACAAAGCCGACTTCAAAACTTTTTGATCATGATTGCCAATTCTTTCCGATGGTCATTCAACAAAAGCACCAAACAACTAATTCAATAAACAAAAGTTACAAAACACTCTGTGGTCAGTGTGTGCTTCCCATGACAATGGGACGACAGGAGGGGGGGGCTGGTTAATCGCATCACATGTTGTTGCTAAAGACCACTTGAGCTGGAGGATTATCCTTAGAATATTCCCATCTAAATACTCACAAGTGGTTTAAGACGACTTTCGACTTAAGTAGGTTTTTAGTGTCAGCGGGGTGCCAAGTTCAGTCTACTTCAACATAGGTTTTTGGTGTTTTTTTCGTTGGCGGCAGTTCTTTTGAAATAAAAATGTTTAAACACCTACCGCACATTTTCTTTTAAAACGGCATGATGATACAAAAAACATGGCCGTTTTGAATTTGATTAAAAATAGTACATGCACATGTTGTTATCACTCAGCTGAAGGCAAATATTTGTAGGCCTATCCCCATTGCAATGAATGGCATGTCTATTAAATAATTTGTTTGTTTTCCTGGCATTTTTTAAAATAATTTTTGTTCGTTTGTTTGTTATTTGTTTCAGCATTTCCCAAAAATTAAAAAGATAGTGCAGTTAATTTTTTTCTTACATTTTTGAAAATGTTTATTAGTTTTTCATTATTTCAATTTGCAGTTTAAACATTTTTTTCTTTCAATATTGTTAGTATATATATTTCCACAAAAATTCACAAATAAATTTTCCTTACAGTAGGCCTAGGCCTATAACAAAAAAAAAAAATCAGTTTTGTTAGTTTTTTCAGCATTAAAAAAATAGAAAGAAAGGTGTAGAACCCCCTGAGCCGCTTTTTAATTTTTCTCTTTTTTATATAACTTTTTCATTTTTTGTTAGTTTTTTATAATTTATTTCAGCTTTTCCCAAAAATTCCCAAATAAAGGGGGTATTTCCAGAACCCCTCAAATCGACTTTTAAATGTTTCTTCAACTTTTTTTATTTAATTTTTCCCCAGTTTTTTCAGTTTTTGTTGTTTTTTAGAATTTATTTCAGCATTTTCCAAAAAATTCAAAATAAAACGGGGGTGTAGAACCCCCCTAAATAGACTTTAAAATTTTGGGCGATTTTTTTGGCTATTTGGGCGACATTTCATGGCTAATACCCGCGACTTGGGCTAAAAAGTTTTGGCAACCCTGACTTTACCCACTTCATGCAGCGCCATCCTATTGTGTCCACCATCCTATTGTGTCCGCCATATCTCGAAAAGGCTAATGGTCATTAGCAATATTCAGTTAGAACACCAATTCAGTTTCCCCTAATGCTTCCTTTTTTCAATAAATATATATGAGCCAAGAAACTGTTTCAGAACCATCAATTTTGAGATTGTACTGAACAATCAATCAGGAATAGTGCTATCTAGACTAAGATAGATTTTAACAGCTTAAGAGTTGCTTACCTTGTGGGATTTCAACAATTTGCAACAAATTAACAAAATAAATAACAGAAAACTCTCATTCTTCTCTTGTATTTCACACACTGTGCTAACATGGGCAAAGCTATGAGTGGATCTGAATCAGACATCTTTGTTAAGCCTTCTGCGTACTGTGATGGGAAAGCTATGTTCTTGGATTGTCACTCATGGGGCATGAGGATCTAAAATGTGTTCCCTCTGGCTGGCATGCATTTTTCCACAATCAAATGACAATTGGCTTTTTAAAGCTTGAGTTGCATATTATCAGCACAAAACTTGAATTACATGCGGACTACAAACATGCACTTAAATCAAGTGCGAGGACAGAGCAACAATCCATAGATACACTACTTGCCCTTGAATGATCCCAAACAGTCCCTCCCATCTGCTGGTTTAATCTTCCCACTCTTCCCACCTGAATAGGGATTTGCTTCTTAAACACGTTGACAGAAGGGGTTTGCCTCATTTTCCCCAGGTTTCATGATTATTTTGATTTTCTTGCCACACTCATTAGTTCTTTGGTTTTACTTAAATTTTTAATGTGTATTTTTTAATATGTATATCATGTATATTTCTTAATAATTATGTACTTTTTAAGTTATAGTTTGATGTATATTCTTGTATCTGCATTTTAATGTTTTTATTGTTAAGCGCTTTGACAATTTTACTATAGCGCTCTATAAGTGTCGTTTAATAATAATAATAATCCAATGGTTACTATACTAAAAAATACCATTAGGCTTTTCCAGATGAAATCCGTACACCCCTATGGAAGACATGATCTTCAATCACACAGGGACTGTGAATTTCAAATGGTGTAACCTGAATGGGTGACTCCATTTGAAATCCACACCCTCTGTTTAAGGTTTTCATAGCAGTGGTATTGATTTTCAATGGAATCAGTATGTACTGCAATGCTGATTCAACCAAACACAAAGAAACACAGGTGTGCGTTGTAGTACATTATATGTCATAATCTGAGTGATCCAGACTGTTCTAGATTCAAATTTACCTTGTAGAATGACCTTTGTGACCTGATAATAAGATACAATCCATTGTTACTTGATGAGCCAGTAAAAAACAAATGTTATTAAGGCTACCCAGTGACTTGCATAGTTGAGGTGTGACCATTTGGATAATGTGTGTGTCCAATCATAACCCTGCAAAATAACAACAAGAAAATAATATTATCAGTCAACTGTTTGTTATTAGCAATTGATTGCTACAACTTATTTTCACAAAATTATGCCAAAAGTAAATTAGAAAGAAAGATAACATATAGGCCTAAACAAACATTTATCATTTTAGCCTACAATTTTTCAGGACAGCGGTACCTATTTTGCATTCACTTCAATATTTTGGTGGCAACATGCCAGTGTTACTATCCTAAATTATAGCTTAGTGGTTAATGGTCTGAAAGTTAATTTGAGCCTTCTTTGTAGAATTTCGCATCAAGGCACCCATTAAACAAAACTTGAATGATAATGTAACCACCTAAGATATCTAGGCACATTGAAATGCAGGCAGTGCGACAGGTGTAAACCACAGCATCTGATCCAACCTGAGGCAACAGGCAAGTTGATCACAAGTTAAGCTTGAGTCCTGACGAGTGTGTCTGGGTAGGTGTAAACACTACCAATCAGAAATATGCATGTAGGGGTGCATGCACACGGTTCCTGACAGTGTTATTAGACCAAAAACAGTATAAAAACACATTATAAACAACGACTATAGTTAAAGGAATATGGTCAGTCTATTGGTGAAAAGTGTCTCTGCAGTTAGAGAGTAAAAACTCATTGTATCATTGTTCATGTTTGCCGGTAGTTACACATATACACCAGGCACAAAAAGAAACTCGTCAGTTATATTCATCCTTGCTGTTCAATAACTTGATAATTTTGGATTATTCTGAAATATACATTTTGTTAATTCGACTTTTCTTTCTCATTTGACACCCTGTTCGTGAACATTGAGCAAGAATTGACCAAGATATGCGCCTCCAAACTCTCAAACACCAAAATGAAAACTTGCAATTTTAACGATTCAATTGTGCCTGTTACACTGTGTGCTTTATTGATTGGCCCGTGGTGCTTGTGTGCAATACAATTTGATGCGTTCCAATTGAAAATCGTTGAAAATGCAACTTTTGATTTTGGGGTTGGAGGCGTTGGAGGCGCATAGCTTGGCCAATTCTTGCTGAATGTTTACGAACAGGGAGAAAAATGAAAAAAAAAGTCCAATTAACAAAATGTATATTTCAGAATAATCTAAAATTATCAAGTTATTGAACAGCAAGGATGAATATAACTGACGAGTTTCTTTTTGTGCCTGGTGTACATGTACATTTGGGGTGCATCAGCATTTATAATTACCTGCAAACAAGGACCTACATATGGATTCACACATCACACACCTCCAACCATGAACGTCTTTGGTTGCATGGATATAACCAGGACATCACAAATAATGTAAAAATGCATTTAAAACGGGTCCATGTTTTGGGGGTACAGAATGGGCCTCAGATGGATAATAAGTGGTCTGGTGTGTGTTGGGTAGGTCCATGGTGTGTCGATTAAAAACGGATGTGTGCATCCTCGGTTAGATAGGATTAAATCATATACAGAATGAGGTCCTCGGTTGCAGGTAATTACAAGTAGGGGTGTGTGTACCCCAGGGTGTGTACACACTTTGTTTTCTAGTTACATACTAGTCCCTATACTACTATCACATACCTGTTCTTCTAATTCACTATCATCAGTATCAAACATGAGACCCAGATACGCTAGATGAAACATGGCAAGTAAACCAAACACAACGTTGGTCAAAATTACAAGCACATTTTTCTGAAATAAAATGATAATCAGTCAAACATAATCAATGTTAGAATAAACTTTTTATTTATGATGATGGGTACGTGTATTATATATTACAATTTCCCCAACAAATTTGCCTGGCCTAATTGAGTGTATTTAGCTCTCATTTTACGGACGGATCTTCAGACGGAAGCGTTCTTATAATCTTTACTCTATTCCCTGGCGTACGACAATAAGCACTACTCAATATAAAATACTAATATAAAAGTATAAAAGAGAGGCCCTGGTTCCAGGTCACCCTTACCTTTTTGTTTCTATGTGAGCATGCCGGTTTACAGGCCTTTGCCCCGACACACGCACTGAAAGCATCTGACAATTTCTGTCGTAATACTGAAAAGTGAATTAGTTATAGTTAAAAGTTGGTCATTCATTACTGGGGAAGACTGGAGTAGTAATTTGACATGCACTCAGCTGTATTTTATTTTCCCATGTATTTTATGTGTATTATGTACCAACGAGGGCACCTACAGCTTATTTACTTAGGTCGGTCCGTAAGGGACACAAGCTTGGGTTCCATGGAAAATTCATGGTCCAGATCTATTTAAAATGCACAAGCTAGGCTAGCTGAGCATATAAAAAGCATGCCTTTTATTTTTTTATTTCATCTTTTAGATCAAGCATATCTAGGCATTAACAGCTGAAATCTAAGAGAAAACGTTGACAAAACTTCGGCTAGGCACAAGTGACCTGATGAAAGGGGTCGCCATAGATAGCTGGTCACGGCATCTTTACAGGACAGGCAAGTGTAGCCAGCAGTTGGGCTAAATACCCGATTGTAACTCACTGTAACAAGGTCTTTTATCATGGGTCATCTGTCTGTCTTTACCAGATGTTATGTTGTTGAGAACAAATGCAAAACAGGTATCACATAATTTCAAAAGAGTGAGCTTACCATATTCAGTGTATGAATATAATCCTAATGATAATAGTACTGCTGCCAACTGAAAATTTATTCCCTGCAAACAAAACAAGAATAGGTGTTATCACCATCTACACATTTGCTTTTTGACATTCAATAATTTACCTCTGCAACTACTTATATTATATGCATTGTATTGGTTATTTTACCCATATTCTCTCAATATAAATAAAGCATACAAACTGAAACACTATGAAAACTATGGCTGAAAAATACTGAAGTTGAAATACAATGTTACACCATGCAAATGAAAGGAGAAGATTGCAACATAATGTTTTAAAAATCAAGTTCTCAGCTGGGAGGCAACAGATCTTGAATGCATGTCTACAGTTGACCAATGATTGCTTTTGATCATAGTGGTACAAAAAGTCACACTAGGACAAGTAACAGTTAATTATAAGTATGGTCTGAGTTCCCAATGCACCAAGCCACCCTGGCGCTAATCTAAGTAAAGTCAAGACATTCAACAAGGATGGGGCCTTGGATGCATTAGTTAACGCTGATGTACAATTACCACCAATGTGTTGAAATTGGTAGAAATTAGGTCTGCATCAATACTTGTTAGTAAATATAATAAATGTTTGCATTCAGTTTAAGCAGTCAAAGAAATTAGGTAGATGTGTTCATATTTAATTTACTGAAAACACAAAACTCAATGCTTTTTGGTTGTACTTACATGAAGTAAAGAACTGGCCGCATATGTAAGTAAAATAGCAGCAAAATTACCAAGGTGACGACTTGTTTTGAATACATCTAGCACAACCAAAAATCAAACATTAAAAGAACCGCAATAAGAAATATATAACAGGATAACACAATGCAAAATGTATGGGAAATACAAAAGACAAGATGGCAAAATGTTTGTGATTTGCAACAAAATATGAGGATGGGTAAATTTGTTTTTCTTTAATTTCTTCTCTGAAACCCAAAGCTTTAAACACCTAATTGTTTTCTAAAACTACAGTCATGGACAAAAGTGCTGGAATGTGATTCCATAAGATCGAGTAAACAAAGAACGTTGTGATCATGCCCTAGTAGCATCCAAAATTGATTGGTGAGAAAGTGTATGGAGTTTAGGAAAGAGTTCCAGCCAGAGAGTTCCAGCATGTTATGTCATCAGCTTGAATTATGCTGATTTTTCATCGCCAGAATTTGCTACGATAGCAATGTCCCCCATTGGTTTTGGGTGTAAAATATGGTTAACTTTCATATTTTTTATAGATATCTTTGGGTGTGTCATCCAATTTTACACCGAATTGAATAGACATTTTTATTCTTTTTGTATTTTAGCGGTTTAAAAAATGCTTAACTCCAATAAGCACCCTCTTGTCAGATTGTAGTGATTTTATTTTCTTGTACGAATCATAAACATTCTCTTTTATCTAACTTGTCAAAGAACACATGCATTTCAAGGAAATATAAAAAAAAAACAAGCATAAGAATATTAATGCAAAACAAAAACAATAAATTAAGGATTTAAGCAGAAAATTCATGTCACTTGTATCAGTAGCAGAACTCCACTTATTTAAAGTAATGAAGTAATATCATTTGTTTTGCAGTCTTGATTTACATTCCTGTTATACCGTTATACTGGAACATAGCAAAAGTTATATTTAAGTTAAAACAGAACTGGGAAGTTAGAAAAGACAGCAATGCTAAAAACTATATACTTACAATTTTTGAGCCAAGAGTGCATGGGTAAATTCCAGTTTGTAACAACCTCTACTAATGATCTTGGTAATTCCACATTAAGAGGTTTGGCTACTGCAAAACTCCTACATGACATGAAATCAAAAGTTGATAATTATTATAAAATTATGTGGATCTACAAAATCTGAAAACAAAATCATCTAATGAGTTGAAACAGCTGTCAAGTTACAGATTTTGATACTTTAAGCATGATATAGAAAATTCTTACGATATTCTATTCATCAGGTGTCCAACTAATTGATTCAAGGATTTATTTTTTAATTCAAATGGGGCAACATTTCCAACTACTGTACTTTTGTAATTAATACATAGAGAACCATCCAACATTGACTATGAAACTGTAAACGGAAGGCAAATGACATTCTAGCTGGTGTTGAAAAATTACATTTCTGTACTGAACTTCTCGTAACTAGCCCCAACATCAAAGTGATTCAAAACAGCTAACCAAGAAACCTACTGCTCAAAACCAAAGGTAGGTATACCTTGTTTCACCTTGATGTTGGAAGTGACCTAGGTGCACCACTTGTGTTGCAGTTAAACCGTACACACTAACCTAATTATACACACACATACAGGGGTGGGTTTTTTTTCAGCACACTTGTAGTGCAACCGTGGATAAGGCACTGATGTCACAACCAAACTTGAGACGAAAAGACATAGAGAACCCAAGTGATGTAAGCAATATTATATGTTGTACAATAACAAGAGCCCAGGCAAAGTCCTGACAATAGTAATCACCTAGCTACTCACCATTTCACTTTGTCGCCTTCTTCCACATTACCTGTAGCTCCTAAACCAGCTAAAATACCAGTTGTCTCTGATAAGTAACTGATGAAATAATGACTGAATCGGAATGACATAGCATCTCTATATGCATGCAGCCACCTGCAAAAGTCAAAGGTTACCAATCAATAGAAGTTGTGTGTGAAATTATTGATTGGTTTCAAATAAAGGATTTGAACCAGTGTCATGGCGCAGTGCAGTCCATTCAATCAAATGTTGTCATCAACCTATTTGATTGTTGTGCATTTGTCATGTGCGTCAGACGTACTGACGCTGTAGATTGCAATCATGCTTTTGTTGAATGCATTTGAGTAGTCCGCCATATTTATGGTATGTTACGTCATATGTACAACCTCTATTGCTGTGCTATTTCATAATAAAACAATGTTGATAAAGAAAATACTCATTTTAAAAATTGGGTATTTCAAATTTCATTTCAAAATGACACTCCCTTAGTCCCATTATGTATGAATGCATTGCATTACAGGCTACGTTGAAAAAAATACCATACCAGTTTTGGAGTTCTGACTTACTTATAATGCCATGACTCTGAGGTAAACATTATGGGTGCTATACATGTGGATATGACCAGACATGCCAAGGCCTGTAATAACTTCACTACAACAGTAGCAGTGTATCTCAAATCCTGCAGAAATAAATAAATTAGCAAATTAATACATCAAAGTAAAAAATTCAATGCTGAAGATGAGAATACGTCTGCTTCAATGTATTGTGTTTCAATACATCAGCCAGGCTACTTCAGTGGGCACTGATTGCCTTAGCTGCTAATTGCTTGTTCAATTTCATGAAAGTTCATCTGTGTTGGTAATGGTATAAATCATGATTTTGATTTAAGCTTTTGATACAAATACAAGAAATTAATTCCTACCTCAGAATTTTCAGATGGTATTCCATCTTTCATCAGCGAGCGAGTGACAGTAAAAAAGATTGCGACCTGATACAGTCACTCACTCGCTGATGAAAGATGGAATTATTAGAGTACCATCTGAAAATTTAGAGGTAGGAATTGATTCCTTGTTTTTGGATCAAAAGTTTAAATCAAAATCATGATTGTTGAATTGTTTGCCAATACTGCTGCTTTCGATGATTATTAAGGTATCTCCTATATAATAGCGGACATTGTAAAATTTCATTGTTATGGGTTAGATATCTGATATTTCCCTATCTTCTTAATTGTCTACAGCTTTTATGGCAACTGATACTTGGAAAGGGGCCTATTTAATGCACACATACATCAACACCTGATTTGTATCTTCTAAAGCCAAAAGGCTGTAAAAAGTTGAAAGTTGAAAAACAGGAGACGCAGGATTTGGATTCTAACATATGATAGTGGATCTAGTAGTTATCTACCATTTTCCTCTTTCTAAGGTGAACCAATTACCATTTTTCATGTATATAAGAACTGAAACGGAAGTATTTCCTTCAGAAAAATTGGAATACAAAGACTTACTAAATCTACACCTTGAGCAGCTAGTGCATAAGTACTATAGCTGATCCATGGCCCAAAGATAATACTGCCAGCAAACACACAGTAACCTGTGAACTCTATCACATCAGGGATCTCTTTTAATGTGCCTTGATCTACATCAAAGCCTACTGAAATGATCTTCATAGCAACAATCATCTGACAACCTGGACAGGAAGAAAGCGGTCATTGTGGTTAACCAGAAGTTTCACAAGCTCAATTAGAGAAGGTGTACAATATCCAAACTAGAGCGATACCACACCATAGCTGAACCATGTGGCTTCGGCAGTATATTGTGGTAGGCCTATACCACTGTCACCCGGAGTCTGTAATGGACATAATCTCGAAATGCTACGAAGGTATGACCGCCCGAGTGGTGTTAATGAAAGAGGAAAAGTAAAGAATAACCAAACATAATTGGATCGCACGCATCACATTTATTAATGAGATTATGAATGCCCCTTAATGACCTTAAATGAATTTTAAAATATTTTCAACATGTTTAGAATATCATAAGGATCATTGCGTTTAAATATCCAAAAAAGATATGATAGGTATGATGCATGGATGCAAATTTTTATTATGCAGAACATACTATATTGAAAAATAACAGAATTAACAGCATATATAATTATGTTCTCTTACAAAAAGAATATATGTGACTCCTCGCCACAACTGAGCCCGGATGTCGCCAGTGCCACTATTGAGATATGCTCCATCGAACTTAACAATAAACAATAGGAAAGAAAGGATTTATTGACTGTTTTATTGATTTTCACTACTTAAATGTCAAGTACTATAGACATGATATACATCATTTTAAAGCTAATTTCAAGCAGAATATTTTGGTTGAATATCTCAAAAATGATGATTGGCGACATCCGGGCTCAGTTGTGGCGAGGAGTCACATATGAAGAAAATGGGGTTTTTTTTATCACACACATATTCTATCACAATATCAATAAGTCGGTCTTACGTTTTGGGTGTCAAATTAAATGAATGAGTATCCCTTTAAACTCAAAGGAATGCCCCTATAATTATGTTAACTGACAGTTTAGAGTAAGACCTACAGGGTGTTATGACTGAGTGTCCCTTTAAACTCAAAGGAATGCCCCTATAATTATGTTAACTGACAGTTTAGAGTAAGACCTACAGGGTGTTATGATTGAGTGTCCCTTTAAACTCAAAGGAATTCCACTATAATTATGTTAACTGACAGTTTAGAGTAAGACCTACAGGGTGTTATGACTGAGTATCCCTTTAAACTCAAAGGGATTCCACTATAATTATGTTAACTGATAGTTTAGAGTAAGACCTACAGGGTGTTATGATTGAGTGTCCCTTTAAACTGAAAGGAATTCCCCTATAATTATGTTAACTGATAGTTTAGAGTAAGACCTACAGGGTGTTATGATTGAGTGTCCCTTTAAACTCAAAGGAATGCCCCTATAATTAAGTTAACTGACAGTTTAGAGTAAGACCTACAGGGTGTTATGATTGAGTGTCCCTTTAAACTCAAAGGAATTCCACTATAATTATGTTAACTGACAGTTTAGAGTAAGACCTACAGGGTGTTATGACTGAGTATCCCTTTAAACTCAAAGGGATTCCACTATAATTATGTTAACTGATAGTTTAGAGTAAGACCTACAGGGTGTTATGATTGAGTGTCCCTTTAAACTGAAAGGAATTCCCCTATAATTATGTTAACTGACAGTTTAGAGTAAGACCTACAGGGTGTTATGATTGAGTGTCCCTTTAAACGCAAAGGAATTCCCCTATAATTATGTTAACTGACAGTTTAGAGTAAGACCTACAGGGTGTTATGATTGAGTATCCCTTTAAACTCAAAGGGATTCCACTATAATTATGTTAACTGAAAAGTTTAGAGTAAGACCTACAGGGTGTTAAGATTGAGTGTCCCTTTAAACTCAAAGGAATTCCACTATAATTATGTTAACTGACAGTTTAGAGTAAGACCTACAGGGTGTTATGATTGAGTGTCCCTTTAAACTCAAAGGAATTCCCCTATAATTGTGTTAACTGATAGTTTAGAGTAAGACCTACAGGGTGTTATGATTGAGTATCCCTTTAAACTCAAAGGGATTCCACTATAATTATGTTAACTGAAAAGTTTAGAGTAAGACCTACAGGGTGTTAAGATTGAGTGTCCCTTTAAACTCAAAGGGATTCCACTATAATTATGTTAACTGACAGTTTAGAGTAAGACCTACAGGGTGTTATGATTGAGTGTCCCTTTAAACTCAAAGGAATTCCCCTATAATTATGTTAACTGATAGTTTAGAGTAAGACCTACAGGGTGTTATGATTGAGTGTCCCTTTAAACTCAAAGGGATTCCACTATAATTATGTTAACTGACAGTTTAGAGTAAGAACTACAGGGTGTTATGACTGAGTGTCCCTTTAAACTCAAAGGAATTCCCCTAAAATTATGGTGACTGATAATTAGTGCAAGACCTATAGGGTGTTAGAATATGTTGCTGAACTATTTGATTCAGTCGTCAAGAATATATTAATTTTGTAAATACAGATATATTAAACATAGAAAGGAAAGGCAAACATACCTCTTACTCTATGCCACTGTGAAGGGTCTGCTAAAAATAATTCCCTGTGGGAGTGAAAAAGATAACATTTGATTAAGTCATCTGTACTAGTAACTACAGTGAAGTCTTGAATGTGAATGCCATTATCAAGTGTACTGCAAGCTACTCCAGGAAAACATGTGGCTCCTTGCTCACCCATAACAAACAATATGGCATCAAGATGATGAACTAATGATCACTGATTGGTTTGCACAGCATTTTTTTTAACTGACCTGTTATGTCCCTGCATGCCAATTTCTATACTTTGCTCTGCTTATAATTGGCTACAAAATATTTGGGTTTTTGTTTTTTTCCTGCACATATCAATAAAATTCCGAATAGAGCAATAAACCATCTGAAACTGAAATGCACTATATAAATGAGAATTGTGTAATTAAGCAGTATCCTACACAGCTGCTTCACAATATGTTGACAATTGGCAAACATGCAAAGATCCAGCCATTTAGGCAAGCTTTGGTGTTATGAGAGGCACTGCAGATAAAAATGATGGAAATATGGACCACAAATTGTCCTGCAAGACTAATTCTGTCAAATGTGTGTATTATTTCATAAAGGCCATTATTTAGTTCAGTAAAACCCAGTTTTGTTTGCTTGCAAGTATGTAAATTTAATTCAAAAAGAGTCAGTACCCCCCACACACACACACATGCCACTTGCGCACACCCCCATGGTTGCAAACTGTACCATCATGTGTGACTTGCAGTGTCTGATTGCCTGTGCACCACATTAGGAAAGTTGTATTGCAATGGCAATTTTGTCATAAAAACTGCATTTTCTAAAACCTGATTTGCATAGTGCAGAGATCTGACCTAAAGCTATGACTGTATCATGTGTATGCCATGCTGGCAAGTACATTCCTATACTTACATGATAACTAAATAAGTGACCACTACAACTGCACACACAGCTCCCCTGTACTTGCCCAGGGTTTGATTGGCAACTTGTAAGGCAAAGTATCCCAGGACTGTAAGACTGATGATGTAGAACAAATACTTCTCAAAAAAGAATGCCATGGCCACCAAACCACTACCAATAGACAGAAAATGAAATACACTGGACGGAAGACCTGGCAAAATACAAACATAATAATAACATATTCATTCACAATCTTGAGCATGTTGAGTAAAAAGATTGGGGATAATGAACAACATTGTCATGCCAAAAACTGAACTAAAAGGCATGGCATGGCACTTAGTCAAATCTTGGAAATCAACCATTAGTCGACTGCAGATCTGTCGGATAACATTTTTTCAATGGGAAATGAACTTTGCTGCTTGGATGATGTCACGATGAGGTTAGCATTTATTCCATATTGAAAAGCGTGTTCCGACGGATCTGTACTCGACCGGCCTCGAGATATTCAATATTCTGCTTTTAACTTCAAACTTTTTTTTGTGTCAAACAAATGAATCACCCTACAGATGAAATTCTAACTGTTTAAGGGGGTACTACACCCCTCGATAAATTAGTGTCTATTTTTGCATTTTTCTCAAAAACTAATAACACAGTGGTAACAAAAGTTATGTATATTATAGGGGCAAGGAATCCAATTACTACACTGGAATTTCAGTGACCCAAGACAGGCGGTTTGTTATTTATGATAAGAAATAAGGTACCACTAGGATGTACCTCGTTTACTATCATATACTGAACTGCTTTTCTTGAGACACTGACATTTCAGTGTAGTAATTGATTCCTTGCCCCAATAATATACATAACTTTTGTTACCAGTGTGTTATTATTTTTTGAGAAAATGCAAAAATAGTCACAATTTACCACAGGTGTAGTACCCCTTCAAATTTGTGTTTAGTTTTGTGCTGACAACTAGTGTACTGCCAATACCACTACGGATAACCAATCTAGCTAAGCACTAAACAAACTGCATGCACCTGTTACCAAATGATAATTCAAACCCATTATAATTGTATTGGCTAGGAAACACAACACTTTAATAAATTGAACTCTTTTGGTTGCAATTTTTTGCAAATTGTACCTTTTTTTTTTTTTTTCAAAAAAACAAAATCCAATTAAAACCAAAAATATGAGGTTATCATGTCATATCCAGGGGATTTGTTGGTATTATTGTGCTAAACCTTTTACAATTGTACAAAAAATGGGTGTTATTTCTGTCTTTGTCCTCCTGGCCCCATCATTGCAAATTGGTCACGGTACTTCAATTTCAGTTCTCAAACACATCAAGAATGATCTAGTTTCTAAATATGACAACATGAAATAGTTGACTTACTAAACAAAGTAGTAACTTTCATTGCCATACAAAGCAGCAACAGTGGTAGCGTAATCTGGACTCCTTGAGATATGGATGGCACCACACAATTCTCAAAATGACCCCAGTAGGTGAAGTCTTGATCCTGCTGCATACCATCACCATAGTCATAGTATTCATCCCCATACTGCTGCATCATATTATCTTGGTCATATTCATCATAGTCTTCATACTCGTCATACTCCATGGCTTACTAGGCAGATGTTATACTACGGCAATCTGGAGGCTTAGGCACGTTTTTACACTAAGGTAATCCTGTGTACAAAGATAGAAGGAATGAACAGAATCATTATAACATGCCAAATTTGGGATACCGGGATACATTTGAAGCAGTATTTATTTCTGCACATTATGACACCTCATTTGTTGCAATGGTCCCAATATTCATGTCACAACACACATTTAAATGAAGGTAATCCAAAATTTGAAAGTTGCAGCAAAATCCTATTGCATTGTATTCAGTATCAGTATCCATTGAAGGAAATCTGTTTCGGCTCTATAGTCTAATTAACGTCACGGCTGTGTCACTTTTGTTACAGGATCTCTTTCTTTCTTCTGTCAACCTTTAATTTTGCTCTAGCATTCATATAATATGCTTTCACCGATTTTGACATAACTTGGTCACATTCATCACTGACCATGACCATACATGTCACATGAAACTTGTGGGGTTTCCAACCCATGTTCATGATATTTCTCAAGAAGTTTTGCTACTTGGCACCCTAGTGGTTGCCACACCTTGCTAACTGCTCCTACTGTTTGTGATGATTTTACCTGTTTGTAGACCTTGTATCTGTCTATAATTTTAACTGTGAGCTGATTTTACAGTGCTGCTAACACTGGATGTACTGTGATTTATGTATTTGTCTTCATTTTGGACAATTTTGAGGTAACATTTCTTGGATTCTAAAACTGTATACGGTGGGTATGCTATCAAGTCAAGACAGAGTAGTTCAATTAAAACTTAGTCATGTTTTTAAAATTGTCCATAACTGTTGTCCTGAATATATGAAAATGCATTTTACTAGAGTATCATCTCTTCATAATTACAGTACCAGGGGTAGTCCATTCAACTTTAAGGTTCCTCACTCCAAGGGCCAAAATAGCCTCACTTTCTTTAATAGTGCTATTCATCATTGGAACTCACTGCCAAATGAAATCAAGAACATCAATGATTTTAAATTGTACAAACAATCTGTCAAACAGTTTTTAGCTGATCAAGGGTCCATTTGATTTTTGAGCTGGTCTCACATATCTGCTTTTTGCGTCCTTTGTGCACGTTGTCTCTGTTCTTGTTTTTGTATGGCAGTTTGTTCCTATATCTTGCTTGTAAAGGACCCCAATGGAAATAAGCTTTTCCCAAGGCTTTTTGGGCTATCCTTGGTACTTCTGTTGATTTGTAATTTCGTTATACTTCATGTTCATGCAGCAATTTTGATGTGCAATTTATTTTATTTTGTTATAATAATACTGTATATGTAGTGTAATTTGTATGTTATTCTTATAGTACCAAATAAAATCAAATCAAATCAAATCGGGTTAAAGGTCATGCAGCTGGGGTCATAGGGATCAAAAATGTGATTTCAACAAAAAATGCATCTTTTCCCACAAATTACGTAGGACAGCGAGGCCACTTGCACACATGCACTGTTATTACCCAGTGTATAGAAAGTACAGAGATTAGGGGTCAAAAGTCATTAACCCTAATGCCCCAGGAGCTTTTGGGTGACAGGAAAGGAAAGAAGGAAGGAATAGAGAGAGAAAACAAAGAAAGAAGTTGTTTGCTCTGGGTGGGATTCGAACAGGAGATCCTGTGCATGCCAAGCACTGGATCGGCCACACTTTGCCATGGGTCTTGCGCTGGCCTGGCCAGCGAAAGCGTGCCTATATACCACTTAGGGTGATTGTGTCATCACATTCACATCATGTGGGATGCACGCACGCACATGAACAGTGCATCAAGTAGTATTTTATAGTACCTGGTAGTGTTAGGGTTAAAGTAAGCCTATATTGACTTTAGATAGTGGTCAACTAACCCTTATGCCCCAGGGGCTTTTAGGCGACGGGAAGGGAAAGAAGGAAGCAAAGAAAGAAGTTGTTTGCTCTGGGTGGGATTCGAACCCGAGACACTTTGCATGCCAAGCACTGGATCGGCCACACTTTGCAACAGGTCTTGCGCTGACCTGGCCAGTGAAAGTGTGCCTATCACTTAGGGCAATTGCGTCATCACATCACGTGGGATGCACGCACGAACAGTGCATCAAGCCATCAAGTAGTATTTTATAGTACATGTACCTGGTAGTGTTAGGGTTAAGTAAGCCTATATTGACTTTTGATAGTGGTCAACTAACCCTTATGCCCCATGGGCTTTTTGGCGACGGAAGGGAAAGAAGGAAGCAAAGAAAGAAGTTGTTTGCTCTGGGTGGGATTCGAACCCGAGACACTTTGCATGCCAAGCACTGGATCGGCCACACTTTGCAACAGGTCTTCCGCTGACCTGGCCAGCGAAAGTGTGCCTATAAAGGGCAATTGCGTCATCACATCACGTGGGATGAACGCACGGACAGTGCATATATCAAGTAGTATTTTGTACATGTATGTAGTACCGGGGAACCTGGTAGTGTTAGGGTTAAGGATTAAGGAGTCATTTCCAGTGTTAAACTAAATACATTCAAAATTTATTCTCTGCCAAGAAAAACATAGCACAGTAACAATATGTTCACACTGTTACCCAGTGTATGTGGTATTTTCTTTGTTTGGGGCCAAAGGTCATTATAAGGAGTCACTTCCGATCTAAAATGAAATACCTTTAAAACACTTTTTCTGCAACAAATTACGTAGGACAAAGAGGAGACTTGCACACATGCATTGTTATAACTAAGTTATGGGTAGTTCCAGTAACTGTAACTCGTCGTACCTAGAGTTACAGTTCACTCTATTATTATCTTTTCCACAAATAAGAAACATCACAATATGTGGGCTCATTTTGGGCTCTAAGGATGCAGCTGAGGAACTCTCTCAAGGACAGTTTGGGCATGCACTGGCGATTTTAATCCCATTGTACCAGGGTTTGGGCGTGCTTGGATGATTTTAATCCCACTGTACTAGTCTATACTCCCAAATTGATCAACATTGATCTCATCTTTTGGGTGGGTTCAAAATTCCCAGGGTTGGCAAAACCTGCAATCTTCATGGGAGTAATTTACTTAGTGCAAAAGTGGTCAAAATATTGCTCTGCAAAATGTCTTGATTTTCATGATTTGGATTTATCATATTGAGCAGCATTCTACTTGTGATGTTTCTACACTGTGTAGAGAGGGTCTACAGCATCTCTGAGGTAAAACTGACAAATACAAGGTATATTTCTTGATGCTTGAAGTTTGGATTTCTTAAACGTACAGTGCATCCCTATGTACCGCTGCAAGACTTCAGGTCAGTAGATGTCATTATGTTTTTGATAAAGACTGAAGTCTTGCTGGCAGGACTAAGTTATGGGATAGTCAATAGGGGCTCAAAGATCGATGGTCAATGATTTAATCTCCAAGTCTTAATCTGTCTTGGATAACAAGAGGATGAACGCTAACTTCACTGCCTTGTCTTTTATCTATTGGTTGTTATTTGACTTATTGACTATCATTTGATGACTGAGTTCTCATGATACATCCTCCATGGGTGCAGTGTCAGACAATAGCTTGGGATTATTGGGGCAGAGGTTATCTTTGATTATGCCTTTTGATTTATGACGACTCGCAAGCATTGCATAGTCATGCACGAATTGAAAGACTTGTCACTCATGACAAAAGAATATCAAAGCTTTGTCAAAGGTCATAAAACACTGGATTAGCAGGCCTAGAAATATGTTCATTTCCCGTCAAACCTTAAATGGTTTATATATGATGCAAGCGCAGCAAACAAGAAAATTTGCACATTATAGAGCATTTCCGTACTGTTTTCCTAAGCCTTTTTAGAGCATTTATTTAAAAGGCGCCTCATGAATGTGTGCCAAAATTGCTTGCCCCCCCCTCAGCTTGCCGAAAATTGCTTGCCCTAGCCCCTCACCTTTCGCTCGCTAAAATTTCTTGCCCCCCCCACTCATAATTATTGCACAGCCCTCAATTTCCCTCTAATAGGTGACCCCGGCCATCCGGGTACTTATTTAACATGACGCTACAGTGCCTACACTTACGCTTTTCAACCCACAATAGACTGTGGAGCTGTGCGACTAGTTGAAGAGGCTGATTCAGAATGTTTACATTTTGTTTTGACTCGAATCGAGCTAATTTCTGGGCCGATTTCGGTAAAATAAAGGTTAAATACTTGGCGAAAATTGCATTTTGTGAAGCTGAACAAATGAACATGTAGAGGAGAGTCTTTATTTTTTTTGTTGGCTGGAGGTCCCATGTCGAGAAGTTATACATGTAGAAATGGTAGTATTTTGGCCGATTTGAAAAGGGACAAACCACAGAAAACTACAAATTTGACTTCTGAATCGGATTTGTTGTCAACGGAAGTCAACGGCTTGTGACGTCACTCCGGGTCACCTATAAACTTAGCAGGATTTCCCCCTGTTTCTTAGTATTTCTTCTTCTTTTTTGGTATATTCTCCTCCCCCATAATATTGATTATATTGGTGTTATGAACAGCGGCTGTAGTGCAAGCTACAACAAACTCTTGTCATGTAGGACATGACCATGACAGAGAGTTTTTACTTGCACTTTTTCGCACCACACATGCGTCCACTCACAATCACATGCTCAGAATATACCTCCATGCTCAGACTCAGTCCAGTCCACCGC
The DNA here is from genome assembly GCF_039555335.1 of Amphiura filiformis. NCBI lineage: Eukaryota > Metazoa > Echinodermata > Ophiuroidea > Amphilepidida > Amphiuridae > Amphiura > Amphiura filiformis. The sequence continues at coordinate 32,060,413 of NC_092630.1, read as the reverse complement.
AACGAACCCCTCATCCAGATGCTGAACAGGCTTTGATGAGTAGCAGCATAGAAATAGAAGTAGCAAACATACCTGACAAACTCATTACCTGACATACTCATGCCATGGCATGCATGATGATGTTTAAAATATAAAATCATTTCAATTGCTTCCGAATTCAACAACCTTCCCATCATTTTATGCGTGTTTTATTGAAGCCATTCTGATCATTTCAATAGCTGTTCCTTACAAAATATAATCTCTAAATACACCATTGATTAAAAACACCCACACAGTGTGTTCCAAAACCCTCCACATAACTCTTTAATATTATATTTCAACTTATTTTTATTCTACAACACTCACCTCAAATCAGCGGCCGACACGAAGCGAAGTGTGAAATTTAGGTTTGGGCGGTATCGTTTCTTGGTGCCTAATTGGTGCCACCGCCCGATTGGTGCTGATGCCCAACTTGAAGCAACGAGAGCTTTGTACAGGCAGAGAAGATACAGGGTGTCCTAGAATGATCTATACCGGGAAAGTTGTAATATTGTTTTAAATTCTAAGATCTACATAATATTTAGCTTTCTAAGGAATTTTAGATTTTAGAAATTGGATGTTTCTAATAGAAGTTACATTGTGAATTTAGGGTTTTCACAAAACAACCTAATTTGAAAATCTGTAAAATAACTAACTGCAGCCCAAAGTTATTTGAAAAATAATGTTATGCAGGTACTTTTGTTCTTACTTTCCTAAATAATCGATATCTATCTATGCAGTAATCCTTGTATGGAATAAAGGATTTGTTACGCTTGATTGACCTTATACTATTGTTGTTGGGTTTTTTTTTTGGGGGGGGGGTTGAAGATAATTATTGCGGTGTCTGAGTTCCATCATTTTAAGTGCCGGCAAAGATGTAGGCCTATTTGTCTATTAAAATATCTGAAGTCATATTGAAATGTTTCAAATTCCAATCAAGAATTGGTCATCGTTGAACGCTCTACATCTGTGCCAAATTTGATGTACCGTAAAACCTCGTCTATAAGCATATAGGGCCTATATTGTTTTTAATGAAAGCTAAATTAATACGATACATGCGTAAATATGCCAAAACAATAGATTGGCCTTACAATAATACTTGTTTGTATATGCTTGGATCTGTAATTATGATTTGCTCAAATTCCATAATGGCGCCTGGATTAATTTAGCTGTCATCAGAAGCATTCTATTATGCTTGTAGACGAGGTTTTACGGTATTTCCTATAAACGAAGGTAGGATTGCTCTAATATATTGCACAGCACGGCTTGATGATGGTGATAAAGCATCCATGTGTTATGATACTGTAAATTACACAAATGCAGTTTTCGTCCATTTTCAGTAATATCAATGTCACACCAAAACGAATTAAGCTATTTCCATGAAAGTCACACAATAAGTAGGTGACATACCGGGTATGTGCCATTATGTTGCATTTATCAAAATTAGATAGGGCCTACGATCTATGGTTGAAAGTTATTTACATCAAGTTCATGAGGTAAGACAAAGAAGATCATTATTATGTTTAGATGAATCCAAGTGTGTGAAAATAATTGGATCCAAAACATAATAATGATAAAATTGCATGCTTTACGCCCACTATTTATTTATTGGTCTCGCTATGAGTTTTAAAATATTGGACTCGACTACGTCTCGTCCAATATTTTAAAACTCATAGCTCGACCAATAAAATGGGCTCAATCAATCCAATTTTATATATCATACTTGACGTACATGTATATGCCGCCTGGAACCGATGGTCAGCTGATGGTGACATGTATAAATTTTTACACTATACAAAATTACAGAAGTTAACAGTAAATCATCCGTAGGTATATGTGGCAACGTATGTTTTTTATCGATTTTATTACTGTAACACATGGTGTTTTTATATAAAACTGTTTTTCACAATTGAAAATTATTGAATCATCCCACAATTGAAAATGAGAAAAGCCTAATATATGACTTTTACATTTTATTCGTGGATGTGTATGGACCTCCTGTATTTAACATGTGGGATCTTGGTATACTTAGAACATTACTGTGAATACTCAGTTTTAGTGTGTCGTATTATGTATTGAGGAGCTGAAGTAGTTCACTATGAACCATTCGTCCATTCGCAGCACTTTGAACTCCAACAAACTCATTCTAGCAGGAGCGCTAATCTTCATACTTCTCTGTATCATGTATTTTTATGAAGCATCTCCTAGAAGACACAGTGTATTGATTCATGACCTCGGTCAAACAAGAACCTGGTTGGAATCACAAAGTTGGTCCCACAAGCAACTTAAAGCTCTGCCATCGTATCTCCAGGATGCGGTACACAATCATGCTCTACTCCAGGACGATGGTTATGTCGAAATATTCGGTAAATATTCGGTTTATTACAGGGAAGTCAAACCAGGAAAGTCAAGACCAATTGTGGGAGGAGTGGTATTTTTACATGGTGAACATTATACATCTCAAAGATGGATGGAAATGGGAACATTACATCTAGTGGCCAATATGGGATTAAGAGCTATCGCAGTGGATTTACCAGGTAAAGCTCTGAGCCATTTTGTTTTGACAATATTCGACCAACTCCTGCGTGTCTTGGCGAATGAGAGACCACTTGGTTGAGGTTTGCGCTCTATGATAGAGTCGATAAACCATAGATTTTTTTAAAATCTATGGACAAACATAACTTATTTTCCTTCAAATAACCCCATGCAGTATCTGCAGGCATGAGCACTTTGCAATTATCATAATTAAGAATGTTGACATGAGTAATTGAGTACGTGATTATACCCGAGATCACGGAGAATTTTCCGAAACAAGCGGTGCTGTTAAAGTAGACCTCATCTCTTCGCACCATTACTTATTACTTATACTGATAGGTTTCTCTCTATTTTTACAGGTAATGGCCACACACTACCACTTTCTTTGGCGAGGACAACTGATGTTGCTAGATTTATGGGTACCCTTTTTACTGTTTTAAAACTTGACAGACCTGTATTAGTTAGCCCATCCACCAGTAATAACTACTCTCTTCCCGTTGTTTTCGAAGAAGTGCAAATTTTGGCTGGATTTGTTTGCATATCTCCTAATGACAAAGGTCTCCATGACGCAGGTCAGCTGCATGACAAACAGGTAATTGTTGGTTGTATTGTCGTGCGTATTCTGATTGCCACTATTTTGCGAGCATACCCGGTACGTGGAAAGTCGACTTTAGTAACAACACCATAATTTTAGGCCTACATGTATACATACCAAGAAGTTGGCCCTGTAAATTTAGCAAGATTATGACGATATGAGTATATGATTTGTAGTATATTTGTGGGGACTGAGTGGGTTGGATTGGGGTGTGTGAGAGGTAGGCCTATATAAATTATAATGTACGTATTGTGTATGCCCTACCGTGTGAGTGGGGGGTACGTAGCGCATTTCTATTATTTTGCGAAGATACACGGCGTATGGAAAATCGACTTTAGGAGCACATGACAACGTGCAACCTGTATAAGCCCTATATAGCATGACGATGTGTCTACATGTCATTATGGAAAGGTTTACAAAAACGATTCTCTTTAATATATACCATCACGCGTACAGTTTCCACCTCGATACACCTGAGCACACATTTTCGTCCAAAAGCTCTAGCAGAGGATGATTTAAGGAAGCCCCATCATGCACTGCAAAAGTGTTATCACTAGAGTTTCAACTGCCACTTTACTTTTCAAATCCCATTGAACTCTGTGCAAAAGATGTTGTTTTAGAATTGTGCGTGTGTCATATTATTACTTAGTCGATTTCAGAACAAAGGTGATGTGTGTTTAAAGGATAATTCACACCTTCTGTAGATAACATAAAATGTGAAATCGACCAGCATCTTCACAGCGTTTTTTATGTAAATATAACTGTACAAATTCAAATTGAACCATGCACGTGCAGTACGTCTATATGCAGTGGGCGAGTAGTGGTGTCGTGTTAACCGCAAGTAACATAGTGGAATGTTGGGAAGTGCTTAAATCATCCTCTGGAGCTCTAGCAAGCAGTGAATTATCTCCGCACAGTCTTTGATTACACTACACGGTTGAGTGCATAGCAATATAACGTAAGAGCTGTGGAGCTTCTAGCTGAAAAATAGGCCTCTTTGATTGTTTTTGTTGAAACCTCAAGTGGTTTTTTTTATGGTTTTTGTATAGAAACGTTAAACCTTTCCATATGATTATGTGGGTGGGTGACTACTAAATACTCTTTTGCGAGGATACCCGGCGCATGGAAAGTTGACTTTACAAATTAAGTTGAGGCTGTAAGATTATGACGATCAATGATATAGGTGGGGTGTGTGGGGGGAGGGGGGGTGGGGGTGGATGTATACATAATGTGAGTGTGGTGCGTATTCTTACTACTACCATATATTTTGCGAGGATACTCGATGATTACGTAAATATGCTTGCTGTAAATATATAGCAAGATTATGACAATGAATAGGATTTGATTGTAGCCGGGGCTTGTAGGCATTTGCTGATTGCGTGTACAGGGGTGTGTGGGCCGGTATAAAGAGGGTGGGTGTGTATATGAAATGTAATGTAATGTAATGTAATGTAATGTAATGTAATGTAATGTAATGTAATGTAATGTAATGTAATGTAAGTAATGTAACGTAATGTAACGTAATGTAACGTAACGTTACGTAATGTAACGTAATGTAAGTGTAGTGGCGGTGTTCGTGCGTATTCGTATTAATACGTTCGTACTATTTTTTTGTGAGGATACCCGGTGCATGGAAAGTCGTCTTTAGAAGCAATACCGTAATTTTATTACTTCGATCCCGTAAATATACCAAGATTATAATAACGATATTAAAGTATGATTTAGTAGTGGAGGTTGATGGCTTGGGTTTGCATACATGTCATACTGCAGTTACTGTCCGTTTTCCTATACACAATACACAGTGCTCTTACCATTGACGCGTAACCGCTACAAATAGCGTATGTTAGAAGTATGGTTAATTGCCTAGTTAACGTCGCTGTGTGAAAAATAACCGGCCAATATTAAAAGTACTCTTCTGAAATTCTAGAAAATATAGTTTTGTAACATGTCCTAAATTTTTAGCTAATTTAGATGTTTGGAAATATTCGCACTTTGGTGTTTTAGTGTATGTTATAGGTAATAGTACATTGCCTAGTTAACGTCGCTGTGTGAAAAATAACCGGCCAATATTAAAAGTACTCTTCTGAAATTCTAGAAAATATAGTTTTGTAACATGTCCTAAATTTTTAGCTAATTTAGGTGTTTGGAAACATTCGCACTTTGGTGTTTTAGGAAGGATATGTAAACGACAGATAACACCAAAAAATATGAAGAAATTATTTCCAAACCGTGTTACGGCCCACAGCCATTATGTTTCTCATTTTCAAGAATGTGGTTAACAATATGCACAGTATTGTCTCATTTCGTGAACAAAGGCCACACAGTAATTGTTACCTTGCGTTTGCTTTATAATCGTTCACCCAACTGAAACTATAATACCAGCTCATTGCTCATAACAGACACATGTGTGTGTGGATTTAACCAGAGAAGATCTGATGTAACATAGTTGAGCTGTTTTCAATGAGTGTGATCTTGGTTTAATAGCTTTTAATGGGGTTTAAGTCCTGCAAAGGCCGTGGTGAATTATACTGTAGACATGACTGCATCATGTCTAATGTAATGTAATGTAATGTAATGTAATGTAACGTAACGTAACGTAACGTAACGTAACGTAACGTAACGTAACGTAACGTAACGTAACATAATGTAATGTAATGTAATGTAATGTAATGTAATGTAACGTAACGTAACGTAATGTAATGTAATTTAATGTAATGAAATGTAATGTAATGTAATGTAATGTAATGTTATGTTAAAGCAATGCAATGTGATGCGATGTAAAAGTAATGTAATGTAATGTAATGTAATGTAATGTAATGTAATGTAATGTAATGTAATGTTATGTTATGTTATGTTAATTATGTAATGTAATGTAATGTAATGTTGTAATGTTATGTTATGTTAATTATGTAATGTAATGTAATGTAATGTAATGTAATGTAATGTAATGTTATGTTATGTTATGTTAATTATGTAATGTAATGTAATGTAATGCAATGCAATGCAATGCAATGCAATGCAATGTAATGTAATGTAATGTTATGTTATGTTAATTTTGTAATGTAATGTAATGTTATGTTAAGTTATGTTATGTTAATCATGTAATGTAATGGAATGTAATATAATGTTATGTTATGTTAATTATGTAATGTAATGTAATGTAATGCAATGCAATGCAATGCAATGCAATGCAATGCAATGTAATGTAATGTAATGTAATGTTATGTTATGTTAATTATGTAATGTTATGTAATGTTAATTATGTAATGTAATGTAATGTAATGTAATGCTATGTTATGTTAATGATGTAATGTAATGTTATGTTATGTTATGTTATGTTATGTTATGTTATGTTATGTTATGTTATGTTATGTTATGTTATGTTAATAATGTAATGTAATGTAATGTAATGTAATGTAATGTAATGTAATGTAATGTAATGTAATGTAATGTAATGTAATGTTAATATATGGGGATGGGGTCATTCAATTATACTTTTTCTATTTAGCGAGGATACCCAGTGCATGGAAAGTCGACTTTAGTAGTACCACCGCGGTGCACCGTAATTGTATCTTATAGGCATAGGCCTACACCATAAAGGCCAATACCGTATAAATGCAACGAATATCAAAATTACACCGAAAGAGTCGTATAATTTAATAATTTTAAGCTATTTTACATAAATTTATTCCACCTATACTTATTTCAGATACCAACATTATTGATATATGACGGGAACAAGCTAGAAACCAATCACTCAGTATCTTCTCTGAGACATCTGCCCAATAGCCGTGCATTTTACTTAGGCCATAGAGACGATTCGAATGTAGGCCTACCAACCAATCACAGACGCTCATCATTTCACGACGGAATATTTGTACATAAGCAGGAGTTTCATTATCTGTTGTATAATTTTCTGCAACTTGTGGTTAAGAATATAACGGACCATCGGGGGCTATCTTAGGCGGGAAAAGTCACTGCACGTTGGCAAGACAGCGTATAATAATACAGGGTGGTCCATAAAGAGCTTTACCCAATTTCAATAGTTAGTTTCTCGAAGTTGTCAAATCTGTTGCAATATTCTAGAAAAAGAACATTCTAAAAACATTTGGTGAAACAATTAATGATTGAAAAAGAATTTCAATTAGGAATGTGGCTCCAGTTTGAAGTCAAAGAATCGTTGCGAGAATTGTATAGGCCTATATATATAACCATAGGCCTATGTGTTATATGATTAAAATTACCAACGGTATTCATTGCGTTATTGGAGAATTAGAAGCAAACTTGTGAGTACTGTGTTGGTTCTTTTGTGAATCGAATCGTTTTTCACCCGAAATGTTCACTTGAAAGCTAAAGGGCAGAAGTCGCTGTAAAGACATATCTTGGGTCACAATTATTCATCATTACGGAATCCTTTTTATGTTTTGCGGTTTTTAGCTGGTTTTTGGGTTTTTTTCCTCCAAAATCCTTTCATATCCAAATTCTGAACAGTCCTTACATCTTCTCTGTTCTGAGGTAGCAATTATGAGCCCGGACATGAGCGCGGCGGACATCGAAACGAAGTGCTGGCCGGGAGTGCTGGTAAGCCTGCAGCGCGCCCGCTTGACCTCCGATGAAAGTTTGACATGTTTGAGCACTTTTTGTGTTGTATCCATTATTCCAGGTTGTTCGATAGATCCAATACAATCGTATATAAAATAGAAACGTACATAAAAGTACCCTGAAATCAGCCAAACTTCTCAGCAGAGGGCAGGCACTTTGCACACCAAGACTGTAGGGCATGCATCAAATTTATTCAACCATGCTTTATTCCCATTAAACTCCTTACATGAATAGAAAGGACCTCTTGACTGCCGACAGAGGTCTGCCAGTCACGGATTTTGTTGTACCCTGAATGCCCTGATTCTATGTAGGAATTTATTGTGACTACAACATAATATTGTATCAAGAAGTGTATGTAGTTTTCATCAAAGTTTCATGTTAAATCGTCAAGATGTGATGTGAACTGTTTGGGTATAAGAGCATGATGAGAGTATTCGTTATATGCGGAGCTGCATGAACCGGAAAGTTAACGTGAAAATGCACAGAGAGCTGAAAGAGTGAATATCACGTATTATACTATTACTAGAATTACTATTAGAACCAAATTTGTCTATGGTCAAAGTTATTCAAAAACGCATCTAATCATCATGTTGACGAACTTACTGACTTTGGTTGTTGCTGCATTGTCAGCAACATTTGCAGCAGCTATGCCAAACGTTTTCATTTGGTTAGATCCAGCTGAATCACAACTATTACTTGGTGAGTACATTGTTTTTGTTCTGGCGAAGTTTAGTGCATGTGGAGTTTGTTGCAAAGGCCCGGTGCAAAGCTCAAAGGTCTATCATGTCTATACCATGATACTGTTTCATACAAGCGTCCAACAGTAAACATGGTAAAATGCTAGTCCGAATAATCAGACCCAGAACAAAATATTAATTTCTGACATGATCGTGTACTGGTAAAATGCAACATATTATTGTGTACTACATGTTGTAAGCACAGGTTTATATGTCAATTATTGGAAAGAAAAAAAGCATTAGCAAGCGAAAATGTTGCACTTGGGGACCGTTCACAAACACTTGTTAGGGGGGGCTGATGCAAAAAGGGAGCCCTGAAAATGTTTGACCCTCCTAAGGGGGGGCTCTGAAAAAAATGACCACAAACTTTCCTGGAAAAATTAAGTTTATATGCTTTTCTATGGGGTTGACCCATATTTTTCATGTCAAAAAGGGGGCCTGAAATTTTTGAGGTCTGTGAAGGGGGGGGGGGCGAAAAATGTTCGCGATGATTTCCCTTGGTTTAACTGAAGTATGGTGCTGCCTCAACTTTTCTGATTATTTTATGCTATAACTCAAGATCATTTGATTAGAAGTTACGTAACGTAATTGTAGAATGATTAACCTGAATTTACTTAGAATACAAAATTTGTAGCAAACTTTTATGAGAGAGATTATGTAAATAAAAGGTAATGCTGGGGAGCGAGTTGGCGCAGCGGTAGTTCCCTCGCCTTGCACCACTGAGGTCCCGGGTTCAAGCCCCGGCGCGGCCCAAGGACTCATGTGCACTTGGTTTATCCCGATTCCATGCTCCCTCTCGCAGGTTTTCTCCGGGATCTCCGGTTTCCGCCTGTATCGCAAAAATCGGTGATTAGTTGTTGGTTATCAAAAACTTCCTTCACCCAATGGAATTTGGGGAGCTGCACAGATAATTGGTGGATGTTACAATCTAAATGCGGATAGGTGTGAGCCGTTCGGCAGCAACTGGCCTAGTTGATGCGATCTGATTGTGATGATTCACCATTGCAGCGAAATTACAGCGCTTTGAGTCCTCTAAGATCTGGAGAAAGGCGCTTTATAAATCCAAAATTTATTATTTATTTATGAAGCTGAATTCTGTCGGAGAAGTAGTTAACAAATTCGAAAAATGTTATTAAGTTGGATTAATTCGTTTAGTTTGAGTTGCAACACAGAGGTGAGCTACAACACTTCTCTTTCCATACAGGCCAGCATGCTTTAGGCTTTTTAGCCTGACTTGAGCATTTTGTTTGAACCTGGTCCCATCAGGACCCAAGCGTGTCTCCACATGGAGCAACCGTTTAAACAAACAAACAAATGTAGACGCTGTGTTTAATCATGGTTTAATGCATCAGTTGCCCTGCACTGTTTTAACAACTTTAACAACTTTCAAAAATTCTCTAAAGTCATGAAAGTTGGCAAAATCAGAAAAATCAAGCAAACAGATCACCTTAAATGATTAAGTTCTCCACTTTTGATTTTGTTATTGAACATATTCAGTATATCATTGTTATATGTATTCCAATGCATGGATATCAGTAGCGTAGCCAGCGGGGGGCAGGGGGCAGAGTGCCCCCCTGACAAAAAAAAATGAAAGAAAAAAAGTGCCCTCTGACAAAAAAATGAAAGAGAAAATCAGGAGGGCAAAGGAAAAGAAAAGGGCAAGGAGCCCTTTTCTAGCAAAATTCAGGGCCAAAATAGTGTAAAATACAAATTTTTTTCGCGCTACGCGAGCACATTGTAACAATAAAGCCCTCTTTTAGCCGGATAATGGGCGAAAATAGTGTAAAATACCATTTTTTTCGCGCTACGCGCGCACATCATCCCAATAAGGCCCTTTTCGGGAAGCTCGAAACCATACAGTCTCTATGTATTGTATGATGCAATGCAATTTTTTTCGTCTGTGCCCCCAAAATTTTATTTTGCCCCCCCCCCTGACCAAGAAAGCTGGCTACGCCCCTGATGGATATACGTATATAGTCCACAATAAAGCACTGTTTGGTAGAATTTTATGATTAATAGGAAACGTCGTCGCCGTCGTTATAATTATGGATTAATCGGCTATTAAAATGACCAATCCCCCCAATTATATTGTCTGCATTAAATGAGGCAAAAACGATAGACATTAAATAGTTCTTTGTAACCTAAAATCGAATTTCATTAAGGGGGTACTACACCCCTGCCCAATTTTGTGCCTATTTTTGCATTTTTCTCAAAAATTATAGAGCATTGGTGACAAGTAAGATATGTATATTATAGGGGCAATGACTACAACTACTGCACTGGAAAATTTATTTCAGCACAGATAACAGTTGTGAAGTTACAGTCAAAAATGAGGAAAACCAATATTTGATCAATAAATCAATAACTACTTGCCTTGAGTTGCTGAATTTTCAGTGCAGTAGTTGTAGTCCTTACCCTATAATATACATATCTTAATTGTCACCAATGCGCTATAATTTTTGAGAAAATGCAAAAATAGGCAAAATATTGGCCAGGGGTGTAGTACCCCCTTAAAGCACTCAGACCCTGCAGGAGAACTTTAAGCCGGGGTGAAAGTTGACTAAGTAGTTTGAAAAACTTAATAATAGCTTCCTTTCTTCCTATAGTATAGATTAAAGAGTATTGTTTGCCACTAACAAAAAGGTGTAGATTTCTAAGCTCAATGTTTAATAACAATAACTGCAATAAAATCAGTCACACAAATAAGTTCTATTTTATATTATTCAGTTAAGGGGTGGGGTATGAACGTTTGGACAGTATTTATTGTGGGACATTAGAGCACATCAGACATATCGAATTGCATTCTGAATACGAAGAATGTCATTCTGATATCAAATAATTTTGATTTTTGAAATTCGCAATTTAATACACATTTTATGGCAAATCATTAAAAATTGATATTTTGATATTTAACAGTACTTGAAGTAAACTTTATAAATCTGATGATTTATACTTAAAGTGTATGTAGGTGGGATGAAAAGCCGACGATCAATTGAAAATTTTGACCTTTCGTATTGAAGATATGGATTTTTTTCCAAAAACACCCAAAAAAAATAGGTCTTTTTGGGAAAAAAATCCATATCTTCAATATGAAAGGTCAAAATTTTCAATTGACCGTCGGCTTTTCCTCCTGCTACATACACTTTAAGAATATATCATTAGATTTATATAATTTACTTCGAGGACTGTTATATATCAAAAATTTGAAAAATATCAAATTTTTATAATTTGTCATAAAATTTGTATTATTTTGTAATTTTCAAAAAATGAAATGCTTCGTATTCAGAATGCAATTCGATAGGTCTGAGGTGCTCTCATGTCCCACAAAAAATACTGTCGAAACACAATAAACGCTCATTTTAGATCCCTTAAGTGGCGAAGTAAAGCATAAATAGAGGGTTCCTTAGGGACATGATTTAAACATTTAATACAGGTGTTTAGCGGTTCGGGATCGCACACTTTAGCGCAGATTAGTGGTCAGGTAGCCCGACCACCTTTCACTATGGACCACAATGGCCTCATCCCAATGGCATGGTTCAATAACCTCAATTATACAGTAATAATGCTAAATTTGACCTCAAGTTGAAGAGTATGAGTTTTTGTACCCAATTTTTCAAAGGTCATTCAAAGAGTGTTCAAATGTATTGGGGTTAAAGAACTGTGCCCTGATAGATGGGCATGTTGTAGATCATAGTGTTTGTCATACATACCAAAGATACTCAATACAGCTACAGATGATTTCCTGGATGTGAAATAAAACTCACACACTTCAGTAGATAATAATTATCATCTCAAATGTTTTTGGGTCTTGAATTGCAACAAATGAATGTCAGTTTGTAAATGAGCTTAAAATGCAAACCAATACAAGACAACTATATGGATCTAGTCCTCTATGAAATTGCAAGAACTCTATAAAATGGTTCTTTCTGACCTTTACCAATGTTTACAGAATCCTAAAATGGTCCTTTCGGGCCTTTGCAGAACCTTTTCAGTTCTTTGTAGAACTATTTAAGGCTCAGGACGACTAAGAATATTTTTGTACGACTAAAAGAGTGCACTTGAACCCCTGCATGTAAACCATACTATACATATAGATATGAATCTATTTAAAGAAAGACATGAGCATGCAATGGCGTATATAGTGTTGACCTATTTCACGGCCAAAATAAGATTTAACTATCGGACCAAGAAGTAAAAGGATGCCGAAAATCACAACGATCCAAAACTTGAAAATGCGCTATCTATCATCAGATCATTAGCTGAATACGCATGAAGAGTAAACTGGAGTTCAATTTTCCGGAAAGAGTGATTAGTATCCAATCCATGTAGCTCCATGTAATGGATAATTAATTCTTCTTTCATGTGGTTAGTAGATATAGGACGGTCATTCGGGCGGTCATTATAATTGACTATTAAAAATTTAACTTAACTCTGAACCATCGGTAAAATTCCGAAACGTTTAGCACTCCGTAAAGCTTTAGTGTCGGTAACGTTGTAAGTAAGGAACCGTCGAGAAAATACCAGGGAAAAAAAGTTGATATATATCCCAAATAGTTTATTTCTTACATATTTTGTTGTAGAAAATGCTTTTTTTAGTATATATCAAACATGGGCACGCAGGGTACATAACTATAAATATACATGTACGTTGCACGTTTGCTCAACAAATTTCACTGCAATTGAGTTACCGTATTAAGTTATAGTATTTCTGCGAGTACACCGTCGGTTATCACAGTACCAGTGCAGCCGGTCTCTGTGTGAGTGGCCGAGCTTTCGTTAGATGTGTCTCTGACTTCATAGGATTACTGATGGAGTCAGAGATACGTCTGACAAAAGTCCCACCGCTCACACAGAGACCGGCTGCACCGGTACTGTGATAACCGACGGCGTACTCGCAGAAAAACTATAGCTTAATACGGTAAATCAATTCCAGTGAAATTTGTTGAGCAAACGTACTTATGAACTTATGAATTCCCGTCGGGAAAGACCATCCACATTCAGAATAAATCATATAAATGTACTACATCATTAGAGAAAAATATTTTACATGTACAATATCAAATCGAATAGAAAGCAAATAAAATCCATCATATTAAATTTAAGGATTTTAATCATTTATGTTTTTAGAAAGCTTATTCGATTTTCTTTCCTTTTTCACAGGTCCGTCGACGTCGCCTTTGTACATCATTCGTGAAGGTGTAGTAGATACGTTCTTTCAGACATTAATAACATCAGACTCTTTGGAAGCAATGCCGAGGCATGTCGTCCCTGCTTCAATAAGATCAGTACATATCTACTGGAGAGCACCTAAAGGGGTAAGTGCCTTTCTATAGGCTTTCCCACAATCTAAAATATTATATTTTTCTATAATTGAAGGAGATTTATGTTTAGTTTAGTATAGTATAGTATAGTATAGTATAGTATATTATAGTATAGTATAGTATAGTATAGTATAGTATAGTATAATAACGTTGAGTACATTTGATTTAAAGCAAACAGACATTTGGGTGCAATATGATACTGTAAAACGAAGTCGGAATGATCTAGAAAAGTAATGAACAATTGAGTAAAAACGGCGCGATTCGAAAAGCTGCATCATCATTACCATGTTTACTATTTGCACAATGGTCTTGATCGATTACACACTGACCGCCGCTCATTTTAAGTGAGTGGAACTTCATGTTAGGTTGTGCAATTACACGCCGTATAACTTATTTGACTTAGCAACGTTTCTAATTGTACCGAATTACGTTTATTTATTAATTTCTCGATCATTCCGATTCGTCTTTACACGTGCATTTACAAGTATGATATCACTGCAGCTAGTACTTTAGTAGGCCTACATGTAGACCTAAATATCTCCATACGTTCATATCAAGCAATCAGTGCTCAAAGTAATTTTGTGATGTGTTTATGAGGCGGTGAACTGCAACATCGAGTGCAAGAAAGCAGTTGCATTAACTATGTATTTGTTAACATGAATTGACTTTGAATGAAATCTGACTGTTAAGTGTTAAAACACTTAACAGTCAGATTTCATTCAGTTTGTTTACTTATAAATAGATATCGCATGTATGTCATGTATGTATGTATTCAATCATAATTATCTTATGCGGGAATTCCATGCAGTCTACACCAAATCGACTGCAGCTGACACAAAATGATACTATTAATGGCAATTTACATCCAGTATTCCAAAACAAAAGCTAAACATAATCATGATAATGCGAAGTTTTGATCGAACATTCTGTCGGTCAATATTATCTAAAAAAAAATGTTGCACACACAAATAACATATTTTGATAATTGCTTCAATGAAACATATTTAGCTATACGTTTTAGTATTTGGTTCAACTGATGTTTGACAATAAATTGTTGTATTGTAATGCGGATATTTCTAACTATCCATAGGCAGACAAGGGGTATTGTATTGTCTTCTTTAAGGGGGTACTACACCTATGTGGTAAATTTGTGACTATTTTTGCATTTTTCTCAAAAAATAATAACACACTGGTAACAAAAGTTATGTATTTTATCGGGGCAAGATATCCAATTCCAGTGTAGTAATTGGATTCCTTGCCCTATAATATACATAACTTTTGTTACCAGTGTGTTATTAGTTTTGAGAAAAATGCAAAAATAGACACACATTATCGAGGGTGTAATACCCCTTAAATGAGAAAGTTTAGTTGGTATAAGTTTCATTTTGTGTGTGCATATACGCATTCAGATATAAATTAGTTTATAGTATGCGCTGATATGATTGACATCACTATTATCTCTTGCCTTTTGTATTCTTCCAACCATTGTGATTTAGTTTTGACCCGGTGCATTTCAGGATTTTAGTTCCAAATAAGTGACCCGGCGCCATCGAACTCCAAAAGACTTCTTTTAAGTTCCACCTGTATTGTATATAGCTATACCATACATGCCATAAAGAAATACTTTCTTAACAACTCTATACTAGTATCACAAAGACCATGTACATAAAATGTATGATTGAAATAACTATTCACTAATAGGCCTAACTAAAAAGGAACTATTCGGTCATAAACTTGAATATCTTCAATTGCCATAGTGTTAAAATAGAATTGCAGAATTGGCTCTTATTATGCTCTCCAAATCCGAAACGACATCATGGGTAGGCCTATATCTGATAATTATACGAATAAGTTAAATTAGTCCAAATATCGTTTTGTTTTTGTTTTTTTATTGGAAATTTGTACATTTTCATTTCCGGCGCGGACGTTTATTTTAAACAAATTTTAATCGAATTAATGGTGCGTTAAAAATGAAAAGCGGGTTCTTGTTTAATACATGTATTGTAGATTATTCGGTACGATATGCAACTTATCGAGAACTTGTCCTATTTATTGACTTGTTGTATATTAAAGATCTTATCAAATTGAACGTAAAATTACTGTATATGAGAGCCATTATCGGTAATTATAAATTTGTAGGAATACAGTTATATTTTTGTAATATGAGCTCTGTATACGTGACTGAATCTTTTTACAAAATACATTATTGCATGTTCTTTACCTATATATAATCATGATAATCACTATTATGAGAATAGTTCGCAGTTACTTGCATCCATAACGTCTAGTAACGCTGAAAGTATGTTTGATAAAACAACCAAGTCTCTTATGCCTTAATTGGTTACCCCATCGTGACCAAAGGTAATTGAACATAATTGAAGAAATTTTCATCGTCTATTATTATGTGATAGTCTTTGATATGATTCCATTCCCTCATGTCACATTTTCCTAAATTTCAATAATATTTGTGCTCAAAACAATTGTTTGAATTTTGGCCTCGATTTGAAAAGCCAGACAAAATGTGCTTATAATAACATGTTTTGATCGCATACAAAAGACGTCTGTGTACTAAAAAGCTTGAGTATGTTGAAATCGGGTTATTCATTTTTGCACGCATATGAATGTACATATCAAGATGTTATCAAAAAACTTGTTTTCCCCATGAATGCAACAAAATAAATTGTAATCTACACCAATTTTCCACGACAAATTGGTTTTATACGAACATAAGTGTTTGCAGGTGTGAATTACGACTTTTTGTCAGCCATCGCCTATGATAAATAAAATGTTAACAATGCCTGCATGAATTCTAGCTAATTCTCTCAAATGATTTAACCCCGATATATGTATTCTTTTATCATAGGCATGTTAATTGAATTTTCCCATTAACTCAAAATAGTATAATTTAATTCCATGTGATTAGCTGACAATTACTAATTGTAAATCGGTCATGCAAAATCGACAAAATAATGTGGCGTTAAACCTTCAAATTTCTGTTGTACAAATAACAAGAATTAAATTGTACATTTGTACGACTCGAGATCACCACTGATTATGAAACTGGATGACGTTGATGAATATTTGGGTATAGGCCTACACTCTTAGAAAAAACGTGCAACTTAGAACCTTTTTTTGTCCTGTAGGCCTATGTGTAGAACCCGAAGCAGTGATAAGGTTCTATAAATTAAAGAAGCTTAAAAAGTTCTCTAAAGAACCGTAAAGATTTAAATAGGCATAGGGGCGTTCTAATTAATTAATTAATTCAGGAACTCATCACAAAGTTAAGAAAAGTAAGAAGTATAGTGTTAACCCTTTTTGGTACTAAAATCATTTTCGTGGATAAAGAACCTTTTTTTTCTGTTTTACTTAGAACCCTTTGAAGGTTCTCTATTAATGGTTCCTTAAAGGTTCTTCAAGAACCTTTTCTTGGCCACAGAACTTGTTTAGGTTCTACAAAGAACCCCATTGGTTTTATCATCATTGTAATAATTTATGTTATTTTTTTTGATAATTGTTTTTGAAAACGATTAGAAATTGTGTTTTCCAAAAATTAGATTGCATTACTTTAAATTAGTACAAGTTTAAAAAAACTCAGCACACTTTACAGGTTATCGCTGACCACTACGGCCCACATCATACCACAAACCATTAAACAACAAATCAGGGTCTTTGCTGCTTCAAGAGCGCACACCCTAGACATTCCACAAATAACCATCGTAACCAGGATCAGCTCCCCGAGTTTCGTACGGGTTACAACGAGACAAATTAGCAGTGAGTTCCTTGTCCAGGGGAATTTCAAGCTAACTCAATTTTCTTTCCACGTGAGCGTACTAGGCACCGCCAGGGTTCGAACCCACAACCTCTCGCACCACAGTCGAACGCCTTATCGATTGAGCTAACTTGACTGCTATGTGTGGCATATTTGAAAGAATATTGTGAACTAAAATACTAGTTCGGTGGCAAAGTATAAAGCTGCAATCATCAGCAGCTGTAACCTTTTACATTTAAAGCCTATTACGAGAATAACGTTGATATCTGATATCAGCAACAGTTTCTACAGATAATGTGCACCTGATGATGTAGTCTACCGAACACGTTTCAGTTACCGCCAAGTTGTTACGGTAGCTATTGTTTAGATGAAATTTAATTAATTTAAATGCCGCAAGATACAACTTGAACTGATCAGTTTTGATAGCATTCGGGTATTGTCCGCATTGACGAAGAGCGCCTGTATTGGGCAGCTGCATAGGCGTAGATCCGCGGGAGGGGAGGGGGGGTAAATTTTCCCCAATATTTTGATAGAGGGATGGTCCATACAATCATCTCTATTATGTTGACACCTACATGTGGATTTCTGACGGACCAAATTAACCTCATATTTGGCCGTTTTAGCTTCAATATAGGGCTATAGGCCTACCAACATATTATTAGAGTTGCAAACCTTTGTATTGTTGGTGTAAAACAATGTTCTTCTCATTAATGAACTAAAGCCATAATGTGCGTTACATAAAGAATAGAATAGATTCCTACATACTGCAGTTACTGTCCGTTTTCCTATACACAATACACAGTGCTCTTTCCCATTGACGCGTGACCTCTACAAATAGCCCTATATACGTTAAAAGTATGGGGATATGACTAGTTAACGTCGCTGTGTGAAAAATAACCGGCCAATATTAAAAGTACTCTTCTAAAGTTCTAGACAATATAGTTTTGTAACATGTCCTAAATTTTTAGCTAATTTAGGTGTTTGGAGAGGGTCGCACTTTTGTGTTTTAGGAAGGATATGTAAACGACAGATAACACCAAAAATATGAAGAAATTATTTCCAAACCGTGTTAAGTCAACAATCATTATGTTGCTCATTTTCAAGAATGCTGGTTTACAAAAAGCACGCCATTGTCTCATTTCGTGAACAAAGGTACACATACCATTGTTTCCTTTCGTTTCCTTTATAATCGGTTACCCAACTGAAGCTATAATACCAGCTTTATTGCGATATCGCACATGAAAACAGACACTTGTGCACAACCAGAGAAGATCCGATTTAATCAGTTGAGCTGTTTCAATGAGTGTTATCTTGGTTTAATAGCTTTTAATGGGGTTTAAGTCCTGCAAAGGTCGAGATGAATTCTACTGTAGACATGACTGCATCATGATTTAAATGTTAGATTTCACTGGTCATATTTTGGCTTTTGGTTTAGGTAAAAACGTTTTAATAACATTAAAATGTCGGGTTATATAAAGGTCATGATAACGTTTTAAAACGTTTTGTATGAAAACACACTACAACTTTTTTTTTTTAATGTTTTCAAAAAATGTTATTGTAAACTATTTTTGCAAACATTTTTGTCAAATATTGTGTCAATACTTAAATAACATTATGTTAAAATATTTGAACCCAGGAAACACATAAATATTCTTAAAATGTTCTTTTCAAAACCTTTTAATAACATTTAAATGTCGGGTTATATAAAGGTCATGAAAACGTTTTTAAAACGTTATTGAAAATATTTTGGGCAAACATTTTTCGTAAAATATTTTTTCAACTCCAAAATGTTGCATCAAGTTTTCAAGAATGTTTTTGGAATGTTATTAAAACGTTTTTATACCCTTTATATAACCCGACATTATAACGTTTTCTTTAAATCATTTTTGTTTGCTGAGCAGTAGATTATCAAAAAATGTTTTTTAAGGTTATGAAAACGTTTTATACTCTTAATATACCCTTTATATAACCCGACATTTAAACGTTTTCTGACAACCTTTTATAACTTTTTGCGAATGATGTCGAAAACGTTTTGTGTTTGCTGGGATTGTGCCCTTTTAATTTTGAGCCAAACGAAAACGAAAAAAATTGCTATTTCATTCTGTATCAGCTCGCCGATTGTATTTTAATCATGAATATTGGCGTATAGCTTCACACCAATATCTGTGTTCACACAGCTTGGACGAATAAACCAGACGTAAGTCGAATAGCGATATGCATACAATTTATACGTCACTGATTCAATGATTCGATTATACACACGCACGCGATTTAGCCACCACTCGATCGGTGAACTCTAAATAAAACCGGAGATCTCCGGTTTTATTGTAAAAACTTAAATTTACTGTAATTAAAGCACTTCAGGCTTAGTCTTTCACGTGGTATTTTAATACACAATTGGGCATTACAATCATGCAAAAAGTGAAAATTCAACCAAATTGAGGGCGTCGCTGTGGAGCAAATCATGCTATATAAACTAGTTCTGATGACTTTGCTACTTTTGACAACATAGGATGTGTATTACATTCTTGTATTTCTTGTTTATGCATCTATTGTCATATTTGCTATTGATTTGATCTTTCAGTACCACTATTCTTTCCAAGAGCTTTCCTCAAGTTTACCAGAAGTTATGGGTCCGCCTTTATTAAGTGTCACATTACACGACAGATTGCCAACATTAGATACAGGTATGATAATGCAACATTAAGTATATATTCTATAAATCGAATATCTCAATATGAATATTAATTTTCAATCAAACAGTTCATCAAGACAAGTCCAGTTAAAACGCTTATATACTTTCTTGGGACGTTTCAAGAAGCTTCAAGAGCCAGTACTATTCCTCCGCCAGATGATGTACTTATGTTACCATAATATCTCAATATGAAAGTTTGTGACAGTCGAATATCTCAATATGAAAGTTTGTGACAGTCGAATATCTCAATATGAAAGTTTGTGACAGTTGAATATCTCAATATGAAAGTTTGTGACAGTCGAATATCTCAATATGAAAGTTTGTGACAGTCGAATATTTCAATATGAAAGTTTGTGACAGTCGAATATCTCAATATGAAAGTTTGTGACAGTCGAATATTTCAATATGAAAGTTTGTGACAGTCGAATATCTCAATATGAAAGTTTGTGACAGTCGAATATTTCAATATGAAAGTTTGTGACGGTCGAATATCACAATATGAAAGTTTGTGACAGTCGAATATCCCAATATGAAAGTTTGTGACAGTCGAATATCTCAATATGAATCTATCAATTTTCAATCAAACAGTTCATCAAGACAAGTCTAATTAAAAACACATATATACTTTCTTGGGACGTTTCACTATTCCTCCGCCAGATGATGTACTTACGTTACATACTACCATATACTGCATGCTCATCTCTATGCATGAACACGACAGTACACAATCTGGTTGAGGATTAGAGCAGGCGTACTACTAGCTCTTGAAACGTCTCAAAAAAGGGTTTCAACTGGACTTGTCTGGAAGAACTATTTGATGTTGTAGTTCTGATGAACTGAATGATTTTTTTTCTATTGAGTGTTTTTAAAAGTTTTTAAGTCTACGAAGGTAACTATATAATTATTTCCACCGAAGAGATTTCGGCAAATGTGCATTGTTCATTTGGCAGGCTGCAATATGCTGAAGTTGGACCTAATTAATAAAGTGTTATTTTTATGGCCCCTGGTCTGGGCCAGGATGGGACAAATCAATCTAGGCAATAATTATTTCTATGTAGCAGAAAAATACGATGCAATAAGACGTTTACACTTATTTTGATCATGTGACTTATTTTGATCACATGACTAACAATATAATATCAATTGAAATTAAAGCAAAAAGTGTTCCATTTGTTTGCATGTTATTTATATGAAAGTTTGTGTCAGTCGAATACTATTATCTCTATGCAAAGTATTCTAGCCATAAATATTGTATGTTTTATTCTTGCTGAACAGTTTGATTTAATATGTGTAAGATGTAAAGTGCAATCTAAATATATCTGTTATTCTTGTACCAATATGTCTTAGGCTCATCAAGGACCACAGTGGAAATAAGTGTGCTTTTATGTATTCTTTTCTTTTCTGGCTAGAATACTTTGCTCTATGCATGTACTGTTGTGTCCATGTCCATGCATCGAGCATACAGTATATGGCAGTATGTAACATAAGTACATCATCTGGCGGAGGAAAAGTTCTGACTCTTGAAGTTTCTTGAAACGTCCCAAGAAAGTATATAGCGTTTTAACTGGACCTATCTTGATGAACTGTTTGATTGAAAATTGATAGATTCATATTGTGATATTCGACTGTCACAAATTTTCATATTGAGATATTCGACTGTCACAAACTTTCATATTGAGATATTCGACTGTCACAAGCTTTCATATTGGGATATTCGACTGTCACAAACTTTCATATTGGGATATTCGACTGTCACAAACTTTCATATTGAGATATTCGACTGTCACAAACTTTCATATTGAGATATTCGACTGTCACAAACTTTCATATTGTGATATTCGACTGTCACAATTTTTCATATTGAGATATTCGACTGTCACAAACTTTCATATTGTGATATTCGACTGTCACAAACTTTCATATTGAGATATTCGACTGTCACAAACTTTCATATTGTGATATTCGACTGTCACAAATTTTCATATTGAGATATTCGACTGTCACAAACTTTCATATTGAGATATTCGACTGTCACAAACTTTCATATTGAGATATTCGACTGTCACAAACTTTCATATTGAGATATTCGACTGTCACAAACTTTCATATTGAGATATTCGACTGTAACAAACTTTCATATTGAGATATTCGATTGTCACAAACTTTCAAAATGTTTTTTGCTACATTAAATTTGAAAGTGATGTTTTTTTGCGACATTAAATTTTACAGTGTGTTTGTATTTTATTTTTGTTCCAAAATTTGTAGGTAATGGTAACAGTATTTGTAATATTGTATGTTTTATGCTTACTGAACAGTTTAATTTAATATGTGTAATATATGTAAAGTGCAATCTAAATATATCTGTTATTCTTGTACCAATATGTCTTAGGCTCATCAAGGACCACAGTGGAAATAAGTGTGCTTTTATGTATAGGGCCTACTTTTCTGTGTTTTTATCCTTGGTTTGATTCCTTCCGAAATGAAATGAAATGAAATGAAATGAAATGAAATGAAATGAGAAGTTTTAAAAAAAGAAGAAAGTTTGCGACAGTGAATCACGAACTGTTTGAACCAGACTGCAGCATTTCTACATTCTTACCACTGACTCTTTGGATTTGCATGTTTCAGCTTTTCGTATGGACTTCCCATGTAAAGGAGATGGTATGACAACAGTAAGCATATCACTACGTATTAGAAATTCCTATGATAAGAAGGATATACCAGGATCGCCATTAAATCTGGAATTCGACAAGGAATGTGATAGAGGTAAGCGGCCGTATAATCTATACTGCGCCAATAAAGTATCCTTACACTTGGAAAAATAATCACAATTTCCAAAATTAACAATATAATTTTGTTTTTGTTCTTTTAATAGATGCACTATCTAATCCTGCACATTATGACACCACATTGAATCCAATGTGACTTCAAGTAGCAAAGTTACAATCATTTGATTAGACGACGGTCCGGTTTTAAAAGTGACAAACTGGCCTATTCAAAACTCTACGGACTAGACATCTGGTCTGAGAGTGGTGAATGGCTAATTTATGCGTTTGGCTTTAATTCAAAACAAAAGGAACAAAAGAAAACTGAAACAAAAGAACTGACAAATAAAATGAAAGTTATGAAAAGTATATATACAGAGAAGTACTGAAACTGAAATAAAAACTGCTTTAAATAACGCTTCATTGAAGAAACTGCGTTGTCTCTTTGTTTAGCTTATTGGAATCTTTTTGCGCCTTGTATAGGCCAGTTTGTCACTTTTAAAACTGGACCTTCGTCTATTCAATTGCTTGTAACTTTACTTCTTGAGGTCACATTGGATTCAATGTGGTGTCATAATGTGCAGGAATAGATAGTGCATCTATTAAAAAAAACAAATTTACCCCAATATTGTTCAGTTTTGAAATTGTAATTACTTTTCCAAGTGTAAGGATACTTTATTGTCGCAGTATAGATCATCAACACATGTGGACGTAACCAAACGCAGAGCTTTAAGAGTGTCAGGAAATAATTATCCTTTCATACTACTTCGGGACGGATAAAAAATTGCATTATTGGTTTTAAAAATCCACTGTTTTGACCAACTAATCTATATGATCGGGACAATAATCATACAAACTATGGGAATACGCACCAAATCTATTAAATGTTACATTTTTTTTATTAAAACACTAGAAATATGATTTCATCTTTGTTAACCTTGTTGCAATGAGCATAAATTAATTAACATTCTTTGTCCAATCTATAGGGAAAATACACTGCAATCCACTACATTCTCTCATCTCGATTGAGCATGTGGATGCTAGATATGTCCAATTCCACAAGTTCATAAATCACAAAACAGAATGATTTGGCTTTTGTAGGATTATCAGTTTTGACGGTGAACCTGATTTGACAGCGCATCATTGAATTGTCATTTAATATCATAAGCCTTTACGACACGAGTTCCGATTATTGACCTTATTTTGTAGGTGCATGTTTGTTGCACGCATGATGTCTAAATTGGTGTTAATTACCGCTATTTTAATTAGATAATTAGTTTGGCTTATTTGTACAGTTTAACATTTCACATGCTTAATTTACTGGAAACAAAAGGTGTCTTTCTATGCGAGGGTCAGTTTACTACAGAATATGCTTAGCCTTTATTGGACCAAATTAGGATGCAAAGCAAAGTCAACATACGACCAGCTTTGTAAAATAAGCGGAAATGGATCGTCCGTCTGGCAAACTGTATGAAGAATAACTTTCTATTCAACTCTACCCTCTATTCAACTTATCTCTGCCATAGCTCTGTACATATCTTTAAAACCATTCTATTAAGTTACACATAAACTTGCAATGACAAAATGGTATCTCTCCAAATTACTACATGCAATTTTGTTTCAAAGTCTTTTAAAGATACTAGTTCTATTTTTAAGTCCTTAAGATTACAAAACTTGAGGACTTAAAAAAGGGATTTGGACTAAAGTCATTTAGATACAAAATTATATATAACCTTTAAAAAGTTTTAAGTTGAATTTGTATTTCAAAAGGATTTATTTTTAAGAGTCTGCGAAAGACTTAAAATGCTTAAAACTTTGGAATTTAGAGAATGGCTCAAATCATTCTGATACTGTATCATAGTATTATCATATCAATTAGAACATTGGGCTATTCCATTTAAAATCCACACTACCCCTGTGGAAGATTTTGGAAATATCTTGCATAGGGGGAGTATACATTTCAAGTAGAATGAGCACATTAGGCTGCTCCATTTGAAACTCATGCTCCCTCTGTGGAAGATTCAGGTTGAATCTTTCTCAGAGGGTGTATGAAATTCAAATGGAGCTGCCTAACGTGCTAATTCCATTTAAAATTCATGCATGTTTCCAAAATCTTCCACAGGGGTAGTGTGGATTTCAAATGGAATAGCCCATTTTGCTAACTTTTCGGAAATACGAAAAGACTGTTAGCTATACACGCGAATTGCTGACTTTTCAGAACTCCATGTATGCGATACCAACACCATGTACCGTGGGAGGTTTACTGGTTTTGTCGCTCTGATGAAGCGAATCGTTATTTGCATTATTCTCTCTCAACTTGGTGACCTAAACTATCTTTGAAGCGTCAAGATCATACTATTTCTATTGATTATGAATTCTAGAGAGATTATTACCAGCTGTACCTTCTGTCGTATCGTCTGTTACACTAGGTTTATTTATTTGGACAAACGGCCTTTATGATATTTTACAAAAGCTTGTCCCTAGAATTAATTAATGAATTAATTAACAAGTTCAGAAATTATGCTTAGCCCATATCGAGCCCACGGATTCTCTAAAGATCTATCATACTTCAACATGTTCAAGCAAATTGATTTCTATGTCAATGTTATTTTTAATTCCGTTTTAAGTTCAATAAACGTAGTAAGGCGACGAAAAAAGTCCTGTTCTACGGGCGGAAGGACCTAGGATCGGTCGGGTTTTTGCTGTTTTTTCTTTGTTTGTTTCTTCATTTTTTTTGGAGGCTAAAATTATCCTAAAATTTCACCAGAATATGAAAAATATGAAAAAAATATGAAGATTTTTAGCAAACTAAAACTTTGCAGCCAAAATTAATACATTTTGGCCCAAAAATGGCTGATTTTACATGATTTTAGCCAAATTTTTAAAAAAATCTCCGCAAATTTTGGGTCGGTCGGGTCGGTAGAACAGAGGGGTTTTTTTTCGTCGCCTAAGGAGTATTATTTACTGGTGTTTTGATAAAAGTCTATATGAAAATATAACAATATGACATTTATTTACTGGTTGCTATAGGTTACGCATCTATATGTGATCCTCCTTGTGCCAATGACGGTGAATGTAACTCCCACGGTGTATGTGATTGTCCGCAGGGTTTCTTCGGACCATCTTGTAGACAAGGTAAGAATTTCATTTCATTAACATTGGGCATATTCAAGTTATCAGTTTTGGTTTATCGATATAAGTCAAGAGATAATTAGAGACCCATCGTATTCATGGTATCCCAAATGTTCTGAGTTAAGCTATGCATTACGTAATAGTTGGACGGCAGACGTGCTCTCATTTAAATGTGAAAAGCCTATGTATAGCAATTCATCAGCAGCCTATGTTTCACTGCTCTACATTAATCACAGAGAAAGTGATCCCTACTTGTTTTCCTTTTTTTTGTTTGAGCATGTAAACCACACTTTAAAATGTAACTAAACCTGGCTGCTCTTAGCAGTGACAACGAGGAGCCACGTGACAAAAACCAAAACTAAAACTTGAAAAGGCCCAATGTCACAAAATGTTGCCAATGTGATATTATCAATGGTAATATGATATGATGTTTAGAATACGTCTCGACTAGAATACTCAAACATATTTAGCCTTTTTTTTTCAAATAAATAAAGCGTGCTATTTTATTTGTAGATTGTACACGTTTTACATGTTTTTAAAATTAGATGAATATCTAAGAAGGTTATAGTTGATACAATTTAATGATCCGTGCTTCTGTGTCTTTGAAAACAAAGATATGTCTAGGTTTCGGAATTTTAGAATTATAGGCCACATCAAATAGAGATTCACATTACAACTAATTATTTTCAACTGTATCCTGCTGTGAATCTCTTCTTTGGATAGTTATAACAGCTTATATAGCAAGCCAACATTATGTTCTTAGGTTATAGAAACTAAAGAGGCCTGGAATACAAAGCCAGTCTTTCACTTACTACTCTAAAGTACTCTTATTCTATTACCCATGAGAAAATATGCCACTTGCCCCCTTTTATCAATTCAAACTTTTCTTGCAAATAACTGGGTTAAGCATATTTAAACACAGACCCTATAAGGTCTCGGCCTCGAGTCTATGATTGAAATCTCGCCATATCGCTTACCTTAATCGGACTTCAATGTGTTCTTGATTTAAATTCCTTCTTTCAGGAAACCAGGTATAAGCAACTTGAGTTTACCCAAAATAAATCTATAGGGCAAGAAGAATCACGCATCGTACACTAGCACAAAATAAATCGTTGGTCTATATTCAAAGTTTGTTTTACACAATTGTAAAAATCTAACGTTTTGAGAACTGTGATTTTATTGTAAAACATTATAAATGGCTTTATATAAGAGCAAGCTAGTTAGATTTATAATGCGTCTTGGTTTTATTTCACAGTACTGTGTGACCCTCACTGCTACAATGGAGGTACATGTGTTGCACCTAATATATGTTCGTGTCCCGATGGGTTCAGAGGAAATTTCTGTCAGAAAGGTAGGTTTATAAACTTTACCCCATTAAACGATTCTCTTGGTTACTTTACCCCATTAAACGATTCTTTGTAACTTGCCTTTGAATGGGGTGTTTAAAAATTGAACGAATCTTTTAAATGTTTGATGCCAACAGATGAGTCTGATTTAACACTATACCGTAAAATTCCGTCTACAAGCATATATATGCCTCTAAACGAGGTTTTTTTGACACAAGAGACAAGAGGTAGACACTCTCAACAAAAACGTTATTTGGAGTTTGAACAACTATATTACTGATAAAGGCGGCTGTACAAACATGTATATTTGTAAGACCAATCTATTGCAATGTTTTTGAGAAGGGTATTGGCCTTTCATATCTTTCGTTAAAAAAACCTCGTTTAGAGGCATATATGCTTCTAGACGGAATTCTACGGTATATCGTTATGAAACAGCAGAGTGCCGAATAACAGTTTACTATTATAAACCACCCCTATATATAAAGCGCTTCATGCGATTCGTAGTCTTTGTCAAAGACTACTCAAAGACTACTATCCGATACAAGTTGGCACTAAAACGGAACCCTGCGGCACCCCGTGTTAGATCACTTTGAAATTACAACGCTGACAGAACACATATGATTCACAATCGGTTGTCGACAATTACTAGAAACATACGAATGCTGTAATAGCAAATTCCAATACAAATTATGTACTTGACACGATTAAATATATTGCAACCTCCTTTTGTTTAACTTCAGCTCGCTGCAGAAAGGATTGTAACAACAATGGTTACTGTTTCAAAAAGGGCCAGTGCAAATGTTACAAAGGGTGGACGGGAAAACATTGCGACAGACGTAAGTATTCCACTTGAATAGTATAATAATAGCAATGATAATACCATAAGCCAAATAATTAAGGTACCAGTTGTGTTCACCCCTGTATATCCCAAATAAAGACAAATACATCAAAATTAAAACAAGCAGTCAATACCTGTACTCTTTAGCTCGGATTTAAGACCTTATTTGTTGAAATGGTTGAGAATTAAAGAAACGGTGATCTAAAACCTAATGAAGAAACAAAATCAAAAGTTGCACTTTTGTGTTCTAATCAATGAAAGCACAACGCTAGTTTTAACGTGCTAATCAATGGAAGCGCAGCGCAAGTTCTCTTGTTCACAAACGCTTTGTGTACAAATCAATAGGGCATGCAATGAAGGAAACTACAACTTTTACATTGATATCTTCCTTGGGTTTTAAGATCGCTGTGTTTTTATTTCTTGAACAATTTCAACGAATGAGGTCTTAAATTCGAGCTAAAAGATGTATCTATTGGCTGCAGGTTCCAATTATGACATTTCGGTCTTTGTTTAGGATATACAGGAGGTGAACATAACTGGTACCTTAATTTTTTGGCTTACTGTATAATAATAGCAAAGATAATAGATAGAATAAGGGTGATTTTAGACGGCAAATC
The DNA here is from genome assembly GCF_039555335.1 of Amphiura filiformis. Lineage (NCBI taxonomy): Eukaryota > Metazoa > Echinodermata > Ophiuroidea > Amphilepidida > Amphiuridae > Amphiura > Amphiura filiformis. Next base: position 32,031,443 of record NC_092630.1, on the reverse strand, counting down.
GCGTGTAAACAGCAAATCGCTTGCTTGTTGCCTGTACGGTCTTCTGTATAGGTTGAAATAAAATCACAAAATAATACAGGCACAAGTGACGCTGTACACTCTTTTATTTTTTATTGTCATAATTCCTTTGTCATTTGATCATTCTAAGTAGCTCTAGACCAATCATACTGAACGTTTTGTAGTTTTATCGAGAGCTTTGTATCTTATAATTGAATCAAATAATTAATGATGATATTTTATTCTTTTGATTACAGCTTCAACAAGTAAACGATACAAATATGGGAAAGCACTTCTTAACTCCTAATGCTGAAGATGTGCCAGGAAACAATATATTACAATGAACTCCTATATAATGCTGACGATGTACCAGACTTTTATTTTCTTCAACGATGTCCAGCTTGTGACCATTAATTTGGCCATGCCATGGGAACACCAGTTTTAAAAGGATTTATATAAAAATGTTTTGATGCAGTCATTTTCGGTTCAGAAATGCATCTATTACAGGCTGATCAAAAAGATTAATTGGTATTCGTCCGCTGTTTTTGAAATACTCACCTCTTCCAAACGCACAAATGGATCCACTTATATTGATCAGACTTTTAAATACAAAATAGTTTATCTTGTAGCGTCTGGTCATTTCAAGTGCAGTGATGCTTTTGGAAGAGGCATTTTTTTTCTTCAAAAACATCAAAAACAGATGGAGAACAAGCATTTTGATACGGCATGTATTTACAGGCCCATTCAGTGATTTGCTCATCCGGACGATCGTAAAAATCATACAGATTTTGGTACCTTTGTCATTGTCATAGATGTGCTAACATAGCCTGCTAGTGGTTAAGCCAAAAGCCGTGTATTTAAGACAAAATGAAGCATTTTACATGAATCTGTAATTTATATACTGACATTATATAAAATTAGCTACATGTATTTGAATGGGCCTTCAACTTCGTCAATACTGGTGTTTACTTCGTTTTTTGCCAAATTTGTCATTTCAAAAATACCAAATGACAATTTGAATGACTTATCCTTTATTTTTTATCAATTTATAAACAATTTTAATTTTTCACACTTGTGCTGGGATCACTGAATGTATCTTTAATTTCGTTGTCTCGATAAAATATCATGTATTACTTTTTCCTTCAAATTCTCAGTGCTGAGAATAGGAATATGCATAAAATTTGTTGTAACTTTGGACAGATATATAAAATGTAACCAGAAGGTTGTGGGACTGACTGTATCTTAACTTATTGTCACAGTTCACTTGAGGACATACATGTATCATGTAAGATCTTTTAACTTATATTTGACAAATATCTTAACCTCATGTTTCAATATTGAATGGGTACACTGTTAGAACACTGGGTAATAAACCGGTGGGTGAACATTTTACCCGGTAAATTTTGAGAAACACCGGGTTGACAACTAATGTTGGGTAACATTGACCCTATGTTGGGTAAAATTTTACAGACTGTTTTTTTACCCAATGTTCTAACAGTGTAAGTTAACTTGCGAATGAGACGCACTCCTGAGTAAATAAGATACAAACCGATGTAAAACATAGTCATGTACTTCTGGAATATTTACAGGATCGTTGACATTGGTCGATTCCATTATACTAAAACAGCTAGAATAGAGTGAAAAGAATGTCAAACCCAATATGCAAATAACTTGACAACCCTGCCGTGTCATTTGCGTCACTTTATGCAGGTGGTTTCATCAATCAAATGTTAAATATTATGAATCAACATCTTTTTATGTGAATATTACATGGTAACTTGGATGTTATTGGGGGATTTTATTTTACTAAAGAGACCAAAAGAATCACAATAACATGTATTTTAATGTATAAAATAATAATGTATATTATGAAGTGAAATATGGATTATGATTGTATCCGTACATGAGAATTGTGATTTTGACCAACAGTGTTTTCCTATCGTGTTATTTTTTTTTATAAATGTATATATAATAGTGGTAAAACCAGCATACTATTTATGTATTTATCCGACTCCCACCGTTTGAAACTGTATTACATGCGTGTTTTACGTTGTTTTATTGTGTTTTATATAATATAGTTGTAAAGATTTGAAACTGTATTTTACGAGTAATATTATCGCTGGTGTTCGCTTCAAGTCTAAAAAGGAAATGAACGCAATATAAACATAAAATAAACTTTACATATCTAATGTGACCATTCTTTTTCTCCCTTTTCTCATCTTTCTCGTTCTCTTTCTCTCCTTCCTCTCCCTCCTCCCTGGGCCCTCTGTCTCCTCACCCGCTCTGATTGTGAATGTTCCAGTGTTAATAACGTGAAAAGCAAAAACAGTTTTGTAAATATTTCATTGAACGTGGTTTTGTATTAAAAGACGTGTTCTGAGGAAGAATAAATGATAATACTATAATTATAATAACCGATATGGAGACGTGTAAGTTAATTTGGTTTACTATTATTGTGCTGTGAAAATGCTACAATTTCAACACCACCCCTACCCACTTGTGTGTCCAACTGGGAACACACACACAGTTCTTTTTTAACAACTGGGGACTTGTGTGTCGACTGGGGCCAAACTCCTACCAATTGGGGACCTGTGTGTTTTTGTGTGTAGTACAACCGGGGACCTCACCCTACCCATAGATAGTGGATTTCCTTCACTATCTATGCCCTACCCCAATAAAGCACCCAGTAGTAGAGTACCCAGTTTTCACATTGTCACCCATAGGGAGGAGCCCTAGGCATAGAAACAACGATTGGGGACGTCCCCACTTGTAGGGACGTGCAGTTAGTAGGAAAAAGACACAGAAGTCCTCATTCGTAGGGGTTTACGAACTCGGCCCCTCCCACGTGTACATTTAGCCCCCCCACACACACACACACAACGGGTTGAAGACTGGCCTCCCCTGAGCGATCTCCATACCCCATAGCGGTATCAAAAGGGAAAAGACCTACGCCACTCTAATCCATCGACCCACACACACGTTCTTCCATATACTCAGGGTATCATGTGACTGAATACTGAATTTCCAGTTTAAATGTGTACAAAGCAACTACAATCGGTCATTTCAAATATTGAGTTTTAGTTTTGGTTTTGTTCACGTGGTTTCCTATCCTGCCTAAGCTCTTGACTGACATCATTATCGATATCTTTGTTTCTACCCTTTGTTAGAAACTTGAAATTTAAAGAAAGCATTTTCATTTTTCATTTCAGTTTGTTACATAACCACAGAATATCAGGTTTGAAGATACCTTGATCAAAGTATACAAAAGAAGTTTATAAATTTCGCAGTGCAATATTCACGAGCAGAGAAGTCGAACAAGTCAATCTACATTTGAAAGCGCGGGTTCGATTTCCAAATTAGCACTAGCTTATTTCCCTGTGAACAAATATAGATCATCGAAATATTTCAACCAGATTATAAAAGAATAGACACTTGATGCCTACTCGAGTGTCTACTCATATGCATATCGCATACACGGGGATTGAAGATTGAAGCTATATTTACTTCCAGTATAGACTAGGTAGACCTTTATTCAGCTGAGTTATTTATTGCTCGAAGAAATGAGAAGAGAGACAGGGAAAAGATTTTGTAGGGGGGGGTAAGGGAGGGAGCAATATAAATGATCGTCGGATTTTCCTCCCAGCTACATATCATTAGATTAAGTTTACTTCGAGGACTGTTAAATATCACAAAATTTTAAACAATGTATCAAATTTTGATAATTTGCCATAAAATATGTATTATATCGCGAATTTCAAAAAATCTAAATTATTTGATATCATCAGGATATTCCTCGTATTCAGAATGCAATTCGATATGTCTGATGTGGGTGCCTTTTATAGTGCCTAGGTGCCTATTGTTCACTCTAGCATTTTATATATAAAATATAGCGTCTACCTGAGATATCAAATCAAGAAAGCAAATCCGGATAAATATATTGCTATTCCAGTGATTGATTACACCCACTGAAGAACATTTTGTCTAATATTAATTTTGTGGAAATTCTCTCATATTGTGAATTTTGACCAATCCTAGAACATATCATAATGCAGTGATATGAGCAATGTCATCTTAAGTTTTCGAAGTAAACAACGTAAATATGTTTAAAACATTTGTGATTGCCATGCTATGTCTTCTACTGGGACGTGTTGATTATATGGAATAGCATATTGATTCAATTCATAATGAGTCTTGGTCGTATTGATATTACAACAATGGTCTCCATCCGTTAATGAATTTGACTATTTTCAGAGCATGAAACTTTGAAAGCCCAAAGTCTTGTCGCAGATCACCCTCTTCCAAAGAACATAATAGTTCTCCATCTATTCCATCCTCTTGAAAACGTGCTTGGACGTCATTATCAAACTTGAGTGTCTCAAGAACCTTCACGACTTGTTTAACCGACAACTTTCTGAGTTCTTCCTGATTCGTAGGAAGTTGTGGTTTTGTACCTGTTTCCATCTGTCCCTGGAAAAACAAAGAAAACAATAAATGAAGTTCAGAAACAAACAAAATGGAGGCGATGCATATTCGGAGCGAGAGAGGTTGATTATCTGAAGTTTGATTAATGTTTCTCATGCAAATTCACGCCTGAGACTGATTTTGGCTGATTTTGCCAAAACAACAGGCGGTAACAACATGGGTAACATCAGGTGTGGAATTGTTTAAGGATCTTACCTCATTTGTTATAAGGTCTGGGAGTTGTTGGGGACTGGAACGATTGTTTTTCCGAACTTCTTCCGAAGTTTCCAATTCTGTACGTCCTTCATCCGACATCGGCGGTAGGTGTACTTCGTAACCACGGTGACTGATCGAGGTTGCTGGTGTTGCGGTCTGTGGTTGCCAGCATTCTTTAGTAGTTTCTCGCCGTTGTTGTCGTCTTGATTGCGCTTGAACGGAACAAGTTTCCGCGGAAAAGAAACTATGCCTGCCTGGTGGTTTTGGTGGCACATCAGGGATTGGTGATGATGGTAGTCTATCGACACCACGAACTGATTTCCTAAAAACTTCACTGATCTGGGTGTTTGGGGCTTTTCCATACTTTGGATCAATAGTGGGAGACGCTGATATTGTTGCTGAAGAGGGAAGATAGAGCCGAGGTGGTAGCTCCGGAGGAATATCATCAGATACGGCATCATATATTTCTGTACTATCCGCCACAGTGCGAGGGTATGGATAATTCGTCTCTTGATGAGTTATGGCTTGCGGAAACTGTGGAGCCTCGGCTCGTTTGATTTGTCTATCTATCGGATGAGCACGAGCGGTATTTTCGTATTCAGGTTTAGTTTCGCCATTAGACTTTTCATCTTCCATCTGGTGTTTGTCTTCAATTGAAACCTGTAACAACGTCGAAATGTATCAAAGCATAATGAAATTGAGATGCTTTAAGATGTTTAGATACTTTCTAAATATTGCATACTATAACAAAACAAGTTTCTACTGTAAATTATTAAATGTTTTAAATCACACCTAGTATCTCGCATTATATCCATAGAGGTTATCCATGTTCTATAAGCTGCATATCCTATCAACGACTGCTATACCTTGTTTAGGACTTTCAAAAGAAGTACCTGCATGTGCAACCATGACTGTTTCAAAATAGCCCGCCAAAGTCATGCAGGTAACTCCGAGGTCGTGCATTGAATTGGTTTGAATGAGGAATACTACGGGAATCAGCGCCTTTTGTTAGAAGTCACACATGAGTGAAGTGGATAACTTCTATTGATTTAATAAAAAAATATCCATTAACTTAAATAAATTTGAATTCTGAATAGAAATTAGTGAGTAAGTGATTGTACAAAGAAGGGTGTTGTAAATCCTTCAGTCTTCTTCTTTCATGATGGCACACTGTGCACCGGAAATCTAAGAAGATCCAAATATTTTAAAACAGGTTCTTTAGCTGACTTGCCAATAAGGTACATGAGTCCGATTTAGAATAGTGGATGTCCTTAGTCATCCAATCGTTGAAATATTGTTGAATTAAAATACTGTGCAACTTGCTACGTTACGTTGCGTTACGTTACGTTACGTTGTGTTACGTTACGTTACGTTGCGTTGCATTGCTACGTTGCTACGTTGCGTCTGATACCATCAGACTTCTACAAGCAACAGACCCACGTGCTGGTGATACTTGAAGAAGTTGAAACAGTAACATCATCACATAATAGCGCCCTTTTCGCATGTATTCGATCTGAATTTGCATTCACCATGTTCACATTTGTAATAGAGTGTTTGAAAAGTGATACTACCTAATAAATCTGAATACGGATCAAATGGTGGTACTTGTCAGAATTTGTTTGAAATATCATCTACTTTTATAAATACCACCTACGTCTAAAGCAACGTGGATGTGCAATAGGGTCACCAATTTCCCCAAAAGTTGTATATGTAGAGCTTTGAACAGAAAGCCGTCCGTTCATACCCTGGTGTAAAATCTAAACTTTGGCTGCGTTTTGTCGATGACACCTTGACAATTGTTTAACACGTCAATAAGAATGATAAGTTAGCATCTGTTTGAAATATCATATACTAACTTCTAATACCATCTATACGTCTACAACCATATGGATGCGCAATGGGGCCACCGGTTTCCGTCCGTTCATACCTTGGTGTAATATCTAAATTTGGCCACGTTTTGTCAATTGAGCGTACTGAATTATATTGTTTAACACAACACATTAATAATCATGATAATTTAGAACTCAACATGTAATTTACTCAGAGTTTTACAGACAACACGCCGCTTTACTAAATTGTCTGATTAGTGTTAAGAACGATGGCTCGCTAACATCCAAAGTGTACAGAAAGGCCACGCACACTGATCATTGTGGACCTTATCATGCATTGTGATACAATTGAGGAGTTTATAACAATTCTCGCGCAAGCAACGATACCTGTGTGGTATACCGCCGCATAGTAAGTCTCACCTAGCAAGACAAACAAACAAACGACTGGGTTCTTGCACAGATTGAACCAAAAGAAAGACTATTTCAACTGTGAGGAAGCTCAAACGGCAGTACTTTGTTCACGGTGCAAGAGCACCAGAGGCAGCTAGACGACGTCCATGGAAATCGCAGAATCAAAAATCAGATACACGGGAAAGATCATATATAAGCCGCAACCTAAACCGAACAAGACAGAAGCAAATGGGGATACATCACAATCAGAGGATGATTTAAGCACTTCCCACCACGCCACTGTGTTGACTTGCGGTTAGCTTTGACAGCTGTGTGAGTGAACATGACACCACTGCTCGCACATTGCATTGACGGGCATGGTTAAATTTGAATTTGGACTGATATATTTACAATAAAAACGCATTCAAAATGCTAGTCGATTTCACATTTTATGTTACCTACAGAAGGTGTGAATTATCCTTTATGTATACATCACTTTTGTTCTGAAATCGACCAAGTAATAATGACACACGCACAATTCTTAAACAACATCTTTTGCACAGAATTCAATGGGATTTGAAAAGTAAAGTGGCAGTTGAAACTCTAGTGATAACACGTTTGCAGTGCATGATGGGGCTTCCTTAAATCATCCTCTGCATCACAATACTGGCTGCACCCAGATGTGGACGTTTCTCAAAGCCACAAAGTACAAAGACCAAAAGGAGCCCAACACAACTGTTACAGAGCTTACGTTAGAATCCCATTTTTTATTGGACAATCGAAACACGGCAAGTTCGTCAAAGATAGACAACCAAAAGGGAAACACTCAAACTTGGGGTACGGATTTATAGTATGTCATCATGGTCATGAAAGCCAGAATTAACTAACACTGTAGGCAGAGAAGTATGGCGTTTTCCTCCAACCTGAGTTGGTTCCAACATACACAACGAAGATGTATTACTCTTGATATATACGAGCTGTAGCACAAGACTGATGAAAAGCATAAAGGAAGCCATCTGCCGTGATCTCATTTCATTCATTTAATTCATTCATTCATTTCTGATCTCGGACAGAGTGGAACAACCTGCACGATAACAAGAGGGGAGTGCGACATAATTTTTGTCATGATGGGACCAGTCCAGCGGGTCAGTAAGTCTGATGGTATCAAATGCGACGTAGCAAGTTGCAGACGGTTCCAGTATTATATTTAATTCAACAAATTTGTAATTACCCATAACCGCCAATGCGATAAGGTGATGATTAGGACGGACCGTTACCGACAGAATCCGGGGTATATAGAACAAGACGCCAACATGATCAATGTGTATTATTTTTAAAACCATGTTGACACCGATTCTCCAGTTTTCTGTTTTAAATAATAGCTTACATTGGTCAACAACGTGTCTTCCATATCATGGGGAATACTTTCATAAGAGTTGCCAGAATCAGAATCATTTTCATCGTCGTATGCCATTTGCTCATAATCGTCGTCGTCTTCGTCATCACTGTGGTCACCTGGAAATGCACACAACACAAGTCATTAAAATATATACAAGGGATATTAACATGGAAATATAACGCCCAGGACCCCCCCCCCCCATCCACAAATTATGTCCACTCTTTGCTATTTTTGTTCAATAAAAGGTCTAAAAGTGGGAGAACATTGACAAAAGGTCACATTTTGGTGATTAGGTATCCAGTATTCAAAACATCCAAAAAGGGCAAGTTCTAAGGTTAGGTACATTTTTATACAAACAAATCTGCGCAACAAGGGCACTTTTCATTCTAAAATTCCACGGTTTAGAAGTCCTGCCCCCCCCAATGATAATGAGGTTGGGCTAAGTGAGACAGAAGAAAAAAAGCAAAACTAAGCTTGTACTGAATATAAATAACATAAGAAAGAAAACATTATAATTCTTACTTCCTGTTTCAGGGACATCATAGAGTGGTTCACTTTCACACTCACGCCTTCCGCTGCCTGAAAAACATAAATAGTCCTAATTATTTCCATTGGTGTCCATGTTTACTGAGGTACAAAACAATTAAAGAATCTGTTTTCCATGTCTTTTCTATTTTTACACATTTCAAATATAATTTTCAGTTTCAACATACAAGGAAGTGTAAAAAGTAAATGTATGCCATAAGCATTACAAATATAACATAATGGATGGTGTGACTTGATGTATACAACCCAAAACATTGAACTCGAAAACCTTTATACGTGTATTATTTGCTATATCAGATATGAATCGAAATAATTTCACATTACCAAGATTACCAGCCATATTGGCACAGGTGAAAGAAATATGTTATTCACGCAATCTTAAAATGAACAAAGTGATTGTCAGTATTATTAGCAGTTTCATGAATTGTTACATTTCAATTGCAAGCAAAACATAAAACATGAAAGAACATATTGCAATTCTACAAAATGCAGTGGTTTTTTTTGGGTGGTTGTTTTTTTATATTGTTGTTCAAACTATACTCACTGTTATCAGCAAAGACATCGCGGGTTTCTTCTGGTGTGAGCAGCTTTACATTGTGTTTATCTCCTTGACCAGTTGGTGGCTTTGGAGGGATTGGAGGGGGACAATCGGGCATATCATTACGCATCGGAAGGCCAACACCAACTTTACCGAACTGCTGATCTCTAGAAATGGTTGGACGAATTTCTACATTTGTGTAACAACCTTGTTCTTCTGAAAGAGACAGCAAATGTTGAGGCGACTCACCATGCTCACTAACATGGGAAGTTGCTGTTCTTGGGTGAAGAAAAAGCTTCTTAAACACCTCTCCAGCAGCTCCACATATCACAGGTGTGTCTTTAGCCAGACATATAAGTTGATCAATGAAAATCTGCTCATTATCAACATCACCATCGGTTTTCTTTTTAGTCATTCTCAGTTGTTCTTTTTCCACGTAAGACGGGCTAATTGAATCCGGAACATAGAAGTACAGCTCAGCGTCAATATGTAGAATGGCGCGAATCTGTTTTTGCAGGTCTTCACCGACGACGTATTCATCTTGCACATTGTCTTTGAGCATAAGAGTTGTAGCTTCTGATACGCCTGATGGAAACAGGGTTAAAAGAACTTCACTGTGGCTTTCAATGTTCACTAGGGAGACTTTCTGAGGAAGTGGAAATCGTTCCAGAATGTCGTGTAGGGTGTATAATGTACTGTCCTCCACTACCTGGAACATTCCTTCACAGTCCGGATTCAAGATAAACTCACGGTATTTTTTTCGTAGTCTGCCAACATTTAATAAACGAGAGCAAAATTATATGACAAATAAAGTATTAATATAAAGACAATTATAATTTGACATTTTGTTCTCAATTCGATTACAGATTGTCACAAATAGAATATTAATAATAATAATAATAAGTGGGATTTATAAAAACCGCGCCTTACATTGAAAACACAACCCCAAGGCGCTTACATATGAAAAAATAAGAAACAGAAGAACATAGCTCAAATATTAAACTACATAAAATAGCATATAAGAACACACTCATAAGTTACATATTAAAATCATTACATATTATAATTCAGTTTTAAGAAAATAAATGATAAAAACATCATGTCCAGCAAATATAATAACAAAAATTAATGACACTCCATAATAAAACATTAGAATATGAATAAACGGTCAATAATAAATACTGTACTGAAAATGTCAACTAAAATGTTGGAACTCAATATTTTGATAAACACTTCTTCTAAAGATTGCATTTTGTTAGGAGTTCATACATATTACTCTCGAACATTAAAAAGTGTTTTAGTTTATAATACCTAAAACTGACAAAAATGGTTCGTGGCACCCCAGTACGTATCACCATAAGAGAATTGTTTGTTGTAAACAATCGACTCGTAATGTCTAATGTTACATTGTGTGATATTGTTTAGTTCACTTACTTGAGGTAATCTTTTAGACCTGTTTTAGTCGCCCTCTTTCTTGTTCCTATGACTTCGAGTTCATCACCGGCGTTGAGGTCGATATGAACCCCAGTCGTTATATTAGAGACTGTTTTCACTACTTTGATATATCTCGGTCTATATTTGACTACATCTTCCAGGCTGACATCCCTGTACATGCTTGATTCAACTGGTGTTATCTACACAAAGGTGAAACAATAGGAAGACCGAACTGAATGCTCATGTGAAAACATTTACACACGATATTGATTATTATGTTATGAAAACATAATTGTTTATAGTTTATATTATAGGTTATACTTTATAACTACGGACCGAACCGGTCTTATTATGTATATCAATTTTGAATATAGCCTATGCCCTTTAAATAAATCTACATTCAAAAATAATATCGGGCCCCAATTATTGATTTCTGAGTACTTTGCTAAACCCGACTTTAATTAATGTTGTCAAGCAAACCACGGTGAAACCCGCGGTGAAATTGAATGACCTTTGTAATATAGCCTTTTGATTTTCCTTTACCTGAAATGGTCCACGGTAATCTTTTGGTATCCTTATCTCCAAAGGCAATACGTCAGATTCCGACGACGACATTAAGTGAGCTCTGATAGTCTGTACACGAAGCAGTCGTTTTATCCTGTATATTTCATGAGCAACAATACCAGAAGTTCCATGGCTTTTACTTGAGTTGACCGCTTTTACCAGAATAGGTAGCGAGAATTTGGCGACAAGTTCGTTAATTGAATGTCCTCTTACCGACCATTTAGTATGTTTTATGTCCGAGTCTGTTGCGTCTGCCATGCTTTAAGGTCGGTTTAATGAGAATTATACATGTACATAAGCTTACATACCGCGGATTTCTCTGTTTTTATTCAACATGCTTGAGTTCAGTTGAATGGAACCACCGACTAGAACTATTTCAATATAATTGTGTCACATCAACAATTAGTTACATGTATGGTATTCTCTGTTCACGACGGTGAAGTAAAAATTGGATAATCTTTTTCGTCATCTCTTTCCGGGGCTCTTGCCTTCCTTGACATACTTGCGTTCAAAGAGTACTATTACTTAAAATTGAGAACTATATGTATCGAAACCGGAACAAAATTACTATATCAATATCACATACATTGTACGCCAGATATTCGACTATTCCAGCTTATTCCAGTGTTTGTTTTTATGTGACCTTTGTCCAACTTCATGTACGCTCTAAATGTATGTACTTGAACTTCACACTTTAATCACAATAGTGAAAATGATTGTGATTAAGTCATATGACATTGTGTATAGAATTACGAAATTCTTCCTCTCATGTCTATTGCCAGATCAAGGCTCTCCTTGCATATGTCGGAATCGTAGGCAGTTTCTTTCAATACAAGATAATATGAAAAAAAGAAAGAAAAAAAGAAAAAAATCCCCAATAAACTTTGAGCACAATTTATTAAAGCAATACAGCCAGTACCCGTTCTTTTAATTTTCTTTTCGTTTCTTTTTTAATATGGACATAGGTATGAGTTCTCCGACCTATTCGATACCATAAATCAGCGTATTCGATCGAATGACGGGCTTGATCGGGGTCACCAGGACAGACCTCAACTGTCGTTCAAGTCATATTTTTCTGAGATAACAACTCGTGTTCTCATTGATGGTATTAACACTCATCTGATCTCCAACAAACATGAACTAATGGACTTCCTCAGGGATCTATTGTGGGCCCTATATGGCGCCCTAGCGTTTACGGCCTTTCTTACCATAAGTTTACAGACGACATATATACAGATTAACAGGTTTATTCCATCCGATTCATCATCAATTGAACATGTTTGTGTGTCAAAGAAATACACCCATGAATGACATGTAGTACCTTAAACATTCGCCTTATTGCGCACATGGTTTCCTTTGCCTTATGGTAAATTTCGGTTTATACAAAACTCCCTCTTATAGAGAACTCCCTCTTCTGAAAATTCCACACATGAGGTAAGGGCCGAGTCATTATTTGCTGGTGGGATTTGACGTGAGTTTATGCGTAAAATGTCAGTTATTAAGATTACGGGAGCACATAATATGCGCCGTAATGGGCAAATCTTAACGGTATGTACGGTTTCATACTCCCCAAGTGTCAGGGATCATTTTCCGCAACTTACAGCTCGGTCGGAGCAACTTTAAATTTGTCATTACCTTTGACCTCCGATGACCTTTACGGTTTCATACTCCCCAAGTGACAGGGATCATTTCCCCAGTTATAGTCCAATCAGAGCAACTTTGAATTTTACCTGACCTTTGACCTCAGATGATCTTTGCGGTTTCATTCTCCCCAAGTGCCGGGAATTGTTTTCCCTGAGTTACAGCCCGACGGGGCAACATTACATTTGAATGACCTTTGATCTCTAATGACCTTTACGGTTTCATACTCCCCAAGTTTCAGGGACCATGTTCTTTAAGTTCCAACCAGGTCGGATCAAATTTGTTTTGAGCTTTGACCTCGGATGACCTTTACGGTTTCATACTCCCCAAGTGTCAGGGATCATTTTCTGTAAGTTACGGCCTGATCTGAACAACTTTAAATTTGACCTGACCGTTAACCTCGAATGACCTTTGCGGTTTCATACTCCCCAAGTGTCAGGGACCATTTCCCCCCGAGTTACAGCCCAATCAGAGTGAACTTTAAATATTTGACCTGACGTTTGACCTCAGCTGACCCGAGTAAGAGACCAATCGGAGCAACTTTAAACTTGACCTGATCTTTGAACTCGAATGACCTTTGTGGTTTCATACTCCCCAAGTGTCAGTGATCATTTTCCCCTCGAGCTACAACCCCACCGGAGTTTGACTTTGAAGCTACGCATAGTGGAATGTTGCACTCCTGGCATTTCTCCTTTAGTTGGTTGATGGTGTGGATGTGGTCCATGGTTGAAAAGCCTTTCCTGAATCCTTCCTGTTCCCTTGGTTGATTGCTATCTAGTATGTTTTCTAATCGGTTTGTTAGTATCCTTGTGTACAGCTTGGATGTGTTTGAGAGGATGGGTCTATAATTCTTTAGGTCTCGCGTGTCCCCCTTCTTGTGCAAAATAATCATAGTGGCTTCTTTCCACTGATGTTGCACTCTCCCTTTTTGCATACATATTGTATACAGCTTTGCTAAATTCTTTGGTTATGATGTCCCTTCCTTGTTAATTGTGTCGAAGAGCACATTGTCGGGTCCAGGAGACTTCCCTCTCTTCATTTGGTTTACAGCATGCTGTACCTCCCAATTTGTGACATTGGGTATCTCTTCTTGTGGTTCTCCGGGTTCATCTAAATCTAGCATATAACCACCTATATAAATAGTCTCCACCTACATAAATATTCTAACATTTCTGCAAAATATTTTATCAACGCTTATGTTAGAATGTTTCGCAACTGGTTTTCATAAAATATTCTTGAAGATTGTTAAACCGCTTTGTTCTATACATACCCTTTTAATGTCATCATTTACATAACCAGCTGGGTTAAGGACCACTGTGTGAAATCATGACGTTATTTTCAAAATGATACTTTGTTCGTGGGGAAAATTGTCACAATGTATAAACCGAGTGGTGTCGTTAAAAATTTATTCCTAAGATCCGTGTTAAGTCCTCGGAACTGTCCTCGTTTCATTGGAGTGTCGTTTTGTCGAGGTCCTCGACAGAATAGCAAGGACACGCGCTCAAGCTCCTACTTAAGATATCGAAATTAAGAAAGCAAATCCGAATAAATATGTTCAGATTAATAAAATTGCACATTTTGTCCAATGTTCGTGGATATTCTCATGGATTTTGACAAATCCTTGAACATATCAATATGAGCAGCAATGTTATCTAAGTTTTTTTTACCTCACTAAGTAAACCAGAACAACATAAATATGTTTAAAACGTTTGTGAATACCGTGTCTACTACTGGGACGTGGTGATTATATATTCAATTATATTATATTGATTCAATAATCATAATGAGTCTTGATCATGTTGATATTACAATAATGGTCTCCATCCGTTAATGAATTTGACTATTTTCAGAGCATGAAACTTTGAAAGTCCAAAGTCTTGTCGCAGATCACTCTCATCCAAACAAGAGAATAATTCTCCATCTATTCCATCTTCTTGGAAACGTGCTTGGACGTCATTATCAAACTTGAGTGCCTCAAGAACCTTCACGACTTGTTTAACCGAAAACTTTCTGAGTTCTTCCTGATTTGTAGGAAATTGTGGTTTCGTAACTGTTTCAACCTGTCCCTGGAAAAAAACATAGAAAGCAATAAGTAAAGAGACAAACAAAATGGGGGCAACGCATATTCGGAGTGAGAGAGAGAGATTGGTTTTGTGGAGTTTGGTTAATGTTTCTGACGCAAATTTACGCCTGAGTCTGACTTTGCCAAAACAACAGGCGGTAACAACTTGGGTAACATCGGATGTGCAATTGTTTAAAGATCTTACCTCATTTGTTATAACATCTGGTAGTTGTTGGGGACTGGAACGATTGTTTTTCCGAATTTCTTCCGAAGTTTCCAATTCTGTACGTCCTTCATCCGACATCGACGGTAGGTGTACTTCGTAATCATGGTAACTGATCGAGGTTGCTGGTGTGGCGGTTTGTGGTTGCCAGCATTCTTCAGTAGTTTCTCGCCGTTGTAGTTGTCTTGATTGCACATGAACGGAATCAGTTTCCGCGGAAAAGAAACTATGCCTGCCTGGTGGTTCTGGTGGCACATCAGGAACTGGTGATGATGGCAGCCTATCGACACCACGAACTGATTTCCTAAAAACATCACTGATCTGGGTGTTTGGGGCTTTTCCATATTTTGGATGAATAGTTGGAGAAGCTGATATTGTTGCTGAAGAGGAAAGATAGATCCGAGGTGGGAGCTCTGGAGGAATATCATGAACCTCGGCTCGTTTGAATTGTCTGCCTACCGGATAAGCGCGAGCGGTATTATCGTATTTAAGTTCGCCATTAGACTTTTCAACTTCCATCTGGTGTTTGTCTTGAATTGAAACCTGTAACAACGTAAAAATGTACCAAAACATAATGAATTTGAAAAGATTCAGCTTTAAGATACTGGAACTTACTTGATTGTGCATTGTGCAACTTGCTACGTTGCATCTAATACTATCAGACGTCTTCAAGCAACATACCTTTTTAGCATGTATTCGATCTGACTTTGCATTCAAATTACAAATATTCACATTTGTAATAGTGTTTGAAAAGTGATATTACCTGACAAGTCTGAATGTGGATTAAATGATGGTACTTGTCAGATTTTGTTTGAAATATCACCTACTTCTATAAATGAAGAGCTTACTGTTTCCAAACCGTGTTAAGTCCACTATCCCATGTTTCTGATTTCCCTGTGCGATATTGCAATGTGTTGTGATGCTAGGTATTATAATTTCAGTTGGATGCACCATTACAAAGCAAACAGTGGATGGACGCACAGTAACAATACTCTGTGAGGTCTGGTCTTTGTTTCCCAAATGACAACAATAGTCTGCATATTGTTATGCAGCATTGTTATGGTAAATAATATCTTGTTGATGATACAACTCATTGTTGCTAATGTCAAACTTGTCAAAGTAATTGTGATTGTATCTCACAAGTAAATGAGACACATGTGGTTGTGGACACGGTTTGCAAATAAGCTCTTCAAATACCATCTACTTCTACAACAACATGGATGTGCAATGGGGTCACCGACTTCCCCAAAAGTTGTATATGTAGAGCTTTGCGCAGAAAGCCGTCCGTTCATACCCTGGTGTAAAATCTAAACTTTGGCTGCGTTTAAAACGGGTGATGGAATGTAGTGTAAAATTCCCGCCAAGGCCGAATCATTTCACATTTTTGGTGTATTGTAACCGACGGGGACCCAGTTATGGCTGCCAGTGAGATATAGGAATGCGTGAAATGAGATTCGTCTATATAGAACAAGACACCAACATGACCAATGTGTTATTATTTTAGACCCATTTTGACACCGATTCTCCAGTTCTCTAGGTGTATTGTAACCGACGGGGACCCAGTTATGGCTGCCAGTGAGGTATAGGAATGCGTGAAATGAGATTCGTCTATATAGAACAAGACACCAACATGACCAATGTGTATTATTTTAGGCCAATGTTTGACACCGATTCTCCAGTTCTTTGCTTTACATACTGCAGTTACTGTCCGTTTTCCTATACACAATACACAGTGCTCTCACCATTGACGCGTGACCTCTACAAACAGTGTATGTTATAGGTATATGGGCATTGCCTAGTTAACATCACTGTGTGAAAAATAACCAGCCAATATTTAAACTATTCTCCAAACTTCTAGCAAATATATTTCTCTAACATGACCTAAAATTACAGCTAGGTTAGATGTTCAGAAGGGGTCGCACTTTCGTAGAATATGAGTGAGGGCAAAGCATAGCTAGCTCATAGCTAGCCAACTCCCCGTGTTAATTGAATGGAGATTTGACCGAAAATATTGAGCTATATTGGTAACGGAAATTCTAGAAAATATAGTTTTGTAACATGTCCTAAATTTTTAGCTAATTTAGGTGTTTGGAGAGGGTCGCACTTTTGTGTTTTAGGAGGATATGTAAACGATAGATAACACCAAATATATGAAGAAAGAAGAAATTATTTCCAAACCGTGTTAAGTCAACAATCATTATGTTGCTCATTTTCAAGAATGCTGGTTTACAAAAAAGCAGGCCATTGTCTCATTTCGTGA
Organism: Amphiura filiformis; assembly: GCF_039555335.1. Classification (NCBI taxonomy): domain Eukaryota; kingdom Metazoa; phylum Echinodermata; class Ophiuroidea; order Amphilepidida; family Amphiuridae; genus Amphiura; species Amphiura filiformis. The sequence continues at coordinate 32,013,883 of NC_092630.1, read as the reverse complement.
ACAAAGGTACACATACCATTGTTTCCTTTCGTTTCCTTTATAATCGGTTACCCAACTGAAGCTATAATACCAGCTTTATTGCGATATCGCACATGAAAACAGACACATGTGCACAACCAGAGAAGATCCGATTTAATCAGTTGAGCTGTTTCAATGAGTGTTATCTTGGTTTAATAGCTTTTAATGGGGTTTAAGTCCTGCAAAGGTCGAGATGAATTCTACTGTAGACATGACTGCATCATGAAATAATAGCTTACATTGGTCAACAACGTGTCTTTCATATCATGGGGAATACTTTCATAAGAGTTGTCAGAATCAGAATCATCTTCATCGCATGCCATTTGCTCATAATCGTCGTCAACTTCGTCATCACTGTGGGCACCTGGAAATTCACACAACACAGGTAATCAAAATATATACAAGGGATATTTTTGAAACATACCGAGCAAGCCCGTAAGCATAGTGTGCGGGTACAGCAGTACACCCCTCACAAAATCCACAAATGTCCACTCTTTGCTAGTTTTGTTCAATAAAAAGGTCTAAAAGTGAGAGAACATTGACAAAAGGTCACTTTTTGGTGATTAGGTATTCAGTATTCAAAACATCCAAAAAGGCAAGTTCTAGGGGTAGGTAGGCTTTTTACAAACAAATCAATCTGCACAACAAGGGCACTTTTCATTCCAAAAGTTCCACGTTTTAGAAGCCCCCCCTCCATCATGAGTACTGACCTGATAAAGAGATTGATGAGACATAAGTGATGTGATAAAGTGAGACATAAGAAAAAAAAGTAAGCCAAAGCTTGTGCTGAATATAAATAACATAAGAAAGGAAAATTTTAGAAACCTGAAAATATTATAATCCTTACTATACCTGTATCAGGGACATCATAGAGTGGCTCACTTTCATACTCAATACGCCCTCCGTTGCCTTAAAAACATAAAATATAGTCTTAATTATCATTTCGTGTCCAAGTTTACTGAGATACGAAACTAGGAAAGAATCTGTTTTACATGTCTTCTCTATTTTTACATATTTCAACCTCAGACAAATAGAATTATCAGTTTCAACATACAAGGAAGTGAAAAAGTAAATGTATGAAATAAGAATAGATAATGGAGGTTGTGGTGATGTACAAAAATGTCACCACAACTTTAAAAACATAAGCGCGAACACATTAGCATTATTTGCTATATCTGACGAGAATCGAAATAATTTCACATTACCAGTATACTATCAGTATCGTTAGCAGTTTCATGAATACTACATTTTAATTGCAAGCAAAACATAAAACATGAAAGATTAAGAATGTATGGGCAAATCTTTTTTTCGGGTGGGGGTGTTTCGCTTTGTATATTGTTGTTCGTAACTATACTCACTATAGCTGTTATCAGCAAAGACATCACGGGTTTCTTCTGGTGTGAGCAGCTTTACATTGCGTTTATCTCCTTGTCCAGTTGGAGGCTTTGGAGGAATTGGAGGGGGCCAATCGGGCATATCATTACGCATCGGAAGGCCAGCACCAACTTTGCCGAACCGGTCATCTTTAGAAATGGTTGGACGCAATTCCACATTTGCGTAGCAACCTTCTTCTTCTGAAAGAAACCGATGCTGAGGCGATTCACCATGCTCACTACCATGGGAAGTTGCTGTTCGTGGATGAAGAAAAAGCTTCTTAAACACCTCTCCCGCAGCTCCATATATGACAGGTTTGTCTTTAGCCAGACATATAAGTTGATCAATGAAAATCTGTTCATCATCAACATCATCACTGTCAGTTTTCTTTTGAGTCATTCTCAGTTGTTCTTTTTCCACGTAAGACGGGCTAATTGAATCCGGAACGTAGAAGTAAAGTTCAGCGTCAATATGTAGAATGGCGCGAATCTGTTTTTGCAGGTCTTCACCGACAACGTATTCATCTTGCACATTGTCTTTGAGCATCAGAGTTGTTGCTTCTGATACGCTTGATGGAAACAGGGTTAAAAGAACTTCACTGTGGCTTTCAATGTTCACTAGGGAGACTTTCTGAGGAAGTGGAAATCGTTCCAGAATGTCATGTAGGGTGTATAATGTACTGTCCTCCACTACCTGGAACATTCCTTCACAGTCAGGGTTCAAGATGAACTCGCGGTATTTTTTTCGTAGTCTGACAATATAATAATCGAGTGCAAAATGAATATAGTATTGACAAATAAAGTATTAATATAAAGACACTAATTGTAATTTGACATTTTGTTCTCAATTCGACCTATTATAGATTGTCACAAACAGAATGTAAATATACGGTAAATAAGATAAATCTTTCATCTCTTAAAATGTATAAATACTGTAAAAATGTCAACTAAAATACTGAAACTCGATGTATTGGTCGAAGCGGCCAAAAAATCAATTTTCATTATCAAAATCAATATATTATTGAAAAATAACACTTTGATGTTTTGCAAAAGTTTATTCTACAAATAATATACTTTGAAAACTTGTTCATTTATTGTTGTTAATGAGTTATGTACATTTTACAAAAGTGTTGTTGTTTCAGCCCTCTTTACAACATAACTCAAGAACCACAGGGCCTACAAAAGTATATGATATTTGAATTCTTCTACACACTTAATATGCATGGAATGATCAATGCAATTTTGCCAAAGCTCACTACCATTCGCAAGATGCTGTGAACTACCAAATTGCAACAGTTTAAAATAGTTGCTAACCTTAAAGGTACATCTGCTAAAGATTGCATTTTATTAGGAGTTCATCCATATCGAGGGTTGAGAACAACTTAAGTTTTAATATTTTTGCGAACTACTAAACATATTTACAATCCCTCATATCAAATATTGAGTTTTAGTTTTGGTTTTGGTCACGTGGTTTCCTATTATCCTGCCTAAGCTGACTGACATGATTATCGATATCTTTGTTTCTATCTTTTGAAACTTAAAATTAAATTTGTAGCAAGGAGATTCGGATTTCATTTCAGTTTGTTATATAATCGTGTGAAGAAGATAATCACTTGGTTTGAAGTTACCTGATCTAAGTATACGAAAGAAATGTTTAAATTTCGCAGTGCAATATTCACGAGCAGATAAGTCGAACAAGTCAATCTACATTTGAAAGCGTGGGTTCGATTTCCAAATTAGCCATAGCTTATTTCTCTGTGAAAAACTATAGACCATCGAAATATTTCAACCTATATTATAAAAGAATAGACACTTTAAAGTGTCTATTCATATGCATATCGCATACACGGGGATCGATTGTAGATTGAAGCTATATTACTTCCACTATAGACTTGATAGACTTTTATTTAACTGAATTATTTATTGCTGGAAGAAATGAGAAGAGAGGGAAGAGAAGAGAGAGTGGGAAGGGGGTATGTGTGGGGGAGGTAAGGGGAGGGAGAAACAGATGGGAGAGAGCATTAAAAGTGGAAAGGAAAGGGGGGGAGGAGAGCTCGAGAGTATAGTAGAATAGTGTTTAGGGTAGAGGAGATATCGAACTGTAGGGGAGGCAAGGAGGGGGAAGAAGACTTGGGTTAGGGAAGAGGATGCTATATAGGTGGGGGAGAGGGGGGGCTAGGTAAGAGGTATGTGTTGTGCTTACCGGGGAAAATAAACATATCATCTCCATCATCATGCATCGTTTATGTTTCATACCTAACAAACAAAGCCCCCTTGGAATTTACTTCGTCGCTTGTGCTACGGCACGGGCCTTTTATGTGTGTGTACCGTCCAGCACGCGTTCCGCACATCGTGTACGTACTGTGTTGTAAACATCGTGTACGCGTTCGACTAATATTTCCATCGTAATGATAAAACGTTTTATTCATAACAAAACTACAGCACCTACAGTCTTCATTTTTGCAGGGCATGTTAGTTCAATAAAGTATATTACAATTCTCGCTATTCGCAATAAGGGCGCCGCCAGCGGTTTGCGATGTAATCGTGATGTATCATGGGAAAATCGTGATGTATCATGGGAAAAGGTCGACATCAAGGTCGACATCCATGCTATTACATAGGAACACGTGACAATATTTTTAGTTTGTCAATATAACGGTATTACACGCAAATCGATAGAGAAAAATTAATTGTGCACATTTCAAATCACATTATTAAGTATTATTGAGTATCGATTCGCGTGTAACACCTTTATTTTGACAAACTAAAAAATATTGTCACGTGTTCCTATGTAATAGCATGGTAATATTCGTATTGCGCGGACTTGATGTCGACCTTTTCCCATGATACATCACGATTACATCGCAAACCGCTGGCGGCGCCTTATTGCGAATAGCGAGAATTGTGCAAAACACAGAATTTTGAAAAATATTGAGGGTGTTTTCCTCAGCAAATGTTACAATATGGCTTAAACTCGAGAACCGCAATATATACCGTACATATGGAAATTTTAAATACTGTTTCATTATTGGATTCCTTTACTCATTTCCTGTAAAGATCAATGTTTTCAATATCTTAGTTTAATACCTAAAACTGACAAAAATGGCTCCTGGCACCCCACGTATCACCATAAGAGAATTATGTTTGTTGTAAACAATCGACCCGTAAAACAAAACATTGCGAGATATTTTATAGTTCACTTACTTGAGGTACTCTTTTACACCTGTTTTAGTCGCTCTCCTTCTTGTTCCTATGACTTCGAGTTCATCACCGGCATTGAGGTCGATATGAACCCCAGTCGTTATATTTGAGACTGTTTTCAATACTTTGATATATCTTGGTCTATATTTGACTACATCTTCCAGGCTGACATCTTTGTACATGCTTGATTCAACTGGTGTTATCTACACAAAGGTGAAACAATAGGAAGACCGATGCTCATGTGAAAACATTTACACGCGATTTGGATTAGGATTTGAATATATGCCCCTTAATGTGGTAATACACCCTTGATAAATTTGTGGCTATTTTTGCATTTTTCTCAAAAAATAATAACACACTGGTAACAAAAGCTATGTATATTATAGTGGCAAAGAATTCAGTTACTACACTGGAATTTCAGTGACTCAAGACAAGCGGTACGTTATTTACGATAAGAAAATAGGTACCTCATTTCTTAATGAACCACTTGTCTTGAATCACTGAAATTTCAGTAGTTGGATTCCTTGCCCCTATAATTAATATACATAACATTTGTTACCAGTGTGTAGTTATTTTTTGAGAAAAATGCAAAATTAGTCACAAAATTTATCAAGGGGTGTAGTACCACCTTAAATAAATCCCCATATAAAAATAATATCGGGCACCAATTACTGGTTTTTGAGTACTTTGCTAAACCCGACTTTAATTAATGTTGTCAAGCAAACCACGGTGAAATTGAATGACCTTTGTAATATAGCCTTTACCTGAAATGGCCCACGGTAATCTTTTGGTATCCTTATCTCCAAAGGCAATACGTCAGATTCCGATGACGACATTAAGTGAGCTCTGATAGTCTGTACACGAAGCAGTCGTTTTATCCTGTATATTTGATGAGCAACAATACCAGAAGTTCCATGGCCTTTACTAGAGTTTACCGATTTGACCAGAATAGGTAACGAGAATTTGGCGACAAGTTCGTTAATTGAATATCCTCTTACCGACCATTTAGTATGTTTCATGTCCGAGTCTGTTGCGTCTGCCATGTTTAAGCATTCTCTACTGTCTATGGTTTAAGGTTGATTTAATGAGAACTATATAATACATGTACATCGCGCGTCCTGTGTTTTTATTCAACATGCTTGAGTTCAGATGAATGGAACCACTGACTAGAACTCTTCCAAAATAAACATTGTGTCACATCAACAATTAGTTACATGTATGGTATTCTCTGTCGACGTTGAAGTACAAGTTGGATAATTATCTATTTCGTCATCTCTTTCCGAGGCTCTTGCCTTCCTTGACATACTCGCGTTCAAAAAATTACTTTAAATTGAAAACTATCTATCGAAACCGGAGCAAAATATATTAATATCACCTACGTCAGATATTCGACTATTCTAGTGTTTGTTTTTATGTGAACTTTGTACAACTTCATGTACGCTCTAAATGTATGTATACTTAAAACTTTACACTTTAATCACAATAGTGAAAATAATAGAAAGTGATAAAGTCATATGACATTGTGTAAAGTTACGTAATGTCAGCCTCTTATTTCCCTCAACAAAAACGACTCATTTTCAGCCACTGACTGTAGACCATTGATTTTATGCTAATACTATTACGTAACGTAATCAAGTGTGTGATATAATTGTTACACCTTTTTAGACAAAAGTACAGGCTTTATGTGATCAAAAAGAAATTCCGTCCAAATATTTAATATATGGGGTCAAAGGTCAACTCTCATTACATACTGACCGCCGCCCTCGTAGGTATGAGTTCTCCGACCTATTCGATACCGTAAATCGCCGTATTCTTTTCGATCGAACGACGGGCTTGATCGGGGTCACCAAGACAGCTCTCAACTGTCGTTCAAGTCATATTTTTTGAGATAACAATTCGTGTGATCATTGATGGTGAACACACATCTGTAAATTAAATGAACTAATGGACTTCCTCAAGGGTCTATTGTGGGCCCAATATGGCGCCCTTGCGTTTACGGCCTTTCTTACCACATGTATGCAGACGACATACAGATTAACAGCCTGCAGCTTTATTCCATCCGATTCATCTCAAAACGTGTTAGAGTAGGAACGTCAAAATATTCCAGATTTCTGTCTTCCTATATGCTCGCATCATTTAGTTTATTTCGGTCATGACAGTAAATACACACCAAAAAATGAACATCTCAAACAAAATTCTTACAAATAAATAGTAAATAATTTATTATATAAGTAATGAGTTTGACAAAGTTAATTCTATTATATTGCTTATACCTAAAACCTGTATCAGATCTCCAGAGGAGCATATTTTGATACATTTAGCTATGTGTAGCAAACAAAACCCGAGATTGGCTAAATCAAATTGCTGGAAATTTTGTCCACACAACTCTTTCACACAGGGTTTTAAGGCACGTGTCATGTGTTAGTCTTTGTTCTCGAACCATTAATTCATATCAAAATATTAAAACATAGAAAATACAAATTTTGATTTCAGATGTATAATTTCCCTACGGTATGCTGTAAAACGGTTTGAACAATTATTATATTTATGGATGGTTAGTAGATTTGATTACGTCATTGAGAATTTTTCTGACAGTCTGGAATCAGCTTAAGACTCCAACATTATCTAAATACAATCTGAAGACGTTTCAATTCCAGGAATTCATACATGCAATCAAAGAAATTGACACCACCTTCTATTAATTTTTCTCACCGGCAATGAAATGGGCCGATGACTGCGCCTTTTGACTGCATCGATACCTAAACTCGACACCAAAAGACAAATTAATACAAATCTTGTTTGATTCACAAATTTGTTTCAAAAGTGTTGAACTTATAATGAAGCTGAGATGTTTAAAACGGTTTACATAAAAATGATGCTTTGTTTAACCAAATAATGTTGTGAACCCATTTTAATAGCATGAAAGTTCATCTGTGTTGGTAAACTTCATAATAATTTGGTAATTTAAACTTATGATCTCAACACAAAAGACGTACCTCAAATTTTCGGTCACAACTTTGACCTTCATCTGGAGACTGGCAACCCAAGTTTGGGATCAGTGACCTTTTGGACACTTGACCCCAAAACCCGTTCGTATTGAAAGGGGTGTGAAGGAGTCAATTTACATCAGAGTCAACCAACCATCACTCAACCGCGACGGGGCTGATACAAATTACCAAGAGTGTACGACCAGGTTTTAGGGTCAAGTGTCCAAAAGGTCACTGATCCAAAACTTGGTTTTCCAGTCTCCAGATGAAGGTCAAAGTTGTGACCGAAAATTTGAGGTACGTCTTAATTTTGTGTTAAGATCATAAGTTTAAATTACCAATAACCAATGTTAATGTTTGTGGACATAATTTCACGATGACACCATGACGCATCCTTACGATGGGCTGGTCCTGTCATTATTTTTATTGCAGAACAGAAGAACGATCCTTGGGAATATAAACTATGTTGTACGTTGTCAAATCTTATCCAATCTCCTCAGCCAGTCAGTGTTTGCAAATATAGGATCTTCTCAAAATCACTTTGTAATTGTGACGTACAGATCCTATAGTAAGGATTCCAATGGATTCGACAAATATTACACTCTCAGCTAAGCTCGTGGTCTTCTTGATTGAAATCCCAGGTTTGAATTAAACTCTCAGCTAAGCTCTTGGTCTTCTTAATTGAAATCCCAGGATTGAATTAGACTCTCAGCTAAGCTGATAGGTCATCTTGATTGAAATCCCAGGACTGAATTAGACAAATCAGGGGCTCCGGAATATGGGGGGATAGTACCTGGCTCAAATTATTGGGGGGGGGGGGGCAATGATACTTCCATAGCCACCAAATTTATTGGGAGCGGAGTGTAATATTTGAAATATTGTAAACACTCTCAGCTAAGCTCAAGGTCTTCTTGATTGAAATTACTGGATTAACAATGATTAAAATGATGACACCAAAACTGTCATAAAACAACAACTTGTTTTTGTTTTTCTGACCTATGTAGAACACCAACAAACACTGAAAACCGTTTGATATTTCCTTGACATGCAGGTGACCAATGAAGCTCAGCCAAAAGAGTGTCATTAAATGCAACACAAAATGTTGTCTCGCTCACTGTACTGTATCCATGCTTCAAATACCACGCACTCATCACCGTTTTGGTTGATTTTTTGTATTATTAGAAGTTCTTGATCTATCCATGTTCAGGTCGTAGTATTTTTTCGTCTGTTTTACGAAGCGTGAATACAGTGGACTTGTTACAGCTGTAAAGAAATAGAAATACGCAAATAATTAACACACAGTGTATATTCTCTCATTTTTTTTATAAATTATTTTAACAATGTGATATCTTTACCGGTCCTGCCATGACAATCAATTTTTGTTTGTTTGTTTGTTTACCCAGGTTGGTCCGTGAGGAACACATGCTAATCCATGGGAAAACCATGGACCGTTCCAAGCTCATACAAATACACAAGCCTGGATAGCCAGTGTAGGCTAATATATGCATGCTGGCCTAGATAGCTTGATAAACAAAGCACGAAATGGAAGAAAATAGCTAGGAAAAAGAGAAAAGAAGAGAAGGCCACTCCCAAACACAATTGTACAATTTTACTCTTAGCCCTTACTTCGTGAGAAAGGAAACTGGAATTCCAATCTTAGCATTGTTCACATCATTCCAAAACACAATGTGGATGGCTGCTATATATATTTCATAGCGCCCTCGCGTTTTACCAATGAACTGAACATGCAGAGTTAATTGGTTGGTGTCAATCCTGGAATTACCACTATCAATGGAAACTTTTGTTCCGACCTTTGAGACGCATAATGAGCCGAGGGACATCCGACTAAGGTTTATACTGGCAATAGCCTGGTAATCGACCTCTCTGTGTGTGAGTGAGCATGTATACGCCATGATGAGGTCAATGGTCATCTGTTTTTAGACTGCTTCCACGAGTGGTTGGAGCTAGCCTATACGCTGCGCTATAGTTCGGCACATATAAAATCAGAATTTTTGTAAGTTTTTGAGTTCAAGACGCAAGCTTCTTTCTCAAGACGCAAGCTAACGACTATCATATCCGTTCAACACATATATTCAAGTGCAAGGAACAAAATCTGGCGTCTTTAGACTAAATAAATTACGGGAGATATTCATCATTTTCTACCCCGGCATCATAAGATTTATCGTCTGAATATCAAATCGTGCATAGCACATTCACGTGTATCGATCCCGAGTATTCATTTCAATGTCTCTGCTGTGTAATGTAATTATTAACCGGGTGATGTCGGTGTGTGGGGCATACTCACGTTTATCGCAATATTTTCCTTGCCAGTGCTTATAACATTCGCATCTCTCAGGTCCTACACAATGCCCATGTTGATTACAATTGTTTTGGCAAAATGCTGTAAAAAATAATTTGTATTATTATATAGTTTTCTCTACACATTCTGAGAAGCGATATCAGTTGCTCGTGTCTTTTACTCTTTTTTACGGTGGTCAATGGTGATGGTGGTAAGGTATTCTTTTTTGTATTAATTTAAGGTGGTACTACACCCCCTGTCATAAATTTTGTGACTAATATTGCATTTTTCTCAAAAAATAACTAACACTGGTAACAAAAGTTATCATATTATAGGGGCTAAGAATCCAATTAAGCTCAATTACTTCACTGAAATTTCAGTGATTCAAGACAAGTGGTTCATTAGGGCCTATACGTTAAGAAATGAGGTACACTAGTACTAGTTCTAGCGGTACCTCTTTTCTTATCATAAAAAAACGTACCGCTTGTCTTGAGTCACTGAAATTCCAGTGTAGTAACTGGATTCCTTGGCCCTATATAATATACATAACTTTTGTTACCACTGTGGTATTATTTTTTGAGAAAAATGCAAAAATATTCACAAATTTATCAAGGGGTGTAGTGCCACCTTAAGTTAACTAAAAGACTGCACAAAAAGTAACGCAACCGTTGTAAATATGCTTATAGCTTCAGAACTATTAAGTGTATCAAGTGAGATATAAAGAACGATGGTGCTCCTCAATCCTCCACCACCAGTATTTATAACCGCTGCGTTACTTTTTGTGTTGTCTATATTTACAATACATGGATTAGCCTACATCATGGCACAAATTGCTTCAATAAATTCGTGTTCAGCTCACAAAACATTGGACCGTATGTTTTATGGTCACGTGGCCACATATTACATGTATAAAGCCCTCGTATTCATGAGCTTTAGCTTTTTATCTCAAAAGTTAGAAAGGGGAGGGTTGGTGGGTGCCGAATGGGTGGTGGAAGACTGAGGAGGAGGAGGAGGAGGAGGAGGAGGAGGAGGAGAGGAGGAGGAAGAGGAGGAGGAAGAGGAAGAGGAGGGGGATACTGATGCGTGATGATGATGATGATGATGATATTTTATGTCATAATTTCAGACTACAATACTAACCTGTTTGACAAGCATCGCCTATGAACCCCAAAGGACACATACACAGTCCGGGAGCAACACATGACCCGCCATTGTAACAGTGAGGATCACATAGAGCTGAAAAGTTCAAAATAAGCATGTACACAAAAACCATTAAATATTTTAAAGGTGTATGTATATTACATATGCTAACTTTTCAAGATATTTAAAATATTAAAAACATTTGTTAGTTTTATCTAGCACGTAGGAATCAAAGAATGTATTCCTCAACGATACATCCCATGCCCTTTATTTAATTACCTTGTTTACAGGCAGGCCCGTAATATCCATCCGGACATTCACATTGATGAAAAACATTACACACACCTCCGTTATGACATTCTGGTACGCATTTAGGTAAATCTGAAGTAAAATAAATGTCATGTTCAAACGTGAGATTAATGAATTTGTTATGACGCCTCAGCTAATGTATCAAAATGTTCTTAAAAATAATGTTAAGCTTTATACTAGTAGGGTGCTTTTACCGCAGGAAGTTGACTTGCTAAGTTATCTTGGCGAATTGTTTCTAATCATACAGTGGCAGCTTTATGAAATACACGATATTGGTGGAAAACGGTTACGGAACACACTATAGAAATAATTTACCTTCTTGGCATTCTTTCTCGAATTGCAATCTTAACGGACTAGAAGGTGTTTCTAAATTCTGCCCATCCACACTGCTTTTGATGCGAAGAACAAATCCAACAGAGGAGGTTCCCGTTTTCCGACCAGTGCAGTGAAAATAAACGGAAAATGCTAATATAGGGGTGAATAAAAATTAAAAGGACATTATAAATCCCGTATTTATATTCGTAACTATTGTGATGTGCCCTGAGTAATTTTATTTGATTATTTATTTTTGTATACAACTTAAAGCTATGTCAGGAGAAACACGAAAAAGGGTTAAACCAGGAGTTTGTGTGTTATGATATGTTTTATGGGAAACTCCTTTGGTTACAGTAAACAAACTCAATCAGAGTTATTAATAATCTTGGAAAATTCCCACTATTCCAGAATATTCAGCGTTACCTAATGTTATAAACTGGGAAAACCCATTTGCTAAAATAAGCTGAATGTGACGGAATGGTCTATTAATAGATTGTGGGTTTTGTGGAGTATAAAAAGGTGAAAGCATTGGAGTTTGCTCTTTGCAGAATATGAAGAGAGTTTGTGGGCGTCGCGCTTCACAAAGAAGTACATTTGAACCAGTTTGTATAGCCAATAATGTGCTATTTTATTACAGCAACGAAAGAGTTCTTGAGACTCGCTGGAGTCTGGTTTATAAAACAACACATCTGTCAATTAAGTGGATTAGAAAGAAACTAGCTGTTTCCTGGAGAAAGAGAGTGATTTGTGAAAGAAGCATCATTTTTGGATATGGTCATCTGTGCAAGGAGTTAAGTATTTGGAAAAAGCAGCACCATTTCTGTGCGAGGATTTTACACGCAAAGGATATATAAATGCAATACAGTGGACTTCGCTGAACAGTGATTTTTCGCAGGACAAGAGAACAAGGATATACATTAGCTGTCCATAACATAATTTAACAGGACTCTATAATCATCAAGAAGAAAACTGCCGGTTAAGTAGTGATAATTTGATAAACAAGTGTGATTATATTGTATGCGCATTTGTTGTTCATGTATCAATAATATTCTATTTTTAATTAAAGACCAGATATTGTTAACTTAATCAAACAGTGTATTATTTTTGTGCATTCGTGTGAATTTGGGTAAAAGGTGATTTTGGCCTTGAGTTATTACAACTCGTAACAGTAACACTATTTTCAGTTAAAATAAGTAATGTAAATAAAAGACACTTAAAAATGTTTGGCATCCCCTTCTCTCTTTAGCACTTTAGTAATTTTAATTTTCTAATCGCAATTTTATAGAATTAAAACATGATAGAGATGACGGATTATCGCATCATTTCAAGAGACAGTGCAAACTAATTTTCCGGAGTACATGTAATTTAAATATTTTATTTCTAAGCTAGTTTAGCCAATGGTAACCTCGATCGCATTATGTTGTGTAGACTAAATGTCTGTATTATGGTATAATGATGCAAGCTAAATTATTATAATTGTTACTTTGATAATTAATTGTCATTTTCGCGATTTGAGTTATCGATACCTTTATCAGATGCAGGGATGAACCCACTGGGTGCTATGCTGAATGCAGGTTTACTGGCAATCTCTGGTTGAGTGGAAAACGTGTCTTCTATATTGTAGTGATACTGTAAATCAAAAAGACAGAACACATTTAAATTGTATGGAAATAACTTGTTCAATAATTAAAAGCGGTATAATATAAATCTGGTGATGATACCACATGTAGGTATGTGATATATATTTGGAGATAACGTATATGTCATTATCATCATTAATAACATGTTTGCAATTTCTATACGGTATTCTGCCAAAGGGCTGCCAAAGGGCTGCCAAAGCCCCATGGTTCAGCTATGGTGCGGTACCCGCTCTAGTTTAAGCATATAAAATTGGATCAATTTGTGTCTTTAATCAGTTCCATTTTAATATACAGAGAGGCTACATCAAATGTCGTCAAAGCAATACATTTATCTTATCTTCTGTCAGAAGTCAGAAAATCTCTGTCATCGCTGACATAACTTCTAAATTGTCAGTATTGGTATTCCATGCACCATTAATAACAACATTACTGACGCGATGAAACCTAGTATACACAACATAGCATTCTCAACCTGATGGGCTGCAACCCATGAACGCCGTATCTTGTTATCCGATTTATGTCATTATACATTTTACCATCTCGAGTAAAACATGTATGATCATAACCATTTCAGAATGTGTTATTTTCTAAATACCGAAGGTAATCTGTGAGTGGGTGAGGAAATTATTTTTTAGTAGAAAGCCCGGGTAGAAAGACTTTTAAGGAAACTCGAAAATAATTTTCTCTGGATACAGTTTCTGTGTAAAAGAAATGTCACTGAATAGTGTATGGAGAAAAATCAGAAACATGAACTTTCAACATCTCAGACTTGAATGAGACTTGCAACCTTTCCACCTCTTTTCCCGTACAACATAAGCAGACCAGTCTTGCGAATCTAAATTGGATTTAAGATGCATATCCGACTCGGATGATAAATTTTATAGAGCAAAGATAAAAAAAAAAAGAAATATTACTTTTCAACCCTGGTTTCACTGCTATTTTTGCAACAGGTCTACAAGTCACGTAACGAAAGGGACGTGGTTGTTTCAACTCTTCGCTATATGTCCTATGCTGGACCGTCAAGATAACTATTATATAGATAATTACTTTGTCATTATTAGGGACACTGCATTATGGGCTTACGATGTGGTCATGTGGAAATCCAAGTGCAAAATTGTGTGTGCCATCCTTTGACACGAATTTTCGTACATTTTGTTAATGATTTATATATTATTAATTTCAGAGAATAAAATGAGCATTAAAAACTGCACAACTACATAGTCTGATTTTATTTGACGCAGTGGCGTAGCCAGCGGCCTCCCCCTGACAAAAAGTGAAAGAAGAAGTGTCACTCAGACAAAAAAAGAATGAAAGTAAAAATCTGGAGGGCAAAGGAAAAGAAAAGGGGCAACATTGTGTGCAACATTGTACTTCAAACCGTTCCCGGGCGTATGTGAAAGTTAAGGGGTGGGGTATGAACGTTTGGACAGTATTTATTGTGGGACATTAGAGCACATCAGATATATCGAATTGCATTCTGAATACGAAGAATGTCCTTCTGATATCAAATAATTTTGATTGTTTGAAATTCGCAATGTAATACACATTTTATGGCAAATGATTAAAAATTTATATTTTTGATATTTATCAGTACTCGAAGTAAACTTTATAAATCTAATGATTTATACTTAATGTGTATGTAGGTGGGATGAAAAGCCGACGATCAATTGAATTTTTCCCAAAACACCAAAAAATCCATATCTTCATTATGAAAGGTCAAAATTTTCAATTGATCGTCGGCTTTTCCTCCCAGCTACATACACTTTAAGAATATGTCATTAGATTTATAAAATTTACTTCGAGGACTGTTATATATCAAAAATGTGAAAAATATCAAATTTTAATAATTTGTCATAAAATTTGTATTAGGCCTAGGCCTATATCGTGAATTTCAAAAAATGAAAATTATTTGATATCAGAAAGATATTCTTCGTATTCAGAATGCAATTCGATATGTCTGATGTGCTCTCATGTCCCACAAAAAATACTGTCGAAACGCTCAAAACGCTCATTTCCAGATCCCTTAAGGGCTGGGGTATGAACGTTTGGACAGTATTTATTTTGGGACATCAGAGCACATCAGACATATCGAATTGCATTCTGAATACGAAGAATGTCATTCTGATATCAAATAATTTTGATTTTTGAAATTCCCAATTTAATACACATTTTATGGCAAATCATTAAAAATTGATATTTTTGATATTTAACAGTACTTGAAGTAAACTTTATAAATCTGATGATTTATACTTAAAGTGTATGTAGGTGGGATGAAAAGCCGATGATCAATTGAAAATTTTAACCTATCGTATTGAAGATATGGATTTTTTTCCCCAAAAGACCAAAAAAAATTTAGGTCTTTTTGGGAAAAAAATCCATATCTTCAATATGAAAGGTCAAAATTTTCAATTGACCGTCGGCTTTTCCCTCCCTGCTACATACACTTTAAGAATATATCATTAGATTTATATAATTTACTTCGAGGACTGTTATATATCAAAAATTTGAAAAATATCAAATTTTTATAATTTGTCATACAATTTGTATTATATTGTGATTTTCAAAAATGAAAATTATTTGATATCAGAAAGACATTCTTCGTATTCAGAATGCAATTCGATAGGTCCGAGGTGCTCTCATGTCCCACAAAAAATACTGTCGAAACGCAATAAACGCTCATTTTAGATCCCTTAAACAATATAATATTCTCCAATATTGAGTAGACGATACTTTGTATAGCCTGTATTTAACCTATACAGATAGGGTTAGTAGGGCTGACTTTTATGTTTTCGAAGCTGATCTCTTGACAACTATAAACGCCAACTTGAAATCCAGAGAGACGAGAGTGTAATTTAGTCGTGATTGAATTGATCATGGAAATGTTTCACCTGGGAGTTTTCTCTATGTAAACCATATACGAGTCACTCAACTAGGACACACACGCGTTCTTCAGAGGTACCTGATGTATTATCTCCAAGCCAGACGATATTTGAACATTGGCAACCTCTCTCAAATAGAGAAATTTTGTTTACGGGAAACCATGGCAACCAGACTCTATCCATATAGGCCTACATATATACGAGAAAGGCCTTCTGGTGACTCACATGCGTGACTACATAGCCCATTGCACATCGGATCGATCAAACTTGGAAGAAAATTAAAATTGCGGGATAGCAGCAAATTTTGAAAATTGGCATTCAGCCTAATTATATTATTTAAAGGTTCTGTTAAACTCATTCTTGTATGTATAGTTATTTTCAGGGCACGATTGGCGGCGAGTTCTATGGAACATCAACGAGTATCATTTCGTTTTCTCAACACGTAATGACATTCTCCTAAAAACTAAAAAATCTCATTTTATTTCTGCTAAACATGCTAAAGGTTGAAGGTTTATCTGGTATTTAGGGCATGGAAATGTCCCGTGTGGTATGAATAAAGTATATAAAATGCGTTGAAATAGTTTAGTATAAACATGATAAAGAGACCTAATAAGTTTTGACTCCAATCTTATGATTATGTCAAACATCATTTCCAGGTTGAAAAGCCGAATGGACATAATAGTCCAGTTTAATAAAGGTCGGTAGTCTGAAGGGTCATTAGTCCGAAAACCCTATAACTTTGTTAATAAAAATTCCTTTAAAAAAGGAATGGGGCGCCCAATGTGAGCTTGGTCGTGATGTGGTGAATTTCATGGTGTTTAGATTTGGTATTATTATCTCTTGCAAACCCGGTGACACCTCATTATAGATTTTAGACCTGTTGATAGGTTGTAAGAGGGGATAACCTTTTCCAGGCACGAATTGGGCCATATATAAAGAAAGTTTTGCTACTTTGCAACCCTAGATAACCCTTACTTAACTATAAAATGGGCCCTGGTCCTAATAACTGTAGGCCTAATCATAACACTCCTATCCATATAAAACTAACCCTAATAATGCTAACCTTAATCATAACCATAAACTTATACCCTAACTCTAAACCATAACAAAACCTTAATTTAACCCTGTTCAGACTGATGTCAAGTTAGGACTATGTAGCGGCCCGGGGGCTCACTCACATGTTAAGGTGGTACGGGTATATGTGCGGCGGTCAAGGGTCCTTTTTTCAGGCTCTCCGGCAGTTCCTTAAGACCCACATTTGCATCATGTTCCAGTTCATTGAGCCTCAAACTCTGAAAATTTTAGCTCTTGAGCTCAAATTTGGAAACAAAATGGATTTTTTAGCTAAAAAGCCTATAATTTGGCCCAATTTGAGCTCCAAAGCCTATAATATGGCCCGATTTTAGTTCACAGACCCCCACAAAATCTTGAAATTTCAGTTCATCCAGCCCCTATTTTGCCCAAAAATCAGTTCTTTGTTCCCAAAATTCGGCGCTCCGCGCCGCACACCCCTACCAAAATTTAAGTTGAGTGCCCCCCCCCCGGGTGTAGCGGTTCCCGTTTACTAGTCCTTAGTCCACATCATGATATATCAAGTACATGTATAAAGCCGGGTATAAAGATCCCGGGATAAAGATCTACATTGAAACATGCAAGAAAGAGATAATTGTAGCTCGTTTCTTACCAAAGCAAGCTGAAGCCAGATCACATGTTTCTATTTCAGGATACTGAATATATACGTGTAATTTAACACGAACACGTAAACTATAATTTAACATGATATCCAGAAGTCATAGTTCATCATAATCTGTATCTAAACATGTTCATCATATTTTAGCGTAGGCCTTCATAAATTACGAGAGCTTATTAATGTAGAGCCCAGCATCGGAAAATATCTGGGTCTAAAACAACATTTGCAATGTATTTCTCACCCGACACCCACTTTACTAATGGTGACATGGCAAAACTGATAAACGTCAAGAAAAATGTCATACCCACTATCATACATCTGAAAATATAATATGCAACACATTATTTCCCTTCCAATGTCGGACAAGAACAAAATAGGCTGGTAAACTTATATCTAAGAACCGTTTTTTATTTTTTGGAATTTTGACCAACTTTCAGAAATTTGCACCAAAAAAACCGTCAAAGACTAGAAGTAGAACTTGCAGGTGTATTCTTAATTAACCCACTACCGGTACTTATTCTCCTAATTAACAGATATCAGGTGTAAGAGAGTTACAAACATTCAATTTCAAGTTCAATCTATTTCGCATCTGGTAATAACCTTGGTTAAACTAAATGTTTTCAATTACCCAGCGGCAAACTTGAATCACGAAGAACATTTTCTGTCTTTGAAGTATCGAAAGTCCATGGTCATTACGACATTAAACTTCTACCGACTTGGGTTAATTGCCGGTGTCTCGGATTGCGTGGGTTATTTGGTTCTATAGGTCGATAACAGTATCAGGTTTTCTTTTAAATTTAAAAGGGCATTTCGTGATCCACAGCATTATCCCCCCACTTTTCTCAAAAAAAAGTTGAGATCACTGGAAACCTCTGGCTACATAAATGTTTATAATACTTTATATACAAATAATTTCTTGCAGATTATTTCGTTTAGCAAAGATATTGTGAAATTTGAATTTCGTTCTGGGCCTACCAGAACGAAATTACAACACATTGTCTATGGAGCAGTGTAATACACATAAATGCATAACTCGCAAACGCAAAATCGGAATCAACTGAAATTTTGGGAATAAGCTTTTTCGTGGATATCTACTGAAACATGTCATAAAAAGAGGATGCTAGGATCACGAAATACTCCTTTAAAGGCAAAGTGTCTGTTAATTGCGACAGATCTATTACAATGTAACAATTGGAATATATTTTTGTCTCATATCCTGGTATTATCATACAAAATGGATGCCGGTAGCTCAGACAAGTTAGAAAGGGCGAAAACGTATGTACCCTAACACATGCGCTTTCGCATATTTTTTTTGTAAAAGGGCTCTAAGGAGGACATAAACATAAACATAAATATAAATGAATGACAAATTTTTGGATTATTTGTCATTTTTCTACCTTCTTATTTTTCTACCTTCTTATTGGGGAAAAGAGCTAAAAGTGCACTGCAAAAACAGTGTTTAGCATTTAAACACTTTTCTAAACACATTCTTGCCTTCACTTTATAGACATGTTTTTAAATACTAAACATGTTTAGAGTATTGATAGATAATGTTTAGCCATTGAACATTTGATGTTTAGGAATTTGATACGTGATGTTTAGTTTTTAAATCTGTTTACAAAGTGAAGGCAATATACGGTATGACGGTATGTGTTCTTAAATTTTATTATTTCTTAATACAAGTGCACTGCAATAGATTTTGATTTTTTTTTTTTATGTGTGTTTTTTTTTTTGTTTTTTTTTTTGTGTTCTATTTCTATAGTGTCCATGTCAGGCCTTTACAGGTCATTAGTTTACAGCGACCTTTAATTAGTGAACTAGTCTCTTAACACATGTTAAACAGGGAAAGTTGTTAAAACATTAATATTTTCATCGTTTCCGGAAATCTCAAATGCCACCGAGTTCATGGACTTTGATAATTTTTCTATACTTAAGTTTAAAAATCTGGTGTTAAAGGTGTAAATTGTGGCAATTGATATTGGGATTAAGAATTTCCTTTCTTCATACCCAACGGGCGGGAGTGGATTTGTTCGCTTATATAATTGGCTTGCTGACCACGGCCTTCTTTTCTTGCTATCTATCCTCTCTTTCAGTTCATACACGTAATCATGCTTGTGTGCTCCTAATCCTATCAGAACCCAAACGTATTTCCACACGGAATGGGATGTCATTCCACAGACCCTGGAAATGACAGTATATGGTTATTCCCAGGCAATGATCAAGCAAGAAATGACTATAGCCCTTGAATCATATTTAATTATTTTATACATAAAAGTGCTGTTTCATTAATTAATTGCAGTGTTGCTGTTTTTTTAATTAGCAAAAAGTTACGACTCTAACGGTATCATGGTGATAAATCAGTTCGTATTCAAATGCTTTTATAAAAAAGTTCAATTATGTATCTTCATAAGTGTCCTTTTGATAATGTTTAAAACATGACAGTAGATCATATCATATAAGTTCCTCCTGGGACAAAATATACAATTCCCTTTGACACTTAATGTCATACGGCAAAGTATGAGGATATAGGGTAAGCAAGATGATTACCTGTAAACCAGGGAGTCATATCCTCTACCCTTTTATTATGACATTATTAAAGTAAAAACTGTTTTATTTTGAGTGTACATGAAAATAATATATAACACTCACTTGAAATTTTGCATGTCAGTCGTAGATTTGTTTTAAATATTGCATCTATTTTACACCTGAACTACTGATAAGAATCGTCATCAATGAAAATATAATCAAAACTAAATTGGGTATAAAGAACACTAATAAATTAATTAAATTGACTGCGTTGCTCACCTGGTCATTGGGTTATAACGAGATTTCATAGGTCTAGACAGTACTCACTGAGGACGTTTCGAAGTCTTACACACCCCCTTTTCAACACTGTTGATGTTGTGACGATCTTCAGTTTACCGCAAAGGACGCTGGTTGCTTAGCAACGCGGATACCAGATGTATTTTTCGCCAGCCCATTCGGGGCTGGTACCTGTTTCAGGTTTGGGGTCAGTTTACTCAAGAGATTATATTTTAGTGGTATTGGAATGAGATTTTTTTTTACTTTTTGTGGTTAAATTTTTTTTTAAATATTTTAATTCGATTTGTTAGGAAAAGTAAGTATGTTTTGCCGTTTCAACGAACGAAAACGAGTGAGTATTACCAAAGTTATGTTTGAACTAATTAATTATGACTTTAAAAGTTTAAAGGCCTAAATGTAACAATAATAGTTAATATATATAGCATCATATGGTCAGCAGAAGAAAATCTGACATCACCTATGATGTCATATCAGTGTCCTTGACCGGGGTCCTTACTCCTTGACCACTGAACAGCGTGATATCATGTTGATAACAGATCTATAGAATCAAAATCTTCATCATATCCCGGATCATATCACAGATTCTCAACAATCTGTGAGTATATGGACCATATTGATGTGAAAGTAGTTATCTATCATATCTTGTGTCGTTTTATGGATAAAAATGACTCAAAATGTTATTGATGAAATGGTTGCTATCATAAACATCAGTTTTGTCTTTTCAACGGGAAAAATCCGATGCAAAATAAAGTTTTTAGGGCCTAGCTATAATATGGGCATAATTTATGCATATAGTATTGAACAATGTACCCCATTTGACATGCACTTATAGATAAATAAATTGTCTTACTTTATTAATTTAATAACTTCTTTATTATAAATAAAATGACACATAACTATTTGATTCATAAAATTACATTCAACAAAATGATTGAAGAGAAAACACACAAGGCACTAGGCAGACTGTTATAGAATGGAGTATGTAAGATGCCATGTCCATAGCTTCGCAGGAGTTTCCGACTAGCAATCAACATGATCAGCACATTCAGAAAAACACAGTTTAAGAGTGAAGATTGTAGTGAGTAACCAGTCCTTTATAAATGTGCTGGCCACTATCTATTATAATATAGTAGGCTTAAACTATACATTGCGAATTAATTAAGTTATTTTAAAATAAAATGTACATGTAAGTTAACTCAAACCGGCAGTGTATATATCGAAAGCAGTGAAATCGGACATTCCTAAGCGAAGATATTGAGTTCGTAAGTTCTGGTATTACAAAATTGGAAATTGAGATATCGTGGGTAAAAAGCTGAAAAGACAAAAAACCCAACGACAACAACAACAACAACAACAACAAAACAAACAGACCAGAACAATTTGGAGTACATGTAATGAATTAAAAGAGTTGACATGAGATTAGGAATTAATGTTTTCTGCTGTTTCAGTGTGCATGTTCTCATCGTTGATGGTTTGGTGGACTGTCATGTAGATGTAAGCGTGATCCTAAAAATGCCTTTCACATTGACCAAAACTAATTACAAGACCTCTTCTACATTGAGGCTGGCTTTCCCTTTTAAAGGGAATTTTATCTTGAAAAGATCGTCAAACTTTAAAGGTACGGTATTAGGCAAAGAGACAGACAGGTACAAGTAGGGCCTACACACGTTGGATCAAAGCATAGAACCTATGATCAAAGAGGCAGTAGAAATCAGAAAGCAAGGGACCACTATGAACAGAGACGAGGGGCAATACAATCTCAGTCACATGTTTGACGATCATCTCAAGAAAAATACACAGGCCTGAAAACCGCTAATTTGCTTACCGTACATCTGGCGACCGCTTTGCTTAGCAACCAGCGTCCTTTGCGGTAAACAGAAGATCGTCACAACATGACATGACAGTGTTGAAAAAGGAGTCTGTATAACACAGTGAGTACTGTTTCATTGGACTATAGAACCCGGGGGGGCACTCAACACAAATGACCATACGGGTATGCTCTCCCGGAAAGACCCCCCCCCCTTTTGGATTTCGCAGCTCCGAAAGATCCCCTATATTTGACCAAAATAAAGCTCCGAAAGACCCTTGATTTTGATAATTTCAGCTCTAAAAGACCCAAAATTGCTCATTCCTCATATTTCTTGTTTTTTCAGGCGATTTTCAACCAAAAAGCCAAGAAGAGCCCTTGATTTTGACTTTTCGCAGCTCCAAAAGACCCCATCATGTTCACAGCCCGGTTTGCAGCTCCGAAAGACGCCCTTTTACCGGTACGCCGTCAGCTCCCAAAGACCCACCACCTCAAAATTCCGGGGGAGCATACCCACCAAAAATTGTTGATGTGCCCCCCGGTATAGAACTGTGAAATCTCGTTGTAATTTTCAATAACAGTACTGATGAACATTTTCAGTAGGGTTATTGGGTGTAAAGTTTAACTGGGTGAGGTTAGGGCTTTGGCTATTAAATTATCTCAACAATACACCGGTTGAACTTGAGAATATGGACATTTGCTTCACATGATACATTATTGGCTCATCATATATTTGATGTACGCTTGCCTCGACAAATCAACACGATCAGAGAAATACCATGCATTTTGAATTGCTTTTTTGGTTTGAAAATGCATATCAGCTGGTGGGTGGAAAATCGGAAACCGATGGGTTCTGCCAATGACAACCATTTTCCCGTGACGAAATATTTTCTTTTCATCTGGGAATAAAACTTTACGATGCACTGTCCCTGATGACTGGGGGTAATTTGTTTGAAAATAAAGGTTATCTCTTGCTTATCCGGTGCAACACAAAATGAGTAAAAAGTTGCTGAATATTGAGTGAATGGTTAACAAAGTTTAGTGCAATTTATTTTACAATTTAAAATGAAACAACAATAAAAGGGCCAACACATGATCTAAAATTAATTTCACATGTTCAGATGTTAAAATGAGATAGAAGTCCGGAACAAGCAGAAGCAATAAGCTTTTCAGTACTCAGCCCAGAGATACAGATTCTCCGACTGAACTTTTGAAAAATCTGATACGGTATCAATAATTTATTGCCCATACATGCTTACATCATGCATACCAAAGTTTATACCATGACAGAAACAGATAATGTTCTATTGCACGAGTTCGTTACTTCGTTTTAAACACGCAATCAAGATATTTGTCTCAATATCAATTTCATGATATTCTAGATTACGATGCGAAACAGTATCAAATGGTTCAGTTATTGTTTATATCATGAGTCTATAAAACATTGACATATAGAGTTTATGTAGGACATTGGGCTATTCCAGAAAATAAATGTACACCCCCTATAATACTATTAATAGAGGAGTAACTTTTTCATGAAAGAAATGTCTGGATTTCCAAGTCTGCTTTCTGAAAACGACTGGAATTCCAGTTGCCAATGTCGCTTGAAAAAGCTTGGAAATCCAATTAAATGAAGGAAAAATCACGAAAATGTCTCAAATGAGCTCTCAAATTCAGGATTTCTGACTTTGGACTATTTTTCTGCTGGATTTGTTCGCCTTTGGACACTTAAAAATCACGACTGGACAAAAAGTCGGGAAATCCGAACTCCTCTATAGGGGGTGTGCATCTATTTTCTGGAATAGCCCATTGATTCATTACCATACAGAACAAAACATTTCGCTTGAATTTCAACGATATCATTTGTCAGTTTATGTGAATTAAATGTTCTAGATATATATATTCATGCAAGTTTGGGTTGATGACGCAAACGTGGATCGCACCATAACAGAACGAGATTGTCTTATGAGTTACGACACAAAACACCTTATCGCTGCCTTATCGTGACACATACAAAAAGCAGGCTAGGCAATGGGATTTCCAAGCATGCGAAGATTACGTTTTTAAACAATTAAATCATTGCCGCTAATTTTCTGACTTAGCGTTGTACTTGCATACGGCTGAGGGCGGGAGGGAGTTGAATATCGCTTTAATCCCATCTTATCGCTTAGTCAGACACTGTCTTAAAACCACTTAAATATTTCACTTCTCCTGCCTATTAAAGGCATCGAGAAGCGCTGAATCTCTTAACATGTCTGTTATTAAAGCACTTTCGCGGTATTTGCACATGTTATTCTTACTCCTTGACTTAAATGACCTTTACAATGTGGGTGCAATCCAGGCCATGTTCAAATCCAATGTCAGCAATTACCAGGATTATGCTTCCCAGAATCGGTGAAAACCCCGCGAGGCGGGTGAACTAGCTATGGGCAGACCAATCAATATGATCAAATTTGTATTCAAAGATAGGTATACAACGATACATATTGCAATGGATTATACAGAATATTGGTTTGGAGAGACAAAAAAGGGGGAAAATTTAAACAAAAAAGATGATTCCATTGTATTCAAATGCTGGCGATCATGGTACACGCCTTGGGTGTTTATATTATTGTGGATAAGAATTAAGGGTGGGTAAAAAAAAATAATGCGGCGCGGAGTTTATACAAACATACCCGTGTTGGTGCTCTCCAAGAAATATTCATGACGTCATCATTAGGCGATAACAATAGTCTTGCGATTCCTAGGGATGAGTCTGCAGCTAAAGATCTTGTAAGAAATGTAGAGGATTTACCATTGTGCACTAAAAATATCGGCGAGTCAAGCCCTGTAATAAGAGTGTTCAAACACAGAAATAACGTTATAACATATTGAAATGTGTGGCAAAGAAAATAAAGCAGATGAAATTGGATCAAAATATGTATCTATGTTTCCAAAAATAATGATAAATAAAACACTTAAATAAAGGAATCATGTGCATAGCGCTGTATAAAATTGACGCATAGTGTCCAATACATAGCAAGTTGACTCTTTTGGAAATCCTTGGAAAGGGATCGAACCACGAACTCTCCAAGTTCAGTCGGTTCAGTTATGAGTTCTCTTTTGACATTGTTAGGATCACAATAGAGGTTATCCGTGTTCTATAAGCTGCATATCCTATCAGCGACTGCTATACCTTGTTTAGGACTTTCAAAAGAAGTACCCACATGTGCAACCATCACTGTTTCAAAATAGCCCGCCAAAGTCATGCAGGTAATTCCGAGGTCGTGCATTGAATTGGTTTGAACGAGGAATACTACGGGAACCAGCGCCTTTTGTTGGAAGTCATGCATGAGTAAAGTGGATAACCTCTAAAGATCAAAGTAATTTATGGACAACTGGTTATTACCTGTGAATTCTTTGGTTTGTTTTAGGTCAAGCCACACATTAAGGCCTCTTGATACGTGATTCTGTCCCGTAAGATCAATTGTAAGCTGTGAATTGAAAACTGTTACCCAAATCAGGACGACAGAACAAACCACTCCGAACCTGACCAACGCAGCTCCACGAAACTATCAAATAAAACAAAGAGGTGAAAAAGACGTTGTAAAAACTTGTATAACAAATGTGGGCTATTGCATTGCATGCAAAATATCCATGTGTCAGGTAGTAACTCCTTGTCAAACCGTAAATACCGTAAAAACTCGATGGTTAGCATATATGCTTACTATCGAGCGCTTTTGAAAACATGAAATTGTACCAAAGTCCGGCGCTTTACCAACTGAGTTAAAGGGGTTGAGACACACATTTGCAGTATCATATGTGTATCGATGATTTGGTCAAAACTCTTCACACTTTTGTGGATGGAGCTCTTCATGTTTACATGTTTTAAAAAGCGCTCGATAGAAAGCACATAACTGGCGGTCTCATTGCACAAGACCCAACTGCGAATGAGAGGCATACACCAAAGATACTCAATACAGTAGAGTGGAGGTCTGCGCCTGCCTCCACCAAAAATATTTGCATCCGATGGTTTACCAGCTTTAAAAGTCAGGTGTATCCCATCATGCTCTGCAGTACCACAGTAGAACTGCACATGCCATAGAAAGTGTACACAAAATCCCTCACTTCAACTTTCAATTACTCACTTATATCAGGGGAGTTAAGACTTTTGTTTGAAAAAATATGATCTCCAAAGTATTGTGAAACTATCCATAGCTCTCAATATCTAAGCCGCTTTTACTTATGTTTTGTATGTATTTGCTATGGAGCAAGCAGATGTATGATGGGATACTCCCTTCAGCTGCTGTGGTTCTGAATATTGGGAATATAAAAAATATGAAGTTTTATGAAGATTTATGAAGTATACTATTACTATATTATACTTGGATCATTATCATGATAGTGACGTGAGCATTTTATTAGGTTGCGAATGCTGGCAATAACCATGCAAACTTGGTGAGGAGTTTTGATGCCAAGATTTGAACAAGATGGTTAAATCTTCACGAAGTTTTCTTCATATGGACCATTCCTCCTTGGTGTTCATCTGTTCTTTATGAACTTGCACTGAACCATGTTTGAACCTAGCAGCAGTTGTCAAGTAGTCACTCATAAGTGCGCTTGTGCGTCAAATCATCTGGGTATTTCTATCGGATGTGCGTTTTTTGCTTATATCAACTCCCCTTAAGCAAACTCTAAAAGGATACAGTAACTTGATTGTTTGCCGAACATCATGTATCATTCCCAAATGGATGGATGGTCTTAGCAAATTTTTCCCACTTGTGGTTTCGTAGCATGTTAGAAAGCCGAAACAATACTCTTCTATTTTAGAGATCTAATATTTTATATTTTACCGAGTTACCCCATTTTTTTTTATAGAATTCAAGTGTTTTGTATAAATATAGTCCGCGGAGGCGCATCTGTTTAGTCTTTTTTATCAGTCGTTTAGTTTTAAAACTTGCTAGACATAGCTGCCGCGTGACTCTAATCTCTTAGTCTTACATAATTGCAAGGATCAAGCCTAATTTAAGTGTGATGTTGATTCACGAACTTTAACTTAATTTCCCTCATAAATTAAATGTAAGTTGCTTTTAGATTGAACGCCTCCCCCTCTCCCCCTCTATATCTCTCTCCCTGTGTATACTCTCAGAAAGGATTATAGTAAAAACCGGCCTTAAAGCACTTTTTTGTCCTCTAAATGAAACCCTCAAAAGAAAAAAAAAGTTCTTTAAACTGAAAGAACCATTTCAGGTTTTTTAAACTGATGTTCCGGACCCTTTTATAGCACCATTTTTGGCATTTATCTGTTTATAGAACCTTTTTGGTTCATTACAGAACCATTGAGAGTTCCATTAGGATGGACAGATTATTTAGAACCCTTCTTGCTGAGAGTGTATATTAAATGGCTTAATTACTCAAATTAGAGACCCACAAAAATCCTAGCAGTGTTAAAACCCCTAGATCATGTGTTTCTAATCTAATCACGTGAACACTGTATCCGTCAGATATCATGCCAATGGGTTTTAATTTTGTACAATCGACTGTTTTTTGTAATTAAAGTAATTTCTCAACCTCAAAGCTTCAGTAGATGTGATAGTAACCACACGTAGTGCTTGAAGCTTAAATACCCGTTTTGTATTATAGTATCTTACATTGGTCACCGCAGAATTTGCCACACAACATGCATGCAATCTACACCCTTTCAGCGTTTTGATAACCTGGTCTAAGAAATGCACACAGACTGTCACGTCTAATAAGTCTAGTTTTGGATCAACCTGATTTTGATATAATTTGGACTACTAAAGTATTTAAATTGAATTGCACTAAGCAAACGAAGCAACTTGACGCTCACATCCTTAGGATCTTTGCTTATACAAAGTGTCCCAAAAGTGATTGTACTCATATACCTTTGGCCCGGACGCGTAATTTCTTTCTGCAACCATAATGGGCCGCAATGCGATAACACATAGTACATACATGTAAATAGGCCTATGAGGCTAGATATAACACGAGTTTATTACCATTATTATTTCCTCTTACTTAATAAAATAAAAAGAAATCGATAGAATTCAAATTCTACAACGGTTTATCTGGGGTTCGAACCCACAATCTATGTATCCATAGTCTAATGCCTACCGGGCTACAGTGCTATGATTCGTTGTGCCAGAAAGGTGTTTGTTTACTAGTAGTAGTATGATACTTATTGATTACGGAATTAAGTGCATACACACAATATGCTATTACTAGTATATTAGTACTAATAAATACGAATATAATCCTAACCCTAACCCTAATCCCTAACCCTAACACCTTACCCTAACACTAACCCTAACCCTAAACCCTAACCATAACCATAACCCTAACCCCTAACCCAGAGGATGATTTAAGGAAGCCCCATCATGCACTGTAAAAGTGTTATCACTAGAGTTTCAACTGCCACTTTACTTTTCAAATCCCATTGAACTCTGTGCAAAAGATGTTGTTTTAGAATTGCCCGTGTGTCATTATTTCTTGGTCGATTTCAGATCTAAAGTGATGTATGCATGAAGGATAATTCACACCTCCTGTATATAACATAAAATGTGAAATCGACCAACCTCTAGAAGGTGTTTTTACTGTAAATATATCTGTCCAAATTCAAATTTAACCATGCACGTGTGTATGCAGTGGGCGGGCAGTGGTGTCGTGTTCACTCACACAGCTGTGCTAACCGCAAGACTTGCTGGGAAGTGCTTAAATCATCCTCTGCCCCTAACCCTAACCATAAGACCCTAACCCTAAGACCCTAACCCTGACAATAATGAACCTTGCCTCGGACTATACGGTTAGTGATATATTGCGGCCCATGCATTATGGTTGCAGAAAGAAATTAAGCGGCCCGGACCTTTGGTTATATAACTTCAGTTTAAGGTTGGTTGGCAACCCCGGGTATAGAATGAATGTTTACGGAAGGTTGAACCTGGAATTAAATGTACTAAAGCTCTATAACGTGAACATGTTCGAACATTTTCAATATGAACACTTTTAGCAGCATCGGCGAAAATGTTCAAAAAATTGGTATAATTTCGGGCCTGTTTTTAGTCAAATTTGGTTTGAAGTTGGGTAGTTTTTCGGAGTCCCATCCGCACATCTCCACCTAAAATAGCTTAAAATATCCTATGTTGGAGGACACCCAGATTACTATTGTTAAAAGAGTCTCACCCTGCGACATAGAAATTGTAATGATTGCTGGCCCTGGCAAATAATTGTTTTGAATTCAAACTTGTTGAATTTGCACCCATTCTTCAGAATACATTGCTAGTAACAGAAGAGAGTCATGCAGTTAGTACTTTTTGCTGCCTTTTTGGCAACTTTATTTTTCTCTGATTTTTATAACAACTCGACTTATTTTGGTTAACGTTGTTCAATGTTTTGAAACCTTGTATCAAAAATACAAATATGCAAAGACAATAAAGCATGATACTCCAGAAATATCAATTTTATGTATCATCAAAGAAGATAATTGACAGAAATAATGCAAAAGATGCTGTTACCATGGTTACATCAATCACATCATTAAAGATTGCTCAAATATGAATATTTGTCAAGTTTTACTTCTCATATTTCATTAAGTATTTTTGATAATTTTTTGCTTTGATATACAATTTGAGCTGATTCTCCATGCACGTGAGCGTTATAATTCCTTTATTGTTTTATAGTTTTATTTGAGATATCTAAACATCTATCTCCTGACACACAACAGGACAGGTGAATTTGTAAATAAATAAATAAATAAATAAATAAATAAATAAATAAATAAATAAATAAATAAATAAATAAATAAATAAATAAATAAATAAATAAATAGATAAATAAATAAATAAATAAATAAATAAATAAATAAATAAATAAATAAATAAATAAATAAATAAATAAATAAATAAATAAATAAATAAATACTAGCCCGAAATTCAGCGTTTAAAGAAGAGGATCTTTCACTTTCAGTAAATTGTGTTTCCAATCCAATTTCATAAAAAAATGTGATATTTGGTCATTGGCTAAGGAAGCTTTTTTTTAACATGGGGGGCTGAAAATTGAAAAAATCTTGGTGGGTCATCGTGGGGGTGCCTGAGGGGTTCTCCCTGGGAGTCAGAAAAATTTGCAAAATATAGATCACAAACACCCATTTGTCCTCTATTTTATCACAATTTTTGACTGCACCTAGGATTATGGGGGGGCTGAAAGGTATTCTAGCCGTGCAAAATTATTTTGAAAGGTATTCTAGCCCCCCCCCCCCAGCCGGCCAGCCCCGGTTCCAAAGCCTATGTTGGTAAAAAATATAATATATGCACCAGGGTCTTGTCACGAACTGAAGGCTTCGGTAAAACTGCTATCTTTACAGCTATCTGCTATTCTTTAGATGGTATGGCCTTTTTCGGTAAAATTTAACAGCTCTCAGTCTGTTCTGGTGTGATGTTTAAGGCAAAGACCTGTTTAGCTTTTGAGGCTATACATTGTACCTTGACACTCGTACATATACAGTATTCACATGTGACTCACTTGATTCGAACACCGGGTTTGAACATTTATACTGCTGAGTTTTACATGAACCATATTATTCTAGGTTTATACTATTTCATTGTATCTGTCATTTCTCATGAATAATCATTAAATTCCCATACAAGCAAACCGACTGACTTTAATCCTCGAATGACTTGCAAAGGCATGTTGTAGAATATTGTATAATATGGGCCTGAAATGACAACATAATTCGCAATTCAAAAGAATCAACATAAATCAAAGGCCATTATACATTACAACTGATAGAATAGATCGTACTTATTCATTTAGGTGTTTCCGTGTTTGCTTATATCATTTCGTATTCTCTATTTTCTCCCTGCCCAAACAAAGTTCTGACATTATTTTGGTAGCTTTCGGTAAGTCATACTCTTTTATCACTTTAGCAAGCCTTGTGTGTAAATAAAAAACAGTCTAGTTCCTCTGGCAGTGGCTTGGACACAAAGTCACAAACTATATGAATGAATTCAAATGGAAACAATTGCGCTAAGTACAA
Organism: Amphiura filiformis; assembly: GCF_039555335.1. Taxonomy (NCBI): domain Eukaryota; kingdom Metazoa; phylum Echinodermata; class Ophiuroidea; order Amphilepidida; family Amphiuridae; genus Amphiura; species Amphiura filiformis. Next base: position 31,982,371 of record NC_092630.1, on the reverse strand, counting down.
GTTTAAGAATTCGGACCATTTTAATTACCTAGCTGGGGGGTTTACACCCCCCAGCTAGGTATTGTAATCGTTCGGGTTCTTCCGCTGGCAACAAACCACTGTAATCTTCCGTTTTCTTCCGCTGGCAACAAAGTGAAAATGCACATGTTTTTTTTTTGTTACCCTTTGAGTATGAAACCCTGACTTGATGCTATGTAAGAATTATTTGACTAGTGAAGATATGGTTTGGTCTTTTTGAATCATTGTTTTTCTAAAGGAATGAATGTGTTTGTTAGTTTGTTACTGTAATTTGTTATTTAACCTAAGGCACTTAATTAGTTGAAAAGGTAATTAATGACCTGTTGTTTCTGCAAGCCCAGGGAATGTATGTGTGGGAGGATTGATGGCTAATATGATTTTGGATGTAGTTAGTTGGAATTGAAAGGTTGTTGCAGAAAACTTGGATAATAGTGACAGTAGTTTGTGTAGGAAGCAATAGTTGAAATAATGGCATATGGGCACATGAACAAAGTGAATAACTTTAGGTGATTGCAAAGCCAAAGGTTTTCTTTAAGGTTGAATGTCAATGCAGTGGAAATAAGCAGTAATGGCATATTTATATAGGTTTTTTAATAGAAATTTGATTTTGATATGAACCATGCAGGTGTGTTAAAGGCACTCCTTAACAGTAATTGTAGTATAAATTTATGGGTTTAATATTATGTTTACTATTAAAAGTACTAGTATTAGGCTCTGGCTTATCTTTTGATTTTGATTTTGCACCCGTATTTTACAGACTTTGGTGGTATGTTTGGAAACAGGGGATTAATGAGCCAGGCTTTAAAATGTTTAGCATTTATTTCTGTATGGTTATATGTCCGACCTCTTTCTTTGTATTAATGAAAGTGTTCTCTGGCCTCTTTCTTTGTAATGAATGTGTTTTTGGCTTGATTAGTAATTCCAATGTTAGTACCGGTATATGAAACTATCAGATGTGTTTCCTTTGCAGTAGGAACTTAAATTCTTTCAGTGCCATTATCATGGCAGTTAATATCAAACTCTAGCTAGCATTTGTTTACAGGCTCTATGTTTTGCTTAAGTAAATGATTGTTGGGGATTTTCTTGTCTTCTGATGTTAGGGTTTTTTGTTTTATACTTATATCTTAGAGTATGTATCTTATTTTGTTTGATTAAAAACATCTTGCATTAATATATATTTGAATCCCAGTTCCTAGAAATTAAACATGGTTTAAGATTATGCGCAACACAAAAATAGCTTGCAAATGGAATAGACCTACATGAATGCGGGATATGAATTCATTTGTTTTCCCTACCTTTTTTGTTTGTTTATGAAGTTGGGGAAAATAGTATAAAAGCCTTTAAAAGTCTAGTAATTGGTAACTGTAAAAGAAGTGCAGGTACCCTTCATGATACCACTGGGTATTATACTGTGCGTGCGCGGCAGCACTATTGTGGTGCCACATTACATTTGATGTAGTATATATGTCATGGACTGTAACATTTGAGCTGTTTTTAGGTTTCCCATTGGTCATGGTATACAAGTAATATTGTAAAGAATTTTTATTGCACCACCTTATGCCCTACAACAAGTTAAAACTGCATTTCTAAAAGGTTTCAGTCTTAGATGAATTGGTTAGTGCATCGTGGTATGATAAAATGCCTTCTATAATCTGTGGATAAATGTTTATAATCTGTGAGTTAATGGTACCAGTACATTTTATTGTTATCATGGTTATCACCCATTTGCTGTTTTCTGTAATCATGGTGATCTTGAATGAGAAATACTAGCTAGTACTAACAAGGTAAGACTGATCATAGTTTAATTAATTTAATTCTATAGTGATAGTTACAGGACTATTCATGGGTATTGGAATAATTCTGGTAGACCCTGCGCACAAGTATAACCCTAACCCTAAGCAACCCCAATTATAACCCTAACCCTAATCCTCACCGTTTATAAACCTAACCCTAATCCTAACCCTAATTTAAATTTAAATTATAAGGGGCTGTCATTTTCTTTGGAAGGGGGTCATGAATATACTGGGGAGTGGGGGTCATAGAATTTTAGACCAATTATAGGGGTTATAATTTTCAACACCCAAAATAGGGGGTATAGAATTATTAAGGGCTGGTGACTCAAACTTTTCGCGCGCTGTGCATGTATTCTTGCACACAATCTTTCATTATATAATGCAGATATTTTGCGCATATAGCGCGCCTTCCTTACACACACAATTAAATTTTAACGCACTCCACACACTTTCTTTGCTCTAAAGTTTTGATGCGCTCCTCGCCTTTGTTCCGGCAATGAATAATTTGTCTTGAGTCTGTGTAGGTGGAAGTGGGTGGGGGGGGGGGTCATAAAATTTTCGACCCAACATAGGGGGGGTCTAAAAAGATTGTGCCCGCAATAGGAGGGTCATAAAAATTTTTACTCCGGTCACCGACCCCCCCCCCCCACCCGACGAAGAAAATGACATCCCCCTAACCAAACCCTAAAACACAGGGTGCACAGGGTAAACCAGAATCATACCTGGGTAATAATAATAATTCCTATTCATGTTTTAGTCCAAGACACAATCCCACCAAACACAAAATGTTTTCGACATCATTCGCAAAAGGTTATAAAAGGTTGTCAGAAAACGTTTAAATGTCGGGTTATATAAAGGGTATATTAAGGTTATAAAACGTTTTCATAACCTTAAAAACATTTTATGATATTCTACTGTTCAGCAAACAAAATGTTTTACAAAAACATTTAAATGTCGGGTTATATAAAGGGTATAAAAACATTTTAATAACATTCCAAAAACATTCTTGAAAACTTGATACAAACATTCTAAACAGAATGTTATTTTGGGGTTGAAAAAATATTTTGCGAAAAATGTTTGCCCAAAATATTTTCAAAAACGTTTTAAAAACATTTTCATGACCTTTATATAACCCGACATTTAAATGTTATTGAAAGGTTTTGAAAAAAACATTTGAAGAACATTTTTGTGTTTCCTGGGTTCAAATATTTTAACATAATGTTATTTTAGTATTGACACAATATTTGGCAAAAATGTTTGCAAAAATTGTTTACAATAACATTTTTTGAAAACATTTAAAAATATTGTTGTAGTGTGTTTTCATACAAAACGTTTTAAAACGTTATCATGACCTTTATATAACCCGACATTTTAATGCTATTAAAACGTTTTTACCTAAACCAAAAGCCAAAATATAACTTATTTAAAACGTTTACGTTTTTGTGTTTGCTGGGATGTTTATCATCACCGTTCAACATCTTGAACCGTTTACTAACTGCTCCTGTTTACTCTACTAGCTCCCGCTAGTTTTGAATAAAATAAACACACTATCTGTGGTCATCTTGTGACTCCCTACATTTTGGTCATCAAAAGTATTATGCCCCCCCCGTATTTTTCTTTCCGAAAATGTATGACCCCTGTATATTTGGGATCCTCCTTCCAAAGAAAATAATAGCCCCCTAAGGGGTATTTATGGGGCTCAAACTCAGTGACAACAAACCTCACAACCAGGGGACATTTTGCAGGGGTCATGTCAAATCTTAGAATTGCTGCATTTTCTGGCAATATGTAGGGGTACGGAGCTCAAACTCAGTGACAATAAACTTGATGAGAAGAGTAACATTTTGGAATATTTTGCATGGATCAGGTCAAAGGTCAGCTGGGGTCAAATCTTCGAATTTCAATATCTGGACATCTGTAAGGGTACGGGGCTCAATCTCGGCGACAACCTCATGACCAGGGGAACATGTTGGAACATTTGCAGGGGGCAGGTCAAAGGTCAGCTGGGGTCAAACCTTCGAATTTCAATATCTGGACATCTGTGAGGGGTACAGGGGCTCAATCTCGGTGACAACCTCATGACCTGGGGAACATATTGGAACATTTTGCACGGTCAGCTCAAAAGACATCATTCTGGGGCCAAATCTTAGAATTGCGTTATCTGGACATCTGTAAGAGGTACAGGGCTCAAACTCAGTGACAACTCATGACCAGGGGTAAATTATGGAACATCTTGCAGGTGTCTGGTCAAAGGTCATCTGGGTCAAATCTTAGAATTGCATTTTCTGGACATCTGTGAGGAGTACAGGACTCAAAACTCGGTGACAACAAACCTCATCACAGGGGAACATTTTTGGAACATTTTGCAGGGGTCAGATACCTCCACAACACCAACATGCCCCAGCTAGGTTTGTGGTCTATGACCACCATTTGCCTCTAGTCCTATTTTAATTCGGTTGACTTGCTTCTTCTTATTGAAAGAAAGTGAACGAGTTTTCTATGAGAAAAACAAAAATAGCTACAATTCACATGTAAACTAATTTAGGCCTACATTGGAAAGGGTGCATTTTTTTTTTTTTTTTTTTTAGGAAAACTCGCTCAATTTCTTACAATTAGACGAAGGCAACGAGCAAATCAACGAGCAAATAGAATTAAACTTAAATGATTACCTTAGCATTGTCCATGCACCTCTCATGTATAGCAAGCCATTTAATACTAAAATGAGGAATTTGACATTGACCTTCACAGTTGAGGTGTTCTTGAATAACAGAGGCGGGTTATTTTCTCACAGAGATGATAATAGAGAGTAACACCAGCATAAAGAGCTGAACGACAAAACTAATTTGGTGTAAAACTTGGCGACCATCTGTTCAGCAATGTAAGCCAGGTGGAAGACAATGATGCTGCGCAGTATTAAATTCGAAAATTTGTGTTTTTTGCATACTGGTGCACAATATTTTATGTGACTCCACTGTGAGTCAAGTTGAGGAAGGTCCCTATGTATTTTTTCAACTATATAGATAATGCACATTTATCTCCATCGCTTGCAAGCCAAATCTTTATAATTTGTCAAAATATTCGCGCCAATTGATTCTTCACACCACTTCCTATAAATTGCAGACGACATTCGCATCAAAAACGTTAAGTTCTTTAATGTTTACACTTTACCCTGTTTTCATTAAAAGGGAAACAGTTGACCTAAGTTTAAGGTCACGGGGATTTCAATTTTGACAGATAAAATAATGATAGTACTATGTTTTTATATCGCCTGACAAATACCACAACACCATTTTTGTTTCTTCTATCTATTTATCATCTTGATACTCACCCATCGAGGCATTATCCCACGATTCCCGTGTAATCCTGTCGTACCAAGTCCGCCAAGTTGGAACCGTCTACAACGACGATATAACCAAACCAAACAGTTTCTTATGTACATCAATGTATCATTTATAGTTAACACACTTTTATCACACTTTCATCTCATTTGCAATGATCCCACTTGCATATGCGCATATCAAATTAATAAGTCCATTTTGATTTGTCAGATTTTCAATATTTCAACGAAGTATTTGTCCAAACTGTGATTGTTGCCGATTTTATTTTCCATGTACAGTCCATTTTTCGTAAATAAGTGTTGTGCATTTTCTAATTCTGGAGCAACAACATGTAAACCATCGGCGATCGTTTACGCTGAGTGTCAAAACTGACTGTATTTCAAGAGATGCAGCATTAATGCAAGCATTTCAAGTTCAACCAACATGCGCTCTAGGTACCAAGAGATCTGTCACTGATACGGTCACCAGGCTCAATGTGCAATACAGCTGAAAAGGACAGTGCCAAACGTTGTCAAAGAGCCAAATGATAAGAGCGACCTCTGGTTTCCCCTTTGCTGTAACTTGCGCATGTGCCTTAGAAAAAAGATGTCATGAGGTAGAACTATATAACGTTGATACCTCTCGGTTAAAGTTATGGAATTATAACAAAGTTACAAATATCGATTCAATAATATTTATACTTCTTTATGAAAATACTATTAATATTATGACATTCATTGAAATCAAATCAGAATCCATAAGGGCCGGCCATAAAGGACAACAAGAAATACTCTATATAAATGTTGCTACCATTTGGTCACTATCAATCAGTGCATACCCATGAACAATGAAAAGAAATACTATTTTCACAAAAATATGATGGGTTACTTAATTTTTAATATTTTAATGAACTATATTTTTTGAGATGACTATAGCCTCGACCTTAATAATTATTCTAGTAAAAAACAATGACTTTCTCCTAAATGACACCAATTACAAACAGTACATTTCATGTCTTAATTAAGGGATTTTTGTATATATTCTTTACCTATTTCAACTGAATTGTATAGCTATATAATTATAATAATAATAATAATAATAAAATACATTTATAAAGCGCTATAAACACAGTTTCAAAGCGCTGTACATTAAAATAACAAATAAGTTTTTCAAATATCAAAATACATGAATACATATTAAAAACAATTTATAAAACACTATGACCAGCACAGAAATCTTATTTAAAAATACCCTTTAAAAACAACAATTTATGCACACAAATATATAGGTTGTTTTGTTTTTCTTTGGCCCTAACATTTGCCTGGTAGCACTCAATCATAATGAATAAAAGACCGACAGAAGCTCCTGGTCATTTAAGTATTAGTACTATTACATTCAAAAGAATCCGTTAATACAAGGTGACACGCAGACTTTATTTAAAGCTGGGACCTTCACCCTAAGGAAACTCGTGCATAACATGTCTTGTCAAATACCGGACTCATCTGCTCATGAGATGGAGAAAATAAAATAATTTAATTATAAATCTTAGTGTTAATACTTAAACTTAAGTTAACGTGAATTGTTTTTAATATCACTATCATTTTATAAGCACAGAGCTAGAGAACGATTATGGGATGAATGCCAAACTATAGTCCGGATTTTTCAACCTCTTGCATACGCTTGAAGCTGTAAAGTCCAATTATATTGGTAATAGTTGCGCTGTATGAAGAGAAATTACCCAATTTACTTAATTTACTTCAAAATGTGTTTGTTTGCCGAAGGGTTTGTGCTTTTATAGCAGTAAAAAGAATGGGATATTCAACTTGCAGCTTTACTCAGCGCTTCGAGTTAATATTTTTGACCGCATATGGGCACCAGATTGACCAATGAGCACGCTTTTGTGGTCTTTGGTCACGTTTCGGAATGTTATTGTGCACAGACTCTTGTGTAAAAAGTTATAGTTATATTAAGTGGGCTTGTGGCTAATGTCCATCAGTCGTCCATCTCACGCTGCAAAACAGGAGAGAGCAACACTTAATAAACACTTCAACGCTTTGGCTAAGGTTTGTACAGTGAAAGTATAATACATGTATGTGTTAATTTAAAGCGCGTGAAAATATGAAGATGTTTATGTTATTGTTAACAGCACAATTTTAACACTATATGTATCTTGTGTTAAAAATATAAACATCTTCATATTTATAAATTAACACCCCTAAATACCTTCACTGTACAAACCGTAGTCATTAAAGTGTTCAAGTGTCTATGTTGCTCCGACTGCTTTTGCAGTGCACACAAACAGAGGGAGTACGCTGACTGAAAAGATCAGATGTGAAAATCTATCAATTGCACACAAATCAATACAAATCAGCGTTTTATGCTTTTAAATGTAATAGCAAGACTATGCAAAATGGGCAAGTGGACTACGGAGAAGTCTAGTCAGAAACGGGAAAATTAACAACAACAAAATCGACAAACAATTTCGTCCCCTCTCGCGTCCACTCGGATCCACAATTGTTTCCCCAATTTTTTCCCCTCTTATGGTTCAAATAAATTTATACAAAAATCAGATTTGCCCTTCAAAACCAAAAGTTTTCGGATTGGTTCCTCGTTCACTAACTTTTGATTTTGAATGGTCCAAATTATTTCACTTGAGCCAATTACTGCAGTGTACTACTAGCTATAGACAATGCTGAATTGAAAACATCAGTCACGAAGTTCATGGATGGTTGTAAGCATACATTTTATACCATGTATACAGGTGTGTTTAGACGGTAGCCTACATTTGAATGTTACTTACAAGCGAGCCAGCAATTAAATTATGCTACAAGCGAGTGTGTGTCCACACGGGACTTACTTGTAAGCCAACTCACTTGTAAGAGTGACCTTCACTGGTAAATTATGCCATGATTATGCACAATCAGAATAGGATTGGGTCATCAAGGTCATGCTTACAAGCTAGCTAACATGTAAGTCTTGTTCACACTGGCCTTACATTTGAATGTTACTCGCTACATGTAAGATATCTTACATGTAAAATCGTCACTTGTAACTTGCATGTAGCTACATGCGAGTGCGTTTAGACGGGCACTACATACAAGTTTACATTTGAATGTAGTTACAAGCGACTTTACAAGCGACCGTCTGAACAAGCCTTACATGAGTTCACTTCCATTGTTGAACTTTGTATAAAAACGCCTCAGATTGGCAATAAATCACAGAAAATAACAAGCATGTTGACATGGAGGTTACAAAGCTTACAACTTGACATTAATCATAATACAATATATTTATTGTATTGTCATGATTCAAATCGTCTTGGAGTCAGTTTAAGGGCACATCTGTGTTTGACTCTCTATCGTGTTTGATCATGCCAAATTGCGACGTATAGGCCCCCTATAGCATATTCAAAGCAAATGAGCAGCTTTTAATCAAAGTTTACTTCTGTGATTTTTTCTTCATTATTTTGAAACGCGACTAATTGAATCATCATTTTATTCGATTGATTTGAAATTCAAAGACGATAAAGAACATATGCCTACATCTGATATCAGAATATGGACAAAATCAAACAATATATGAATAAAAAAAACTTAGATTACCGATAGCATCCAAATATCAAATGGAGGCTTCTCTCCAAATGAATGTTTAAGAAAAGAGAAGTTGTGTTTCAATTTCTCTCAGCCAAGCGGCAACAGCATGCTAATGCTTGTGACAGCTCCCGTGACAGCTACTGTAAATTTTGATTTAAAACCTCAGTTTCAATATCTGGTAATGCGCCACCTTAATTCAATCCTTAAAAAAGGCTTATTCAGTGATCACTGCGATAGTGTAAAATAAATTAAGATTTAAATTGCCTAAAAGTGAAGGATAGGCCTAAGTCATTTAATTGTCATCAGGTTTTTTTTAAATGGGGGGGGGTGCTGATTTTGAAAAAGTGAACTTTTTTCCAAGTGGGGTGCGATTTTGTGAAAAGTGGACTTTCTTCCCAAAATTTCTGACCTTTTTTGACCAAAAAAGGGTAAAAACCTGATTTTTTTTGCTCGCTCTTCTCTCAAATTCTGAAACTTTGGGACTTTTTGTATACTTTTGCAACCCCCTGCACCCCCCCTTGCGTACGGGCCCGAGTATATCACAATTCAAATTGATTCATGATATGAAAATTGTTGTATCAGTCTGCAAAACTCCAAAGTCAAAGTAAAGGAACAGAACAGCCTGGTAGTGGCGACAGCGCAGTGAGTGCGCCCGCCCTCTGTATTATCTCCACCGTATTGCATGAAAGGTGATTCCCCCTGAACGAAAAGCACACGGAATTGCGACATTTTTGTTATTGGGGAAATTTGTTTGGTGCATCACTTTATAAAAGCAAAATATATCAGAACATTTAAAATTGCTGTGAAGAACGTATACAGTATGGCAGCTTTGAAAAGAATAAAAAAGGTAAGAAGCATGATCATAACGTAATGTGTTACGTGCATTCTTGTCTGAACCTTGATGTTCAATTTCACGAGATTGAACATCAAGCTCGGAAATATTAACCATGCTTTAAGTAATTGTTTGTTGAGAGTGGCCATTTGGCCAGATAAGGTCTAATTATAGAGCCATCATACGAGATATCGTAGGGCCTATCTACGCTTACTTTCCCTACGCCACTAACACAAACACTGCTAATTTAGTCAACGAACTTCTTACAATACAGTCATGATTATCATGATCTTGTCCGACATCCGACATGAATCAAATCATCTCCACATTTATATCATGTTTTATTCACTTATTTTTTAAGGAGCTAAAAGATTTGGGCCGCGATCCACCTGCACAATGTTCAGCGGGACCGTCAGGAGATGATCGTGAGTACTGATAGATAAATAAATAAATAAATAAATAAATAAATAATTAATTAAATAAATATAAATAAAGGGAAGGAAGGAAGGATGGAAGAAAGAAAGGTATACCGTATCGTATAAGGGAAGGAAAGATTTACGAACAAGAATAAAAGAAGGACATGATCGGAATGAATGAATATGTAGGCTATACTAGTTGCTACAATAAGATTACCTTTTATTTTATTTTCAGTATACAAATGGCAAGCTACAATTACAGGGCCAGTAAGTAATTAACTCGATGAATTAACTATAATATTATGATTTATATAAATAGTATTAACCGCAAGAACAATTTGGCAAACGAATACAGCATGAACATTATGATTATGAGTGGAAAAGAGAGAGAGAAGAGAAAAAAAAGATGGGCCTATACTATACCTCACGGTCAGTACATGTATTTATTTTTGCGCGGGGTCCCCGGGTCTGGAAAACGCACGTTGGTGTGTGTATTGCAGTTATAGGGCCAAGGGAAATCGGTTCTCTGGATAATAGGCCTATTTTCTTTTGTTTACGTGTGCATGAGTGCGGGATTAATTACTTGTTGCTCGTTTTATTAATACTTGAATGCTCGCCTTATATGTGTTACTTGATTGATTGGTTGATTGATTGGCTGATTGATTGATTGGTTGATTGATTGATTGATTGATTGATTGATTGATTGATTGATTGATTGATTGATTGATTGATTGATTGATTGATTGTAGCCTTTTTGTTGATTGCAATGTGGTCTACTGCAGACAAATTGTAACAGAAAGTTGGCAAATGAATGACACATGCAAAATAATTATATCGGCCCAAACAATAATATAACAATCTATATATAACATGTAAATGTCCGGTCCGCGATCCGGCTCTTCATGTACCACACGGTTATTTTTGACGGAGCCCCTGAGCCTGGAAAGCGCTTGTTAGTGAATGATTGTATCGGCCTTCTTGTAAAATAACACATTCTTTTTTCGAGTACAGGGTACGTGTATGATTTGTTTGCTTATTTGATTGATTGCTTGCTTGCTTGCTTGCTTACGTGATTGCTTGCTTGCTTGCTTGCTTGCTTGCTTGATTGTTTCTTGAATGAATGATTGATTGATTGGTCGAGCGAGCGATTGAATGAATTGTCTGCTTTATTTGACATGTTTGTAATGACATATTTCCATGTATTCGTCAACAGCCCGACACTCCATATCAAGGAGGGATATTTTTTCTCAATATCGTGTTTCCTAAAGACTACCCATTCAAGCCACCAACAGTAAGTTACCCAACGTCATTTATTCATTATCGGTAAGATGGTTTATTATAGTCAAAGTATATTACGTTTACTCGGTGTCATTTGAATCGATTTTGTGTGCATTCTCTCTTTTCATGGTATAAAAATACCGTCCATGTCACAGGCATAAATTGGCATAAAATGTCAAATGTCAAATTGTTGACAACTTGCTTATAACTATATGATTGACTTGATTTTTTGTTTTTAATTTGCATAGGTTTCGTTCTCAACAAAAGTCTATCATCCAAACATCAGTGAAAGTGGGAGCGTATGCCTGGACATACTCAAATCAGCATGGTCACCAGCGCTTACCATTTCAAAAGGTAGGGAGATCATCATGATCATGGATGTCACATAAACACTGATGCAATAACAAATCGGAGGTCGCTTTAAAAAAAGCTTCTTGATTAGGCCTAATTACCGCGGCGCGCTTTTCAAATGAAGGAGTATAGTGCATGCTTGTAAATGTAAACGGATCAGAAACAAAAACTATTCATTATGTTCATATCACAAGGTTCTATGCAACTAAGGAATGATGAGAAGCTAATAAAAGTTATTAGTCTATGTGAGAGTAAAAATAAGATTGTGATGAGGGGCAACTTAGATTAAAAATTCTTAATCAAAATACTTTTAGACATTACAATTTTGAATTAGATTACAAATTTTAATCTCAAATTTGGAGCTCTGTGAATGTTGTAGATGTTGTAGATTTTCTGAAACACATTGAATCTCGTTCAATTGACCGTCATCCATTATTTCATGTTTTCTTGCAGTATTGCTTTCAATCTGTGCTCTTCTGTGTGATCCGAACCCAGAAAGTCCCATGCGAGGCGATTTAGCACAACAATACAAGAGGAACCCAACTCAATACAATAAGGATGCCGCACAACATACCAGATTGCATGCCAGTGCTTTGTGATGACTCCAGTTAAGGGATGGGGTATGAACGTTTGGACAGTATTTATTGTGGGACATTAGAGCACATCAGACATATCGAACTGCATTCTTAATACGAAGAATGTCCTTCTGATATCAAATAATTTTCATTTTTTGAAATTCGCAATGTAGGCCTAATTTTATGACAAATGATTAAAAATTGATAAGTTGATATTTAACAGTACTCGAAGTAAACTTTATAAATCTGATGATTTATACTTAAAAGTGTATGTAGGTGGGATGAAAAGCCGACGATCAATTGAAAATTTTGACCTTTCGTATTGAAGATATGATTTTTTTCCCAAAACACCCAAAAAAATTAGGTCTTTTGGGGAAAAAAATCCATATCTTCAATATGAAATGTCAAAATTTTCAATTGATCGTCGGCTTTTCCTCCCAGCTACATACACTTTTAAGAATATATCATTAGATTTATAAAATTTACTTTGAGGATATCAAAAATGTGAAAAATATCAAATTTTAATAATTTGTCATAAAATTTGTATTATATCGTGAATTTCAAAAATGAAAATTATTTGATATCAGAAAGACATTCTTCGTATTCAGAATGCAATTCGATATGTCTGGTGTGCTCTCATGTCCCACAAAAAATACTGTCGAAACGCTCATTCTAGATCCCTTAAATCATTCTTGCATTGATGGAAAGTGAAACTTTATTCTATTGCGTACTGTTAATTGGAATATTTGCTACATTGACTCCAAAAACACAGAAAATGCTTAATAAATAATATAGTCACTGTTATCTTATACAAGCCCAGTGGCGTAGCCAGTGGGGGGGGCAGTGGGGCCGGTGCCCCCGCTCGTCATGGCCGTCGGTTCATGTAAGGCCGTCGGTAGACGGAAGGCGTTGTTGAAAAAAAAATTGGGTTAACAATAGACTATTTTTCACCCAGTGTGACAGGTAAAAGGGGAGAATTGTAAAGAAAATTATGAAAAATTGTGAATTACACATTAAAATTATGTGTCAGTACCGTCTAACAACCATGTTGGGTCAACAAATCACAACTTCCGTCGGTAAAAAATATTTCCGTCGGTACATTTACAAGTTATGCCCCCTCGGTTCCAAAATCCTGGCTACGCCACTGTACAAGCCTACTATAGTTTGATCAGCTCGTATTCGGCGGGCCTTATAACATCGCGAATTGATATCAATATATTTTATCTTGTGACATCTCGCCAGAAGTATTACAAATTATTAATCGAAGTCCTATACTTCGTCTACTTTATTTAACACACAGTCCAGTCAGATCTTCATACACCTGAATCTCGAGATTTCGTCAACCAACTGGGCAGCTGCTGGCATAATAAACTAGGGTCGATCCTTCATGTAATTAGTTCGTGTAAGCTAATCCTAACCCTAACCCTAATCCTAACCTTAATCCTAATCCTAAACCTAATCCTAACCATAATCCTAACCATAATCCTAATCCTAAACTAACCATAACCTTAACCCTAACCCTAATTTTGTGTAAAATTACATGAAGGAATAACCTAAACTGGTGTTTAAATGGAGTTTATGCATGCGTTTATATCGTTAGTGTTTATAACCATTTATAACAGTTTGGTGTGTTTAAGTATAAACTTTAGAGTGCAATCATTTGAAAAGGGAATGAAAGTGTTAGGTTTTATTTTGTATTTGTAATATGTATGAGTAGAGATTTCTAAACCAGTAATTTCTATAATGTGGATATTAAATATTTTCAGTTGTTTAAAAAGTGTTACAGAAACCTAAACATTTTTATTTGCAGTACACCAGTTAACACGGCCTGGTCTGCCAAAAGGAAACATCATGCATCACCAGGGCCACCGGCCACTCAATGTCAGTTTTTCTGATATTATATACCATCGAAAATCTCTCTTTATCATATTATCTGAACTGATAATCTACCTTTACAATTGTATCCGCTGTGTTTGAAAGTTTGTAGAGAAATTCAAGATATTAAAAAAATGTCAGATGTGACAATTTTACGCGCCTATATTGTGTTAATAGACGTTCAGAACGCCGATGGTCAAAAAGTTAATACTTTTACCTCAAAGTTTGAACCAGTAGTAGCATGCACGGTTCGAAATGCGTCTCCCCTTGAAACTGGCCTGGAGAGATGATGGACTGAATAACCGTCCGATCTATAATGATACTGTGTCTTGAGGGTGCGCAAATGCAAAACTTTTTGAGCTCAAACATGTCAAACGAGGTTCAATTTTTTTTTGGGTAACATATTTTACTAAAACCTAACAGGTGAATAACGCGTGCCTCTTGGCTCTGTGAAAGGACCACGTCACTCTATGAGTTTACTGACCTATTTATCCCATTTTTACCGAATTGGCATAATTTGAAATGACATTTAGATGACATAAAACTCAACTTTTAATAGACCACCCATTTACAATAGAAAACAATGCTTGTTCAAGTTCAATAGCACGATGAATTATGAAGTAATTGAGGTGGGGATAAATCGCAGGAAATGTAAAATCAAATCAGAATGGATAATAAAATGGTGGATTTTATTTTCGAATCTCATTTATGTGACTTGGTGACCGGTGTCATTTGAATTATTGCTTTATACATGTATATTTAATAGACACCATCAACACAATACTAGTAAAACTTGAAGAGGAATAAAAGTCAAATTATGACAATAGTTTCGTTGAACTAGCGGTAATTCCCAGGCTTCATTGAATAAATTCATAAATTGTAAAGAAACAGTGAAAGAAAGCGAAAAGAACTATAAATGAATTATGCCACAATTAGTCGGAAGCTCGTTTCTTTCATTTTACTGTAATAATAGGTTTAATAACACATTATTTCCAACATATTACAATTGTTATTATTATTGCGATCACGTTTTTGCAATACAGCCTGGGGTGGTCTTGGTGTGTTTAGATTTTAATTGGGTCTACCAACTAGACAATAATCATGTAGGCCGTGCATACCAACCTAATAAATGTGATGCTTCTATTATTACAACTATTAGAGCACATAATATGTAACTTAACTCTTTCCACGCTGGTGTCGACTGCAGACGACAAGTTGTTTTTTTTTAAATCAAAATTCAAAAATTTCCGAATTGTAAATTTTCATGAACAAATTTGGAAACAGCATGAAAAATGCATTAAAATGAGTACAAACAAGCCTGGTATTGGTTCAGTGGTTCTTAAGATAGCTCTTGATATTTCGACAAAATATCTCAAAACTTGGGACTTTTTATGTTGAAGCTTATGGCTAGCACGCAGAGCATAAATAGCAAATCTTCTAAATTAGGATCATTTCTTTATCAACGATAGTGCATTCGTGCGGCAGACACAATTATCTAAAAATAAAATCATTGCTTGGGGCAGAAAGGTCTTTATCTTTAAATGGATAGGCCTATCATTATATCGATCAAGTTGTGCAACTTAAACCGTTGTTCTTGCTACCAACTTTAAATAAACTTCATCCAATCCCGTGTTAATTTCATTAGTTTGTTTTTGTGAACTGAAGCATTCACATTGTAAACGAACCATCTGTTTATATTTGGAATAATGCTAATGAAGGATGCGAGTTCCCACACTGGATTGTCAATTAACTGCTTCGTTCGATCATTGTCAAGGTGGTGTGTCTAGAAGTTGCATATCTTTAAAGTTGGTTAACGAATGATGTTGAAGTTTCTCAAAGTGGGTCCCTAACCCTCAGGAACCAATATACAATGAATGCAGTACGAAATCGCTGTGATCGCAGGTTGACTGCGCTTGAACTTGATCGCCATGCCGAAAAAGCGAGAAATCGTAATCAAGCTGAACAACAACTTTTAGACACAAATCTAGAGAAAATTTGTAATAGTGAGAAAAAATGCGTCAAGGGTTACGAGAAGAATTACCAACGAATTGAAAACAACCTTGCAGGAACTGTCAGTGTCTTCTGGAGGACGGTTATCACCACATGTGAACAACAAGATGACAAGACGCAGATCTGTAGACAGCGCAATGTCTGCGGCACAGAACGGGACAACTCGGTTGCATACTCGTCCCATCCCTCCAGTTCTAGGAAACAACAGGCGACGACGATGCTCCATTGATAATGGTGATGTTAGTCTATTTGTCCGCTCTTTCCCAAAAAACGGAATTCAGAATCCTTCTCGAGATCCAAGGTGGTTTAGACGTCGTGCGTCGACGGGTGCAGTTGTGTGCGCACAGTCTATTTCACCACATATTATCAGTCCGAGTATAAAGATAAACGAAGAAAGTGAATTTCCTTCTTGCACGAGTCCTTCAAATAGAATTCTCCGCCGCAGACGATTTAGTGAAAACGACGTGTCTCTTGCAAAGAGTATTTCATTGCTCCAAGTTAAAAATATCGAGGAAAATTCTCGTTCTAGACGTAGTAGCTTGGCGTCTGCAGAAGAAACAATTGCTGAAGAGATGATCATAAGCCATAAGTCAAAAACGCAATTGGAAAGCGAAAGCCCAACCCATACATCTTGTTACGAACTTTCACATGACGAATTCACAGATGAAAAAGAAGAATATACTAAGGATGCGAACTCTGATTCTAATGACATAACAGTAACAATTGTTGTCACACCAGACGACAATCAAAATCTGACATCTCCTCATTTCGGTAATGACAATTGTAACAATGGTATCACTGAAGACGATCGTCTCCCAGAAGACAAGGTAACTTTGATAAACTCTTGGTTGAAGACGACTAGTAATGAATATCATTCTGTGAACGATGACAAAGGTGCCTTGATTGATGAAACTGTAAAGAAAACGTCTTTTCGGCCAGATACTCCAAGGACATCGAGATTTTCTCTTCCAATCATAAAAATTTCTGACTCTAGCTGGATAGATCCACATTCAGATGACAATTTTCGAATGAAGATTTCCACGTCAAACGCTGGATCAAAACAAGTCATACCATCCACTCCACGAGAAGCTACGACGGGAAAACGGCTCCGCGACGCGCGCCGAAAAGCATTTCTGACGATGCCAGCTACATATGCCGCCCTTTCTCGACGCAGGCATTCCACTCCAGATATGACGTCTGAAGTGAAGCATTTTGGTGCCAAAAGACTTTTGAGGGATATGGATGAGAGGAGAAAAAGTGAGGATGAAGAGTTGAAAACTAGAATTCAGAACTTCCTTCAAAAACCAGTCACGCCAGGAGTGTCTGAAACCTCTCTGGGCTCAAGTATTGGGAACAGCGATGGTGATGTTGAAAACGACATTTAATATCTGAAGCATCATAAACATGACATTTGTTGGACTGTTTATTGATGGACTGCTGTTCCAAAATGAATGAATATCATGCGCAAATATCATTTGCTCGGTTCGGTTCAATTGAAGAACTTTGCAGATCACAATTTCATTGGAAGAACTAAGATTTTTAAATGTGTAAATAATTTGTTTATCTATTTTTGACAACAACCACATAACTTGTGGATTTGCTCGGAGTTAGTTTTAGACCCCGGTTTTAAAACACTCCAAATTTTGCAACGGATAATGTAGTTGTGAACAAATGGTTGAACCGTTTGTTGCATTGTCTTGATGCTATGTACTTTGAATAAACCTGTGTATACATGCAGTGCTTATGTGATATAATTACCATTAAATGGCCATGTCAAAATTAGTCTTGGTAACGGACATAATTATGGCTACTGATTTAATGGTAATTATATATCATAAGCACTGCATGTACACAAGTTTATTCAAAGCACGTAGCATCAAGAGAGTGCAACAAACGGTTCAATCATTTGTTAACAACTACATTAACGGTTGCAAAATTTAGAGTGTAATTGAGGTGGTCTGACTTTAAATAAAGACATTAAGAGTAGCTTACGTTTTTAATGTTATTTATTCAAATAATGCTGTTAGAGTATTGAACACACAGTTGTAGTTCCATCATTATCAGTATAAATAGTTGAAAACAGATTTTATAGAGTGCAAAATGGATCATTATATAAATATGACATAGAATATTATTTCATTAAGAATATGACAATTATAATAAAATCCATTCAGAGATTTATACGATAAAGTGATAACATTTCACAGCACAAGAGATCACTTAACAATGTTACTTGATATTGGTACAGGTGTTATGATAATCGTTTCAATAAATGGAAATGTTTACTGCAAATGATATCAAAAAACATAAATAGAAATTTCTATAGTAATTATTCATTACAAAAATATGACATGTTTCTACCTGTATATTTTCAGACCAGACCAAAATTTACAATATATATCTATTATATCATTGTATACCTATACATTCATAGGAATATGCCTATTTTAGGTAAACATACACTGCAAAAATTGTGTCTTACCTGAGGACACTATTTTAAGACGCGACTTTGAAGCCACTTTTTGGCCATGTCCATGGCTTGTGGAAAGACAAGACTTTGAGCTATGTCCTTAAGTCATGTCTTAATTATAGGATCAGAATGGGACATGTCTTACTTCATGTCCTAATTAAAGACACATTATTGAATAAGTGACTTCTAACAAGTCACTAATGCTTCGAGTCGTGTCTTATCGCAATTTCCTATGTCTCTAAACTAGACATGACTCATATGCATAAAGTCATGACTAACCACAAGATATGAGATTATGATATGTGACTTGCACAAAGACGCTAAATTAAGACATGTCTTCTGAAGATCTCCATGCTAGACACAATTTTTGCAGTGTAGAGTTGCGCTGCTTGACTGTTCTATGGAAAATAAGCATATCATTATTTTAATATACATTCAAATTATCGCATACCTTTTCATATATTCAAAGGGGAATACAAACATTTTGCCAGCAAAATATAATTCAATTTAGACATTCTATAATGAAAACATAACAGAGCTTTTTACACCAAAAGTTTCACAAGTTCATTTGGAGAAGAAAGGTAAACAATATCCAAAAGCACAATTGCCTGTGGATGAAACATGACAACCTTATTCTAAACGCACAAAAAAAGCAGTTACACCACACATGCCCTTTATTCAAGAGTACTCTATTTTTCTTTACAAATATGTGTAGAAAACAGTCCCATTCAATAGCAGGTCGTGTTTTTTAAAACAACAACTTACATATTCTATCAAACATCAAGAAGTTGGTCTTATGTTTTGGGCATATAAATGTGACATGTCATGTCAAAAGGAGACACTTTTGGGCAGGTTATCAATTTTGAGGTTTTACATATCTCAAATATAGAGATATATTGCTCCACAACACCATTTTCTCCAATGAAATCGGACATTCCGAAGCGAAGATATTGAGTTTGGAAGTTATGGTATTATAAAATTGGAAATTGAGATATCGGCCTTTAAAAATATTATTGACAATGTTGAGAGTAGGAATTAACTTGAAAAATGTCTCAAAAAATACAAGCTACCAGTTATATTCTGGTCTGAAACTATCAGACAATATTAGTATCATTAATAACATCACAAATTTGCAACAAACCCAAATTGTGAAAAAATCACCCACCGGCAGATTTTTGGCTATTTCTCCATTTACGATCCTGCCCAAAAAGTCTCCTTTTGACATAACATATAACAAATATCCCTTTATTTAGCTACTGGCATTTAGGCTGGTATAGGATCCAAATTTGGAATAGATTATATGATTGCACAAATTACACAATGTCAGAAGTTACAACATGGTAAATGTATCGATGTACTACTAGGAAAGTGAATATAAAATACTCTTCTGACATGAGAAGTTAGAGATACTTTGTAAATAGTTCCTTACGTACTATTTGGTCAATGCTATTTTCATATGTGGCAATATGCATGGCTTCAATAAGTAAGGTAAATGAAGTAATTTATTAATGTACTGGTACATGTACTTAACACACAATACACATCTCTTTCTGATACTAAAAAATTACTTTCTCTTCACTAATGATACATGCATGCATTATTTACACATGAATATATGAGGGTGATATGGTCAGTAGCTGTCAGTCACACATACAGACAGAGTTCAAGACAAAATGAAGAAAAACAAAGAGAGATCATACTTTTTCACGAAAATGGAACCCTCTGGATGCAATAACAAGAAACAAATCCCTTTTTTACAGAAAAATGTTGGGTATACAAAGGGTATAAAATGTTTATATTATAACATTAAAAAACACAACTTGTTGCAAACCATTCTAACATTGTTATTTAAGTGTTGACAAAATATTAATAACAACATGTTAAAAATGTTGTAGTTGTGTTTTTTCATTTTCATATATAGTGTTTTAAAAACATTTTCATGACTTTTATATAACCCAACATTCAAATGTTATTAAAAGGTTTTGACCAAAACCAATAAAACATGTTTGTGTTTGATGCTGGGTTCTTATTAAAATTAGAATAGACTCTTACGCTACCTGTGGATGCAATAGGAAAAGAATCTACATGTCTAATTATCTCAGATCCAAATTAATCTGGGTTATTACACAATAAAAGAAACAATGTCAAGAAGTGTACAAAGTTTGAGCATTTACCAATTAACTTATCAGTAAGAGTAATCAATTAACAAAAGAAGTGTACATCTAAATGTAAATGCTAATTGGAGTTAATGAGCTGTGTTAATCATGTATCATATTAACTCTTGAAGGTTACAACATGTGTCCACTGACAACAAATGATAAGGTATTCAACTATTAGTGTAATGCTGTTATAGGGACGTTCAGAGATATGACGACAAATAAAAAATCTGTACAATTTTCTGCAGTCTTCTCAAACTGGTTGATAGATAGAAGAAATAGCAACTGAAATGATTTGGTCTGATGAAAGCACCAAGAATGAGCACTTCAAAACCTTAAGTACATAAAAGAATGGTTCATTTAAAATGCTGAGAAGAACATAAAGTGTAAACTACTCTCAAAAATTGGATGAGCAAGGCTTAAAAAGTCTATCATAGCACACTGACCATACTATAATGAGTGTGGAATGAGGACAGGAATATGCAAATGCTTGCATAACATGTTCAATTTTCTTAGATAATCAGTGTATATGTGTATTTTGAAAACCACTTTATTTTTTAAGATATCAAGAGCCCCATCATTTCACTGGACCAAAGAGGTTATTATTATTATTATGGCAAAAGATTTCAAAATTCAACTTGAGCATATGGAGTTGTCGGTGCATGACATAAATTATACTGCCAATACCTTCAACATCTTCACCAAATTATGTGCCATTAAAATTTACTCTGCCAATAATATTTGATCAGATTTCTCCCCCAAATGCATGGCAAAATGTTGAGGTCATTTTCAGGAAGTTGATGTGTTACTTGGGATTGACACCTGTATCGAATATGACAAATAAGTGCTATATCTTGTCTGCATATGCAGAATTGTTATTAGATTCCAGCAAACAGTTACAAAATGGAGAAAACAAATATTCAAATTTGTTTCTGAATCTATTCCAGACAAATACTAGTTTAGTGTGAAACTTTGACAAGTCCCAATTCTCTCCTCCCTGACACAGGTACAATAACTACCTCCCACTGATGCAGTGTAAAAAATCTCAAAGCAATTAACACAATCCAATCATGGTAGCTGGGTTAAGTTATCCATGTTACACATATCAAATGTTTTGTCATTCAGACACAAGTATAAACTTTTCTTGGCCAACAACAAAAAAACGCCTCATAGACTAGTTATTACTTGTACACCAGATATCTTGTTTGTTCCATTAACTGCCCAGGGCACTTAATGAAATTATTTTGGGTGAGCGCTTATGTTTTACATTGTAAAAAAGGCCCAAAATATTCATCTATCATCATCAGTGTGTCATATGTTTCAGACCATGATTCAGATTTGCATGTGCAGTTAATAAACTAATAATCAGTTTGCTTGTAAAATCACTGGGTGGGTGCTTATAGGGGCATGGGCAGTTAATGGAATGAATACGGTAATTTGAATACATTGCTTTTTATGCTCACCCTACAAAACATTTTTCCATTTTCGTTTCTTTTCTACAGATTATATATATTTCAAAAAATTACTCTGTAAATCTTACTGTCAATTTCCAACAGAATGCAAATATTGTGCTAGCAAATCAAGAACCCAGTCCCTGCTGAATTTTGAATGTCCTGTAATCTCTAACAAGAAAACAAGCACTGCATCCCTATTATATTGACTTTGCAAAGTAAAATACTAATTCCTATTTCAATACATCCAAAGGTTGAGGAATATGAATGAGGTGTCACTGGAGCTGGCTGGAATAGATAATAGCTCCATGTCAAAAACAATTAAATAATATATGCAGAAATAAATTAATAGGCACTTACATGAACAATAGACTTATGTTACTTACATTAAACCAGGGACCGTATTGTACGGTCCCTGATTTAACACATATACAATAGATCATACAAGGAAAGCACAGAAATATGGCAAAAAATAAAATAAAATAAACAAAATATTCCTGAAATATAATTCAAATAGTTACATACACATTGGCAATGTATGTACGACTTTCCTGATTCAGCACTTGGAAAGTAAATAAATATTAATTAACTTGTCTCAAAAACAGTGGCTATGATTAGCAAATAAACCAAGTATATTTCACTGCTGGCGTTGCTATTTGCTTAATCTTGGTCCAATCTAGGCACCCACATAATATAAAGCTTCTGCCACTGAATGATGCTTGGATCCTAGATGTACTACCACTTGTGTGATCATCATTGAATGATACTTGATTCGGATCCACCTCTGATCACTACTGCTTAGGTCAGAGGATACCACTTGACTGTTCCTCATCGAGTAACGCTAGGATCACTTTTTCTTAAGACAGCTACCCCTGCATCACACCTGTGTTCTGCCATGTTATGCTCACTTAATGTCCATCTATCTTGTATAGGATCATAGATTTCAACGCTGTCAAGTAACGTGTGCCCATCATATCTGTAGAAAATGAAAACCAGGTGTTTTGGATAAACATTGCATTATGCAATACTTTCAATTACATGTATCGTCTTGATAAGTATTTGAAATGTTTTAAGGCATCAAACATTTTTGGAAACTTTGGTGTCTGGAGATTTCATATTTGATTAAATACAAGTATAAACAAAATTAAATGCACCTCGCACTGATATTGAATGTCAGGAGTTGAACACAACAACTTGTTAATCATTTTGAAATTTGTGTGTGAGGTGAATTCATTATTTTTCCAGTGGCAGGTAAATTAGTATTCTGAGGTGAATACTTACCCAGCTACTGCATAAATCTTTCCCTGTATCATAGCAGAGCCTACATAACATCTAGACATAGCCATACTAGTGACTGGTGTCCATGTATTAGTACATAGGTTATGCCAGATTCCCCTAAGCAGGTGAATACTTACCCAGCTACTGCATAAATCTTGCCCTGTATCATAGCAGAGCCTACGTAACATCTAGACATAGCCATACTAGTGACTGGTGTCCATGCATTAGTACATGGGTTATACCAGACAGATTACCCTAAGCAGGTGAATACTTACCCAGCTACTGCATAAATCTTGCCCTGTATCATAGCAGAGCCTACATAACATCTAGACATAGCCATACTTGTGACGGGTGTCCATGCATTTGTTCTTGGGTTATAACTCTCCACTGATGATAGATGGTGAACACCATCATAGCCACCAAAGGCATAAATCATGTCATTTAATACAGCTATACCGGCACCTGTAAAGGAAAAAGGAAAAACCAAAGTGAACATGTCTCGTCACAAAATTGTTCTTTTCTCCGATGATGGTCAAGGTCATGAGGTTTGAACTAATGAGTTCTTTGTTGATTACAAATTTGGTTCAGTTTACTGCAATAACAAATTGCAGAAGCTTAATGAATATGGAAGGAAAAGAGCTGCAGAAGCATTATTAATGTTGGTACTCTTGGAGTACTCTACATTCATATATTGACAAAATGTAAAACATGTATTGTGATCAAACATCTGGTATACAAAACACGTGCATACACTGACTAACAGAAGCCAACAATGTATATACATCAATTATGACCAGGGACAGGCGATTTGCGCGGAACTTTTTTTCCGCGCAATTTGCTATTTTTTTCCCTATGGGCAGGGATACATGATTTGCACTGAAAAAATAGTTCCGCGCAATTTGCTCTTTTTTCCCGCGCAAATCGCCTGTCCCTGAATGACCTACCTGATCTCTGCACATTCATTGGTGCTACTATGGACCATTGCCCACTGTTAGGATCAAACATCTCCACTGAATCTAGTATCTGAGTGCCATTGTAACCTCCTACACAGTACAGAACCCCATGTGCTTTGACTAGACCAGCGCCCTCTCGACCTGTCGTCATGTCACCCATAACGCTCCATTGGTCTATGTGAGGATCATAACGTTCTACTGATCGGTGTCTGACTGTCCCATCAAACCCTCCAGATACATATATGGCATCTGAAATTAAATTTAAAGAAAGTTTAATCAAACCTAGTTACAAAGACCAAATGTAATTGTTTGTAATACATGTACAAAATGATTTTTATAAGCTTAAAGCCATAATGTATTATCATAATAAGATGAAATTGGTAAATTTTTGTCACATCCGATATTTTGCATTATTATGTTTTCAGGGTTATTAGGAG
Source organism: Amphiura filiformis (assembly GCF_039555335.1). Classification (NCBI taxonomy): domain Eukaryota; kingdom Metazoa; phylum Echinodermata; class Ophiuroidea; order Amphilepidida; family Amphiuridae; genus Amphiura; species Amphiura filiformis. The sequence continues at coordinate 31,957,568 of NC_092630.1, read as the reverse complement.
TTAAGAAAACCTAATAATGATAATATTGGATGGCTTATTTCGCATGATACCATAACATATCGGATTCGTCCAATATTTTTATGACTCATCCGATATGTTATGGTATCATGCTCAGCCATCCAATATTATATCAACATTTGTAATGTTTACAAATGTCCCACCTTGCATCTAAATGTAATCAGCAATATTGGTTGTGTTTGTAGGTCAACAGTGCAATTTGCGACCTAAAAGGTGTATTACGATTTGGTCCCCATAGAACTCCATGTTAAACAGCCAAAATTGCCAGAGGGGTTTCTCTCACTTTACCTTGTTAAATGGACAGAACCCTTCCTGACAGTTATTACTAGTATCCTTTCAGCATTTGGGCAAAGAATAAGAAAATTAAAATTTGACAGAAATCGTACATTACAGCTTTAACCATACACCATGCATTTACCTTTCAGTACTACAGCACCAGGTAATCCTCTTTTCACAGTCAATGGAGCCAATGTTTTCCATGACGGCACACCTTTGGTAAATGTGAGGCATTCAACAAGGTTAAGTCTTGATATCCCATCATAACCACCGATAGCATACACCCGGGCATCATGGGTAACAGCAGAAAGGTAGCGCCTCTTTTTCGAAAGTTCCTGTGGAATTGAAGAAATTCAAAACCTCAGATATAAGGATAGATGACCAAGAACAAGTAACAATAAGATGAGGTTGATATTGGTGTGAATTTTCAAACCAAATGGATTCAGATCATTGTATGTGTAACCTTCGACACTTGCCAAATTTGATAATAAAACCTAAGTGCCATTTTATTGCTGTTTAAAGTAAATGCTGGGACCAGAAGTTACTATGAAAACTACATACAATTCAATCTAGTGTTACTTTTAGCTTCAAGATCATGCTTTATTATATATCTATACTCTGATCAGCTTGTGGGACTCATGACATCGTTGATTGATATATAATAACTTGGTGCAACACCTACGCGAACTGCATATTGCTTGACTGATGCGCATTTTTGTGAACTTACGCAGGCATTAGTTAGGACTTTATTGACGTGTGCAGTAACAAAAAACAAATAATTCTCGCCTAATAGGAGCTGATCATAATATAGCTATCTATTTGAAACAGACTAAATAATTCAATCTTGGACACTTAGCAAACAAAGTTACTGCTCCACATTTGGTCGGTCGGTCAGCATGGCGTCACTCACGATGGATAGCTTCATTGCATTGGTTGTTTTATGGCGTCACTCACGATGGATAGCTTCATTGCATTGGTTGTTTTTGTGAGGGTGTCCACTTTGACAGACGTGAGAAATGGTTAAGTGCAAAAGAGACCAACTGAGAGAATGCCATGAGCCTTTGCTATCCACCATGCTTGACCACCACTCACTTCCATATATCAAATATGAAGTACCCACACACAAGCATGTTACATTTTACTAGCATACTTTCTATCTTGTACAAGTGTAATTGGTATCATCTATACAATCACTTAGCTAATACTTACAGGCATTCTTTCCCATTCTGTTGTCTTTGGATTGAATTCTTCTACATCAGATAATGGAATCTGTTGCCTACCAAATCCACCAATTACTATTAATCTTTCATCCCCACCTATGGAGTAGATTAACAAAATGATATCAAAATGAAATCAGGTTTCTGTATTTGCAATCTAACACCACATAACAGATTCGCAAAGGAGGACATCATTGGTTCTAACATAAACATGATTGACTTCTTTCATACATCACACAAAAGTAACAGTCCATTCCAACCCAAATCCTTGGCTAAAACCAACACTCCAGCAGTGTGATAGGATTTAACTCTTGATACAAAATAACCTATGTGCAATTTCACTGTCACCTATATGGCAAACAGGGAACAGTTACAAAATGACAAATTTGACGGTAATCTAACTCTAATCTATCTTTGAGCAGTTAGGTAGGTTTTGTGTCCCTTCCAAATGAAGGTGGGACATGATGACACTTGCACAATGTGGTAAGAGCCGCCCTCAAGACCTCTTTTTCAAGCTCTTTTTCCCATTCCGTTTTCCTCCCATCAAGATCTTTTTCTGTTATTGGAAACCCTCCAGACTTTGGACTAAAATTTTATTTGCATTTATTTCTGAGAAATGTTTGGAAATTTTTGCCACAAAAGGGAAAAATAATGCCCATTTTAGTTCATTATTGTTATCTGGGTGGCACTTATCTACTAACAAATTATTTAAGTAACCCCAAGGTCATATTATGCTATACACACCTGTTCTGGGGAAGAATCTTGGTCCTGTCATGTCCCTTCTCAGATCTGGACGTAGGTGAAACTTTTTAGCTTCATCAAGTAAGTCCCTGCATTCATGACTTCTTTGAACTAAAGGCTGTGTGGAAAAAATTAAACAAATTGATGTTATCCAGACTATTATTCCTCTAGTATATTGCTGGAAACCAATCTGTGCACTGCACATCTATCAGGAACTATTCTTACTCAACTCTAAATTTACATCAACTTCCAATCACAAGTTTTGGGCACTTTTTCCCTTTAATTTGTCTAAAAAATTGTAATATAGGGCAATATCATAAAAGATGGGAAACACAATTCAACCTTTTGTGGATGTCTTGTACTGTGCCTCAGCAATTGGATGTGCCACAAATGTACCCATTATTCAGGCAATATAGATATCATAAGTTTTAATTTAAATCTTTTCTTTCCTCACCACCCAATATTTTTGCTCCTAAATATCATATTCTTCTCACACAACTAAAGCCTCTGTGGCAGTTGAGATTGGATTAAGCATATCCTCTGTCTCTTGACCCATAAGCTATTTCTGTTTCTTTTCATATAGGCTTGCATGCTTTTTAACCTGGCTGGAGCATTTTGCTTGAGGCTGGTTCCACCAGGAGTTGAGTGTGTCTCTGCACAGAGTGACCGTATTAACAAACACTGACCAGATTGTTGTGGCTCTACCATACTAACCTCCTGATCTACAACATCAGTGATATATTTTGGTGTCAGCAGTGGGAGTCTTATCAACTCCAATAACATTGGTAATGTTTTCCGTCTCTCGTCAGGCTTATGTCTCACCCATTTCACAGATGCCTCATAAACTGGTTCCTCTGAGTTAATCTGGGTGGGAGGTGAAAAGTTTTGAAGTATTGAATGAAGTGCTCCTCCAGATAGGGGGAAAGAAGTTCTCATCATACATTTGTGAGGCTATCAAGCAAAATAAGTTGTTTGTTGCTCAAAAACAATTTTCAGATTTTCTTTTAATGTTTTTATTTAACATTCTTGATCATTTAATTGGTGACAAAAGTTTATCAAGATCAGGGGTTCACCAAGAGTTACAATACACACATGTAGTAAGTCCTTAAACCCACTGTAAATCAAAACCCATTATAAGTCTAACATATGAATCCTAAGGAAGAGTTTCATTGGGTTTAGGATTAGGATGGGTTTAAGAGTTACGATGTGATGTAGCTCTTATAAATTGATTCGCCTCAAGTTTGGTGGTGATGTCGGTATACATGTATATTTCACTGGTCCCAGTATCAGAGTGTACACGCATGAGTACAATGATTTGTCAGTACACTTACAGCTCAACCACAAATAAGTATTGACATCACTCTCGAACTTGAGGTGAACCAAAGAATAGCAATAACCCACCACGATTCCTGATGTACTTTTTTACATGGCTAAAATCAAGAGAATTTTGATTACTTCTTTTAGCCGCATCTCAAAACTTGACAGACACCTCACGTTGCTTGATCACCTCTTATTTATTCTGTCTTTCATTGCATATGAGTGGATCAATGGATGGTCCATGTAATATTGCATTCCCTTTAATAGCAATGCAAAGCGTGGGAATATCCAGAACCCAGCAATCTGAACCACAAGGGTGTGCAGTAATCAATCATGAGGTCCATACTGGTGATTAAGTGCAATTAAAATAAGGTGTTTGTTATGACACTCTATGATAATCAAGGGGTGACTTGATTGTTCATATTCATAGACCATAATTGCCCCTTTACCAATAGGCTTGTGCAAAGTGCTCATGGTAATACTTGTGATGGAAATTGTGCATATAAGGGTCATTTGTGACTATATCTAGCAATTTACAAGAAGTTTATTGTTACAAATGTACTAGCTTGTGAAGACTCGGCTTTATAGCTCAAATTGTGATGAAAGGAGAGATATTTCTGAAAAAAAAGAATGTCCAAAAGAATACTCACCAAACGTACCCAAATCCATATCCAAATGGTTACGGACACATGTATTGGACCAAATTAACAAAACTATTTAAAAGCTTTTTCTGTATATTACTTTAAAAACCATGTTTTGCTTTACATCGATGATCAAGTTAAAGTCCATCTACATTACCGTGACTTCTTGCATCTAATTCAAAGACATAACAGTAGGTATGTCACAGTGGCTGCACAATAATTCTGCTACACTGTGCATGCAAGCATAACAGTGAATTGAAAAGGCGCTTCAAATTTGGCCAATTTTAGAAAACATCCATGTCGATAAATGAATTTCTTCATATGCTTCATTTATCCAAATTGTTTGAATATTTAATATATGGTGTGAGAAGCCTTCCCGAGGCTACCATCGGGTCCCCCAAAATTAAAAATTGTTTTGTTTAAGAACTACTGCCTGTTTTTATGGATTTTTGAAGATCGCTCATAAATCAGTAAATATAGGCCTATTGAAATAAAGGGACCTACCGCCATTTAGCTGAAATACTAATCTTTCTTAGCATGTAAATTATTTCCGTCGACAACGAATGAAGCACTTCCTAAAACTAGTTGAAGCAAAACATTAATCAATGATATTTTTAGGGAGTAATTTTCCAAACCACAATAGCTCTAAGCCATTGTGTGTGTCCAAGGCCATACTACTTTTGTATACGCGGTACAGTAAAAAAGCTGTTCCATTTACCGATTGTCCTCCTATGTTAATCGTGATGACAAAATGTTAATTTAAGGTCTCATTGCAACTGAATTTTTATTTTTACTTTTCGGACTTGGCTTTGAGTAATGGTAACACATACCATGTTTACAGTAAAAATGAAAATCATATTCCAGACACCGTCATAATGTCAAACTTTTTATTTTTTACACAGCCGTGACGTTAGTCACGGCTGTGTCTTTTTTCATACAGGTTCTTAAGTTAGGCGGGCAGCCTAACTTATTTCTTTCTTTGCGTTTCTTTCTTTCTTTCTTCTTTCTCACAATTTGCTTCTTCTGCCACATCCTTGATCGGATTTCGACCAAACTCAGTCACAAGCAGTATTGGGTAGATGGCTACAAAAGTTATGGGTTTTTTCAACGTCGAAGGTCATCCAGGGGTCACAGGGGTCAAAAAAGGTCATTTCACTGAAAAATGCTCCAATTGAGCTGACATTTTAATACAATGATGCTTATGACTTTCTAAACATGTTAAAAATATTTTGATATCCATTTAAGGTCATTAAGGGGCCATAAAGGGGTCAAAGGTCAAGTTTTTCAAAATGCTCCAATTGAGCTGACATTTAAATGCAATGATCCTTATGACATTCTAAACATTTAAAAAATATTTTAAAATCCAATTAAGGTCATTAAGGGGTCATAAAGGGTCAAAGGTCAAGTTTTTCAAAATGCTCCAATTGAGCTGAAATTTATATGCAATGATACTTATGATGTTTTGAACATTTTAAAAACATTTTAAGATTCATTTAAGGTTATTAGGGGGCATTAAAGGGGTCCAAGGTTAATATTTTCAAAATGCTTCAATTGAGCTGAAATTTAAATGCAATGATCCTTATCTTATCCAGCACAGTATTGCTGCTTCATCAGATCGTCACAATCATCAGCCTAACTTACCTCGTGCCCTTGCAAAGGGCACAGTTGCTCTAGTTTCTTCTTTCTTTCTTCTGTCAACCATTACATTTGCTCTAGCACTCACATGCTTACATCGATTTTGACCTAACTTGGTCACAATGATCATTGACCGTGCCCCTACATGTCACATGAAACTTGTTGGGTCAAAGGTCACGCAGGGGTCACGGGGTCAAAAACGTGATTTCAGCTCAAAATGCATCTTCTCCTACAAATTACGTAGGACAGAGACGCCACTTGCACACATGCATTGTAATTACCCAGTGTCTATAAAGTGTACACAGATTTGGGGTCAAAGGTCATTAAGGGGTCACTTCCGGTATAAAACGAAAAACCTTCAAATTTTTTATTAGCTCAGTAAAACATGGGACAGTAATGGTATGTTCACATATGATCTGCAGTCACCCAATGTATATGTGGTATTTTTTTATATTTGGAGTCAAAGTTCATTAAGGGGTCACTTCCGGTATAAAAAGAAATACTTTTAAAATGCATCTTCTTCCACAAATTATGTAGGACAGAGACGCCACTTGCACACATGCATTGTTATTACCCAGTGTCTATGGGGTGTACACAGATTTGGGGTCAAAGGTCATTAAGGGGTCACTTCGGTATAAAACGAAATACCTGAAAAAATTTCTATTAGCTAATAAAAACATAGGAGAGTGATGGTATGTTCACACATGAATTATGTCTACCCAATGTATATATGGTATTTTTGTATTTGGGGTCAAAGGTCATTAAGGGGTAATTTCCGGTATAAAACGAAATACCTTTAAAATACATCTTCTCCCACAAATTACGTAAGACAGTGATGCCACTTACACACATGCATTGTTATTACACAGTGTCAATGGGGTGTACACAGATTTGGGGTCAAAGGTCATTAAGGGGTCACTTCCGGTATAAAACAAAATAACTTCAAAAAACTTTATCAGCCAAGAAAAATATAGCACAGAGACGGTACATTCACACATGAATTGATGTTACTCAGTGTATACGTGTTTTTTTTTATTTGGGGTAAAAGGTCATTAAGGTGTCACTTCCGGTCTGAGACAAAAACCTTCAAAATGCCCTTCTGCCACAAATAACATGGCAAAGTGATGCCACGTGCACACATACATTGACATTAGCCAATGTCTATGGGGTTTTCATATATTTTTGGGTCAAAGGTCATTAAGGGGTCACAACACGGCTGTGTTCGTGGTCTTAGACCACAGCTAAGTCTAGTTTGTATTGTTTTTAAATAATTAACCGCAGTTCATTTATTCAACCTCATAAAGGATCATTCTTAACAAATTTATGATGAATGAACAGACGTTCATTAAATACTGAAAAAAAAACACCCAAAATTACTCATGCCTAATTTGCATAATAATATCATAAATACATAATTAACTGTAATTACCTAATTTGCATAATTAATTACTTTTTGTGTATTTTTTGTTATCAATTGAAAGAACTTTGTATTTTTTTTTTTTTTAAAAAAACCGCACCTTTATATCATGTACGGTTTTCTATTGGCATCAATTTTGCATATTAATTAGCTGACCTTAGTCATTTTTGAGAGTTAATTTGTCTGCAGATTGGCGAAATTGCTAAAATAGTATATTTGGTTAATTTATTATAATTATTCAATGATAGATTTTTTAAATTTTGTTTTCTATAACGAAGTCAGGAAAGATAGGCATTTAACATGTGATATTTAAATTAACGCTGCTTTTTCAAGCAAGCGTCCAAATAAACCTTCAAAATCTCGAAATGTGCCGATTTTGTCATTACAGCCATTTGTGGCAGGATTTCATTCCATCTACGAGCATCTTTAAATTGACACTACATCACAATGCATTGACCGATTTCAATTCTGTTTTTTGATTTTTGATGCTTTAATAAAGCTCAATAATGTAGGAACATTAAATAACGTGTTTCTGCTGCGATTATTTTTGAGGTGATATACCTAATAACAGCCTGTTACAGTGTCATCTACTTGATGTGATGTAGGGTAGGAACTGAATGAATGCCCTTTTCATTTTGTCTTAGAAAACAGGACTTATATCTGTACAAAAACCATATTATTATATAATATGAAGGTTCCATCTATACAACTCATTTTTAGTACTGAATGACGTTTAAATCAAACTGTTCAGTATTTTTACAAAACTGTTTAATTGATACCCGCATGCTCATCACAATACCCAGAAGGCATGCACCACACAAACCCAGTATTCACATAGAGCGTTCACAAACAGTGATTGAGACTAATTTTGGAACCGCACAACCCCCTCTGATGTACAGCAAGTCATGTTGTCTTGCGAAGCACACAAACACAAGCAGCACAGAACTGCAGCTAAATTACGGCGATTTCATCAGGCATAATCCGAGTTAATCAGGATCAGTATCTTAGTATTGACGGTGAAATAATAGAGAACATGGTTACCGGTACTTGTTTCATGACGGTTTTTAGTAGTTAGGCCTACAACTTTTTCACGGTAAGCTTTAACCACTCAACTGTCTGCGTGGTGCATGTGTGTGCATTCAATCAACACAATAGGCAGCAAGGCCAGCCTAGCCTTGACTTTCCTTTCATACCACACACACATAAATTAATAAACACATAAAAAACTACCCCCCCCCCCTTAATGAATGATCATTATTCCCAAACAGGTTATTCTTAGAAGCACAATTTATTTCTGTGCATTATGACACCTCACTTCAATATTTATGCTGCAGTGTGTATTTAAATGAAAGTAACCCACAATTTGAAAGCTGCAGCAAAATCTTATTGCCCTGTTTTCAGTATGGAAGGAAATCTGTTTGGCTCTCATTGGATTATTCTTTATGTTTCATGAATTTGGAGGCGGTTAAAACATGTGATAATCAATAAAATAGTCATTGTTCACATCAGTCATCATTGTTTTCTTAGTCCCACATTGAAACATGACAAGTTCAATATTTTCTGTGACCATCAAAGTCACAAGCAGTGGAAGGCCAAGAGTTACATCTGTTGTAACACTTGCCAATCAGGATATTTTGAATCTAACTTTATCACTGAAAGGACAACTTGCACTTTTAGGTCATTTAGGACCTTGTTGGTCTGAAAAATATAGAAATCTTCATTATTACTTGAGTTCTCATATCAAATTCAGGTACTCACAATTAGTAGTGACATTTTGCAACCTTACTGGCTGGTTGCTTCTTTTTGACTGAGCTGTATCCAATACTAACACTTGCTGTCTTAGCTATAGTGATACGAGTTGATTGTATGCATGGCTAAGAAAATAAACTAGCCAGTAAGGTTGCAAAATGTCACTTCTACATTGTAATTGTGAGTACCTGCTGGATTTGATATGAGAAATCTATTAATAATTTATATAGACAATCCTGATGAATCTCTTCAATGATCACTGATGTGAATAATGACATTTGTTATTGATTATCACATGTGCATAACACAAAAGAATAAACCAATGAGTGCCAAACAGATTTCCTTCAATGGATACTCAATAGAAGACAATGCAGGATTTTGCTACAACTTTCCAATCTTAGGTTTTCATTTAACTGTGCCCTGTGACATCAATATTGGGACCATTACAAATAATGAGGTGTCATAATGTGCAGAAATAAATTCTGCTTCGAATACATATCCCAAAGTTGGCATACATAAGCCATTTTGGAATAATGGTCATTCATTTAAGGGGTAGTTACTTTTTTATGTGTATAGAAAACAAATATTTTGTTGTAGTTTATTTCCTAGTACTTTCTGCTTTAAAAAAAATATATATATGATACTCCCTACATGGATATTAATTGAATTCTCTTTTACTCTTAAAATGGTACAATTAGTACATATATGTGACATGCTCCAGGGGAATGAGTCACATGTCAGCCATTTTCAATTAGAAGTTGTTTACATAATTTTCTGGCAGTTTATGAATGCAACATTTTGATGCAAACCCCATCAAAATCAGACATCTGGTTACCGAGTTATGTGCAATTTATCAATGGCTGAAAACAATATAAAACAAAAGAATTTGAACACTGTTTTTGCCAATATCTCAAAAACAATATTAGCGACATCCGACTCATTTCCCTTGATTGTGTCACATATATGTGCATCTTTCAAAACTACTAACCTCCAAGTCATCTCTCTTCATAAGATCTAGCACCTCATCTTCAGACAGCGTAACATACTCATCCTGCTTGATAACCTCTTTGAAGTGTCTAGAGCAGAAGTCTGTAGCAGCTGTCAGTAGGCCTGTACATGCATGAGTCTCAGCAAACTTCCTGATGCCTAGACAATTGGTGGCATCAAGTTGTCTGGTAAGGAACTCACAACATGCTTGCTCTACACCTGAAATATTACAAACAGGGTGTATCAAAATGTTACCCATCGGTTTTGGTGTTAATTGACCATCCTACTTCTTCAATATGCAACATTGGATCCTCTTAAAATGCCCAGGATTGATAGTGGTATGACCTGTCATAACATTCATCTATAAATAAGGTAGCTCCTATATTACATTTTGTTGTGGTAGTGTTGTCCATAATCACTGGAAACTGATGGGTACCAATCATTTTGATACACAAAATATCATCATGATTAGGGTATATCTATCTTAATTTGTTGGTTTGTGTTTTGATACAAAGATATTTGTATGGGGATTTGGGGACACACCTGAAATTTCAGTTGAAATTTGGGCTCTTTATTATGCTATAACACTTAAAAGACCCATTCAGTGATCCTATCGAAAGTGTAAAAAAATAAATAAAATTATTTATAGACTGCTTAAAAGTGCAGGATAAGTCATCCAAATGGTCATTTGGTTATTTTTGAAATGAAAAATTTTGCAAAAAACAAAGAAAACAGCAGTATCGGCGAAGTTGAAGCCCCATACAAATACATGTAGATAATTTACATACTGTCAGTATATAAATTACAGAGTCCTGTAAATGCCGTATTTTGTCCTAAATAAACAGATTTCGGCTGAACCACTAGCAGGCTATGTTAGCACATCTATGACAATGACAAAGGTACCAAAATCTGAATTTTGATTATTTTTACGATCGTCCGGATGAGAAAATCACTGAATGAGCCTTTTTTTAATAGAGGATGTTAAATGCATTATTAGAAATAATGCTAATGGGTGATCCACTATGGCTAAGTACTGAGAATCTGACCATACTCTTTAAAACTATGGCTATTATTCCTGCATTTCAATTCTTCAGAAAATTAATGGGTCAATACCAGGGTCAGTACGGTAAATTTGAGAGTACCATTATATCAGAGCAGAAGAGATTGGTTTAATTAATATCACTCTCAGATACCAATTAAACCAATCAATCATTAGAATGCTAATAATATGGGTGACTAGACAGTGTTTTCCTACAATTGTGTAATCTCTTACCACTGAGTTGTAATAGGCAAGCAGATGGCAATAATTCCTGCACATTTTCTACTGTTACTTCTACTGTCTCTGTATAAATGAAATCTAATAGCACCTCCATGGTACGTGCATTCAAACCCTGCAGCTCAATTGTAGACTTTAAACTCTCACTCATCTGAAATATACAAATAATAGACAAAGTAAGATTCTAAATTATGCAAACTTTTACAAACTGTTCATGTAAAGATACCAGTAAATGGTAAAACATTTTGGGCAAGATTCATAGCTGCAGAATTTGCCAATAACAGGTCATCCTGTTTTAAGGGTAGACTAGGTATTGTTGGTTGAAGCAGCCAAAAAAATTGATTTTCATTATCTAAATCAATATATTATTGAAAAATAACACTTTGATGTTTTGCAAAAGTTCATTCTACAAATCATATCCTTTGAAAACTTGCTTGAATTATTGTTGTTAATGAGTTATGTACGTTTTACAAAAGTGTTGTTGTTTCAGCCCTCTTTACAACATAACTCAAAAACCACAGGACCTACAAAAGTATATCTATGATTTTTTAATTCTTCTACCCACTTGCTATGAAATGATCAATGCAATTTTTGCCAAAGCTCACTACCATTCGCAAGATGCTGTGAACTACCAAATCGCAACAGTTTAAAATAGTTGCCAACCTTAAGGCAAATGAAATTCAATATGCAAAGGGAAAAAAGCAAATGTACATGTAATATGTCTCACATCATGCATATATTTCAAAAACAAAGTTCATTCTATACCTATCATTGCACGTGAGTTGCATTCTGCAAGGGAAAGGGGAACTTGTGTATATTCAATTTGATCCTGTAATTCTAGACCTTTCATTTATTTAACTGTGTGACCTAATTTACTGTGAAGCACACCCACCCACACACTGCACTGCAACAAATTGATACTATACTCTCAATTTCAAATTAAAGCATTTGTGGGTTATATAAATACAAAGCTTATTCAATTACCATATCACATACAATTTGATACAAATAAAATTACTCAGCAAATTGGTAATAGTTGCGGCAAAATTAAGTAAATAGCTGGCCAACAAAACATGAGAAATCACCTAGAAGTGATTCAAATTCTTGAAATTTTTTGAAAATTTAGAACCAAAGTTTGCACAATATCATCCACACGTCCTGTAATTTAAGATAAACAAAGGACTCTTTGAAGTTGTCCTTTGAAGCCGATTACAGACACTGGTACATTTATGTGTTCTTAGTTCAATCATGTATTCAAATATTAAGATATCACTAATGTAAGTTTTACAAATTATTATGACTGTACCTGGCTAGATCATTCAGTTGGAACACTTACATCCAACAAATTAATAATTTGCATGCGATATACATGTAGGTAGTAAGACTGACCTTCCTGACCTTTTAGCTATTGACTATTTGATAATTGAAGGTTACGTTCTGATTAACATTCCTAAACTTAAGTAAATGTGATATATTTGTACTTAATCCAAAACAAAGTGTGTAAATTTTCACTTTTTTAAAACTGAAGTTCAGCTTTTCATCAGGTTAGAGCTGTTGCTACAACAAATAAATATTTTTGAAGCACTGATGCAGATAACTAAATTTGGTGGCCAAACAATGCAGTTAACCAAGTTGCAGTTGATTCATATTGTGGTTGGTCAATGAATTAGAATGTCCACATTAGCATTCAACTAGAAATTTATAATAACAATTGCCAAGTCAGGTATTCTGTGGTTTGTTTTCTGCAAGTTATCTCAGTTATTTGATCTGGAATATACATTTTGGAACATGTTATTCCTTTAAATGTCAGGTTTTATATTAAAAGGAAATGAAACATTTCAATAACATTCAAAAAACATTTTTAAAAACTTGATGCAAAACATTCTAATATAACATTATTTATTTGTAAGTATTGGCAAAAAATGTATTTATGCAAAAATATTTTGCAGTAACTATTTGACAACAATGTTGTTGTAGTGTTGTTTTTTTCATGTAAAACATTTTCAAATTTTTTCATGACCGTTATATATGTACTCAACAGTTAAATGTTATCAAAAGGCTTTTATAACATGTGTATAAGGTTTTTAAAATATTATGTCTTTGCTGGGAAGGACAAAGCAGCCATAAAACATAACTGAAAGCTAGGATATTTACAATGTATTAGAGTTCTTGAAATTCCTTCTTTGATGCATCTGCCAAATCACAAATACACAGTTTACAATGCTAGCTATGATAAACTGTGCAAAATTTTGTATTGTAGCCTGTTTTGAATGACTTGACAGAATATCTCTCTGCTCACCTCACTTGTAAACATTGCACAGAAATAGTCACTACAAGCTGCTAAGATACATCTATGTACAGGGAATGGTTTATCTTCTACCATCAATGTAGCATCACATAGTAGTCCCTGTCTTCGTAGCTCATTGAGGGTTCGCAGCATACCTTTGCCATGGCTACCTACAAATGAACGTCTTTCTACTGGAGCATATGGGTCTAGATCTGGATCCTGAGGTTGGATTGAGTTCTCTCCTTGTTCTTCTGCCATAGTGTTATCTACCCATGTCAGTAGTATCTGTAATTGTAATCATTTAAGATCTTAAGGAGTTATTAAAGAGCAGTTTGACCCAAAGAGTACCAACCTGAGGGTGCCCAACTTAAATTTTGGTTGAGTGTGAGGTGAGGAGCGCCAGACTTTGGGAACTAAGGATTGATTTTGGGGCAAAATAGGGGCTTGATGAACTGAAATAATTGCATATTCCTGTACACATCAAAAACATGTTGAATTATAAGCAAATACTACAAGCTCACAAATTCATAGACAAATTAAATGTTTTACAGTAACAAACATCAAACCACCAGTTTGGAAAATCACACAAAATAACATTCAAGTACCATGATGTCACATTTCAATCAAACAGAATGCACTCTGCAATATATACATAATTTGAAGATGTAAAAACAAGTGCCTACATAGAGATTGATCATTCACCAATGCACTTCAAACAAATGAATGAACCGAACAAGTACAAGTACTATTTAGTTTGACCTGAATTAGCACACAGGCCCTTAGGTAGATTGCAATACAGGTGCTGCTTATAAATTTGTAATACACAACGTAAGTGAAATTATTTTGTGCAAAGCAGGCCTTCATTTTTAAGGAGCTCAATTGCTCTAGAGCTCCTACAGCTCTCTTTAACAGCATTATAGGAATGTGATTTCCAAAACAATTTTATATGATTTCATTAAAGTATTGAAGTTTTGACCAACTTCAATAGTACAAGAGTATGGCATAACTTATCTGGTATAACTTAAACTCAACTATAACTAACTAGGGAGCAAACTTGTCCACTGATGATGTACATACAATTCTTAAAGTACATATATACACACCCCCACACACATACTAAAAATAGCAAAATTACAACCCTCCTCTCTACTTTCACGATGTATACTCAGTAAGCACTTACTTATATACTTACATAATAACTGTTAGTGTTACTTTCCTAAGCATCTACCTGTAAATTCCTCCAAATCCACCACTATAGTATTATTTCCTTCTTCAAGTTGTTAGCTGTCTGCAAACCCTCCACCTGAAAATACATTATAACACAGAGTGTCAACCTGTTTTGTATAGGGATTGTTGGTAAGTGTACCCAGACAAAAATAGCACGTTTTAAGCAGATTGCACCTTTTGTTAAGTTTTGCTAATGGGTTTTGTTGAGCCTGAGTAGGTATGTGCCCTTATTGTTGAATGAGCACACACCAAGGTCAAATTGTGCCTGAAATTTGTGTCAAAATCATTGATTGATCATTGACTTTCACTAGGGTCCACAACATGCTCATCTATCAGGGCACATTTCTTTAACCCCAATATAGTTGCACATTCGTTGAATGACATTTCAAAATTTGGGTACACAAACTCATACTCTACAACATGAGGTCAAATTTTTCTCTATGATTGTTTAATTGAGGTTATTGAACTATGGCATTGGGATGAGGCCAATGTGGTCCATAGTGTTTCTTTCAAACCCACTTTTAAATATATTTTTACTTGACTTTTGATGTACAAATAAAGGATAAAACTTGTTTTACAAATTTCAAAAATGTATTTATTGAATATTTGGAGCATAAACACAGTTTCTTAATAAAAAAAAATGTAGCAAAAAATGAAATCATAAATATAATTGATATGATAACCAGGTGGTGGTCGCTGTGCATTCTCTAAATTCAGTAAATTTTCATCGTCAACCATGTAATTGAATGGGATTATTTTGAAATTTTAAAACGCTTGAAATATCACAAACAAATAGGCCTACGTTAATAAATAATATAAATACAAGCTAAAACCCTTGGGGTTCGATAACGAACCACACAAAACTATCCAAGTATACGGAAAATGCCATACGGCCGGGCGGTTTCACAAGTTGCCTGCTCTATCATGCCACTCGCAGCCTGATGATAACCAATCATCATATTTTACATGTATCTCTGTGAAAATGGACTGAAATGGACTGTTATTTTGCCCCCAGTTGTCCTGCATGCCTGTGTTTGGACCACAGCTTTCCTTGATCCAAGATCTGTCCTTCTCCACCCCACCCCCCTAAAAACCCCACATACATAAAATGTATTAATTACATTCTTGGTGCAAGGTTTTATCTCTGGGATCAGGGTGTGGTGTAGTAGAGTGATATAAGGGTCGGGCAGGGGGGGGTAGCCACGAATTTGCTCACGAAGAGCTTCACATTCGAGGCTAGAGACTGTTGCATTCGAAATCTAGTTGGACTATGTCATAGTCAATTTTTGATAAATAGAAATATGTTATTAATCATGATGAATACATTCAGTTGAAATTATACTGATGTTTATTACTTAAAAATACTAGTACTGTACGTTTGTGAAGGTTGTCATTCATCCAGGTATAATCAAATATAAAATTAAACTTGTTAAAACTATTCAACTGGACTCACGGTTTTGAGAGGCAACGGTTTCACACCTTATCCTAGGTGCATCTTCAGGCCGCCTGTTGGTCTGTCGGCAATTGGTCACTGACCAGTGGCGAGATGGTGTTGCCAGAGGTCGTAGATTTAGAGCCAAACTTCTTTGGAATGTTCTTAATAACGGAATTGTAGCCCCCGCCAAGTTGTGACGCAGCCGCCTCCCCTGTTGAGTGAAGGCTGTTCTTTCTTGACATAGATCGCTTCTTTTACTCCTCTTTCGTACCACCTGCGCTCCCTGTCTAAGATCACAACGTCCTTGTTGTCGGAAGGAGTGATTCATGCTGTCCAAATGCGTATATACTGCAGAATCCCCACAACTGGAGCTGGCACGTCTGTGTTGGTACATACGCAATATCCGCCGCATATGCCGTTATCTTGATCAGGACACACGTCACCTTGTCGTCCGAGCATTGTTTCTCTCCCGTCTTCACTCGTCTTCACCCGTCTTCACTCACCGCCTTCACTCACCATCTCGCCACTGGTCAGTGACCAATTGCCGACAGACCAACAGACGGCCTGAAGATGCACCTAGGATAAGGTGTGAAACCGTTGCCTCTCAAAACCGTGAGTCCAGTTGAATAGTTTTAACAAGTTTAATTTTATACTAGTACTGTACCCCCCAATATTTTCATGTACATATACTTTCGCTGTTTTAAGTATCACTGCCAATTTCATGAAGTGTTAAATTCGCGGTTGTTGGCATATGACAAAATAAAATGCATAAGAAAATAATATTTTTGCGGGTTGTTATTTTGCGGGCACAAATTGAACCACGAAATCGGCAAAAATAAAACCAATGCGAACATTTCAACGTATACAGTAAATGGTTATAAAAATTTATATAATTAGTGACAGTAAAAGTAAAGTATACAGGCTTATATTATTGAATGTGACATATCTTAATGGCATAATTATAATGGCTCATTTCAATACCGTACTGTAAAATTCTGATTTTAGAATCTACCAGTTTCGCGAAAGCCCGATTAAAAATCAACTATGTACTTTAGACTTTGTCCCTGACACAAACGGCCAATAACACTTGTTTATCAATCCAATTGAACCACAAGCACAAAGCATGGATGTACACCTAGTGAGAGTTTAACTTTCACGCCAACACAAAGTGCTGCAAATTCAACTGATAGTTGTCTACGATGTAGTTAATGGTAATGGCACGTGCCTGGAGGATTTAAACCTCAAGATCTGGGTGACCAATCACAAGCCAGATCCATTTAAAGATGCATTACATCATGGCCAATTTTAGTAGGCCAGAAATCCGACAATTTGCTTTTTGATATCGGAAGTTACAGAAGATACGAAAAAGGAGAGAAGATGAAGAAAAAAGTCACTTGGCACCCCCGGGATTCGAACCCTTGACCCCCTGCATGCCAACCACACGATCACGGACCAGTAGCTACACAGGTTATGGCTGCCCGGGCAGCAATTCCGTGAGCATATAACACTTAAGGTGATTGCGTCATCGCAGACCCTGGGTATTCTGTGTTTTTTTGGGTGTTAGGGTTAATCCTAAAAAGCTAATCTGGAAGCTATACTAGGATGACTGTGAAGTGACATCATAGCCAGTACTGGTGCAGAAAGTGAAGAGTGAAGAAACAAACAAATCCGAACAAAGCAAAGATCAGGAAACCAAGGGTGCACTATGTACAAGGAGCTTGGAGCCTGCTGGGGTGCAGCATCCAGATGGTAGGCGGAGCTGAGTCCCTGAAGGCAGCAGTGGTTTGAGCAGTGACGGTGGTGGATAGTGGTGGATTCCATATCCAGATACTTCTTGGGTAGAAGGAGAATTTGTAGCAGTTGGGATGTTGTATTTGAACACATGATCTTGCCTTGCTAGGTACATGTAGGTGGCTGGTTGGAATGAAGTAGGAAGACTGAAATCAACTAGGTGGTTGTGAATCTTGAAGAACATGATGGCCTGTGCAGTGAGCCGACGGGTGTGAAGGGAGTCCCATCCGATGTTGTTGAGGAGAGGTGTGATAGGTGTCATTCTACAGTAGTCAGCATACACAAACATTGCAGCTGCTTGCTGAACTTGCTCTAGTCGGTCCACTATAGATGTTGTATAAGGGTTTCAGACTTCTAAGCATGGACGTACCAACGACTCGTAGGCTCTAACCTTCACAGTAGTTCTTCTGAGAAGATCTAGTGTTTGGTTGGCTTTGTTGATGATTTGGTGTGAATGGCTGGTCCAGTTGAGGTCTGAATGGCTTATCCAGTTGTGATCATCTGGTGAGTTTATTTCTCTGTAGACGATGCTGTTGTCGGTGAAGAGGCGAATGCTTGATTGGATATTATCTTGAATGTTGTTAATGTATAACAAAAATAAAGCTTGACCAAGCACGGATCCCTGGGGAGCTCTTGATGTAACATCAACCCAGGAAGAGTGTTGGCCATTGACTGAAATAGCTTGGGAGCGGTTTGCGAGAAAAGCAGAAATCCACAGCAGAGTAGATCCTCTGATGCTATAATAGTAGGGATAACCATCAAAATTTCATGTTGACCCTATTGCTACAAAAGATTGTTTTCTGAGTAGAACTAATCAACAGAAGTATTTTGGTGGTTAAATGGTCAAAATCGGTCAAAACTTTTCAATTATGAATTATCAAAGTTTCCCATTCTGACCGGTCATTGGAGCGAAATAAAATGACAAGGTCCAAAAATAGCAGTTGGGAGCAAAATTGGCATAAGCATATATTTACCTTTATATATTTCTTTATTTTAACATATTTGCAAACATAAAACAAGCATATTGTGAAAGTATCAAAGGGGTTTCTTATGAAATGGCACTTAACTAGTCACTGGCATAACTTATTTTTTCAAACCAAGGCATTGAAATCATGCATTTAGAGGACATTTGCCAAAAATCATCCAAGATAGCCGATATGGCACAAAATCAAAATTGCACTAAGTAGGTGAACTTTTTTTTCACAACCAAGAATTTCAATGTTATGTGGGTTTAATATGACCAATTAGTAGGTGCATGTAAACAAAATCTTAAGTTTTGAAGGTCATTGACTCATTCACAACAATAGAGATTATCCTCATCATGCTCATGTGTATTCCTGTAGTATTCCTCATTCAAACCAAAGTAGCACTCAATACATTATGAGTATCTTTGTTCAAACCAATTCAATGCTTGACCTCGGAGTTACCTGCATGACTATCGCGGGCTATTTTGAAACAGTTATGGTTGCACATTCAGGTACTTCTTTTGAAAGTCCTAAACAAGGTATAGCCAGCAGCAAGTTGTAGATGTTATAGGCCTAAATATAAGAAAAAACGTTTAGGGTTAAGATCAGGTGAACAATACATCGAATGAGCACGAAACTTCACATTTATGTTCAGAAAGGTGTCTTCTTAACATGATTTGAAAGGAATATAAAAATTCCAAAGGGAAGCTGGTGATTTAATTTGTAACTCGAGATCTACTTGTTCAATTTTTTAACCTTTTTACAGAGGGTATGATAGAGTTATTACTGGCAACTCTGCCAAATTACAGCTCAGTAGGCCACGTTTTTCACCTGATCTCACTGATTTGAATATTTTGTGCCATTCTTGAGCAGTGCTAAACTCAGCCACTGGCAATTAAGCGCACTGTGGCGATGGACCAATTTTGACTCGCACTTACAGAAAAACAAAATAAGTTATGTTGCTGTAATTTGCAAGATAGTTACAAAATATAACTGGCAGTAACTTCCCCAAATTTTACAGAAAAATATTGAAAAATAAAAGAATGAGATCAATTTAGAAATGTATGTGCAAGCAGTGCACAGTTGAGCTCCCTGCATGTCTATGGGAGTGTTCTAATCAAGTTGATGGTTCATTGGTCATCCCTAATAATAGTTTGGCGGATAGATGTTGGTGGGAAACTTTGTCAAACGCCTTACTGAAGTCCAATAAAATGACATCAGTATGTCCCCGGTGTTGAAGGGTGGAGGCCCAATCATTTACAGAAGTGATAAGTTGGGTAACTGTTGAGAGTCGTTCACTAAATCCATGTTGAGAATCTAGCAGAATTTTATGGTGACTTTGTACCTTGCTTTGCCACATGACTCAAGACGATGTGTTCCAGGACCTTGCAACACAAGCAGGTAAATGAAATAGGCCTGTAATTCACTGGCTTAGTGCCCTTCTTGAAGATTGGTGTTACGACCGCTCACTTCCATTCATCTGGAACTTGGCCAGTGTTTATTGATTGTTGGTATAAAAACGAAAGTGCAGGAGTTAGTTCTTCAGCAACAAGTTTTAAAATTCTGGGCGGCAGTTCATCAGGGCCACTTGCTTTTGATGGATT
Source organism: Amphiura filiformis (assembly GCF_039555335.1). Taxonomy (NCBI): domain Eukaryota; kingdom Metazoa; phylum Echinodermata; class Ophiuroidea; order Amphilepidida; family Amphiuridae; genus Amphiura; species Amphiura filiformis. The sequence continues at coordinate 31,936,985 of NC_092630.1, read as the reverse complement.
GAGATCATCGAGTTGTTAGGCCACACCTTCGGGATAAATAATAAGTCCTGATATGGATGGGAAAGGCACGTCTGGTTTGACTGGTGTTGATTGAGAGGGTCTTGGGGTAAATACAGACTGAATTTGCTCGTTAAGAACTTGAGCCCTTTCAAAGTTTGATGTATTATGAGAGCACAGAGCTAGGATACCAAAGTTGGATTTTACTAAAGCATGCCACTGTGTAAAGCAATGAAAGTTCATAAACACAGCCGATTATGACAGGCAATCGCATCAAAAATGTTGCTAAAATTGCACTTCCAACAAAAATTTGGACTGTTCAAATTTGATTGAGAAATCTATCTACTATCCACCACACAATAGTTACATTTGTACTGTACGTGGATAGAGATATAGTGTGCAACTACATGTATAACTACTTCAGTCACTCAATCATTGCCAATTTTCAATTCTTTGTGAAGTTTTATGTCTACACAGCCATGGAATGGCTGTCAGCGTTCGAAATAGGGCCAGTCAGCCGGCCATTGGCCTGTAACTTTTTGGCCTGGCCGGTAACTTTTCTGACTGGCATCTAGTTGCCGGCACGGCTGGCCGGTAACTTTTAAGGTCAAGCCGGCTGGCCTGTAACTTTTTGAGGCATATTTCGAACACTGATGGCTGTGTACTACGGCGAAACTATATAGTTTCAGCCTTTCAGGGGAATGGGTCGCTTTTAACTCATTGCTCAAAATATGACATGTACACCAAATGAAGAGCTTTGTTGCAAAACCCCTTACATCCACTTGAGCAATTTTGAGAAAACATCGAAAAATCATCAAAAATATTACTGATATATGGGGGTTTGCAACAAAAGCAGTTTTTGGCGGGATGCTTGGGTAGGATGAGCATCCGCCAAAAACTGCTTTTTTTGCTTGAAAACCCCTTATATCAGTGATTTTTTTGATGATTTTTTGATGTTTTCTCAAATTGCTCAAGTGGATGTAAGGGGTTTTGAAACAAAGCTCTTCAAATACAGCCCGCAAAAGGGTTTACTTTTTAGTGGACCTCAACTCAGAAACATTTAGTGATACCGGGTAGTTAAAAATGCTATCCCAAATCCTTTGCTTACCTTTGGACGGATTTTTAGAAGTCTCTGTGTCAGAAAATGCTGGGTACAAACATAGAAATTTAATTGCCGCATTGCTTCATTCCCATATTGAATATTTCTTACGTACCATACTCCAATGGTTCCAAATTATATTAAACTGGGTATGGTACCACATTTTACATGTAAAGTCAAACCACCGAAAAGCACATCTAATTATAACCGTCACATTATTTCCCCGGAAGCCACAACATATTTTATGAATGAAACCGGTCCTATTGAAGGGTCATACGCATGCATGATAGTGTTTTTGAACCCCTGGAGCTGCCATTTTGGTCTATGTGTGTTCTGCTTGCTAGATACAGAGGTTTTAAAATTTAAAATTTAAATTTTTTTTCTTGACATAACCAAACAAAATTTTCAATAACAGGTAATTATACTAGGATTTCAACCTTTTTTATTAATGAAGTTACACCAGCGGTCATGTGACGACCACAGAATAAACCAGTGGCTCCGAAGGCTTGTGGATGCAAGCCGCAGGCTACCACAGCTCTGATCAATTGTGAGACGCAAGTTAAAACTTTCTTATACTAAAAATTACATGTTGTTTTGAGGAATGACAAAGCTTTTTATAAGGAGGTTTTGAGTTTATTTCAACTGGTGGTGTTCTTTGACTTTGATAAATACTTCACAACGCTTCCAAGGTTGAAGTGAAACGCGAAGTGTAGGATCATAAAGTGAGTGAATTTGTGATGAGGCTTCATGATAGTAGGATATGAGACGTAGGCTAAAACAGTACAATGCCTTGGTCTCGTTTTGCACTGTCTTTTTATCATTGTCTATTTTGATGACTTATCTGTATATTCAGAAATGTTTGCTAAAAAAACCATAACAATGCGCCGATGTCTCATTTGAACAACTTTTTCTGGTGCTATATGATCCGTTGTGATCGGAATTATTTAATTCCAAATTTCCATTGCTTTACATGGTGTCATGCTTCACTGATTCTGACACATTTTGAGATAACTCCACGTTCTATCCTCAATCCATCATCGGTTATTGTGGCCTGGATGTAGACTTTTCGATCAAGTTCAAATAGGCAATCTTTACTCAAAAGATACAGTTGACTCATCAGAATTACTTTCATCCAAATTAACATTAACAGAATAAATAACTTCTGTTGCAAAAAATGACAAAATATTTATTTTCCATAAAATGTTAGCTTTTACTGTCAGATATGTCCCCTTTAAATTTTGAGCCGAACAAGTGAGGTAAAGCATCCATGCATGTTACTCCCGCGGTTGTAATACGGTACGATCCTCTGGGTGTGTGTGTATGTGTATCCCGCACGCCTTGCTCGAGAAACACTAGCTACGAATTTGCTCACGGATGCCCTCGCATTCGTAGCTAGTGTCCTTTCGAACCTGAATGCAGTGCGGGAATAAACATGTAAATAACACCGTATACTTAATACAATAGGCCACTGACTGCTTCAATAAGCATACCCTCAAATACCACTTTCCACACAACATGACCTACCAATTTGTTACTATACATCGTTCCCAACATAATTCTCAGTAATATTAGCATTTCAAGTGCAATTGCGTGGATATTTCATCACTAAAATTGCTCCCATTTGTCCATTGATCGGCGATGATTCAGGTGTCAGTTCAGGAAGTAAAATTTACTGTTGTTTCTAGTTTGTAATTTCAATTTCCCTAGACATGTGTATTAATAAACAAAACTCTTAAAAATTATAATTTTTTCTAATTGCTACTGACAGTATATCGGAAATTACTTCTTCATTAACTGCTGATTTGTTTTTGGACTATTTTATAACACTATATCAATATTTTGTATTGTTAAATTAGGTTTGTACTAAAAACACAAACATAACAGAGACAAGTCCAACGCAGCTAAAACGCTCCACCTCATTGGTTAAAAACTAATTGCTTATCACGTGAGCCTGTTACGTCGATAATATTCTCAACCCCACAAAACGTTATTCAGTCATTAATAAGCACAATTTACGTGTGTGAAATGCCCTCGTAGGTTGAGACTGTTTCACCATCAGCACGGCGCAAACAGCTACAATAATAATAGCATGTGCAGGCCGGATCCAGCTCTGAAAAACTTGCCGAATATTTAGCTGATATTTCCTTTATAATGTTAGGATCGTATGCATCGAAAGTGCAAACAGGTAGGTAATAGTACAATAAAACTTATATAATGACACGTTTATTAATATGTGCTGGTGAAGTAAGCCAATACATAGCATTTTTAATCAGTCCTGTCAGTGTTTATATCCCGATGCATTTTTATACACCGGGTTCCGACCGATATTCAGTAGGAACGGATTCTAACGGTCAAAGCAAGCTTTGACCGTTAGTAAATATTTCGAACAACGCACGCCGTGTACGTACTGTGCATACATGTTCGACTATAGTGCCATACTATTACGCTGACTTTCGTATTCGGCGAGGAGGACGATTTCGACCTCCTGGTTTGTTTACAAACAGAGAGATAAACAAAAAACCGTTCCGCTTGTCCAAACACTCAAGTAGAAGGATGGTCCACAATAGCGTGATTCACGTAACATGAATAGGGATTAAAAAGCTGTCACGTAGAACCATGTGCTTCTATTGTCCAATTTGCCATCAAGATTTCATATGGAAACAACAGTTCAGATCCAGAACAGGATCATGTCAGAAATTAATATTTTGTTCTGGGTCTGATTATTCTGACTAATATTTCCATCGTAATAATAAAACGCCGGTTCCATCATTTTATTCAAAACCTCGGATTTTTGCAGAGTATCTTTATTGACTAAAGTACATTACAATCGTGTAAAAACCAGAATTTATCAATTTTTTGAGGGCGTTCTCCTCAGCAAATGTTATATGGCTTTAATATAAACGCACAAACACTCAATTAACAAACTGACAAATATAAACAAACTGACAAATATAAAAATATCACTCAGCTATTTGTTTCAAAAATGAACACTTACATACATACCATTAACTCCAGAATGCACCAGTAACTGCAACTGTGATCATGAGAAACATTGACATATGTTACAAATCATCAGAATATGTGTTAAATGTAAAATAACGGATTTTCTAAGCAGTTTTTCTGCAACTTCTTCAATGTTTTCACTTTCATTGTTTAGCTAAAATCAGCTCGTAGTCCATTAAAGAAATTGCAGTGCGCCCTCTATTGAATTTAAAGATAATAATTATGTACTCTTCACCAAAAAAAATCCAGCCGAGTTTTCGGATTATTCCCACTTGGTCCAATCCCATTTGGTCCAATCCCACTTAGTCCAATCCCATTTTGTCCATTCCCACTTGGTCCAGTTCCCACTTGGTCCAATCCCATTTGGTCCAATCCCACTAGGGCCATGTCCCACTTGGTCCATGTCCCACTAGGGCCATGTCCCACTAGGGCCATGTCCCACTTGGTCCATGTCCCACTAGGGCCACTCCATGTCCCACTAGGGCCATGTCCCACTAGGGCCATGTCCCACTTAGGCCATGTCCCACTAGGGCCATGTCCCACTAGGGCCATGTCCCACTAGGTCCATGTCCCACTAGGGCCATGTCCCACTAGGTCCATGTCCCACTAGGTCCATGTCCCACTAGGGCCATGTCCCACTTAGGCCATGTCCCATTCGGACCAATACATAGGCCTACGTGTACATGAAAAGATGACAAGATTTAGAAGAACAGAAAGGAAAAAGGAGATAAGGAAGAAAGAAGAGGAGGAATAAGGCTGTTGAAGGGGGAGAAGAAGAATAGACAGAGGAAGGAAAAGAGAAAGAAGCAGTAGGACAAAGTAAGGAGATAGAGATTGAAGAAGGCCGGTACTGTTAAAATGTTAAAACCGGGATTAAAACCGGGAATCTACCTCAGATAAAAAAAATTACACTTTCGGAGTACAGTTATCCAAGAAGGTCTAAATTAAAAAACAAATTTCTTAATGACACCCAACTTTAGAAGTGACGGGTATGTGTGCCTCGGCAAAATTGGGAACTTTTCTATCCGATGACGTGACAATGTTTTCTTTTTCAAAAATTGTGTACCCAATGACCTTTTTTTCAAAATGTTGTACCAAATGACCACCTTTAGATTTTTTTATTACAATCCCATTTTTTGAAACAACATAAGGCCCCTACTCTCTGACTCCGGTAGGCACATACCTGTCACTTTTTTCCCAAGAATAATTACAAAGAGACCATTTTTTCATGTTAAACTGTTCAAAATAACCCATAAAAGCATATTTTTAGAGAGGTGAAGTAAACATTTTTGTTGCATGCTAGTGAGTATGGAGGGGTCCACATTTTACATCCAATTTTTATTGCGGTCTTTTCTTGGATAATTCAAATGAGTAATGACCTTCATGCACATGTAGATAAACTGTTGTGATAATGTTGTGATATAGCCAAACAAAAAAAATTATTTCTTTTGCCCATCAGTAAAACGACCAAATAGAATCAATCAAGAAGAAGAGTATTTATAATGATATAAAATGAAGACATACAAAATTACTTGAAATTAAATTTATATACATCACAAAGAAGTATAGAGTGAGAGAAACATGATCTAAGTGAGGACATGGCCCTAGTGGGCAATGGCCTAAGTGGGACATGGACCTAGTGGGACATGGCCCTAGTGGGACATGGACCTAGTGGGACATGGCCCTAGTGGGACATGGACCTAGTGGGACATGGACCTAGTGGGACATGGCCCTAGTGGGACATGGACCTAGTGGGACATGGCCCTAGTGGGACATGGCCCTAGTGGGACATGGCCCTTGTGGGACATGGCCCTAGTGGGACATGGCCTAAGTGGGACATGGCCTAAGTGGGACATGGCCCAAGTGGGACATGGCCCAAGTGGGACATGGCCCAAGTGGGACATGGCCCAAGTGGGACATGGCCCAAGTGGGACATGGCCCAAGTGGGACATGGCCCAAGTGGGACATGGCCCAAGTGGGACATGGCCCAAGTGGGACATGGCCCAAGTGGGACATGGCCCAAGTGGGACATGGCCCAAGTGGGACATGGCCCAAGTGGGACATGGCCCAAGTGGGACATGGCCCAAGTGGGACATGGCCCAAGTGGGACATGGCCCAAGTGGGACATGGCCCAAGTGGGACATGGCCCAAGTGGGACATGGCCCAAGTGGGACATGGCCCAAGTGGGACATGGCCCAAGTGGGACATGGCCCAAGTGGGACATGGCCCAAGTGGGACATGGCCCAAGTGGGACATGGCCCAAGTGGGACATGACCTAAGTGGTACATGACCCTAGTGGGAATGGCCTAAGTGGGACATGGACTAAGTGGGACATGGCCTAACTGGGATGGGACTAAGTGGGATTTGGACCAAATGGGATTGGCCTAAGTGGGATTGGACCAAATGGGATTGGACCAAGTGGGAATTGCCCGAGTTTTCGAGTGAAACCCAGGAGTGAAACGAGGACTGAGCAGTAGCCACATCCATATCCCGGGGAGCGGGGGGTTCTCAGTACAAATGACCATACGGGGACGTGCTGCAAAATATGGGTAGCATTTTCAGCCTTTTGGTATATCAATGACCCCTTTTTCAAAGCCTATTTTGGTATATAGGCCTAAATGGGTCCTTTTTTTTTAATTTTCTCAATTTTTTCGGAAAATATTTCCCCAAAATTTTGGGAAAATTTGTAAAAACTAAGACAATTTGGGTTAACTTAAAATGTTGACTTTTGGTATATCAATGGGTCCACATTTCTTCAAAAATGTGTATATTTATGGGTCCATTTTCAAATTCTCAGCGGCACATCCCTACCAAAACCAAACTTGAGTATTACCCCCGAGCCCTATATGGTAGCGGCGCGGCGGCACCGCACCTGAGGCTAGGGTGGATGGAGGGATTCCTTAAAAACAATGGTGCTTCTACTGATGACGCAAGATGATGTCTTTCTGTTGTCTGGTCTTGTGCCCGGGGTTATCATTCGGAAAGAGGGGGGCGTCCAGTACAAAAAGTCGGCGTCAATATAATTGCGACCGTTTAGTCCTTTTTATTAATTAATAGTGATTAGTGAAGTCCAAAGTGACGGGGCGTGTGAAAGTTGAACGATCTCCTCATTCTCCTACACCTTTCTCCTGGGTAGGAGGGCATTTATATGATTCAATTACGGTATAGGGAATGACACCCCAACCCCAACCCCAGTTTGCCCATCTTTCATGTCTAGCCTATAGACCGGGCGCGGCCGCGCGGGCTATAGATTCTCTTGCAGTAAGACTCTGGTCCCGGTTCAACAAAAAAGATCCCAATGAGTCCACCGTAAAGAACCACAAGTCGTAACTGAACCTGAAAATATAATTTACGGAAATTCAAGAACCTTTTGGAGAATCATTGCATTTCTGCAGAATTTTAAGAGAACAAACAGGTTCCTCAGAATAAAGAATCCTTTTGGAATAGGTATCTAGTTCTTAGAGTCTTGTTTGTTTGTGTTGTGATGCTTTATAATGCAAAATATTTTGTAAAACTCAAAGGTACATGTATTAAATAAATTTGAACTTGAATTGAATTAGAGTGTTTTTAAGAACTCTAAGAACTAAATGTTAAAACACAATAACTCAGATAAGTTCAGCTTATATTTTTCTTTCACCCTGTTTCAAGCTCCTTCAATAATTTCTTATGTGACCTTCTTTTTTTATACGATTTTTAAGTTCCTAAATACAACGAGCTAATGATATCTCTCTCTTTCTATCGTTATACTAATTTAAATTCAGGGACACAAAATCATGGACAAAATATAATAAAAAGCAATCACAGATGTCATATATTTATTTACCTGGCGAGTAAAGAAGATGTAATTATTGCTTTTCAGCAAGTTCGAACCTTCATTTCCGAAAACAAGCCGGTGCTGATAATTTCCCTCTCTTTTCACCAAGTTAAATATTAATTTACTTTCAGGGTTAAAAACATTAAAAGTTGTGAACGAGGCTAGTTATCCTGCAATTTGCAGATTTCACAAACAAATAAAAGCAATTAGTTAAGGTTTACGACCAAACAATTTGTTAAAATTGTACAGATTTAAATCTGAGCATTGTCGATTTTGTCAAAAGTGTTTTTTGTTTTTGTTTTTTATGTTGACAATCTTATATCACAAGTGGGTCATGATTATCCAACTTTTACGTACGATGCGAGGGGCGGACAATAAGTTCTCACTTTTGAACATGGTCACTGCATACCTTAAAATTCACATCTGACATGGCATTATGATCTGCCTTTTGAGCTCTTTTGGGGAAGAACGGTTTGATGGGGGGGGGGGGGGGGGGCTGAAAGGGGGCCCTGAAAATTTTGACCCTCCTAAGGGGGGGGCCTGAAAAAATGACCACAAATGTTCCTGGAAAAATTGAGTTTATATGCTTTTCTATGGGGTTGACCCATAATTTTCATGTCAAAAAGGGGCCCTGAAATTTTCGAGGTCTGCAAAGGGGGGCCCCGAAAAATGTTCGCGATAATTTTTTTTGCATCAGCCCCCCCCCCCTTACAAGTGTTTGTGAACGGTCCCTAATATAGGCCTACATAACTTTTGTTACCAGGGTGTTATTAGTTTTTGAGAAAATGCAAAAATAGCCACAAATTTAACACAGGGTGTAGTACCCCCTTAACAATAGACTAAAACACAATAGTGATTAAACGGAAATCGTATCAATATGGAGCCTGTCCCGGCCTGGTCCTGAGACTCGTCTCAGGCCTCATCGAGACTCCAAGATTATTGCATTTTACGTATTAGATATCTATGATAGCATAAATCTGCCGGCTTTTTGGGAAGGAAAGTTTGATGTACAGAAGTGCTATCATATATGTGGGGAATGTGTCTTAGATAATTTTTAATCCGATATTAATCAGTGGCGTACCGTGGCCGCTCGGGCTGAAGAAAAGTCAATTTTGCCGCCCCTTCCCCAACAGCCCGAAAAGGTTGACCCCCCAAAAAAATAAAAGAAAATAACAAAATAAATAAAAAAGGATTTTTTACCCCGGGGGGCTGGCGCCCCCAAAGCCCCCCCAAATACCCGCATGTTAATAATGGACTAAAATACAAGTTACTAAAATGGAACCCCGGCCCAGCCTGATAATGAATCTCCAAATATAGAGCTCATCATAAAAATACATTTATCATATTTATCAAACTTGCACGCATGATATCTGAGAGCTCATTGGAAAGAAAAGTTTCATACCTGTTTTGAGTTTACTGTTTCCCTCCCTTATCCGAGATTGAGTTGAAAAATATTTAATTATTTGATTTATATTTAACATTTTCTCTGTTAAATGACATTTTAATTCCAATATTTTGCTACTTTCTATACTTTGAAGATGAACTATGATGCTAACCAAATAAAGAACACCCAGTATTATTATCAATGTATATTATTGTTAACCATAATTGCAATATAATTAAATCCGCAGTGCCAAAATGTACTGTTGATATTGGGCTGTGACCACTTGTTTCAAAATAAAGAAAATAACAAGTAATTAATACTAGTAATTAATAATTAAAAATCTTTAAACAATAAACTAAGAATAAATTGTGAAGGGCTAGAGAAATAAATGTGCATGGGGATATATGGACGTGTCTTGGATTAATTTTTAATCCGATATTAAAAATGGAAGGTCAATGTCGCTTCGATTGTCGAAGTATCGAACTAAAGGATGAGAGGATGATCCCGGGGGATGATCATAGCTCTGTACAGTACTCTTATCTACTACTATGTATACTTATCTAACCGTCTGACCGTGTACCGTCTGACCACCAGGGAAGTGGTCTGACAATCGCCGGGGACAATCGATCAATCAATCGAACTCGAACAGCACATTATCCAAAGTTAATGAAGCATGGAGAGGGATCTCACTAGCTGACCGGTATACTAGTGTTTTCTTACATCAACCATTCGATCGCATCCCCATCCTCTTCCCCATCTCGCTGTGTACGAGAGGAGAAAGTTTTCCAGTGCTAAAGAGGATAACTTTCGCGTTTTATTGAAATCATAAATGGGATTTTATAAGGATAATAATACCGTCATCTTTCGGTGAAGGAAAAGTAAGGATTCGTTTTCCTTCAGCCGTTGGACAGTGGAGATCTACCATGTATTTGCTACTGTTACATGCCATATTGGTTGCCCAACTATGTACGGGAGCCTATGCTCAACAGGGTAAGTGAATTCGGAGCACATTGGTTTTGGGGTATTGACATGTAAATATTATGTATACGAAATACTTCAACCTCAGCTTTAAGAAAGTTTATTTGTAGAAGTCGTAATATTGGTTTGCATTGCATGTGCAAATCTCTTGCTACAAAGAAAGTGATTTCATAGTGGTGGACTAAAATGATTATGCAGATCACCAGGGTACATGTACACATACAGAGGATTAGGAAACTACTTTGAGTCGCCTAAAATCAATTTTAAACGATCATTAAAATACGAGAACTCCCTTTCCTATAATAGCCTACATATGCAACCTCATACATATATCTTTTGTAAAATTATAAACATGTTTTACGAGTCATATCAAGGATTGAACTTGCAATACTCATCCAGATTCAGTTGACATTAGATCTTGATCTCTACTAAAGCTGCAACTTTGGAGCACGAAGTTCAGGTTCATAAGGGACGCACCATTAGATACCAAGGGGGGGGGGCTGGGTAGTTTTTTGAAAAAAAAAATTTTTGTCGCACCATCTGAGCAAAAAATTTGATGTCAAGGGTGAAAAAAAATTTGTCACAGTTAGTGAAGAAAAATTAACCTCATATAGCTTTTATATTGCAAAATTTTTCGCGCTTCGCGCGAATTTGCTCCTTTTTTCACCAAGAATATTTATTTTAGCTCCGAACTGGTACGTATTTTGTGCGCATTTGATTGTGAAAAGTTATTAATATGTGAGCCGGATCTGTGAGTGAAAACACTTGATTCGCTCTACTTCACAGATTTTCACCAAATTCCACCCCAATGTCAAAATTATTATAGAAATCTGTGCCTGCCGGGGCCACATGACTGATTGAGAGCATAGGCGTAGATCCCGGGGGGCCAATATTTGCTAGGGGTGGTCCATACAATCATCACCAATGTTGACGCATGTATGTGGGTTTCTGACAAAATTAATTTGATAAACCCCAATTTTTGCGCGCTTCGCGCGCATTTATTGTACATTTATACCATATTTCACCAGTTTAGCTTCAATATGCCAAAATTTTTCGCGCCAAAAGACGTTCATTATACTTTAAGAAAGTTTTTACACATAAAAATATTGATGTTTTGTGTGGCACTCGAAATTTAGGTGCTACAAAACGTAAAATGATCAAAAATATGGACAAAATTTGACAACTCGACAAACAAATTGTTGAAAATTATAGGACTTTACGATTGCAAAAAAAAAAAAAAAAATTGTCTCTCCGAGGTGTTGAAAAAAAAAAATTTTTCTTCATCCAGGGGCTAAAAAAAAAATTTGCTTCACCGAGGTACTAAAAAAAAAAATTTGTCACGACCCCAACTACCCAGCCCCCCTTGATATCTAATGGTGCGTCCCTAATCATATCATGATCATATCGTCATTATCGTGAACATGATGATGACGTTGTATCACACCTTATTTGGCATTTTGTTCATGTTTTGTTTAATTTTTGAACAAGATGATTGTCTTTACAACATATTTTAATTTTGATTATAAATCGATCAGATTAATTTCTTTTATAAAATTTTGAGAAGGCTTAAAAGGGCATTTCGTGATCCACAGCCTCATCCCCACTTTTCACGAAAAAAAAAATTGAGATTTTTTTATCACTGGAAACCTCTGGCTACATAATGTTTATGTACAAAATATTTCTTGCAGATTAATTCGTTTAGTAAAGATATCGTGAAATTTGAATTTCGTCCTGGAAATTACAACGCATTGTCTATGGAACAGTGTAATACACATTATCATGCATAACTCAAAAATGCAAAATCGAATTCAACTGAAATTTTGGAAAGAAGCTCTTTTCGTGGAGATCTACCGAAAAATGTCATAAAAAGAGGATGCTAGGATCACGAAATACTCCTTTAAGTAAAATAATTTATGTTCGATGCAAGTTGACTTATCAATTATTGAAAAATTTGTATGAATGCTTTACATTCAAAAGTAACCTTGTGTAAAAAATAAAATAAATCGTAACGACCGTTTTGTTTTTATGAATCTTTACTGCAATGCCCATTTTTTAACACTTCTTATGACCAAGGGCAGCCATTTGGACACATTTTTAGGTGTTTTGGGTACTTTTATAATAGCTGCCAGTTGTCCAGTATACACCAGGCTATACTAGTTTGAATGAGAGACACGATGCTCAAGACAACAGCTCTGACTTAGAGCAAGCCACCACCATGATGACAGTTACTTCCTTCTCGCATTCATCACACAACTCTAGTCTTGCCAGCAAGAGTCAAGACTTCAGTCTTTATCATAAATATGTCTACGGACTATGGTTACAGTTACTGGAACTACACACAACTCCAACTCCAACTCCAGTTTGTCCAAGCCAACTTTAATACTAGATATTTCGTAATGATTGAGCCATTGCAATATGCACCCTTTATTTTTGATATTTGAAATACCCGCCCATCAATCTGTACATTCCTAAATTATGTAACAATTTATCATAAATATAATTGAAGATATAAGTGTGAATGTAGCAATAAATACGTGATATCAGTGTCAATTTGGTTAATGAAATGGAAAGAAAGTCATTCCAACCTTCAAAATTCTGATGCCTTGTGGGCAAAATTCACGAGGTATTGCTAAATGCTTATGTTTCAAACCCTGAAAGTTGCTCTGTAAAGATGATTTCTTTGCCTTATTACACTTCTTTTAACTCACCCTGTATATGAAACATGCATTTGATGTTAAAACTTAAGTAACCCTTTATCTTTAAGTATTATAAGTCAGAAAGGTTTTTGAATTATTCTCCAGTTAACGTATATGGTTCAGTGGCGGATTTAGAGGGGGGCGCACGCGGCGCGCGCCCTCTATTTTGTGCAGATCGGCGCCTGACTCTGTGTATTTTTGCAGAGTGGCGCCTGACTTTGTGTGGGCGCCGAGCCGCGGCGGCGGTGGCTCGGCGCCCCCTCTATTGAAAATTCCTGGATCCGCCCCTGTGGTTTAAACGGACGTGAATAATGTTAAAGCCTTTTGGTAACGGGCTTTCCCGTAGAATGCATGATGTATGATCTGTCCAAAACTTCGAAACGGCCAAAGTTACCAAAATGTTGTAAATTTCCTAAATACGAAAATACTTAAATTTGCAGTCCTTTGTATTTCTCCATTAAGACATTTTTGTATAACATATTCGTCATATAACAGTACAACATTTTCGACCCACCAGGTGAACGCAAAGTTATATAATGTATCGTGTGCGGTGAGAACAAAATTGTGCAGCAGCAACTTCTTTATTTAGAAATCTCACGCCTTTTATGCAGACATGTTATATGCAGAGGACAAAAAACAAGGGAGTTTACAAACACCAGCAAACGCAATATAATCTATATGCAACTAGATCACATGCCAAAAATCTAATGTAGGCCTCAGGCCCGTACGCAGGGGGGGGGGTGCGAACGCACCTCCCCAAATTTGCAAAAGTATACAAAAAATCCCAACATTTAAGAATTTGCGAGCGTAGCGAGCAAAAAAATCAGGGTTTTTACGTGTTTTTTTGGGTCAAAAAAGGTTCAAATTTTTGGGAAAAAGTCCACTTTTCACAAAATCGCCCCCCTGGATTTTCATATACAATTTCTTTCTATAGTTTCTTAGAAAGTATTTTTTAATCGACATAATCAGTCTACCTTATAGAACTCCCATATATAGATATGAATGGTTAGAAATTGATTTCCAAAGATAAGTTTATTTGATATAATTATAATCAATATAATATTAACTTTCTTTCATATGTGTGTCTGTACGATATGACCATCACGATACCTTCGCCATATTTTTGAGGGATGTGTGAATGTTCAATAAAATCTAATAAGATGAACCTTTGTTGCAGACCCAGGGGTTCTGGGGTTTATAATTTAGTATCATACATAATATATAGATGTATGAACCCTATGATGCAACACGATCGCCCATCATCGGAGAAACGCGTCCCTTTTCCCCAAAACGTAAGCTTACGTAAAACTTTTATTTAAAAAAAAAAATGGAAGAAGATAGTTATTTTTAATTTTCCTTAAAAGATACACGTGCTCGTCTTTTTTGGCCAATTTCCCTATAGTATAGTGTATTATGGAAACAGGGACACCAAAAAAGGGACCAATTCCGGTTTTTTTTTAAAACGGGGGCGGGGTCCCATGTTCAAAAATGAGGACTTGGTTCCCCCTTTTTAAGCTTTTTAGCTCCGTTGTCTTTTCCAAACATTTTGCCGTCCCATGTATATCCAAAAGAGTGGAGGGTGACTTTTTCGGTGACGGCAGAAGCATTAAATTTCAGTGGGAGTGGACCGCATGTATTTTGTTCTGGTCTGGGACATTTTGCTATATATATGTGATGTGATGCGATCAAGCAAAATCAGTCGGAACTAGGAAATATTGTTTTTGAGATATAGCCAAACAAATGATATAATTTCCGAGTTCCGACTGATTTTGCTTGATCGCATCACATATGATGGGCAGTTCTTGCGCGTAAAAAAGTTTAAAAACAAATTAATTTTCCCTATGTTCAAAACACGGTGTTGTTTGGACAAAAAAGGAATATGCACTGATGCACAGCTCAATTATTGCCTTATTTTTATTCTATTTAATAGGGTTTTCAAAGCTGACGGTCCCCCTTGGAAAAAATTATAGAGGGAACGTGATCCCCCGCCCCGTCCATCCCCCGAACCCGTTTCCACCTCATATGCGTTTTCCCCTACCCCACCTGTAGAACCTTAAAGTTTTTTCTGAATGTCTTATTTCCGTCCGACCCAGTATGGTAGCATCAGATGTGCGCGCATTTGTCCAGTAGAGAAAATCTATAAAACGTCCAAAACTTTTTACCTTTTCAGAGATATTGTTTGCATTAAGGGGTACTACACCCCTCGATAAATTGTGTCTATTTTTGCATTTTTCTCAAAAACTAATAACACAGTGGTAACAAAAGTTATGTATATTATAGGGGCAAGGAATCCAATTACTACACTGGAATTTCAGTGACCCAAGACAAGCAGTTCGTTATTTATGATAAGAAATAAGGTACCGTTAGGATGTACCTCATTTCCTATCATATATACTGAACCGCTTGTCTTGAGTCACTGAAATTTCAGTGTAGTAATTGGATTCCTTGCCCCAATAATATACATAACTTTTGTTACCAGTGTGTTATTATTTTTGAGAAAATGCAAAAATAGTCGCACATTTACCATAGGGGTGTAGTACCACCTTAAGCTGGTGAGAATGTAATGGAGGTCAATTCATCAGGTTCATATCTCTGTTCATTTCCATATGTGCAGGCCTATACGTTGTCACAATTATTGTAGCAAGGTGTAATTCATCAGCTGTCCTGAAAAAAGATGAACTTCATGACAAACAGTTCCAGTTACTTGTCTTTGTTGAACGAACATGACTAATGTTCAAAATGGGCGTGTCTACGGAATGATCAATTAAGGAGTATTATACATGTAACCCCGAAGATTGATCAATTCCTCTAGCTCTATTCCAACAATTCAGGGTGAATTTTATCAATTATATTTCAATGTACACATAGTATTGAACATCTAACAATATAATGCAGTTAATTAATTAATTATCCTGAAAACGATTGGTAGGAAAGTATAACCTGGAGACTTGGTCGGGGACTTGATTAACGTAACCTCGACTACAGATGTATTGTATGCTACTAAATTGGGACAAATACACATATGGTCGAATCCAATGAAAAGTGTACACGGCATGTTCAGGGCCATAACTTAAAAGTATTAATTAATTGGCATTCGTTTTTGTATTGTGTTTATTCGCCTTGATCATGCGCTTCGCGCCATATATAATAAGACCCCCTTCTGTGAAAAACTTAGACACAGAGACCCCAAAACATGCTATTTTTACCCATTTTTTCAAAATATTTCTTAAAGTATTTTTTTAAAACATCTAAATCAGTTATGAAAAGAAGCCATTGGATTGAATCTAAATTGATTTCCTGAAAGGTGTGTATTCAAAGATCGCCTGTTCAATTTTTCACATATTTGTACATAATTATGAATTTTTTGTGATAATTTTTTGAGTGGTATTTTTTTACATTACCTACGAATACAATTTTTCATAGCACTAGATATATCTTTAAAAAATGGAAATCACTGATAAATGCGCAATTGATACAAGCTTTGATATGTCCAATACTGAAATGCATTGCATTCGGACATCTTTACTATTGTGTTTAGCTGCCAGAAATTCTAAATGGCACAAAGGTAGGTTTGGTAAAAAATATGCATTACCTCCGAATACATGTTAAAAGCTGTGTCATTTCCACAAAGTGAGAGAATAGTAAACAATAGTTAAGCAATAGGTGCAGGGTAATACACTCTTTATTTCTACCAAGTTTCAATAACCTGCGTTTAAATATTTCTGAGATGTCAACAATAAAAGCAAGTATTCGTAGGTAAATTTCGGTAACCGAATGTTACCTACGAATACACTTTGACATCATGGCAGTATTGTGAAACACCGCCATTCACGCCAATGCCCATATTGGTACATAACGAAGGCCTGTATGTTTGCTATCAAATCATATGTCAATGAAAGTTGCGAATTCACATACATGCCCACCATGCAAAACTGAATACGACTTAATTGGTGAAAATATGTACTGAAATAGACGACGGTATGCACATTCGAAAGAAACAACAGATTTAAAGAAGATTAGAAGGGGATACACATGATAAATACTTGGATTTGTCAACTGTCATGTGTGCTTCATTTTAAATGTTTACCGACCTTCTGGTTTCTGAGTAATTTGTGTCCAAATTGATTTATTCGAAGGTGACTTTTGACGTTTTCGCTAAGGTTTACCTACGAATACCATGGAAAAAACGACTGTTCTCATTGTCTCATGATCTAGACAACACAGTGATGGACCCTGGTATAAAGCTAATTGTAGTTGCCATCAAACGAAAGGCCACAAGACGTAACTGACTCCAAGATGGACTTCACAAGTCTGCAATAACGGTTTTAAGCGATTTGTGTGCAATTAAGCAAATTAAATCACTTTAGTGCCTTTGTTTCTTACTTCAATCCTCTTTCAACCGCTGTGAACCGACATTATTAATACATGATAGGGTCTAAAGTATCAATAAACGCACATAAAGAAAATAATACATTCAAAGTGCTTTATAAAATGAAGTTTTGATTGCGATATCCACCAAAAGTCTAATTCTTACCTACAAATACTGAAATGTTACTTACGAATACAGCATAATACATGACATGTGTAATGAAGTGTCCCTACCAATGGAAATTAATTGTCAAAAACTTTAAGCAGTACCCCAGGACACTATTATTACCCATATACGGATTCATTCAACAATTATTTATTATGTAAAATTGCTGATTTACTACTTGCATATCAAAATAAAGTGGTCAAAATCTTGCTAAAAGCATCAGAAAAATTTTGATCTAAGGTAATAGCATTTATTCATTTGGACGTGCCATCTGAAAGAGATCTAAAAACTACCATTTTATTAATTCATTACCATAATAGCAAAATTTAAACCTATAAACTCAATATAGATATTGTTAAATCGCTCATGTTACCTACGAATACCCGGGTTTCTTCACCTTTTCATTGTATAAAGCGTTAGGTGTATGCGTATAATTCCTAATATTCTTGAAAACATATATCATACTCGTTCTTATACAATGTGTAAATTGATTCATACTCATTTGATAAATAAAATACAGAAACTGACCTAAACTTCATTTTCAAAAATAAACTAGCATAAATTGACTAAGATCATATTGATCGCGTTATAAAAATAAAAACAAATATTTTCTGGTTGAGTTAGCATTTTCCTGACACCCTGTGGTCTACATTACACGAAAAAAGCGTTAATGGGAATATTCCATTTGTTTTAGGTTGATTAGTATTGCGATAGTGAAAGCATCCTAGTGGTATTCGTAGGTAACATTGGGTTCTGATATCACATTTACTATCACACGTCCTGGATTTATTTTTCAAGATTAGTAATGGCACTTTTGGTTCCTATAAGGCCAATATGTCATCAATCAATGGGCAAAAGGACAAAATTGTGGAGACATTTCTATTTCGGACTTTTATTTTTGGCCCGTGGACACTTTTGGTTGGATTCGACCATATATACCCTATTTTAACTACGTGCATGTGTTAAGTATATAATTCCCTATATCTAATAGTTTTATGACATTATGTAAAATGTCCTCGGATGGTTGGATAAACAACAATTTTCTTCACGGACATTTGCACAACAATGGCATTATTTCAGAAAACCCGAATGGGAATTGTAATGAGTTTGTTTTCACTGAGTACTTGTGCAACAAAAGCAAATAAGCCAATCAATATCAGAATCTTATGTGCCTTGGGGATTGTTTTTGTTAAAGTTTGCGGAATGAGATTGCGAAGATGTGAAATGTGGATGTACAATATAATTGGACTATTAATTAATTATACCAAAAGAGGCGCAATTTTGGGCGTGTCAAAGATGACTGCATCCAATTTGGTCAGGCCATTTTTTCAAATTTGTGTAACTGATTACTGATCATTACAACATAATAAACTTAGAACCCTAAATTTGGCTTGTAGGCCTACAGTGCAAAGCAGACGGACAATTAGGGTGCTTTGACAGTAGCGGTGCGACTGGAGCGAGAGCCGGTTAAGGTTCTTCCAGTCAGAACAAAAATCACCGAAAACCCACCCTATTTGGGGCAAAAATGCCGAATTGTCAATTGTCCCCTCCCGAGGTTTCCCTTGGGGGGGCACCAGGTAACAAAACCAGCACACTTTGATGGGCGGCAAAAAGTATATACCACATTAAATTTTCCCCAAAAATCAAAGTTGAGATTTTGGTATCAGAATAAAGCTCATATTTTTCTCATTTAACTCAGTGAAATTTAACGCCCGAGAGATTTCTTTTTTGTTTAAATGATGTGAGCAAAAAACGAAGTGATATTTGGTAACCACACCGGAAGTGTGTGCACTGTCTTGCATTGTATATCAGAGAAGATGTAATGAATGGGGCATTGTTATACACGTTTTTGCTTCTCATATCAAAACTGCTGGAGCAATACAACTCAAAATTGGGATCTTATTATTTTACTGGTAGGCCTCAATCTATAAAGATAGAAAACAGAACATGAAAAATCGGACCACAAATTGGGCACAGAACACCCTAATTGAATGGACAGTCTAGGTTTTAGTTTTGACATTACGAAAAGGGACTTACTTGCACTTTTAAAAACATTTCTTGTTTCAATTAGTTTGGCCCACGGACTGTCCTTAACGATATCTCGCATGCGCAGTTTTTGAAAATGACGGATGCTCAAAATATTCACTATTTTTGAATAAAGAAGAGCCTAGATTTACTCTAGAATCCGAGAAATTCCGTATAAACGTAAGTTGTAGAAAATTTGCATTCTATCAATCATGCAGAGATATCGAAAAGTGCTATAAACCCTCATATTCGTCGCCTAGATTGATGGAGAAATCTATTACTAATAATATTTAGGTATGCCATAGCTCGAGATTTGCTCGAGAAACACTAGCCACGAATTTGCTCACGGATGCCCTGCGTGTTAGAGATATGCTCGAACAACTCGAGATACTCTAGCTATACTCGAGATACTCTAGCTAAAATACAGGTTTACATTTACTATCTTACATTATCTTGCTGTATTTCAGCTAGAGCTCCAAACGACAAGCTTCCGGGTTTTTTTTTAGAACAATACTGTTACGTAAGATGAAGAAGAAACCTACCTCGGAGCCCGCCCTACTCATTATTTCATTGTACTTATTGCAATTTGCCTCCACACAATACGTAATCAACACAAAGCTTTTGTGAGGATTAGTGAGTGGATAAGAAATTGACAGTGGAGGATACGAAGGACACGCCGATTGTTAGTTGTCAATCATGAATTGCCATAGCGTATTAATATTTTACTGCATGGCATTCCGCAAACACCAAGACAAATTATGCCGTATTTTTTCCAAAGATCATCTCATATGAAGTAAGCTGAATGCGATCTGTACTTTTGTAACATTCCGATCGCTTTTAATCACCTATTATCGGCGAATTTGCTTGAAAACACGTGAGTTCATGTTGTGTAAACATAATTAGCATAGACACAAATGAAATTACGATGCAATACAATGCAATTTAAATGCGCACAGATCTATAGAAATAACGTTGCCCGGTTTTATGCAGAATTAGACCCTGTCTGGTATGCCAGGCAAACTCATGAACTTGGCTAATATAGTTAAACTACATTTAATTAATATAACATTAAAGATGATCAGCAACATGCAACATATGGGTTGGTCTAAGAAATACTGGCACTTTTTATCATAGAATTTTATATCTCTTCAAAGTAGGCTACAAATACAAATATGATTATGTACCAATCAAAATACATGTTTGTTATACAATAATGGGGGGGGGGGGCCAAAAAAGTTTTGTCTGTCAAAAGAGGGGGGTCAAAAAGTTTAGCGGTCCATCGAGGGGGGGGGTCAAAAAAGTTTTCGAGCGAAAAATTTGAGGAAGACCAGTCCCCCCACCAAAGTATTAATGAACACTCCCTTAAACACATTTGCTAGTCAGCGAAATTCGCCTAGACCGGGGACCAAACTAGCTCGAGATACTCTAGCTAAAATACAGGTTTACATTTACTATCTTACATTATCTTGCTGTATTTCAGCTAGAGCGCCAAACGACAAGCTTCCGGGTTTTTTGAGAACAATACTGTTACGTAAGATGAAGAAGAAACCCGCCTCGGAGCCCGCCCTACTCATTATTTCATTGTACTTATTGCAATTTGCCTCCACACATTACGTAATCAACACAAAGCTTTTGTGAGGATTAGTGAGTGGATAAGAAATTGACAGCGGAGGATACGAAGGACACGCCGATTCCTAGTTGTCAATCATGAATTGCTGCAACGTTTTAATATTTTACTGCATGGCATTCCACAAGCACCAAGACAAATTATGCCGTATTTTTCCCAAGATCATCTCATATGAAGTAAGCTGAATGCGATCTGTACTTTTGTAACATTCCGATCGCTTTTGATCACCTATTAATGGCGAATTTGCTTGAAAACACGTGAGTTCATGTTGTGTAAACATAATTAACATAGACATAAATGAAATTACGATGCAATACAATGCAATTTGAATGCGCAGCAGATCTATAGAAATATAACGTTGCCCGGTTTTATGCAGAATTAGACCCTGTCTGGACCAAACACAATACATATTTACATAGAAATTTCAATTTTTTTCAAGAACAGGTCGGTCAAGGAAACCTACATAAATATGTTTTCTATACTTCACTTGACCAAAATATATGATTTTTTATGGTGATGAGACACTCACACATGGAATTTTAGAGGATTTTGATAGCAGTTCCATTAAAAAAAAAAAAAAAAGAAAAAAAAAGCGCAGTGATTTATAGTGCGCTACGCACAGGCACAATGCCTAGACGTTGATCCACAAGCCTCAGCACACTTTACAGGTTGTTGCTGACCACTACGGCCCACATCATTCCACAAACCATTAAACAACAAATCAGGGACTTTGCTGCTTCAAGAGCGCACACCCTAGACATTCCACAAATAACCTTCGCAACCAGGATCAGCTCCCGAGTTTAATGCAGGTTACAACGAGACAAATTAGCAGTAAGTTCCTTGTCCAAGGGAAATTCAAGCTAGCTCAATTTTTCCACGAGAGCATACTAGACACCACCAGGGTTCGAACCCGCAACCTCTCGCACCATAGTCGAACGCCTTATCGATTGAGCTAACTTGACTGCTTAAGAACTTGAGCTAACTTGACTGCTTAAAAAAAAGCTGCTATCATCATGAGACTAAGATCTAGAAACACCCCTGTAATGCTGTTTTGGCTAGATGTAACTTTGCTACGGAAAGTGCTATGATTGACAAAAAGGTTTTCAGTTTTGGCTTTCTTTACTCAAGGGCTTTAATTTGATATATAAAATGATGCAGTTTGATGGCAAATTTGAATTCACCTGGCATACCTAAACTAAGGATATTCACGCAGGGACAGGCCGAAAACCTTGCCTCGATCGTAAAATCCAGCCCATGCATGTCATTATAATTCATTAAATTCATTGTGTAAATGGTAGTGATTGTGTCCATGTATTGTTATTGCACCTGCGAGAGCAGTTGTCAAGCTGAATTTATACTCGATTGCTGGATCACCACATGAATTCACCTCTCGAAAACCTCTACAAGTACAAGGTTGTAGAGCTAGCATTGAGCACGCTGACTGGTTTAGCAGTTATCAAAGTAGTTATCAGGTTAGACGTACTTTACTGGCGGGTCACATGGGGGTCACATTAATTAATACTGGTACCGTAAAAAGATTTAATTTTTGTTACAGCTTTATAATAATTTTATGATACCTTCTGATTTTTAATTTTATTGTTTTGAAGTACAAAGGTATTACTTAGAATTTTGTTTCCACTTCCACCAGACTGGTGTTGTTTTTGGAAAACGGATTTTGAAAAAAAAAATCATAATTTCCCCATTTCTTGGCCTATTGAGCTCATTTTTGCACCAAATATTGCATTTTTTTATGCTCTTTACAGTGATACCAAATTTGTTGGGGGTTTATAAAAAATTCAAAAATCCACCGGACTCCCTAGTCTAGATACTTCACTTGACCCAAATATATAATAATTTGTTTTTGTGATGAGATAATTGGCATTAATCGCACATGCAATTTTAGATCATGCATTTTAATAGTACAACATGTAGTTCCAAATAGAAAAGCTGCTCTATCATGAAGCAATTTGATTGGCAGCCAGTGAAGCTCGATGAGGATTGGTGTATAAATATGCTCATACTTTCTTTTTTTGATGATAAAACGGGCTGCACGATTTTGAATTTGTTGGAGACGTTTGAGTTGATCAGCAGTGATACCTGCCAAGTTGGAATTGCAGAAATCGAGCTGCAAAAGAATTATTGAATTAACCAGACAAGATGTTGCTTTATCGAACATAGAATGCAGTCAATACATCA
Organism: Amphiura filiformis; assembly: GCF_039555335.1. Classification (NCBI taxonomy): domain Eukaryota; kingdom Metazoa; phylum Echinodermata; class Ophiuroidea; order Amphilepidida; family Amphiuridae; genus Amphiura; species Amphiura filiformis. The sequence continues at coordinate 31,913,632 of NC_092630.1, read as the reverse complement.
CAAAGATAAAAATGAGGAACGACATATATCGCTGAGATTATGTTCAGACATAGACAAAGTTTTGATCTAATCGAACACCGAGGTATTTTACAGATTTTTGAAAGGTAATATCAGAGTCCAAAATTTGTAAGTATTATCTTCAATCAGGCTAACACGAGAAGCTGTACCAGCGGTGATAACCTCCGTCTTATCTGTGTTGAGCATGAGCTTATTAGCCTTATTACTATCTATCCAACACAAAACATCATTAATTACACTCTTGAATGGACATCTTAGTTGACTCAAAGTCCTAAGCGCCACCTATAGTGTGTGATGGGAGCCTGCCTACCTTAGCAATCCAAGAGAGTGCCAAATATGGATCAGGAGTATTACAATGTACATAATAATACCCTGCTATGACAATAGCTGCACTAGGTTAATCGTATAATCTCCTTTATGTGGTTAGCATGGCTGGGCCAGGAAATCCACAAGGTCAGCCAATGTATGTACATGTATTCGGTACATGTGCCATATCATTTACAATGGGTGATAAATTTCTGGTTTGTTTTATTTCAAAACGCAACAGTCGATATTCTAAAGCTTGGTCCAAATCCAAGAGAAGAACCAACTCTAGTAATTTATGTGGTTTCAAATTATATCGGCCGTTGCCTTTTTGATAGAAATGGTGTTTGTTGATGTGCACAGTTTCCCATTAGATCATAACATGCTGTTGTACATCCAAGGTCAAAGGTCTTTTAATCCATATTTGGCATTCTTCTGGGACTGCTTAGCCTAAGGCATGCCACATTAAGTTATTTCGGTATCATCAGCATAGAGCAGTTGTGCTGGACGATGACGTCAGAAAGCGGTTGAGAATATCATGTAAATAAAACTGGATCAAGTACAGAGCCTTGAGGTGATGTTATTATGTTTACATTGTAAAAAATTGCTATACAAGCTGAAATTTGTGTAGCAGGTTGTCCAAAATGGGGAGCATTTTGTTGCTACACCAGGTAAATCGAACGCCGCCTCTCATGAGAATTAAATATTTTGCCTATATCATGACTGGATCTGGAAACTGTCACTGTACTCCCGATTAAGTAGGTTACTGCATCACCATGGCCCAAAAAGTGTCACTTTTAAAACCGGACATTCGTCCAATCAAATGCTTGCAACTATGTACTTCTTGATGTCACACTAGGTTCAAATGGGTGTCATAATGTGCAGGATTAAAAAAATAAATATGGTTTAGGGCTCATATTGAAATTCCCTTACACAGGAAGGTGTGCGCCATCCTGCAGCTTTCCTTTTTTTGTTAAAATCCTGTGTGATTATAACACTGCAATTAGCCACTTAAATTAGGAGCGCTTGCCTGGGTTGTGTGATGAGCCGATTAGTTCAATTAGTTCAACAATCAATAAAATTGCCAGTCTTTGATAAACTTTTATTATAATCCTTGTCACCAGACCACTTGAAAAGGCAGGGTGTATCATTGATGCATATACTCCATCCGTTTTATGACCGAGCTTTCCTGAGGCGCGCGCTTAGCGAGGGGAATCCTGCCTTCTTTCTGTGTGAAAGCGTGGTAGGGTATTTCAATATGAGCCCTTAGATTTAAAATTGGGATTTTTTTTGGTGCAGTATGTTAACCCAGAGGATGATTTAAGCACTTCCCACCACGCCACTGGGATTTGAAAAGTAAAGTGGCAGTTGAAACTCTAGTGATAACACGTTTGCAGTGCATGATGGGGCTTCCTTAAATTATCCTCTGATGTTAAGGGCTGGGGTATGAACGTTTGGACAGTATTTATTTTGGGACAATAGAGCACATCAGACATATCGAATTGCATTCTGAATATGAAAAATGTCATTCTGATATCAAATAATTTTGATTTTTTGAAATTCGCAATTTAATACACATTTTATGGCAAATCATTAAAATTTATATTTTGATATTTAACAGTACTTGAAGTAAACTTTATAAATCTGATGATTTATACTTAAAGTGTATGTAGGTGGGATGAAAAGCCGACGATCAATTGAAAATTTTGACCTTTTGTATTGAAGATATGGATTTTTTTCCCAAAACACCAAAAAAATTAGGTCTTGTTGGGGAAAAAATCCATATCTTCAATATGAAAGGTCAAAATTTTCAATTGACCGTCGGCCTTTCCTCCCTGCTACATACACTTTAAAGGGACCATTGAAAGAAAAACATATTTGGTATCAAAATAAAGCTAATAACATATAGAATCCATTTCTAAAATGATAAACGCAATTTTCCTTTATTTTACCCCCCAAATCAGCAAATAAAGACAAAGCGCCCAATGTCGCGTCGTTCCGCCCAATTCATATGTGCAGAGACACGTGGCAACCCCTGTGACGTCAAAGTGGTTATCCTTCCCGCTGCATGGCAACACTACATAGTCCAGACTTGGTCCTAAACCAACGCATGAACGTGTTTACAGCAATGAACTTTTATGTGCCTTTTAGGCCTAACAAGTATATTAAAAAGGATATTATAATATAAATTACAATATAAATTCTAGCTAGGCCTGCAGTGCAAAATTGGCCAACAACGGGGAAACATTTATAAGTAGGCCTAAGTTAGGCCTAGGCCTTCATATTGACAAAATCAAAGCTGTCAGTGCTAGCTGCTCGGCGTTTGCAAAAGAGTATCATTTGTTTTGACTGAGGCATTCTGATATAGCAACTCTTTACTTATATTTCCTCGGAAATATCTGGTGAGAATAGGAAAGAGAAGGCAATGATGTTTCGGGTTAGCCCATGACATGCGACTTAATTTCTTTAGGCCTAATTAGCCAAAGATGGTTTATCTCGATCCCGCAGGTTTTCTTCGGGATTTCCAGTTTCCTCCTGCTTCTCAAAAATCGGTAATTAGTTGTTTGGTTATCAAAAACTTCCTTCACCCAATGAAATTTGGGGAGCTGAAAATTTATTTTTATTCATTTTTAAAAGCCTATGAAAAATGAGAAACAACTTTGAAGATAAAGAACCACGAGAGGAACATATAAAGGCCACTCCAAACAATCATATGAACAATATTTACTGTCAGCCTTTAGTTTACGTTATGGAAATGCTTATAGGCCTAATCCAATCTCAACTCCCACTGATAGGCCTACTTGAAAGTGCAAAGTGTCCGAGCGTTTTATCAAAGGTAGGCCTACAGTTACAAAGTTTATGTTGATTGGGTAAATCTTGTAAAATACAGCGCGCCTGACTGGATATTTCGTCTGCCGTTCAGCTACTGCCCCAGTGCCAACAGCTCAAATAATATTGGCAAGTCTCCCGTATAACACATTGTAGGCCTATAGGGGAATAAATTTGCAAAATAAAAGGGCCTAGGCCTACTTTGCATTGTTTGGGGTATGAAAATAAGCACTTTTGAAAGTTAACTTATGGAAGAAAAAACTTTTTTATACCAATTGTCAGGTTTTGGAAACAATAATCATCTCTTGAATATTTTTTAATGTAGGTCCTACGGAAAAAATACATAGGCCTAGGCCTGTAATAATAATACCCGTGGGAGATGCTCACGCCGGCACATCATCTGCCGCATTTATGTGTGGCGACAAATCTGGGCGATATTCCCCTCAACATCATCGTCACTATAGGCCTTTAGGCATACTCATAATTAGTTTTATGGTTTTATATATGCCATGTAGGGCCTACATATAAGTCATCGGAATCATGGTCATGTTGACCGGGGGTTGAATTTATGAAGTAAAGTAAATGAAGTAAGTAAAATAGGAAGCTGCATGCTTGATGATGATAAAAAAAACAATTGATCGTCCCCCGCTTTCTTTCGCATGACATTGCCACTGAGTTAGTCTGAAATGTTTAATGCTATTTTCTTTATTATAAGGGAAACTTTTTTTTTTTAAATGTTTCAAAAGCTAATAATATTGTCAATAGCTTAGATTTGCTTCTGTCCAATAAACATTTCAATTTAGAGGCTTTGTTTTAATCATCCTCTCAGAGAACCATCAAATAACAAGAGCCTCGATCCTATCATCCTCCTCCACAAATTACACAACTAGTAATAATGTCCGGGAATAATACATAGGCCTAAATGATCCATTTGCATTGTAAAAAATAACTAAGGCCGTGTAAAATTAATATTTTGGTTCTCGTCCCTCCTCCTCAATTTCTGGGATTTGTCAGATTTTTTTTTTTTTTAGATTTTTCAATTTTTTAGACTTTGGAATGATTTATGAAATCTTCATACATATAAATAAGTTTATTAGAGAACAAGCATCACTTCCAAGTCTTTTGTGGTACTCTAGGGGTTTATCCTCAGAATCTCACATTTGAAAAAAAAAAAGGGCCTCATCGTTCCTCGAGCACTGTTGGAGAAGACCGAAAACTACTGACAATGCTAATTTTACATTGAAAAAAAAAAAAAAAAAAAAAAACACCTCCCTCCTCATCGATTCATGAAAATCCTCTGGGCGAGAACCAAAACATTAATTTTATACGGCCTAATAAATGATAAATAAAAAGGCCCTCCACTTCCTCTTTTTGATAACATGTGGACAATCAACTGGAATTTTGTTTTTACTTGACCTTTAAATAATTATAAGTGGTTGTATTACCATGATTATTGCATCTGATATTCAGATCGCGATCGCCGTTGTCAAAATATCCCGGCAAAAATGTCAACGCAACACAAAACGCGTAACCACAATGACGTCATCAGGAAAGCGCCCAATTTCTACTTTTGATAAATGACGCGCGATGTAGCGTCGGAAGGGGGTAAATCGAGTACGTTGTTTTCATTGTATTTTTATTTCTAAAATAGTTAGTTCTTCAATTGTTTTAGATATTGATTCTATATTTTATGGGCTTTATTTTGATACCAAATCATATTTTCTTTCAATGGTCCCTTTAAGAATATATCATTAGATTTAAATAATTTACTTGAGGACTGTTATATATCAAAAATTTGAAAAATATCAAATTTTTATAATTTGTCATAAAATTTGTATTATATTGTGATTTTAAAAAATGAAAATTATTTGATATCAGAAAGACATGTTTCAGATTCAGAATGCAATTCGATAGGTCTGAGGTGCTCTCATGTCCCACAAAAATACTGTCGAAACGCAATAAACGCTCATTTTGGATCCCTTAACCCATGTAATATTGGGGATTATCCACATTCTCTTTTTTTCATACATAAACTTCAAGACACATTTACACCAGTACCCACCAATCTCCTGTACCAACCTACCTATTAATGTGTTGATATGTTTGATTTTTTCTGCAGATGCCTGTGGTGCTTTAACTGATAATCCCTGTACTAATGGAGGAACATGTATTAATGATGACACTCAGCCAGAAGGCTACAGGTGTGAATGTGCACCAGGATTCTATGGGCAGCTATGTACACATAGTAAGATATTAACTTGATACATTCTTTCTGTAACAATTAATAAATGGAGTGAAATAAAATATTAATAAAAATATCTTGGTAGAATAAACCATCAAAATGGACATTTTAGTCTCGGTAGAAGTCCCATATTTTCTCATTGACCCTGAGAAATATTAGATTGAGAGCTGTTGGAGTGGATTTTGTGAGTAAAGTGTGTCTAAGTGGGATAACTAATAGAGGCCGTCAGCGTGACGTCATATGCCGCCATCTTGTGGGTACATGCTGCGACGGTCGTTCAATCTCCATGCGTGAACAGCAAAATCACCGCATCGACGCGTGATAACAGCTGCGTGGCAAGCTGCGCCCTGCACGTAGTGTCTGATACATAAACACGCAGATCGTTTGTACCCACAAGGTGGCGAAAAGCTGACGGCCTCTATTTATCATGAGGTCTTAAAACTTTTTGGCTCCTATATATCAAAAGTAATTGAAATACCAGCATGTACATGTAACTCCAGAAGTGGGGATTGTTGATTAAGGGGGTACTACACCCGTGTGGTAAAATTGTGACTATTTTTGCATTTTTCTCAAAAAATAATAATACACTGGTAACAAAAGTTATGTATATTATAGGGGCAAGGAATCCAATTACTACACTGAAATTTCAGTGACTCAAGACAAGCGGTTCAGTATATATGATAGGAAACGAGGTACATCCTAGCGGTACCTTATTTCTGATCATAAATAACAAACCACTTGTCTTGGGTCACTGAAATTCCAGTGTAGTAATTGGATTCCTTGCCCCAATAATATACATAACTTTTGTTACCAGTGTGTTATTAGTTTTTGAGAAAATGCAAAAATAGTCACAATTTATCGAGGGGTGTAGTACCCCTTAAGACCATTCAACCAAGGTTATACTTGTTGTGAAAAAACATGTAGATTATGAATTTATAAACATTAACAGTCCTCAGTAAACTTTATGAACCTAATGATATGTATTTAAAGTGTATGTAGCTGGGAGGAAAAGCTGACCATCATGAACATTTTTTTGGAAACTTAGTCTTTTGGGAAACTCCATGTAGATCTATGTCAAAATTTTCATATGATGATCAGCTTTTCATCCCAGCTACATACACTTTAAGTACATAGCATTAGATTGATTAAGTCTTCCTAGTTTTATTTTGAGGACTGTTAAATGTCAAAATGTAAATTTGTAATAATTTGTCTTAAAATTATATATCAAAAAATCAACATTAGTTGATATCAGAAGGACATTCCTGGTATTCAGATGCAATTTGGTGTGTCTGATGTGCTCTCAGGTACCCACAAAAATACTGATATAAAATTGATCGATTGAGCCCATATTTATTGTTGAGCTATGAGTTTTAAAATATTGGACGAGACGAGATGTAGTCGAGTCCAATATTTTAAAACTCATAGCGAGACTAATAAATATTGGGCGTAAAGCATCCAATTTTATCATTATTACGTTTTGGATCTAATATTTTCACCACTTGGATTCATCAAAACATAATAATGTGCAAAGGTGGATGACAGTGCCCTTAAACATGTTTTAAACATTGAGATTATCTTTTAAATATTTCATTGCATTATTTTGTAGCAAATGAAGGATGTACCAATGTTGAGTGCCAAAATGGAGGGGTGTGTTATGAATTTGATGACTTCTTCATCTGCATATGCACACCTGGGTATAGTGGTGAATACTGTGAAATAGGTAAGATAATATATTCTGTTAGATCAGAATTTCACTGCAGTTCAACATCTTTTAACCAGCTATGATGGGACCAAGCATTGTCTGGATAAATAAAAATCTGGAAAAGTGAATTATGTGCTAAAAGTGAGACAACAAAAAATGTCTCAATATGGGGTAATAACGCTGAAAGATGGTACGGTATTTGAGTGCTGTATGCAACATAGATGTTCTTCTAAGTACTTCAAGACATGCAATTAGAGTGTCAAACAGTCAAAGCATTCAAAATATATTTTCCTATGATTGTTAAGATCACACAACCTGATAACAGATGGATTTGTATGAAAGAGGTCCGGATAAGAGAGGTTGAACTGTAAGCTGTTGCAATCACTTTGTATCGCTGGTTCATTGTTTTCAAAACAGTGTTGTCTGTTAGGGAATGTTTGTAAACATTTAAGTTCAGAATTACATGTACTGTTTGTGTCAGTATACATTACAATGTACAACATTTTTCATTACAGCACCTGTTTTATGTTGCCCATTTTCATTTTACCAGAGAGTTATTTGTGTTAGATCAGTAGGACTTATGCAGTATCATACATGTACAGTGGCAAATATAATGTATGTGTGCATAAAAAGGGGAGTTCAGATAGATTTAAGTCCATAGCACTGTATACTAATTTGGTGGAATATGTTATTATTTGAAGAGTTCAGATATAAAAACTGTTATATATCCATTATTCTTGATTTGAGATATAGGCAAATATAACTTATATCGTCAGCCTGCTACGCTAATTGCTCAAGTCATTTTTACATGTTTCTCATTTGCAATTTTGATTTTCTGAATAAAACAATGTAAACCCATTATTAATCAAATTTCCAGCCGCATTTTTTATTAACTTTATATTAACAGCTCTTTTGATGTATTCCACAACTTTATGAAGAATGCGGCTGGAAATTTGATTAATTATGGGTTTATTACTAAAAAAAAAATCAAAATTACAAATGAGAAACATGTAAAAATGACTTAGGCAATTAGCGTAGCAGGCTGACGATATGCTGTTTTTGATCATAGTTTCAAATAATTACATACATTGGATTTTTAAAGTAGGCTGTCAATTAAAAGTTAGCATCAGAATCATATGTTGGTGCCTTAACACAAATTCCATTAAGATTCGCCTAATGCCGCTATAAGCTGCCTTGACATAACTGGAATTTTAGGCAAAATCTAAAAGTGCCCTCCCTTTAAAATCCCACCAGCAAATAAGGACACATACCCTTAATTCTTGTTGGCATTTTCAGAGGTGGGAGCTCTCTATTTGTACATGAAATTTACCCCAAGGCAAGGGAACCCATGAGTGCCATTAGGCAAACCTTTACGGTAGTTTAAAAATGGCGTTTATCAGTTTTTACATCTGAACACTTCATTTGTTACAGAAATACATGCACGGTGCGCACTCTCATCTGTGTAACAAAGATCACTTTCAGTTTTCATTTTTGTCAGTTTGTGTTTTGGTGTAACATTGTTTGTATGGTAGCACTGTGATGTATAAATAGTGACAATTTGTTTCAGAAATCAATGAATGTGCTTCTAGTCCATGTAAAAATGGAGGTACATGCAATGATGAGTTATTCATGTATAGCTGCACCTGTGCACCGGCATGGAAGGGTAGAAACTGTCAGATCTGTGAGTAAAGTCACAATAACATGACCATTATGAAGTGTCCACCAACATATAGTGGACCTTCATTATCATAATAACATGACCAATATGAAGTGTCCACCAACATAATTATAGTGGATCTTCATTATCATAATAACATGACCATTATGAAGTGTCCACCAACATAGTGGACCTTCATTATCATAATAACATGACCATTAGGGAGTGTCCACCAACAAAGTGGACCTTCATTATCATAATAACATGACCATTATGAAGTGTCCACCAACATAGTGGACCTTCATTATCATAATAACATGACCATTATGAAGTGTCCACCAACACAGTGGACCTTCATTATCATAATAACATGACCATTATGAAGTGTCCACCAACATAGTGGACCTTCATTATCATAATAACATGACCATTATGAAGTGTCCACCAACATAGTGGACCTTCATTATCATAATAACATGACCAATATGAAGTGTCCACCAACATATTGGACCTTCTTTATCATAATAACATGACCAATATGAAGTGTCCACCAACATAGTGGACCTTCATTATCATAATAACATGACCAATATGAAGTGTCCACCAACATAGTGGACCTTCGTTATCATAATAACATGACCATTATGCCAATAACAGGTAGAGCACTTTTAACAATAGACATGTAATCACAAAACTAACAAGTATATGATAGTGAAAACAATCTTTTATATGACATACTTAACATTAACAAGGAGTTTATACCACATAACTAGAGCTTGTATTCATTATTCTCATTTTGAGGAAAATTTACGCAAAAGGTTGTTATGTGTTAAGTATTTTGCCTTTTCTGCCAATACATATAAATTTTAATCTTTCCCCAGAGTAGGCCAGTGCACATAAACGTTGAAAAAACAAACAAACAAAAAACAGTGCATCCGGCCGGATTCGAACCGGCGACCTTCGCATTACTAGCACGACGCTCTAACCAACTGAGCTATAAGAGGCACGTTGGAGAAGAGCGGAAGATATAAATCAATAGGTATTAGGGCTCATATTGAAATACCCTACCACGTATTCACACAGACAGAAGGCAGAATTCCCCTCGCTAAGCGCGCGCCTCAGGAAAGCTCGGTCATAAAACGGATGGATTATATGCATCAGTGATACACCCTGCCCAGGATTTTAACAAAAGAAGACTAGCACAGGAAAGCTGCAGGATAGCGCACACCTTCCTGTGTAAGGGAATTTCAATATGAGCCCTTAGGTTCGAATGGGGAAAGATTCAAATTTGTTCATCCTATTAACCCAGAGAACTAAGTATAATAATTTTCATACGTATGTGACTTTGTGTATTTGTTATAAATATGCAGTTCTGATGCCTTCTGCTAGGAATGTGATGAACACCATTCAAACCTAATACCTGTAGATTTATATCTTCCGCTCTTCTCTATAGCTCAGTTGGTTAGAGCGTCGTGCTAGTAATACGAAGGTCACCGGTTCGAATCCGGCCAGATGCACTGGGGTTTCAACGTTTATGTGCACTGGCCTACTCTGGGAAAAGATTAAAATTTGTTCATATACATTATTTGAAACAAACATTTTCATGCCCATCCTGTCAAGTGATCATTCAGTTTACCTTACTGTCTAGTTTTTGCCACAACACACAATGTAATTGACAGCAGATCTGGTGTATAGCACTACAAAAGAAGATGGTTCTTTGAATTTCAACTATCAATTTTAATACCATTTCCAACAATACCAATTTTTTTTTTTCATTTATTAATAAGTATTACCATATCAGTTTGAGTTCCTTTGTGTGTATATCAGAAAGGACTTTGCACATAATCAGGACTATACCTTAACAACTGCCTGCAGTAACTTTGCTGCAAAGTTCAATCATGATCTTCAGCTGAGTGCAAATACTGGGTTCATAATCCTTGTTTTGTAGTCAGGTAACTTTGTACAATTTGTCTGACAAACTATACTATTCAGCAAGATCTCTTCACACTCTGCCAATTTGGCACTGTTTACAGCGTAACAAGGAAGTGGTGTTCTGATTGGTTAATTGAATCACATCATTGCGTAACCCAGGTGTGACTATTCCTTTTTATGTGATAATCAGGCAGGCAGGCAGTGCAAAAGAATCTTGGCGAATAATATAATATAAGGTACAGTCCTGCACATGACGATACATTAACTTGATAGAGAGGCATGAAGTAACATTCCCCTACATATACTCATAAGCATATACTCATTTTATAATAAAAAATATCACTATTTACACCGTGTTAATATTTGCATTAGTTTTCATTATTAACTCTACTCACAATATTTACTAGATATGTTTTCGGCCCCTAAATTGCTCACACATAATGTTTGTAAGATCATGTTTTCTGGTGATGGGATGATTGCTTTTTAAAAACATTTTTATGCATATGGTCAACATCAAAATGTTGCAGCAACTGCAAGGTAAACATTATGTGTGTATACATTTCACACAACAGACATATTTCTCATTTGAAAAATTTAGAAGACACTGCCTCTGTTTTTGTTTGTTTGTTTGTTTGTTTTTGGATTACTCTTTGTGAAAAAATACAGACTTTTCCAGATTTTTAGAAATTTGATTCAATAAGCATCAACTTATGTTTTGCAATAAATACAGCCTAGTAATGTCTGCTTGAAATAGAAACACTTAATTGTAAAAGCTGGCAAGAGAATTTAGATTTTAATCTTATTTACCACACCTCAAAGTTTGGTATCCATAGCACCTTCCTTGTGGGCTAAAATTTCAAAAACTGGCAAAATGTAGGGAATTTTCAAAAAATAAAAAAACATAAGAATGACACATAATGTTATGTTATGATTTATGAAACAAAACTTTTTTGTCTGTGTGTAAAAGATCCATGTGTGGAAATTCAGTTTGATTTGTATGACACTTAAAAGAATATTCAACGAACTGGAACTACCACAAAGGGTTTTTAGTTGTTTCTAAGAGTAGTTTTAAACATATTTTAATTTAAATGCTTTTTTCCTCAGTTGATGACCCCTGTCTTGCCGGTGAGCCCTGTGAGAATGGAGCTACCTGTGTATCTGAGCCTGGCTTTCTCAATTTCACATGTGAATGTACAGCTGGATATGAAGGGGATTTATGTCAAACAGGTTGGTGGTAAAACAATGGACCACTCCAGTTGAAATCCATACACCCCTATGGAAGATGTGACCTCAATCTACCACATAGGGAGTGTAAATTTCAATTGGGGTCACCTGAATGTGTGTCTTTATTTGAAATCTTTTGAAAGAAATGAATAGGGGGTGTGTGAATTTCAACTGGAATAGCTCAATGGAGGCTATAGTAAGAATTCCAATTGAATGAACGCAGCTTTTAACAGCTGCACTCATCCAACCGCGATCGTATATATTGCGTATTTCAAACTACAATGCGAACACACGACCTTGGATACAATGCTATCCAATCACGAAAAGTGCGTTAGCATGGTTGGATTCACAGTTGCACACGCTGGCGTGACATCGCGCGCAGTGTACGCAAAAAAATTCGCTGCTATTGAAAGCTGCGCTCATTCAATTGGAATTCTACTATAGGAGTTGACATGTGTACTTTTTTTCACCTCAAGTTTGGCAGTGATTTCGCTGATGGTATAATCAAAGACCGACTTAAAAAGGCCAGTTTGAGTCTGATGTCAGGGCAAAGGAGTAGCGTGATTGGTTGCTGACCTGTGCAGTACGGCATTTTCGATCTAGTTGACAGGACCGTCATATGTAAACTAGTCTTTTTAATTCAGTCTTGAATTATAGTATCAAATTGAGGACAATATAACGTAACCCAGGGGAGCATATATACGTGCGTCAAAACAAACAGATACTACTGTTGGTATATTGTTATCGGATGCAGGTATACATACCAAGCATCATATCAATGCATGTGTATACTTCGCAGAAACTCTGACCTTAGCAACAGGCTGCTTAATAGCAATATTGCATACAGTTTGTCCACTCTGAAGTACAAAGTGACAACGCGCGCGTAAACAGTGCGCAGTGCTGCGTCTCTGCTGCAGGTATGCGTGCCTTCAAAGTCGGCACAATGTCTGCGTCCGCGTCCGTGCTTTGTACTTCAGAGTAGACTGACTGTATCATGATTAGTTTATTTTTGTCATTGTTTACAATGGCATACACTTGTGAAATGCTTGTGGAACACATTGGCTGCTTTCAAAGTTACAAAGTCCGAGAATAAAATATAGAAACAGTAAACTATGCTGAATATGATAACTTAACAATGTACTTGCTTTTCTTCTGTTTTACAGAAATGAATGACTGTGATAGTAGCCCATGTCAACATGGTGGTACATGTATAGACTTCCTAGGTTATGGTAATTATGAATGTCAGTGTCCGAGGTGCTGGGATGGACCACACTGTGAAATGCGTAAGTACATTACTTCTACAGTCAGTCTACTCTGAAGTACAAAGTACTGACGCGGACGCACACATTGTGCAGACTTTGAAGGCACGCATACCGCTGTTTATGCGCTGTATACATGAGCGTTGTCACTTTGTAGTGAAGAGTGGACAAACTGTAGTAAGGATTTCAGAGTAGGATTACAGATGATGATACATGATCTATTCTACAAAATGAGAACTTGCTCAAAATGTACATACTTGGGGTTTTAGGACATGATCAGTAGAAATAGACTGTTGTAGTGTATGAATACTTTTGCTACATTTGTAATATGCTGTCAGTATTTTTGATAAGATATAAACCAAAGGCTAAAATACCATATCAGATCTTGAAAATGTGTATTATATTTTCCTGGACAAAACATGTCAAATTATTTTTGACCAGTGACCTTGGTACAAAAATGTAATTATTCACCTCTGGTACAATTTAACTTTTCTTGATGGAAAATTAATGCCTTCAAATTCATTCTTTTATAAATGTCCTTTTTTAAATAGAAAATGCCTTTGGGCATTATCAGTGATAATACAGAACTCTTAAACTTGGTGATGGTGGTCTATAAACTTGAGCTTTAATGTTGACAGGCCTTCTAATGTTATCTTGGAAATCAGATACAAAATTTACATTTCTACCAAAGTTGTTAAGATAATTTGCAAGTAAAAGAAGTGTATTCTTACACACATAAATTGACCAAAAATATAATTCATCTTCCTTGTGAATGATCAATATCAGATTTTGAAATATGATTTTATTTCTTTTTTTCCATTGCAGCATGGGATACATGTGCTGTTGAGCCATGTCTAAATGGTGGTACATGTGAGTCAGGATTTGTAGGGGACAGTTGCTTTGCACGATGTACATGTCCACCACCTTATACCGGTGTTATATGTCAGCTTATAGGTAAGATTCAATACAAGATTGTAAACGTATGCTGATGAATGCTGTTAATTCATATTAGTTTTCAATCATTTTGACCAATGCAAACATTAAGGGATCTGGAATGAGCATTTTGAGCGTTTAGACAGTATTTTTGTGGGACATGAGAGCACATCAGACATATTCAATTGCATTCTGAATCTGAAGAATGACTTTCTGATATCAAATAATTTTCATTTTTTTGAAATTCACGATATAATACAAATTTTATGACAAATCATTAAAATTGATATTTTTGATATTTAACAGTACTCGAAGTAAACTTTATAAATCTGATGATTTATACTTAAAGTGTATGTAGGTGGGATGAAAAGCGACGATCAATTGAAAATTTTGACCTTTCGTATTGAAGATATGGATTTTTTTCCCCAAAACACCCAAAAAAATTAGGTCTTTTTGGGAAAAAAAATCCATATCTTCAATATGAAAGGTCAAAATTTTCAATTGATTGCCGGCTTTTCCTCCCAGCTACATACACTTTAAGAATATATCATTAGATTTATAAAATTTTCTTCGAGGACTGTTATTATATCAAAATGTGAAAAATATCAAATTTTAATAATTTGTCATAAAATTTGTATTATATCGTGAATTTCAAAAATGAAAATTATTTGATATCAGAAAGACATTCTTCAGATTCAGAATGCAATTCGATATGTCAGATGTGCTCTCATGTCCCACAAAAAATACTGTCGAAACGCTCAAAACGCTCATTCTAGATCCCTTAAAGACACTGGTAACCTTGGATATTTGTTGTATATGTGATTACTGACATTTAATTTGTTTGCAAAATACTCACAATTCCAGAAAAATACAGCACAAATTATAAAAAATATTATTCTGTTTTGCCAAATGAAATATACCTACATCTTAATCCTTTAGTTAGATCCAACTGACGTTTAAAGACAAATTTTAATATTTGGCCAATTTTTAGAGATAAGGTGGCAATGAAAAATAAAAGTCAGTCCACCCGTCACCTAACTTCGTCCCCTAATTTAACCTAGGGGCTAAAAAGATATCTTTTTAGTGTGCTTTTTGTATTTTCGAACAAATAAGAAACACTTCAACCAAGTTCCAAGGCAAAATTCTGCAAATAAAAATTACCCTGAACATTATGCATGAATTTATAGCAAAATGTTGGCAAACAGTACATATCCATGAGCACTTTTAAGTCATTAGCTCATAAACTACATTGGTTTTTGGTAAAAAGAAAAAGATGCAAAGAAGAAAATTCAAATGCATGTATGATGAAAATCATATGCCTGATTTGCATAAGGATGGTACCCATATATCAAGTTTTCCTAATGTGAAATAAGTTCTTTTTAGTTAATGTTTCATTGTATTTTTTCAATTCACAGATGAAGACTTAGTTGAGCCCACTCTCAGTCCAGTCACAAGTTCAAAATCAGGTAAACACATGATTAAAAAACAAGTAGCTTGAAGACTGTCTGGCCAGTGATGTTCCATTTCCTAAAGGACATGGTTCATAACTGCTATTGTGGCGAGACACTTTGCCTTGCTTAGTGAGTCAGTACAGGCAGCAAATACTACCAGAAGCTCAAAACAACACCGAGATGTATGGAAAGATGCATGCTAGGAATCACCAAAAGGGATAGGAAGACATATGGAGAACAAACCAAGGTTCAAGACATCACGGAGAGATGAAATTGTGAGGTTCCATACATGACATCGTTGAGAACAGCACTGAACAGATAAAAATGGCCCCAGCTTGAGGAGGTTTCCACCCTGCAGTGGGCTGAAGGTCGAGATATATAGAGCTTGAAGAAATACTTTCTTATTATTGAATCCATTAGAGGGTCAATCATGCTTGATATGTACAATGGTACATATCAATGAAATAAATGTCCCATTTTAGCTCCTAAGGCTCCTAGCAAAATGACAATCATTCCATCGTTAATATTGACCAAACCCATACATTCCTACAAATATGTATTTATAAACCTGTCATATCATAATGTAAAAATAATTTTGTCACAGTATCATGTATATACATTTTGAATATATTGTTTTGTTAACTATTAGGTACATCAACACCATTCATGCCAGAGGTATCAACAAGAAGGAGAACTACTATACCTATACGTAAGTACATTATATTGTAGGTACATTTCAATATGTTAAGAGTTTGTTTGATTTCAAACAACAGTTATCTTTCAAACAAGGGGTAAACATAATTTTGTCACAGTATCATGTATATACATTTTGAATATATTGTTTTGTTAACTATTAGGTACATCAACACCAGAAGTTTCAACTAGAAGGAGAACAACTACACCTATACGTGAGTACATTATATTATAGGTACAGTTCAAAAGGTGTAATGTTTGATTTCAAACAACAGTTATCTTACATATGCTGAGAACATTCATTTAGCTAATTGGATCTGAACCGTTTCTACCAAGAATAGTAGTAAATCACACAATAGTACATATTAATGAAATGTCCCATTTTTGGCTCCTAAAGCTTCTAGCAAAATGAAAATTATTCCATCGTTAATATTAACCTGTCATGTCATAATGTAAACACAATTTTATTATAGTATCATGTACTAACATTTTGAATATATTGTTTTGTTAATATTAGGTACATCAACACCATTCATGCCAACTAGAATGGGTACAACTACACCTATAGGTAAGTACATTATATTAATTATAGGTACAGTTCAATAAGTGCAGAGTTTGATTCCAAACAACAGTTATGTTCAAGGGTTTAGTTCACACACAAGCAGAAAAACATTTATTCGGCTGATTGGGTTCGAACCAGCAACCTTTATAGTGAGGTAGCACAACACCTGACAGACCTCAAATTGAGTTGTACTGCATTGCAAAATTTGCTTGATGAGATACAACTTTCAAAGTGGGTGCAAAGTTCGGAAAGAAACACATTCTATAGTACTACATACTCTGATTGTGAAACAACATTGCACCTCAGCTTCAAATGTATGGTGTACTTTGGTAACACGTTTCCGAAAAGTTTATTCCAAGCCGGGTACCCAGTTAGCATATCAACAAGCGTATACTATTAAGGATGATAAGTAGTGTAAAATGTTGACTGCTGACTCCAATATGAAACCTGTATTGATATTTCTTACCGTATTTCGTCAAATAGTCACCCCCCCTCAAATAAACGCCCCCACCACTTTTTCAACCAAGATGTTTCAAAAATGCCGATATTTCCATGCTATCTTGTGCAGTAAGCTTACCAAGTTACCCACATAGTCGATAATAGCGTCAATAATTGGCGAAAATCTGGATTGGAAACCCGGAAGTGAACCAGAAGTCAGTGTTTCTAGTTCATAGTTCGTCATTTTAGTGTGAGTTTTAAGTTTACCTAATGATTTTAACGGGAATTATCATTCTACAATTGACCTTGAATAAACGCCCCCCTTGTGGAAATGTAACGCCCCGGGGCGTTTATTTGACGAAATACGGTATGTTTGTAATACTTAACTTGCTTACAGTTGCATGTGGAGATGATGAATTCCAGTGTTTCAATGGCAGATGTGTACCACAGAGTGCTGTGTGTGATCGGATTGATGACTGTGGAGACAATACTGATGAAAGATGTGGTAAGATTGCATAGTTTGGGGAAAAGCCTGATATTGATAAGATATTTTTTTGCATTGTTTTTATTTAAGGTCAGGGCACACAAATTATGTTTTTCTTACAGATCAATAAACCAGTTTGACCTTAGTTTACCCACTAAAAGATAATAATGTAATTGAAAATGAGCAAGGCAGTTTTGTACATGTGCTCATAAACAAATTTAAGTGATGTAAAATAAAATAACCAGCATACTATTATGCTGTTGAAGCTTTGAATATGATAGTGCAGGTGATGTCTTGATTGACTGGTAAGCCTGCTCCAACAGATCCACCTTGAATCATGGAACAATTATCCCGCTGCTTATCAACTCATCACCTGTCAAAAGACTACCATTCATGACTGCAATAATTTGGTGAATGAATCCTACTATTGTACAATGTACATGCAAATGATGGGCCATGTATTGTCATGTTGATGTGACATGAGATTGACATTATCTTTTCCCATGCAGGTTGTGGACCTTATGGTTTTCAATGTGGTGATGGTGATTGTGTTTACATTGCTTTCCGTTGTGATGGCAACACAGACTGTCAAGATGGCACTGATGAATTTGGATGTGAGTACTCATAAAGTGTTGAGTGTAGGGACCATACATACCTAAGATTCATATTTAATTTTAAAGCTTTCTGATTTCAGTAATTAACATGAAGTCCAAAGTGGGAAACCCACCATATTTACACTTGACCAGAGTAATGGTATTGAAATAATAGTACATCTAACTGGTATGAAAGTAGATATGTAAATACACTAGTCATCCAAAGTTGGCAATGTTAAACTTTTGAAAGATTTTACCTTATGTATCCTATGGTAATGTGTATCAAGTATACTGTCTGGGTTTTTTTGTATATATCTTTTTCTATGTTTAGTACGTACCGACATTTTGAGTCGGTGTATTTGGTTGCTTACATGTTGCTTACTTATGTAACTAACTTTAGGAAAAATGAAAGAGAGGAACATGAAGCAGGTAATATTACATGGCTTGTTGCAATTCATTGAAAAAATGTTGCATGAAAAAAATGTGTTTCTAGATTAAACAATGATGAAACAAATTTGCATATAAAATGTCAGTAAAGCAGCCTGCAACCAAAATGTGCATTGTCTGTTGAATTAAATTGTAATAATTTTCATTTGAAAATAGGTGCAAGCTCACCTCGACCAACTACAAATGTACCAACCCCATCAGTCACAACCACAAGAAGAGGTAAGATCTGTATAGCTTTTTTGATCCTATATAACCCTTAATAAATATGGTATTTCTTTGAAAATTGACATTTCGTCACTGGGCGGGGAAAACCTCATGTGTACTTTTTACCCTTGAACATGGATGACACAAACCATTCAATATAAAGTCTACAACTACAAGGCTTTATCCATTTTCAAGGGCCAAAAGTAAATATGAGGTGTTTCTTGCATGTACTATTGGCCCTTGAACATGGATGAAGCAACCTCTTCAATATAAAATCTACACCTACAAAGCTTTATCCAAGTTCAAGGGCCATAAGTACATATGAGGTTTTTCCCGCCCAGTTACGATTTGTGATCTTGAAACAGGTTCATCAGGATTGGTAATTGAAAACTTTACAGTTTAATTTGACAAAACCAAGCTACTTTTCTCAAAGGTGGTGTTGTTGTGATCCAATAGCTGACTGATGGGAGGTTATGTCACTTCCGGTAGTGATGTTAGTTTTAGTTGCAAGCGGTGGATCATTAATGAACAAGATTGATTAGAGAGTCAATTCAGATCAGGAGGAGTGGAGCAAGGAGTTATAATAAGCACAGAATAAGCACGAGTCTACAATCTCAGTCATATTTATGATCCACTGCTTGAGACTGCAACTAAGACTAACATTACTACTAGAAGTGAGGTAACTGCCCGCCGCACCTGTCATGAGAAATTCAATGGTTCACTGATGAAACTGTTAGCAAAAACAGAAGGTTTTGTAGCTTGGTTTGTCAACTTAAAACTTTAAATAGTATATGTTTTTGCTGTGTATTGATTTATTGAACAGGTGGCTCTTCACCCCTCCCACCAACCATACCACCAGCCATACCACCAACCCCTCCTGTAGTAGGGACAGTGACACCACCAAGCACAACCGTTCCTCTACCAGCCTTCAGTACAACACCAACCAGGATGCTTTCTCCTAGCACACCACCCACACCAGCACCTTCACGTAATATATTTACTAACCACTTTTGAAATGGTAGAATATATCTTTATACTGGCATTACTTGTTCCCTCAAAGGCACTCTTGGCATGCCACTGCTAATAGGTTTTGTAAAAATTTACAGATTTATATATAATAAAAATCTTGGAAAATACAAGTATATATAAATGCATCCACACCTCCAAGGAAAACGCATTTGAAGCATCAAGTATTTGTGGAGTGTGAGAGTGTAATTATACATTATTAATATACTACTCCCATTTTTTTTCTGATTGGCTGCTATGCATGTATATTGGAGTGTATGCATACACACAACTTTTACAAATGTTATCTGCTGGAAACTACTTATCCACAAAAATAGCCTGTTTGGTAACATTTCAACATTTTTAGGGCCCTGAGCTTTTGATCCTAGCTTTGCCTTTGATAAAGATCCTGCTATGATCGAAAACCCAGGCTCCTAAAACATTGAAATGTTATGACCAGTATAATTATATCGGCATGGGAATATGTACATTGTCTTTGTAACATTATGCTAAAATATAAATAGTTAACCCTTTGTTTATTTGCCAATTTTCATAATGTTTGATGTGTGACACTAACTTATGATAATATGCTGTATTCATAAATTAATTAAACACTAATCCTATGTGTAATCCTCTGATTTAATTATACACTCAAAAGTTATGAGATGAAATTAGATGATGTGGATTTTCAAAGTTAACTGGGTGCATGATAAAATTTTCCAGGGGTGCACTATTTTGGCCTCCTTGAGCGACATGCAAACATGGAGGTCTCCAGATTCTTCAGTCTTTATCTCTTTTGATCTACATTAGATCTTGGGTCAAATTTAACAAACATTTCCAAATGCGCCATTAACTTTCAAATGCAACAGTGTTTGTAAAAAGTTGATAATGTGAAAATGTGATCATCTAATCTACATAAACTGAGCTCAAAAAGAAACTTATAATTTTTCACAAGGTCATATCTTGAAATCCTGTCCATCAAATTGAACCAAAATTACACACAGATTTACTTCAATACTCTACTCTTAACACAGTTATCCAACTGACACAACAGCAAAATGCACTGACATGGGACAGCTTCCTGGACCACATTCACAGCCCAGCCCTGTTTCATGAAAAAAAGTGTATGAAAAGCAGAAAGCAGCACCGTTTTATCATCTGTGCAAGGATCTTGTGTGCATTCTTACAGATTTTTTGTCCTGGGTGCCAAATGTTGGGCTGTGAAGTGAAGGAAGTCCAGGTAGCTGTCCCATGACAGTGCATTTTGCTCTTGTGTCAGTTGGACAACTGCTTGGTTACTGACATGTGTTTTGAGTAGAGTATTAAGGTAATCCTGTGCATAATTTTGGTTCATTTTGATTGACAGTATTTTAAGATATGACCTTGTGATTCACAAGTTGTGAAAAATTATAAGTTTCTTTTTGAGCTCAGTTTAGATACTCAACAAAGCTGCATAAAAGCAATATCTAGCTGAGGTTTGGCGCATACAATGCGCTATTCCAGTTGAAATCCACACTACCCCTGTGGAAGATTTTGGAAATATCTTCCACAGGGGAAGTATGTTTTTCAAATGTAACTGGTCAGAGTTAATCATTTTGAAAACCCATACTCCCCCTGTGTTATGGCTTTACCTATATCTTCCACAACTGGAGTGAGTATTTCAAATGGAAGTTACCCAATGGTCTGTTGTATTCAAAAATCATACTCCCTCTGTGGAAGACTTTAGCTAAATCTTCCACAGGGGTAGTGTGGATTTTAAATGGAATAGCCCAATGTGTTCCATTAGTGTAGATATAAAAGAATCACAAGGAATGCAAAGGTTATTTGTCTGTCATATTAGGTTGTGGACAATTCAATTTTGAGTGTGCTAATGGAGACTGCATCTATATGGGCTCAGTGTGTAATGGATTCGCTGATTGTTTAGATGGCAGTGATGAGATTGAATGTGAGTAATACCATGTAATAAAAACAGTATGGGTCATATAGGGTCCAAAGTTCCCCCTAATACTTTATAAAATAAGTCCAAAAATATTTTACGATATGTAAAAATGTAAAAAGGTATGTATAGCCCTATTTGTTTTACACATGTGGACCAATTTATAGCATCACGCGTCATTGCTTTCAGTCACAATGGTTAATTGTGTAAGAAAAAAGGCTGTTTTAAAAGTTGCACCTGAGTCCATAGCAGTCAGGTTTTCTTTAACAAACACATGAATAGACCTTAGTGGCCTACTGGATTGTTTGAGAGTTGACTCTTATGGACTCAGATGCAACTTTTAACACTGTTTAAAACGGTCTCTTTTTTAACATAATGAGCCATTGTGACTGAACGCAATGACGTGTGATGCTATAATTTGGTCCATATTTGTAAAACAAATAAGGCTACCAATACATTTTTACGCGTTTGCATTTCGTCAAATATTTTTCGATTTATTTTATGTGCATGCTGATAGAGAACGGGGTAGTTGAATCACATAGAACCAACATATTCACTCGGTCGGACATCCAGTAATATTTTCCTCTTTGTCCCCTTTGCACAAGTGTGCACATAACAACCATCTCGGCAAAGGGGAGCTGCCCATGCACACACTGGTTCACAAGGCTTTTCCCCTGTGTGACATCGGCCTGACTAAGAGAATAGACAAAAAAAGACAAAAAAGCGCAGTGATTTATAGTGTGCTACGCACAGGCACAATGCCTAGACGTTGATCCACAAGCCTCAGCACACTTTACAGGTTGTCACTGACTACTATGGCCCACATCATTCCATAAACCATTAAACATCAATTCAGGGACTATGCTGCTTCAAGAGCGCACACCCTAGACATACCACAAATAACCATCGCAACCAGGATCAGCTCCCCGAGTTTCGTACAGGTTACAACGAGACAAATTAGCAGCGAGTTCCTTGTCCAGGGGAATTTCAAGCTAACTCAATTTTTCCAGAAGAGCATACTAGGCACCGCCAGGGTTCGAACCTGCAACCTCTCGCACCATAGTCGAACGCCTTATCGATTGAGCTAAATTGACAAGTTATGTATGGCTAATAAACATTGTAGAATGCATGCAAGGTTCGAATTGTGTACTTTCGGTGAACTACATTTTTCAAACAAAATTCAGGTTACCATACGATCATGCATATCATACTATGCATGACTGCAGATAATTGACCGGCAGCCTGGATTTGTTGGAAAAATGTACCACGATGGGTTGAATCTGCTATACTTTATATTGTCAATATTTGCTTTTAAAAATTGGAATGATTTGATGCCATCTTAGGATCTTGTAAACCAATTTATGTTTCATACACTAATCCAATATCCCAATTTCACCTAGAGTAGATCCAGATCAAGTTGGATTTGAAAGGTTTACTGACAACTAATGTCCATTTTCAGTGTACCTACCATTAGCTAGTCTATTAACCTCTCTTTGCTATCTACATAATATTTGGCTAAGTGTCGCCTTAGCATGTAAGGGGTCTCAGGTTCGAATCCCACCCAGAGCAAACAACTTCTTTGTCTGTTTTCTCTCTTTATTCTTACATTCTTTCCTTTCCAGTCGCCAAAAAGCTTTTCGGGCTTTTGTTTTTAATAAGCTCTTAACTGGAATTGTTTGGCCTTAAAAATTAAAATCTATAACATTAATGCATAATGTTGTTTCTTTTGCCATTATCATTTTAGGATTTACATGCATCTGACTATATATTGACAAAACCAATAAAGTTTCATCTCCACCTAAGTTAACAGACTATCCTAATTGTTGCTTGATTCATTTTGCTCTTTAGGTGAAGCAACTACAAGGATTCCACCACCTCCTTTACCAAGCACACCACCACCTGTACCTCGATTCACAACAGGAAGCACAGGTAAGCAATTGATCTTATAACATGCACCAATTGCATGTAATCTTCTCATATGTAACAGGTGTTACACAGTAGATGTCAATTTGCATGTCAGAGTTCCAAGTGTTTAAGGTTCAGGTATTGCATTTGTTTGTTTTGTTTTATGTGATGTGTATACGGTGTAAGACTTAATTGATGCACGCAGTAACAAAAAATGAATAATTTTCACCTCTTATGAGTTGATCATCTCTTGTAAAAAGAAATTAGACAAATAATTACACACACACATCTTAAATATCTGTATCTTGTTCTTTGCAGAGGAATGTGGAGATGATGAGTACCAATGTCCGTCTGGTGTCTGCATTCCTGAATTATACCACTGTGATTGGTTGGATGATTGTGGTGATTTTACTGATGAGATAGATGGCTGTGTGTGTGATCTAAGCACTGAGTTCCAATGTGTAGCAGGTGGATGTATCAATGCCACTTGGGTTTGTGATGGTGAATCAGATTGTGTTGATGGCAGTGATGAAGATTTGGATATATGTGGTGTGCCAACTGAAATACCTACAGAGGAACCAGGTAAGCAATCTGAACACATGGTTGTGTATGACAAACATTGCACTTCACAATGAGAGGCTTAACTTTACATTCCATAAACAACATGTAATCTGTAATATTAACCCTAACACGGCTAGGTACCACATAATACCACAAGGATAACCACCGCGCATGCATGAATCCCAGGTAGCTACCTGTTGATCGTGTATTTGGCACACGAAGGGTCTAAGGTTCTTTGACTTCTTTGTTTATCGTCTCTCCTTTTTTGTTTCTTCTTTAACTTCCGATAGCTAAAAGCAGTGTTCAGTGTTGGGGTAATGAATAATGTTGTTTCTTTTGTCATCATCATAGGTTTTACATGCATCTGACTATATAAATTGACAAACCCAACAAAGTGACAGCTCCATGCTAATCGTTGCTTGATTCACTTACTTTTATCTTGCTCCTTAGGTGAAGCAACTACAAGGACTCCACCGCCTCCTCCTCCACCAACCACACCACCACCTATACCTGGATTCACGACAGGAAGCACAGGTAAGCAGTTGATCTTATAACATGCACCAATTGCATGTAATCTTCTCATATGTAGCAGGTGTAGATTGTGTCAATTTGTATGTCAGAGTTCAAGTGTTTAAGGTTCAAGTATTCTATTTAAAAAATCTCAGATTACATCCCAAAATAAAGTAATAAGCTTAATAATGTCAATTGTGATACTGTTTCACCGCAAGAACACTCCTTCAGTAGATATTCAAACTCAGGAGGAAAAATAAACTTAATAGATTATAAACACAATTTTCTCTTTGCTTTGTAGGAATTATATGTTGATCATCTGCACTGATTCATATTTACTAAACAGTAAAATGACATTTTTGTCTTCCTCAATCTTAGTGTTGTGCAGTGAAGGCGAATTTGCCTGTGCTGATGGCCTGTCCTGCATTCTTGAAGAGTACCGATGTGATTACATCAGTGACTGTGGAGACAATAGTGATGAAGTTGATGGCTGTGTCTGTGATCCAAGCATTGACTTCCAGTGTGTCAGTGGTGGCTGTGTCAATGCTACTTGGATATGTGATGGTGAACCGGATTGTTATGATGGCAGTGATGAAGATCTGGATCTCTGTGGTAAGTCGTCACTGGGCGGGAAAAACCTTATATGTACTTTTGGCCCTTGAACATGGATAAAGCCTTGTAGGTGTAGACTTTATATTGAAGAGGTTGCTTCATCCATGTTCAAGGGCCAAAAGTACATGCAGGAAACACATCATATTTACTTGTGGCCCTTGAACATGGATAAAAGCTTGTAGGTACTGTAGACTTTATATTAAATGGTTTGCTTTATCCATGTTCAAGGGCAAAAAGTACATATGATGTTTTTCCCGCCCAGTGACGAAGTATTCTATTAATATTATGAAAGGAGACTCTCTTGCTACAAGCATAGCAATGCACGACAAGTTGGTGAAGATCCACTGTGAGCACTTATAGTAAGCTTTTACACAACATTAATAACGATTAAGTTATTTATTAATGCTCATGTACTTTCTTTTGATTCATGGCCACAACTGTGAAAAATAAATGATAAAGCTAGTTGTATCCTTAAATGGTGCTTATTTTTAAAAGAAATATTATATTGTTTGTGTTTTTAGAAATAACTACCATGTTTCCACCACCACCACCAACTACACCACCTCCGCCTTCTGTATTTACAACAGAAATTCCAGGTAAGGAAAAAAAACAAAAGAAACATTTGGCCAATGTTTTAATTTTTATGTCAAAAAGTCATGTACTCATCAAATTATGTTATTTTAATATTTTATAAATTGCATTTTGCCCTTTTTTGCTCTCAGTTTAGTTTTTGTATCAATCACTTAAATATTGCTTTTTTGTGAATCATTGCTAAATTGTCAATAAAAATGAAAGATAAAGCCATTTATAACCTTAAAGTATGCAGGGGAAAGAAGAATTACGCATCGCACACTAGCACATTTAAACATGAATTTACAAATGGAAACATAACATAAAAAAGCAGATATACCAGAGAAAAAACTCCAGGCATACCAGCCTGTGCGGGGACTAGAACCCCAGACCTCTCGCTTGTCAGGTGACCGCTCTACCACTGAGCTACACAGACTGTCCCTGATAAACAGGACTCAAGTATGGTACTTATGGATATGAGCAGTCAAGGGTGAACAGTACAAACAACACATTACATACCAGTGTACGAGATCAATTAATGATGCTTACCGGCCAGCCTAATATAATCATACAAACAGAGGAAGAGGCTTTCGCATCATACACTGGAACATGGAAACATTCAAACATTCAAACTAGCGCACGAGATCAAATTAAAGTATGCTTAGATTGATATGAACTATATTTTGTTTGTTTTATCTAGAAGTAACTACAAGATTTCCACCACCACCCCCAACTACACCTCCACCGCCACCACCTACATTTATAACAGAAATTACAGGTAAGGTTCAAAAATCCATGTGCCATGGATTGGATTGGATTGGATTTTTGGAATTTCCGCCTATTTTTTCAGGCGCATCACTGCTCAGCAGTGTACTTTGAACATCTATCTATATCACCATTTCACAACATTACATTAACACAACTAATCTACTACCAACACTGTATTCACAACTACTACTGCCCTGGGACCTAGGGAGGGTGCAGGTAACAAGCCCGGGGATGATCCCTGTACTCTTTTCGATAAGGCCTGCAACTTTTACGTGCTCGGGTTTGACTCGTCTGATACACGGAACCACCATTTTACATGACCAATCGAACCACGAGGCACCGGGCACCCACCCTGTACACCTGTACATTCTACACAGTGGATGGGAGCGAGGAGAAATATCACAATTATATTCTACTAGACTGAAAGAGAATATGATTATGATATTTCCGACCTATTAGAATTATTTAGAGTGAGCAACAAGGATCGGGCAGGATGGGGCTTCGAACCACGGACCCCTCGCTCAACTCTCCCTAATGGTCCAGCGCCTTAGACCTCTAGGCCACCTCGTCCCATAAAAGCAGTTACACAGAGCCATGTCTATTTTAACAAAGATATATACATGTACTCTGCCAATTTCTTTTCTAAAATTGAGTCTTGCAGGTTTCTGAAGTAAGCGTTTTTCCTTGAGCTAAGAAATTAATGTTTTGTTTGATAACAAGTTGCAGACGACATCAATGTGTATGTCAGAGCTCACAATGTTAACATTTATATTAGGTATTTAGGAAAATATCTCAACTTGTTTGAGATGATACCATAGATCTGTTAAGCAATGGGTACTAGGAATTATTTGTTGACTTAATAATTTATGTCTTTTTAGGCAGAATTGCATTACATTGTCCATGACAAACATGTGCTTGTGGATGATATGATTATATAATATGATCAGTTCGTAATAATCAGGACTCATGACATAGATTGATATAGAATGGGGTACACACAGCTGTGCGCAGTACCTATGCGATTGCGGTTTTGTTTTAGGAGACATGAACTTACGTGGTGTAAAACTTCATGTGTGCAGTAACAAAAAATTGAAAAATTGTCACCTCTTATGAGTTGATCATAGTGAATTGTATAAGAGAAATTAGATAAATAATTAGGCTATACATGCACCATGATGTTGATGTGTAATGTGTATGCACGGTTATTAATCTTGGGTGTAACCATTCTTAAATATCTGTATCTTGTTCTTTGCAGAGGAATGTGCAGATGATGAGTACCAATGTCCGTCTGGTGTCTGCATTCCTGAATTATACCACTGTGATTGGTTGGATGATTGTGGTGATTTTACTGACGAGATAGATGGCTGTGTGTGTGATCTAAACACTGAGTTCCAATGTGTAGCAGGTGGCTGTATCAATGCCACTTGGGTTTGTGATGGTGAATCAGATTGTGTTGATGGCAGTGATGAAGATTTGGATATATGTGGCGTCTTAACTGAACTACCTACAGAGGAACCAGGTAAGCAATCTAAACAAATGGTAAGGTAATTCTCTTGCATGGCAAACATCACAGTTCACAATGAGAGGCTTAACTTTAGATTCCATAAACAACATTTTGAGTACTTTGTTCTCCAAGTTCTGAAGAAAAGTAAACTGTCCTGTAAATTTTGATTGCTTTGTAGAAATAACTTGTGGCCCTGAAGAATACCAGTGTGTAAATGGTGGTGCATGTATTATCACATCGTGGGTGTGTGATGGATTTGATGACTGCCTTGGTGGTGATGATGAAGTTGGATGCTCTCCACGTAAGTAATGATGAAAGATAATGCCGGTATTGTACAATTGTGCATTAATATTGATGGGTCTATTGGAATATCAACTACCTGATATATCAAAGCCCAGCATCAAATCCCTAGAGGTTGAATTCAAATCAACTTGATAGCAGCGCAAACCACAGTTGCAAGTAGCAACTGAAATGTTGGTAGTGTTGCACAATCACTACCAGGTTAATGTGATCTCCCATTGATATGTCTTTCAATTGATACAACTGATATTATGATATAAGCATACCATTGTAAATTAATTGATGAATCATTTGGTGCAATTGGTGCTGTTATATGACAGAGATCCAAGTCAGTTTGATAAGTGTTTAAATTGACAATTCTGAGCTGTATTTGTTATACAGAATTTTCTGAAGCGTAGCCATATTTCAAGTGCTTACAATTGACTTATAGTCATGATAGTGGCTTGAAAAGCTCATTTGCTGTCTTTGATGTTAGATGATAATTTTACCATCATGTTGCCGAGTGATAAAAAACAACAAACTTTTCTTCCCACGATAAATAGCAACATTTATGTGTTACTGTTTGAAAAGTATTGTGCAAGTCAAAGCCAAACCACCCAGATCAATCAAAAAGGGCCTAAGCAAACTTGCTATCCTCCCCAGTTACACTATCTGGAATGCCCATCATGAACCGACATGGGGCTCATCTGGTCAACCTCATCTCAAGCTTTAAGTGTTTTGCCGTTCATTTGCCTCTTGCATTATTGTATTTGCTGCTTTGTTTTGCATAGGCCTATGTTTTTTTAATTCGTTGTCTTACGTGCAGCCCTGCACCATATCCGGATCAGCTTTACTGACCCTGGTACATGTCATGGGCATTTGTTTACAATCTTTGTTGTTTTGCCTGCTTGTATGTATTTTGCTTGGTGTGTTAATAAAGATTGATTGAACAACGGTACATGATGATATTTGATTACAGCAACCTGCTCACCAAGTGAATTCCAGTGTACTGATGGTGTATGCATTGATGCTACATGGATGTGTGATGGATTTGATGACTGTTCTGATGAGTCGGATGAAATGGGCTGTGCAGGTAAGATTTTGTTGTTGATAAAATCATTTTTTTAAAGAACTAAAACTTTTTTTAAAAGAAATAAAGGATGTTGCCATATAGCTGTCAATGATATTTCTCTGTGAAACTTGGGTGCTAGACAGTAGTTACATGACTGGGGATGACACCCTATGGAGTGTACCTTGCCCAGACAAATTTTCATGCCTATATGTGATGTCGATTGATGACGCAATTGCATCACATAGGATACTTATGCTTGCAGTTGCTTTGTCCATTGAGATTCTTTTATGTTTGATAAGGTTAGGGTTAATGCTGAATGTAAATGAAAAGCATATGTGACGTGTCATGTCAAAAGGAGACACTTTTGGGCAGGATCGTAAATGGAGAAATAGCCAAAAATCTGCCCGGGGTAATTTTTTCACAATTTGTGTTTGTTGTCGAATTTGTGATGTTATCAATGTTAAAAATATTGTCTGATAGTTTTAGACCGGAATATAACTGCCATCTTGTATTTTTGAGCCATTTTTCAAGGTAATTCCTACTCTCAACATTGGCAATAATATTTTTAAAGGCCGATATCTCAATTTCCAATCTTATAATACCATAACTTACGAACTCAATATCTTCGCTTTAATGTCCGATTTTATAGGGAAAACGGCGTTGTGGAGCAAAATATCTCTATATTTAAGATATGTAAAAACCTCAAAATTGATAACCTGCCCAAAAGTGTCTGCTTTTGACATGACACGTCACTTATGTTTGATAAGGTTAGGGTTAATGCTGAATGTAAATGAAAATCATATTCTCTCTTTCTATTTTGTTGGCAGCTTTTAATTTCACCCTTGTTGGAGTGACATCATCTTCCATTGAGGTGACCTTGTTTGAGATTCCTGATGCCATATCATACCAGTTACAATTGTCAGATGCGTCTGGCATTCAGTTGGTTGTTAATATCACACCTGAAGATTTTATAGATGGACTTTTTGGGTACACATTTGAAAATCTAAGAAATCAGACTGATTATACTATTGATTTGAAGTTTCTTGTTGCCGATGGGGAGGAGTTGGATGCTGGAAGCATGATGGCTACCACAGATGGTATGATGTAAAGAAGATTTAAGATGACTATAGTCTGAATATCTTCCTCGAGTCAGTAATTTAGATATTGTTTTTTTTATTGTATCTCTAAATGTAATGATGAGAAGTATATAAAGTATACATTTTCAGAAAGGAAATGATGCAAGGAATCCAATTAGCATAACAAAGTCCCTAAAACTAACACCTTTTGAGAAACTCTCAAAATTTGATTTTACTTTACTGACTCAGGGAAGGTATATGCAGACTATAGTCACAAATTTGATAAAATATGCATTATGGGAATCAAACTCTTCTTACAAGAGCATAATAAGCACTTCTAATACAAGAAGTAAAAAGATTAAAACTTTCAACTGCACTCACCAGGTTATTTTCCCAAATATTTCAGAACCAACTGGTTCCTTCCTCAATGGGTGATGGTGTGTGAGATGCTGCTGAGATCAGTGTTTCTAGTAGATCTTCTACTAGAGTTGCCAGTTGGTTTCACTGATTTCAGCAAGCTGTTGTAAACTGGAGATAGTTTGTACCCCTGCGAGGTGTTGATTTTGGGCTGCGGGTCTCTCCTAATGTGGATCGCTTATGTAAATAAACTGCAAAACTGTCATGATTATATTAATGGCAAGAACTTAAACAGTGACATTAAAACCAGGATATTCATAGTTACTCTTAAAATTGATTAATATGATATTGATTATTCCTCAGTTTCCTGTAATGAAGGTGAATTCACTTGTGCTGATGGTCAACTTTGTGTTCCTGAAGAGTACCGCTGTGATTACATCAATGACTGTGGAGACAACAGTGATGAAGTTGATGGCTGTGTCTGTGATCCAAGCTTTGACTTCCAATGTGTCAGTGGTGGGTGTGTCAATGCTACTTGGACATGTGATGGTGAACCAGATTGTTTTGATGGCAGTGATGAAGATGGTTGTGCAGAATGTGCTGAAGGAGCTTATCAATGTGCCAATGGCAACTGCATTCCTGAAGTATTGAGATGTGATTATATCAATGATTGTGGAGACAACAGTGATGAAATAACAAGTTGTGTATGTGATACCGGGCGTGGAGACTCGCTACCCTCTGAATTTGAATGTACAGATGGTAGTTGCGTCAATGCTACTTGGGTTTGTGATGGTGAATCAGATTGTGTTGATGGCAGTGATGAAGATTTGGATCTCTGTAATCTACCAACACAAGAACCAGGTAAGTTTAATACATTGAAGAACAGGTTTTTTTTTCTTCATTGCCATACAAGCCAAAAGTTACAAAGGTGGCATATATTGGAATCATAAATTTGTCAGCTGACATTTTCTGGATAACACATGGTTGGAGATGACCAATGATTTCAAGATGCTTGCCCATATGAATATGACGGGACATGATATCAACCCACAACCATGGATTTGATAGATTTAATAAGAGTATACACAAAGCACTTGGCCTCAATATCCAGATTTGAACTTTCCATGTTACAAGCTGCGATGATGGTAACATAATGTTGATGTAAAATGGAAGTATGCATGTATCAATATTGAGTATTCTTCCTGTTATATTTGATACAGTTCTATGCAGTGAAGGAGAATTTGCATGTGCTGATGGCCTGGCCTGTGTTCCTGAAGAGTACCGCTGTGATTACATCAATGACTGTGGAGATAACAGTGATGAAATTGATGGCTGTGTATGTGATCCAAGCATTGAGTTCCAATGTGTCAGTGGTGGCTGTGTCAATGCTACTTGGACATGTGATGGTGAACCAGATTGTTTTGATGGCAGTGATGAAGATGGTTGTTCAGAATGTGCTGAAGGAGCTTATCAATGTGCCAATGGCAACTGCATTCCTGAAGTGTTCCGCTGTGATTATTTCAATGACTGTGAAGATAACAGTGATGAAGTTGATGGCTGTGTCTGTGACCTATCATTAGAGATTGAATGTACTGATGGTGGATGCATCAATGGTACTTGGGTTTGTGATGGTGAATCAGATTGTGTTGATGGCAGTGATGAGGATTTGGATCTCTGTGGTCTGCCAACTGCAATACCTACAGAGGAACCAGGTAAGCTGCATTTTATTTTAGGTATATGCACATATCTGTGCCATTGCCACATAATAGGGTAGGTTTATGCTCTGAACACATGCAGATTTATGTGGTTTATCTTTTTCATTTTCTGTCTCCAAACAAGGATACATTTACTTTGCAACATATGAGTTATTCTGAAAGGAATAAAAAGAGGACACTGTATATTGTATATTTAAAAATGATATTCTAGATTGCACAAGTTTAGAAATATTCGTCAGAAATAAAACTGTTAATCTGCTTGCCCTATAACTCTTGTTGAAAATAAATACTGATTGCAAAGTGTATCAAATTATATGCCAAGATTCATTTGAAATCCATAAAACTATATTTTAACAAAACATCAAGACACATTTGAAGACATTAGCATTGTACTTTTTTCTTTAAGCTGTGTGCAGTGAAGGTGAATTTGCATGTGCTGATGGCCTAACCTGTGTGCCAGAAGAGTACCGCTGTGATTATGTCAATGACTGTGGAGACAACAGTGATGAAGTTGATGGCTGTGTCTGTGATCCAAGCATCGAGTTCCAATGTGTCAGTGGTGGGTGTGTCAATGCGACATGGATTTGTGATGGCATAGCAGATTGTTTCGATGACAGTGATGAAGTCAGCTGTACTGACTGTTCAGAAGGGTCTTATCAATGTGCCAATGGCAACTGCATTCCTGAAGGATTCCGCTGTGATTATTTCAATGACTGTGAAGATAACAGTGATGAAATTGATGGCTGTGTGTGTGATCCAAACGTTGAATTCCAATGCCTTGATGGTGCTTGTATCGATGTCAGTTGGGCATGTGATGGTGAAGCAGACTGCTTTGATGGCAGTGATGAAGCAGTAGATCTGTGTGCCCAACCAACACAGATGCCAACAGAGGAACCAGGTAAGCAGCTGTTATAGGATCAGATATTGCCCAGTCCTGATAGTTGAGTATCGATTAATAAAAGTACCGCCCATCCAGGGTCTCACAATGGCGATATATCATACAACTAAGTTTGCCTCCTTAATTAATGTATAATTAAGCCAGTACAAAACTTGAAACATGGTGCTTTCTCAACTTGTACTTGCTATCATTTGGATCATTCACTGTCAGTTCGCTTAGTTTGCCAGTTCTACATATTCTTGCTGTCAAGAGGAATGGTACAGGTTCTATAAAGAGATCCACCCCATATGAATGATTTTTATCCGGGGAGGAGATGCCTGAAACTTTTGTTTTTGATATATTATAGGCTTTAACTCAAGAACTGCAAGACCGATGGGAATAACTTGCTAGAATTAGCTGCTGACAAGAGTTTTTCAGGCTTAGATAATAGCCATCCTATAATCATAGACAGTAGAGAGAACTGCCTATGCTATAATAACCTCCCAAATGTCATGCTATATATTCAGAGCTATACCAACACCAGTTACTATCGAATCATCACATCATTAACCGATAGGCCAAAGTGTTCTTACTACACAACCAAGTGTGAAATCATCCTTTCATCTTGGTTAATTATATATTGGTTAGTGTACATGTGTGCACTTTAATTACACTGCTTATTTGCTCTAATTTTCATAAATCTTGTTGTTTAGTCACAATATGGATTTCAGATTTAGCTTAGGAATAGAAACAAAATTTACTTCAATGTTTGTTCTTGCTCAGGAGATACATGTATGATTAGGCCAGGTAAAACTTAATATTTTGAGATTTTTGACTATTAAAATGGAAAATATCTTCTTGTTTTTTCTAACTGTAGTTTTTCTTCTTCATTCTTAGAGTTATGCAGTGAAGGAGAATTTACATGTGCTGATGGCATGACCTGTGTGCCTGAAGAGTACCGCTGTGATTACATCAATGACTGTGGGGATAACAGTGATGAAATTGATGGCTGTGTATGTGATCCAAGTATCGACTTCCAATGTGTCAGTGGTGGCTGTGTCAATGCAACTTGGACATGTGATGGTGAACCAGATTGTTTTGATGGCAGTGATGAAGATGGTTGTGTAGAATGTGCCGAAGGAGCTTATCAATGTGCCAATGGCAACTGCATTCCTGAAGAATGGAGATGTGATTATTTCAATGACTGCGATGACAATAGTGATGAAGTTGATGG
Source organism: Amphiura filiformis (assembly GCF_039555335.1). Taxonomy (NCBI): domain Eukaryota; kingdom Metazoa; phylum Echinodermata; class Ophiuroidea; order Amphilepidida; family Amphiuridae; genus Amphiura; species Amphiura filiformis. Next base: position 31,878,680 of record NC_092630.1, on the reverse strand, counting down.
CTGTGTCTGTGACCTATCATTAGAGTTTGAATGTACTGATGGTGGATGCATCAATGGTACTTGGGTTTGTGATGGTGAATCAGATTGTGTTGATGGCAGTGATGAGGCTTCAGATCTCTGTGGTATGCCAACTCAAATACCTACAGAGGAACCAGGTAAGCTGTAAAAAATATGTGGTGTCAAATAAAGAATAATAAATAAAGAATTTGATTATCATCAAATCAACAGTTACATTGTGTTTTTACAGTGTTCATTCCACAGTGTGAAAAACAAAAATAATATTGGCCGATTGTAACAATTCTGAGTATTTTATAGCTACTCATTAGAATTTTGATCTAAATTTGGACATATCAGATTTCCCGCTGATTTTTGTCAATTGCGAGTAAGGGTATAACGTTTTCAGTAAAAAAATTTACTAGTGAATAACAAAGCTTTATGAAATTGAATATGGTTGTGTAGATGATATATCTTGATCGTCTGTGATGATTCAAGGCTATCACTTTAAACTAAGCAGTAACATTGGGAATAATTTTTATTGTAACTATATATTTGTTTTTTTCAATATTAGCTTTGTGCAGTGAAGGTGAATTTGCATGTGCTGATGGCCTGACCTGTGTGCCTGAAGAGTACCGCTGTGATTACATCAATGACTGTGGAGACAACAGTGATGAAGTTGATGGCTGTGTCTGTGATCCAAACATTGACTTCCAATGCGTCAGTGGTGGCTGTGTCAATGCGACATGGACATGTGATGGTGAACCAGATTGTTTTGATGGCAGTGATGAAAATGATTGTTCAGAATGTGCTGAAGGAGCTTATCAATGTGCCAATGGCAACTGCATTCCTGAAGTGTTCCGTTGTGATTATTTCAATGACTGTGAAGACAACAGTGATGAAGTTGATGGCTGTGTCTGTGATCTATCAAATGACTTTGAATGTACTGATGGTGGATGCATCAATGGTACTTGGGTTTGTGATGGTGAACCAGATTGTGTTGATGGCAGTGATGAAGCTTCAGATGTTTGTGGTCTACCAACACAAGGACCAACAGAGGAACCAGGTAAGCTACAAGAAAATATTTCAGGTCATCCCAAAAGGTAAACGTTCACAGGCCAACAGTTCAATTAAGTTTTGCTAGTGAAGTGGGTACATTGTAGGAATGGTAGGAGCCTATCCTTGCTGCTGACTGAATTAGTGATATATTAAGTTCTCATTGGAATATTAATGTGCATTGTCAGCCTTAACTCCTCACATGGTAAATGGCTCGGATATAGATAATATTGTTGTTATAAATTCTTATTGATTGTAAGAGTTTGGGGAAAGTGAGGAGAATGTTAGACTACTTTCATTGTCAGAAATAGGAACAGAATTATTGCTATTACCATATCATCACAAAGGCACAAGTATGGCTCCAATTTCCACACTGAGAAGGTGCCATCATTGGGAGCTGTGTAAAGAAACTATTGATTTGGCATGTTTTGGGGCTACCTAACAGCTTTTCTCAAACAGATGTCACTTATGGCATTTTAGATATTCATAATTCCTGCTTGTTTATTGTTTTGCCAAATATTTGTTTTAAATTGTAATCACACATTTTTGTCACAATTAAGGAATAATGTGATTTTATTTCAACAATGTAAATATAGGACCAAAGACCAACTAACTAGTAAAGCTTTATCTTTGTATTCTTTAATATTAGCTTTATGCAGTGAAGGAGAATTTGCATGTGCTGATGGCCTGACCTGTGTGCCTGAAGAGTACCGCTGTGATTACATCAATGACTGTGGAGACAACAGTGATGAAGTTGATGGCTGTGTCTGTGATCCAAGCATTGACTTCCAATGTGTCAGTGGTGGCTGTGTCAACGCTACTTGGACATGTGATGGTGAACCAGATTGTTTTGATGGCAGTGATGAAGATGGTTGTGCAGAATGTGCTGAAGGAGCTTATCAATGTGCCAATGGCAACTGCATTCCTGACGAATGGAGATGTGATTATTTCAATGATTGTGAAGACAACAGTGATGAAGTTGATGGCTGTGTATGTGACCTATCATTAGAGTTTGAATGTACTGATGGTGGATGCATCAATGGTACTTGGGTTTGTGATGGTGAGTCAGATTGTGTTGATGGCAGTGATGAAGCTTCAGATCTGTGTGGTCTACCAACACAAGGACCAACAGAAGAACCAGGTGAGCTTCTATAAAATGTGTTTGGCCAAACTGGTTTTATTTATTTATTTGATTAAGAAACTGATATAAGACATAAGAACTGTGGTTCAATTACCCCCCCAAAAAAAACCCCCAAATTGCTGTTATCTGAAGAAGTGTATAGAGATGTCTTCATTAGCTGATTGAAGCACTTCATGGTGTGTCCAGAATTTACTAGAGGTATCACAAAACTTGCAGTCCAGTCATTGAATAGGTTTATTAGGTTTGTTGATTAACATAAATATTTCCATATTGCTTGACAAGTCCCATCAGTCATACCTGATGTAGTCCTCTGATGTAAAGTACAAAATACTGTAGTGATTAAAATTTCACTTAGTTTTTTCAAACAAAATGGAAATATTTTCTTGCTGGTCAAATTCCAAGATCTTACCTTGTTAGTCATGAGCCATGAATTGAGTTAGCTTGAAATTCTAGACAATTCAAATTTACATCCAAATGTCATGGGAAGCTGCAGTATATTTGGATCAATAAATTGAGCACCAGAATTAGGGAAGTGCTTAATTTTGTGCATTCCATCTTTCATTCACATAAAGCTGTGTGCAGTGAAGGTGAATTTGCATGTGCTGATGGCCTGACCTGTGTGCCTGAAGAGTACCACTGTGATTACATCAATGACTGTGGAGACAACAGTGATGAAGTTGATGGCTGTGTCTGTGATCCAGGCATTGACTTCCAATGTGTCAGTGGTGGGTGTGTCAATGCTACTTGGACATGTGATGGTGAACCAGATTGTTTTGATGGCAGTGATGAAAATGGCTGTTTAGAATGTGCTGAAGGAGCTTATCAATGTGCTAATGGCAACTGCATTCCTGAAGAATGGAGATGTGATTATTTCAATGATTGTGAAGACAACAGTGATGAAGTTGATGGCTGTGTGTGTGACCTATCATTAGAGTTTGAATGTACTGATGGTGGATGCATCAATGGTACTTGGGTTTGTGATGGTGAATCTGATTGTGTTGATGGCAGTGACGAAGCTTCAGATCTCTGTGGTCTACCAACACAAGGACCAACAGAAGAACCAGGTGAGCTTCTATCAAATGTGTTTGGCCAAACTGGTTTTATTTATTTATTTGATTAAGAAACTGATATAAGACATAAGAACTGTGGTTCAATTACCCCCCCAAAAAAAAAAAAACCAACCAAATTGCTGTTATCTGAAGAAGTGTATAGAGATGTCTTCATTAGCTGATTGAAGCACTTCATGGTGTGTCCAGAATTTACTAGAGGTATCACAAAACTTGCAGTCCAGTCATTGAATAGGTTTATTAGGTTTGTTGATTAACATAAATATTTCCATATTGCTTGACAAGTCCCATCAGTCATACCTGATGTAGTCCTCTGATGTAAAGTACAAAATACTGTAGTGATTAAAATTTCACTTAGTTTTTTCAAACAAAATGGAAATATTTTCTTGCTGGTCAAATTCCAAGATCTTACCTTGTTAGTCATGAGCCATGAATTGAGTTAGCTTGAAATTCTAGACAATTCAAATTTACATCCAAATGTCATGGGAAGCTGCAGTATATTTGGATCAATAAATTGAGCACCAGAATTGGGGAAGTGCTTAATTTTGTGCATTCCATCTTTCATTCACATAAAGCTGTGTGCAGTGAAGGTGAATTTGCATGTGCTGATGGCCTGACCTGTGTGCCTGAAGAGTACCACTGTGATTACATCAATGACTGTGGAGACAACAGTGATGAAGTTGATGGCTGTGTCTGTGATCCAGGCATTGACTTCCAATGTGTCAGTGGTGGGTGTGTCAATGCTACTTGGACATGTGATGGTGAACCAGATTGTTTTGATGGCAGTGATGAAGATGGCTGTTTAGAATGTGCTGAAGGAGCTTATCAATGTGCTAATGGCAACTGCATTCCTGAAGATTGGAGATGTGATTATTTCAATGACTGTGAAGACAACAGTGATGAAGTTGATGGCTGTGTGTGTGACCTATCATTAGAGTTTGAATGTACTGATGGTGGATGCATCAATGGTACTTGGGTTTGTGATGGTGAATCAGATTGTGTTGATGGCAGTGATGAAGCTTCAGATCTCTGTGGTCTACCAACACAAGGACCAACAGAAGAACCAGGTGAGCTTCTATAAAATGTGTTTGGCCAAACTGGTTTTATTTATTTATTTATTTAGTTAAGAAACTGATATAAGACATAAGGACTGTGGTTCAATTACCCCCCCCCTCAAATGCTGTTAACTGAAGAAGTGTAGTCGAGATGTCTTCATTGGCTGATTGAAGCACTTCATGTGTCCAGATTTTATCACAAAACTTGCAATCCAGTCATTGAATAGGTTTATTAGGTTTGTTGATTAACGTAAATATTTCCATTTTGCTTGACAAAACCCATCAGTCATACCTGATGAAGTCCTCTGATGTAAGGTACAAAATATTGTAGTGTGTAAAAATTCACTTAGTTGTGTCAAGCAAAATGGAAATATTTTCTTGCTAGTCAAATTCCAAGAACTTACCTTGTTAGTCATGAGCCATGAATTGAGTTAGCTTGAAATTCTAGACAATTCAAATTTACATCCAAATGTATGTGTTAACCCATTTTATGGGAAGCTGCAGTATATTTGGATCAATAAATTGATTACCAGAATTGGGGAAGTGTTTAATTTTGTGCATTCCATCTTTCGTTCAAATAAAGCTTTGTGCAGTGAAGGTGAGTTTGCATGTGCTGATGGCCTGACCTGTGTTCCTGAAGAGTACCGCTGTGATTACATCAATGACTGTGGAGACAACAGTGATGAAGTTGATGGCTGTGTCTGTGATGCAAGCATTGACTTCCAATGTGTCAGTGGTGGGTGTGTCAACGCTACTTGGACATGTGATGGTGAACCAGATTGTTTTGATGGCAGTGATGAAGATGGTTGTTCAGAATGTGCTGAAGGAGCTTATCAATGTGCAAATGGCAACTGTATTCCTGAAGAATGGAGATGTGATTATTTCAATGACTGTGAAGACAACAGTGATGAAGTTGATGGCTGTGTCTGTGACCTATCATTAGAGTTTGAATGTACTGATGGTGGATGCATCAATGGTACTTGGGTTTGTGATGGTGAATCAGATTGTGTTAATGGCAGTGATGAAGATTTGGATATATGTGGTCTATCAACACAAGGACCAACAGAGGAACCAGGTAAATCTTTATTATTGAAGAAAGAGGAAAGATATCAAGAGATGTTATGACATTGGTGTTTAACATGCCACATTTCCTTAATTAAAGGGAGGCGTTTATTAGAGGCCATTTTCAGTCGCGGCTATTACAAAATGTAAGTGTTATGAGATTTTACGCACTGTTTTCATGAACTTTTCAGGTGAAATTTGTAATATTGCAGTCAAAAACATATAAACTTGGGCCCTTTGTTCAGAGGCATTAGTTTGAGGGCTATTTTCATCACAAAAACTGCTGGGGCATTTATTTGAAGGGGAGCAACTATTCAATGAAATACGGTATATACCTAGCACCTGATCATAATTAAAGGCATCTGAGATTTTGTTATCATTAGCATATCTTCCAAAAACTCAAAAGCTTGAATATAAGTGATTTGTGTAAATCCTTTAATGTTCATATGATTGAACTTTCAAACAGGTATTCCATTACATTTTATTGTTTGTTATTTTCAGGACTTTATGCGAATAGATGAATACACATGTTCAGAAACAGGATATGGCTATGAGAATCCATGTATACCTGTTAACTGGATATGTGACGGTGATGCTGATTGTTATAATGCTGAGGACGAGGACATTGTATTACATAATTGTAGTAAGTATTTTGATGGAATGTAACTTGCAAAAGTGCTGATTGAGATTGGTTTATATAATGTAGAAAAGGTATTTAAAAATAACAATCTTGATTGCCCCTCTTGAATTAAATACATAATTACAGTTGGACTTGAATCAGAAGATTTATTATTATATATCTTGATTATCAGGTTTGTATTGGAATGCATAAAGAATATGGAATTACAGAATAGGACTGGACAATATCATCTTTGGAGCCATACAATTGTCAATTTGTATCCAACTAATTGTCTATAAATAGTTTACATTAAGTGAACAGAATCTACAGATGAACTACAGAAAACAAACATATTCACTACTTATGTGATGTTAAATTAAACCATTTCTCAAACTAGCATACGTACAAAATATGCATTGTTTATGGTACTTATAGTATTTTATTATCAACATGAACAAGCTCCCCCGTCCCAAAAAAATATGAATTAATAAAAACATAAAATAAATGGTAAAATCAGTAGAATTTTAAAACAACACTAGTGGTCTTCTTAAACCTTTTTTTGTAGCCTAACATGATAGACTTTCAATACCCATCAATTTTCAATGTATTGAAAAGACTGTCTCTTTCAAATGCCACATACATTGGTTCAACTTGAAATGTCCAGTTTGGTTGTTCTAATAATTTCCATTGCATTGAGGACATTTCTAATGTATCCAACATTAGCTGTGCAGTTTTGTACTTAGTCACTGGTCATCAATCATTCTGATACAGATTGTACAATGGTCATCAAGCTTAAAGAGGAACTAACGTTGGCCTGGTCAACTGGCCAGTTGGTAGGTGACCTTGTCCTTATAGATCACACTCCTGTATACTTGTATACATGTCTGGACTTAGGTGGTGTCTGGACTGACATGCCCTGGGCCACATAACTCAATTATGTAGTTCATTATTCCAGATGTGCTTGTTCCTCTTTAACATATATGCTGCATGCAGATCACAATTGTAGTTGCAATGTGTTTACAAAGTGTCCATAGGTTATGGTTTTACTTATTAACTCATAATTGCAGTTTACACCAATATTCAAGAATGCTGTTTGTGTTACTTTCAGATCAAAGTGTGTGCTTAGATAATGAATTCACCTGTGCTAATGGACTGTGTATTCCAGACTGGTATAGATGTGAAGGAGATAATGACTGTGGAGATAATTCTGATGAGGAGGAATGTCGTAAGTTTTTCCCACCGTGTATCTATCTCCCTCCTTTGTGTGGGGAGGAATGTCGTAAGTTTTTCCCACCCTGTACCTATCTCCCTCCTGTTGTGTGTCTCTTAGTCTCTCTGCGTTTTTTGTTTAAATTTACTGAGGATAATATTCCTGTATAGGAACCGTTTTTGGTTTTTTTTAATTTTGACCAACTTCACCAAAAATATTTGAAATTTTTTATGATTTTTTTGAAAATTAAGCATTTTTTAAACATTTTTGGAGTAAATATCTCAACGTTGGTTCAAAATTCCAAAAACAAATGGTTCCTAGATATTTTAAACAAATTTTTGGCCCAAGAATTATTTTGTTACGGTGAACAAAAAATTTGGGCAAAAAAAAACCTTTTGGGGGATTTTGGGCAAAAAATGAGCATTTTGGCCCGAATTGACCTCACAGATGATTTTATCAAGTCTTTGCCATTCTAAATATGTACACATTTATATACTTTAGACCAATAAATTAGCAGTTATGAGGCCCAAAAGTTTCCATAATTCCAGGGTTAAGACCACCCTTAAGAAGTAATTTGATATATATGTTTTTTGTTTTTACGATATCACAGAATGTGAGGAAGGTGAATATTTATGTGAAAATCCTATACCAGGCAATGTACCTTGTATACCGGTGTCTTATTTATGTGATGGTGAAGCAGACTGCGCTGATGCAATGGATGAGAATGAGACATTACATGGAGAACAATGCGGTATGAAAACTTGTTGTTTTATGGCAATGCTGGGCTGGTCATAATAAAATAACCACTAAGTGTGTTACAGAACATATACAGCTGGAGTTGTCAATTATAGTTGCTCACAGGCCATGGAGGGCCAAACAAATGCCAAAGATCTATTTGAGGGCCTTGCTTTGGTTTGCTATGTTTACTGTACATTTTAGAGTTGCTCAAGGACCAACTATCAATGGTCAGTGGGTCACCTATTCTGCCCCACCATGACAAAAGGACATAACTGACATATTGATCATTTCGAGATAATTGATTACAACTGTGCTCAGCCTGCATTGACTTGTACAGGATACCTAATCCTAATTTGGCTATTTATTAGTGTTCTAGGTTAGAATTAAAGTGTTTTATAGTTTTGATAGGTAGATATAATATGTATTGACCTTCCTAAGGTGATAACTCCATTTCTCAAAAAATGTATGTTATGCCCTTTTGTCATGTCATGGTGGGGCAGCATTGAGAATCCCTGATATACAGATTAAATTAAGTATTATTATAAATTAGCTATCATTATCAGCAAGTTGCTGAAAACAAGTAAAAACAAAAGAGCAAAAGCATAAAAATTAATGTGCCCAACACGCTCATAATTCATCTATTTTCCAGAAGGACATCATCCATAATTTACTTCTATGGTACTTTGTAGATTTGATGAACTGTTTGCTTGTATCTGTTCCAAGAGAGGATTTAGCATTTCTACAGTTGCAGAAATGCTAACTTCTGTCACACATTGCCTAAGTTTGAGTTTGCTAGCTAAAGGTCACATGCACAGTTAGAAAAACTCTTGACATTCTGAACTAAGAGTAGAGTACTTCAATTACCAGTGAGTCGAATTAATCTCCTTTATCTCTTAACTGGTATATACTATAAAATTAGTCCCAATAGAAAGACACTATATCTTATTATATTAATTTAACATGTATGATTATTTCAGCTCGCAGGAGTTGTAACGAGGATGAGTTTACATGTGATAATGGTTTTTGTATTGATGCTGGTTATATATGTGATGGAGAGAATGATTGTTCTGACAGTTCCGATGAAGGATATGTTTGTGACGATGGTAAGAATTTTTAACTTATTCTTTTTTGGTGTGTTTAGGGTGTATCCTACTCTTTAAACTATTACAAGTCTTAGGTGAAGCTATATACCTCATCGCCCGGTTAATAATTACATTATACAGCAGAGACACTGAAATGAATACCCGGATCGATACACGTGAATGTGCTATGCACGATTTGATATTCAGACGATAAATCTTTGGATACCGGGGTAAAAATGATGAATATCTCCGTAATTGATTTAGTCTAAAGAAGCCAGATTTTGTTTCTTGCACTTGAATATATTTATTGAACGGATATAATAGTCGTTAGCTTGCGTCTTGAACTCAAAAACTTACAAAAATCCTGATTTTATATGTGCCGAACTATAGCGCAGCGTAGGCTAGCTCCACTCACTCGTGGATGCAGTCTAAAAGCAGATGACCATGATTGACCTCATCATGGCGTATACATGCTCATTCACACACTGAGAGGTCAATTACCAGGCTATTGTCAGTAGCCTTAGTTGGATGTCAGGCTGATGTCCCTCGGCTCATTATGCGTCTCAAAGGTCGGAACAAAATGGCCATGCGTGGCTGTGGATTCAACCTACCATGGCGATTTCTGCCATGAAGATATCAGGGCGATGACACTGTGCACCAGTGATTGTGAATGAGGAGATGACATCAAGGTTCCGGTGTACTAATACACACAAAGTCATTTATCGATCTAGTAGTCAGACCTGCAGGAAATGTTTGACTTGGATCAAGATTGAGTGCTGTATACTAACGGTCAAAATGTGCATTAATTTTGTCAATCATAAATTGGAACAAAACTTGACAGTAAAACATGGGTCCAATATTTTCCATATTAAACAAAATTAAATGAAAGCAAGTATGCTGAAGAAGTGTTCACTAATGTGTACATGGAGTGAATACAATGGTCACAACCTTAATGAATATGGACTGCAAGTAGCTGAACATAATGTCTTTTTTTATTCTCCTTCAGTTTGTGGCGATGTTCCATCAGAACTTTATGTTACCAGTGATAATCCAGTGGACCTGAATTACCAACCACCCATTAGCTTTCCTGGTCCTGCGCTTGAATGTACATGGGTAGCAACTGCACCTGTAGGCTACCGTCTGTATGTCGAGATCTATGTCTTGTCATCACCAGCTGATAATGTATTCCTTAATTTTGAAGCCAGTGATGAATCAATGGGGTAAGTACTATCCTATTAAGCACTACAGAAAGGAACATTTTCCATTGATAATGTATAAACGAATCCAATTTCACACATTCCTACACCTCATTGGCAGCCATAGCCGCGACGGGGACCCAGCTATCTCACCTAAAATGTGAAATTATGCGGCCTTGAAGGGTATTTTAAACTGCATTCTATCACCCGTGTTACACGTAGACAAAAGAATGATGACAGTTTACAACACAAAAGAATCTAACATCGAATTTGAAGCGGGTTTAATCCACCCAATTGGGCACTCACAACACCTGTTTGGTGCATGCGGGGACCCGATAATGGGCGATCAAATTCTGACCATGACTTGGCTCGTTGGATTCATCTACAAATACTTGGTGTGGTTCCCAGTGATAAGTATTACTAGTTTTTAGTGTCTGAATAATAAAAGATTAAATTAACCAGCCCAATACAGCATTGGCAAGACCCCCTCCTGGCTGGAAATACAAGGATAAAATTGACCAAAACCTGTGATGTTCATCTTAGTAAAATATATGATGAAACTTGTACTAAATAATCAAAAGTTAATAGTATGTTCCTCAATATACCCACATGTCACTTAGCTTTATTTAGTATGTTAATTCGTCGGTCGCAACACATAGTGGCGTATAGTGATTTTCAAAATTTTCTGTTTCACATAGTGGCGTATAGGTTTAGAGCTAGCTATTACCCTATAATATTTATTCCTTGTTAACTATTAAAGATACAGTTTAGTAGATTGAACCTTTAACTTCAATTACAAATGGAATGGGACCACTGGCAGATAACAGTGGAGGAGTATCCTTAAAAAACGTTTTGATCGGGAACATACTTTGTCCTTCATGTACGCCACTATGTGTTGCGACCGACAAATTGTTTCTGTGATAGAGCACTATCAGACAACACCATGTTGTCACCCACAACAAAATGAATGGCCATTCACTTCCAGTTGATAATATGCTTGAATATTTTCTCATCCTGACAGGAGGCAAGTAGATGGTGTAGAGTATACAGGTGATTCTGTCTTGCTGGATATGGTATCTCCTGTAGGCACCAATCAGATAACAATATCTATTACATCAGAGACACCATATGAAGACATCTTGTTTATTGCTGAGTTATCAGTCACAGATGACACAGGTAAATCAAGTGTATATAAATCTTCCCAAGTGATTCAGATTTAAAAATTCAAATTTTGTCTCATTTTGTGTATGTGACATTCTGTCAGTAGGTGTTGTGGTTGTAGGCCAATTTAGTGTGGGTTTGTAATTTTTTCTTCTTCCTTATGTTATATTTCAATTGTAATGTGGGGATGGTCCTACAGTTGATGCACCTGTTTATCCTAGCCAGCTCACTGGAGTTTTGAACTGCTTTGCATACAAATATTTAATAACTAGCAGGATACCCGCGCTTCGCGCGGGTCCCCGCTAGATGAGTAAATGGGAGCGATCACTAAAACAGGAGGAATTACTGAAAAGGTAGAATCATTGAAAAGGTAAATTTCATTTTTCTAAACCTGTTCCTTCTTGCATTTCCATTTAGCTTCTTTCTTTCTTTCTTTTCAGTTTCTTCTACATGGGTCTAGTTTGTTCCCAAAAAAAAATTGCTATTTAGCTTGGGATTTTCCGTTTCCATGTTATTTATTTATTTAGGCCTAACCGTATTCCCATTATTTTCTAAATCTGTCCTTTCTTACGCTTCCCTTTTAGCTTCTTTTTTTATGCTGCTTAGCTTGTGATTTCCGTTATTTATGTTAATATATTTAATTCTGTTTTCATTATTTTGGCTAAATTTTTCTTATATTTTCTGATTAGTTTTTAATTTTAGCTTTTTTTTTTCTTACGCTTCCTGATTAGTTTCTTTTTCTTTCCTTCTTTATTTTGCTCTCGTTTCATTTAGTTATTGTAACCTTTTTTTTGTCTTCTTTATTCATTTTATTCTTTCTTTCTTTTCAGTTTCTTCTACATAAATCTATTTTGTTCCAATAGATATATGCTGCTTAGCTTGTGATTTTCCGTTCCAATGTTATTGAACCCCGTTCATATGCATTATTTTATAAATCTACCCTTACTTAGATTTGTCCTTTTAGCTTTAGGTTTTTTTCTTCTATTATTTTGTTCCCATTTTTCATATTTCCTGCTTGTAAGTTATAGCTTGTGATTTCCCGTTTGTATTTAATTCTGTTCTCATTATTTTAGCTTCCTTTTTTCATGAATTATTTATTTATTTATTTATTCTTTCATTTTTTAGGTTCCTTCCTGCCTCCCGTACCTATCCTTACGATTTTTATCATTTTGGTAATATCTTAACCAAACCCATTACCCCTTTTTGTCCTACTTTCTTTTCTTTTCTGGTACGGAAAGTTGGCCTATGCATATGCATCTTCCTTTTATTTATATAGATTTATTTATTTATTTACTCTAATCCACAACCCTGTACCCATAACCCATCCATAGTAGGCCTACCTTTTCAGTTTTGTCCTACTTTCTTTCTTTTCTATTTCTCTGGCACGGAAAGTTGGCCTATGCATATGCGACCCGTCAAGCGCGAAGTCACATCCCTTGTACGCCAACGCACTAACACCAACGCTGCCAGTTAGTTACGATCGCCGCTACCACTGAGTTTTGACAATACAAAGGCCCGGAAAAAATTCGGTTTTAACCATATTTGTTGACCGTTTTCAACCAAATAAAGTGCAATGCATTTCCCGTATATATTCCTCAATCTCCGGACGATTCATAGGCCTAGAATAAATAATGAAATCGTACACTGACTGTCTGCACCCCCGGTCTCCACGCAGGCACCATCACCACTCTAGACTACCAGACCACTGTTTCCTACGTTACCTTAGTGATGACGCAAAGACCTGATTCACGCGTCCTAGCCTTAATTTCTTGGCTGCCAACCTTGATGCAGTGGCGGTAAATGGGCGCGTAGATCTGCGCAGGGACGAAAAGCTCGTAAGATCATTATTAAATTATGCGCTGTTGTGCATCTAGATAGCCTGAATCATTTCTTGGCCACCTCGCAGTTGGCAGAAAACGGGGCAATGTTGCTCTGCGTATGGTTTTCTAATGGAAATATTATTACGCCGTTCACACTGTCCTTATTACCCACAATGCCACTGCGATCGATTTTGCATAGCAACACGACAGTTTTTATGTTATTCTCTTAGTTACCACCAATTTTTGCACAAATGAACCTCAGATGGTTTAATGGCAATATGTACCCGATCAATGTACCAATAAATCAGAGCTGAAAGTGAAATCATCTCTGAGTCTATTCGCGCACAAGATTTAGCGACTTCCTTTTATTTATATAGATTATGTCATTGTTGATATCATTGCAAGTGATGGAGATTAATGAAATAAACAGTTTGCTACTTCTTGCCAGAAGCATAACACAATGACATGCATGCACAGCTGGCAGACCAAGAAGTTAACAAATTACGCGCTGTGCACGGCAATTAATGCTGAAAGATTTGAAAATGGCAATTATGTCTATAGTGTAGTCTTATTATGTCCATAGTGAAGTCTTATGTCCATAGTGAAGGCTATTATGTCCATAGGGAAGTGTATTGTGTAGTAAGTTAACTATTTTGTTACATTTTCTTCTACCATAGACATCCCAACATGTGTCTCCACCTCGGATCTACAGGTCCTGACAGAAATCCAAATATGTGATGGATTTATGCACTGTATTGATGGATCAGATGAAACGCAGCTCTGTCGTAAGTACACATCTTTTTGATGATAATTGTATAATTTACATTTTAGCATAAATGCATAGTGGTGCACAGCATCTAGAGGCATTTGCATTTAGCTGCTTTTGTGAAAGTCCGGGAGCTTATCATGATTGCAAAGGTTTATAGTACATTGAGTAGGATATATTATATGATGTGACTTGGGCCATTGTGATCAACAGCATTGTGTAAACTGTGTCCTGGCTTGTAGGTTATTGAACAGTATAAATCATAAACACTGACTGAGATTTTGTTACTCAAAATGTATCTAACAAGCAGGGATCAACACTTAAGAATAAAATTGGCATTGATAGTAAACCTGTAGCACATACCAAAGGTGGACATAGGAAAATTGATAACCTTTTATTTTATACCGATTAATTGTATCATCATATATTAATTGTTTTGTGCACCATAAAATGAGCAATGAACAAAATGAAAATCCACACACTTTCTCTGATTTTGTTTGCAGCTTGTCCTGAGGGAGTACCAGAAATACCAGAAATCACCTGTCTTCTCCAGGACCTATGTAGCAATGTGTCTTTGTGTCCAGCTTATGGTCCATTCAAACAATGTGAGATCAATCGATGTGGAGAATGCTCTGCTGAATTCTATGACTTAAATGGACAAATGCTTTCAGATGAGGAATGCAATGGACGTAAGTACTCTTTCTTCTCTCCTGCTAAAATTTATTGGCAACTTTTGACAGAGCATTAAAATTAGCAAATTAATGATTATAATTCAAGCATGCCTTTAAACACTCAACAAGAGTGATGAATTTCATGTTCATACTATCCTGTTTATAGCCATGTGATGATTTTCTAGTATACACTTCCAAGTAGGAGTGATTCAGAATTTATTATGCTGATAGAATTAATCTGTGTTGTCTTGCAGCTTGTATGGAAGGTCTGTTTACGTGTGAGGCTCCAAAAGATAATTACTACCGATGCTTACCCATGAATTTCATATGTGATGGGAAACAAGACTGTATGGATGGGGCTGATGAACAAAATTGTAGCCCAGGTAAGAAATGATGTAATGTCAGACTTTGCCTTTTGAGGTGAGCGATCGCTCTCGCTCGCCACCGCTCACCCAAACTCAATTTCAACTTGCCAAAAACACTAAATATCACTCGCTGCGAATCGCCGAAAAGTGAATCCAATATCAATTTACAAAGGCCAAGAGATCTGATGTGTGATTTATAAATCTGCTTTGCTTGTATCCCCTTGTGGCGCTGTTTGTAGAAATCTTCTGTCTTTATCACAGGGGTTTCTGCAAGAATGAGTATATTGTCGTTGGGCAGGAAAAACCTCCAATATGCTTGTGGCCTCTGAACATGTTTCAAACAAAATTGCCAACAGCTTACATGGGAGGTTTTGCTTTAAACATGTTCAGGTGCCAATGACAAATAAGAGGTTTTTCCTGCCCAGCGATGATATATTAGCCAGTTATGCAAAAAGTTTTATGCTGCTCTTGTAAGCATATGGGATACCCTCTCCCCACCACTTATCATTGTATTTTAATCTCTTGTTTTCATTTATTTTCTTTAGATAATTGTGCTGAAGGAGAATATGCTTGTCCCAATAGCATGACTTGTCTCCCTGGGTCTTTCCGCTGTGATTACATCAATGACTGCGGAGACAACAGTGATGAAGTTGATGGCTGTGAATGCAATCCAAATATGGAGTTTCAATGTGTTACCGGTGGTTGTGTTAATACTACTTGGGTGTGTGATGGTGTACCAGATTGTTTTGATGGCAGTGATGAAGAAGGTTGCTCAGAATGTGCCGACAATGCCTACACATGTGGCAATGGCAACTGCGTACTTGAACAATTACGCTGTGATTATTTCAATGACTGTGAAGACAACAGTGATGAAATTGATGGCTGTGTGTGTGACCTAAGCGTTGAATTCCAATGCCTTGATGGTGCTTGTATTGATGGCAATTGGGCATGTGATGGTGAAGCAGACTGCTTTGATGGCAGTGATGAAGCAGCAGATCTTTGCATCGTACCAACACAAGGACCAACACTAGCACCAGGTGAGACCAAGTTCAGAAGATTTCCTTCTGGATTTAAATCTTAAACATTCTTTTGTGTGATAAAAATTATGATTATTTATCTAAGGTACACTGACCTTACTTGTGTTAATGCTTTATTGAGACCATGTGTATATTTTGCATGATTTGTCAAATGTTATCACATCTCTATAGATCAGCTCTTAATCGGCGGGCCTTATAACATCGCGGATTAATATCTATGTATTTTATTTCGAGAATTGTCTTTTGACATTTTGCCAGAAGTATCAAATATTATTAATTTAAGCCCTATATACTTTGTCTACTTTATTTAACATGCACAATATAGCCCTGACAGGTCATCTAAATCACTCTTAGTATGGGTTTACTTTTCGGCGTAGTGGTAAAAGTCTAACAATTCCCCGCCAATTACGAGCTGATCAAATTATAACACAGTATTTATACTTTAATGTAGAAATTATATGGAAGGTCAAAAAAGCTCTTGTTAAAGTAGCAGACCTTTCCAAGTATAATATGGAATTTAAATGCATAATAGGGTGCACATGGCAACATCTGTCAAACTTCCACTCTCCCCATAGTGCATGTGGTATTGAGTAAATGTACCATGACAGAGAGCCATCCCTCTAGAGTAGGGTCACATTAAAGGTGTAAAGTAATTTCAAATTCACATGTTTACTTGCTAATGATGTTTCCCAAAGTTTTACTTCTGTAACACAACCCTTTTAATGTTCCAGCAGATTTATGTTATCAAAGAAAATGTGCAATATAAATGTGTTATTTTTTGAGTAAGAAAAGCACTTCAAATTGTTTGTTTTGCTTGACAGGTGATTGTGCTGAGGGTGAATATCAATGCGCCAATGGCAACTGCATCCCAGAGGAATGGAAATGTGATTATTTTGCTGACTGTGAAGACAACAGTGATGAAGTCAATGACTGTGTCTGCAAGCCAAGTATTGAATTCAGCTGTACAGCCGGTGGATGCATCAAACGTACATGGGTTTGTGATGGTGAAGCCGATTGCTTTGATGGCAGCGATGAAACAGCAGATTTATGTGGCTACACAACCGTTGTACCTACAACATCACCTCCTCCAGGTAGGGAACATAATCTTAGTGTAGATCTATGTAGGAGTAAAATGTAATGTACATTCCATTGAAAAGTACATGTTATAAAACATTTGAAATTTAAGTGATTCTTTTAAATGACACTTAAAGGTTACCATAACATACCAGATTAGTTGCTTTCGACCTGTACAGACGATGCTAGGTCACACAGCTTTATGTGTGTCAATGTTAGTTATTGTCAAGATCCAATGGCATAGTTCTGATCAGTCAGAACAGATTTGAATGATTTCAGATTGAACAAAGCATTATTACTATGATATAAACTTGACGTGGGAGCATGTGTGGCCGAGTGGATAAGGTGCCCGACTCATAATCCATAGGTTGTGAGTTCGAGCCCCGCTCGTGCTAACGTGTTGTGTCCTTGGGCAAGGGGCTTTATCCTCATTGCCTACTGGGGGATGTGGTTGGGTTGGATTGGATGTTTGTATAGTTGTTTGTTTCAATGTTGCAATATTGGCGCTGATTAAGCTGCTGCCTGCAAATTGCATTGTGTCTGTTTAGGTGTGTTTAATGTACAATTCTAGCAATTTGACCTGCGGGTCACCATTAGAGTTTGAAATAAAACCTTCCTTCCTTCCTTTTATATGTGCTGGCAACAAACAACTAAAAAAAGTTTTCAGCACAGGAATTGTACATTCAAGGTTAGTTGGATTGCAATTCCTGTGCTGAAAGTCAGTTCAACTTTTTTGAAATGGTACAAACTACTACTTGCTATATTTATTTGATGGGGGTAAAGTTATTTTCTAAGTGCTAACATTAACTTAAGAGTATGTAACTTTGACAGGTGGGTGTTCAGATGATGAGTACCAATGTCCGTCTGGTGTCTGCATTCCTGAATTATACCACTGTGATTGGTTGGACGATTGTGGGGATTTTACTGATGAGATAGATGGCTGTGTGTGTGATCTAAGCACTGAGTTCCAATGTGTAGCAGGTGGCTGTATCAATGCCACTTGGGTTTGTGATGGGGGATCAGATTGTGTTGATGGTAGTGATGAAGCAGCTGATATATGTGTGACACCAACTGTTACACCAAAACCTTGTAAGCTATAGCTAACTTGTTGACTCACAGACACACCTAATTGTTGCCATGACACTTCATCATAATCCACATAACCTGACATCAAACCTCCTCCTTCATTCATCTTCTCTTCAATCATCTAGTTTAAGGATTGGTATACTTGATATCAAATGAAATATGCCATCATGTTTTTGATCCTGACAAAAGTAATGTCCTCATAGTAAATGGAAGAATGTCCAGCCCTTCAAGATAATGCTATAGTTGAAACTGCATGCACTCACCTCTAGAGGTCTTCTCGGATCAATTAGTCGTTCCAACAAAGAGCTTAACAATGACAGGCTGAAACTCCTAAGACAAATTAACCTACATGGTTATGGGAGTAGGCTTAAATGGAAGAAATGGTGTCAACCCACTTGTCAGCAATAGATTCCTGAATGTCTTTGTTAAGAGAAATCTCTGTTTACCAACTGGCAAGTAAGGATATCAAATCACCTAGCTAGTTTGTCAAGACTTCAGACATCTTGTTCTTCTACTGCTTGCCTTTCCTACAATGAAGAATTGGAGAAATACTGTCAGGGATGGGATAAACCTTAGAACTTGGGCGCAATGTGAATGGATTCACCCTTATGCACAAAATGGCTGCCTGACCAGTGTTCCACAGACCAACAGGGAAGAAAGACTAAGATTGGAACCAGCTTCCTCAAAGAAAAGTAGATATGCAAGAAACCAAAGCATTCAAGAAAGAAGTCCCAAGATACTACTTGAACACAGTTCAGAACAATTGAATCTTCTGATGTACTGCACACAATTTCCTTCTTACCTGATTTTGTATGAAGTGTTTGAACAAAACCAGAACTAGAGAAGCAACTGAGAATTATTTGCCTACAAAAACAGATATAGCATTCCAACCCCACCATTAGTGGAGTTCAGTTGATAACAACAACATCAATGTCCAAAGAGCACCAATCAAGGGCACACTTTTCACTAGAACCTCTATACTACAGGCAAGTAGAGCCAGATTCAAGAAGACTTATGTTGCAACAAATCATTTCTGGGCAGTGTCTTAGCTAGCCACCCGTCTGGCCATCATTTTAGTTTGCTCCTGGGACGGGCGAAATTAATTCCTTTGACAGGTGCTGCATTATAATTGTAGGTATTGACAAAGGCTGTTGACCTTTTTAGTAGACCAGCTTTGAAAATCAAGGCCATAGCAAGACATATTTGGACTCTTTGAACCCCAATGGGCTGTAGAGGTCTGGTAAATGTTTTAAAGGTCAAATTAGGACAGGCATTTTTATTCTAATGATAGGCAAACCTCAATTTCTAGCTAAGACCCTGTTTGTGGGAAGTAGATGCTGAAAATTACACTCACTTCTGCCTTTGGAAGATACAAGACAGAGCTACATCCATAGATTAATAAACACATAGATTGGAATGTTCCATGCCTATGCCCTCTTAGCGTACTTGAATTCAGCTGGCGCCGGTACAATGTTCGGACCTGGCGACATCGCTCATCTAATCATCCCCTTTTCCATCCAATCAATGTTGAATCATGACATTTTGTTTCTGCTGTTGTGGAAGTACCCAACATTGATTGGGGAGAAAGGGGGGAGGGGTTGAGGATAGGGAGGGGATTAAGCTCCACAGTTGACATCAAGATGTATCTTAAGTAAATGTAAGCTTTTAAAACCCCTTGGGTGATCCAGTACATTTTGTCATGTGATTTTCCCCCCATCATCATAGGAGTAGACTCATTACTTATGAAGCTGACTGACTTGTAGCAACCCATATAGTTTTTCACTTGTAAGCTGCCATCCTTTCCATGCTCATGAACTCTTTTGCAAAACATTTTTTTGTTGTATCATCATCTAACACTTATGGGTAGTTTATCTTTCATTTGCATTGGATGGTGGTGGCTGTGTATGTGTCATTTTTCTTCGCTTATGGTGGTGGCTTTTGTCTTGTGAAATTATATGTTTTTGTCTCATCTAAGTCATCTTTACCAAACTTGCGTTGGTGCTCCTTCAAGAGGAGGAATTTACATTCTACTACTAGTGAATTAAAGGGGATTATGATTACAGTATATTTATAGTTTATGGATTGCAGAATTGATTAAAACATTTCAAAGGAAATAAATGAATTTGAAAAAAAGATTATGATTTTGTTTTTGTTTTTAAATCCATATAGATTTCTTCTACTGTCTGTTCAATTAGCTTAGATTCTTGAATTTTTAAGATATTTGAAAAAATAAAAACTTGTGGCCAAAGTCATCAAAGAAAAGTGTTAGCACAGCCTTAGACCTAACGTGATTTATACTTTTCAAATTCCAAAGTTCAATTTAAAACCCCATTTCTTTTCAATTTTGCCTCATTTTAGGCAGTTACTTGGGTCCACCGAAAGGGTTCGCGACCTTTTACAAATCGAGTGGGACGGTCCATTCTCAACTTAGGGCATAGACCCTATCCAATTTAGCAAAACAATCTGTCCACCAATCTGTCCTGCCATTTCAATTGTTATAC
Source organism: Amphiura filiformis (assembly GCF_039555335.1). Classification (NCBI taxonomy): domain Eukaryota; kingdom Metazoa; phylum Echinodermata; class Ophiuroidea; order Amphilepidida; family Amphiuridae; genus Amphiura; species Amphiura filiformis. The sequence goes on along the minus strand of NC_092630.1, from coordinate 31,857,979 downwards.
CGTTTGGGTTATTGGATAGGTTCTATAGGTGATGATGGTCCACCTGTTTTTGTTACACGTAAATTATATGGCGCGATTACGCTTTTATGCATAACATTATTCTGAGCATTATTTTTCCCTAAACACTAGGATTTCGTTCTTCAACTTCACTTCAATGTAAATTGAGTTTTGTTTAATACCACCATTCCTTCCCAAGAATATCAGCATTCACTTGACATTTTCAGATACAGTGACTTTGTTTTCTGTAACCTGATTGTTTTAAATAATATTTTCTTGTACAAAAGTTCTTTTGTTTCACGGTTTTTCAGTTTGTATTCAACAAACAAAACGAAATAACAAATTGAAAATAAATGTGTAGTTTTATAATAGGCCTATAGGCCTACACCTTCTCAGACCCATTCTCAGACCCATACACACAATAAATAAATAAATAAATAAATAAATAAATAAATAAATAAATAAATAAATAAATAAATAAATAAATAAATAAATAAATAAATAAATCGCAAGGAATGTATTTATGGTCGTGTGTATTGAGCTCGCCACCAAAAAAAAGGTGGCGACGTTACATTTTGCCAAAGTCGACTCAAAACAAATGAACATATCTCTGTCAAGCAAGAAGTTATTGTCATGCTTGTGGTCTCATTTTATTGCTAAATAAAATGCACTTTCAACCCTGTAAAAAGAAATACTTGAACTTTTTTAATACTGACACTGTGCTTCATAGAATTCAGAATGGGCAGGGTGGCGGTGGTGGGGATGTGGTGGTGGGGATGTGGTACACACAAACTCTATGGGATTGGTATTTTAGTGCGTAATCTGCTTCTGTAAAGGCTGTCAATTGGATTTGGACTCTATTTAGCATCTAAAAGACTAATGGCCTAACAGCTAAACAATTCTACTAATTGTTTTTAATCATTTATGATTGGTTTAGTCTAGAAAATACAAACTTTTCCAAACAAAACTACCCGTTGTCATATTAAACACTGTAGTAAGTAATGCAGATGTCTTCAAAATCTAAAAGTTACTGTAAAATTTTAATTACTTATCCTATCATAGTCAAAGTATAGATTTTCTGAAGGAAATTTGACGAGGAATCTAAATATGGACATATTTTTTCTGTATAGGTTAGGGAGAAAATGTTTAGGTTCAAAATATGTTGAATTGTAAAAAAATCTTACATACTTTGGGACACCCTATATTCCGAGATTACCAAACAGCTGTGATTTTGGTTTCTTCCAAAGTCAGTTGGCTCTCCATATCCTCTAACCAAATGAATGTTGTTTACTTCCAGTTTATTACAAGTTGGTAATAAGCAATGCATTGAGTGGCCCATTTTTTATCAAAATCTTTTTTATTCCACCCTGTATAACTTGCAGGTCACCCTGTTTAACGAGTAAAATGTATAATATTTGAATTGCTTATGCCTTCAGCTTTCCAAAAATGTATACTTTTGCTAGTTTAGGGTTGATGATTGTGGAGATAATCTAATTAGAAACCCGGTTGGTGTAAAAATTCATAATATTTGTCATGTAACGCTAAGGGTGGCAAGTTCAGGACACACGGCCTTATATAAGCTGTGCCTGTTTTAGAAAACCTTAGTTCATAAATAATAACGTATTGTTTCAACAGTAGGGTTTCAACACAAATTAGGCATACTGGCAAATAATTATTTTGCTGACCAATACTTCCTGATGCGGATGGTCGAATAAATACTATCTCCGCAAGCATTGTGACATTCGTCCCCATTGCTCTAAATGGATTGATTCAAAAAGTTTATGGTACCCGACGTTCTCACGGCTTTTTTATAAGAATATCGCGGAAAAGACCAAAATTGAAAAGAAATGGGGTTTTAAATTGAACTTTTGAATTTGAAAAGTATAAATCATGTTAGGTCTAAGGCTGTGCTAACACTTTTCTTTGATGACTTTGATCACAATTTTTTATTTTTTCAAATATCTTAAAAATTCAAGAATCTAAGCTAATTGAACAGACAGTAGTTTGTTTTGAAATAAACAATTACAAAGAGAATGTGTAGGATTGTTTCAGAAAATAATTGGGAAATAGCAGTTGTGAATATACTTCATTTCTTTCTAAAGTAAAATAATTTTCTTAAAAACCTTTCTGATATACAGCAAATTGTTCAGACGCTGAATACAAATGTGCTGATGACCTGACTTGCATTCAAGAATCTTATCGTTGTGACTACTTCAACGATTGTGGTGACAACAGTGATGAAGTTGATGGCTGTGTCTGTGATCCAAGCATTGAGTTCCAATGTGTCAGTGGTGGGTGTGTCAACGCTACTTGGACATGTGATGGTGAACCAGATTGTTCTGATGGCAGTGATGAAGATGGTTGTTCAGAATGTGCTGAAGGAGCTTATCAATGTGCCAATGGTAACTGCATTCCTGAAGTGTTCCGCTGTGATTATTTCAATGACTGTGAAGACAACAGTGATGAAGTTGATGGCTGTGTCTGTGACTTATCATTAGAGTTTGAATGTACTGATGGTGGATGCATCAATGGTACTTGGGTTTGTGATGGTGAATCAGATTGTGTTGATGGCAGTGATGAAGGTATTGACCTCTGTGGTCTACCAACACAAGGATCAACATTGGAACCAAGTAAGCTAAAAACTATTGTTATTTTACACTAATAAATGCCTGAATGATGTGGTAAGAAAATTTAGTTCTCTTAACCCTATATTAGCTAGTTTGTGTGTTGTATGATCACCTTGTTATTTCTTTGTATGTCCAATTCATGAAAGTTGGCATGGTAACAGCTCTATATTGTATGTCTCTTCTCAAAGATAGATGAGATCTTAAGATTCTCTATTAGTAGATTTGTTGATCTTAAAATTCTCTTTTAGTAGATTTAAAACAAATTGTATCATTCTTATACTGTGATCAGCTCATAATAGGCAGGTCTCATAACATCTTGGATTGATATAGAATGGTGTACCCACAATTGGGCGCAACGCCTACACGAACTGTGTTATAAATATAGTATGACTGGCATGCAAAAACCTCAATAATTCTTGCCTATTATGAGCTGATCATAAATAATAGTAGAAATAACATTTCACTCTTTGAAGAATTCTTGTTGTTTTCACAAACACTAACTAGATTGCTGTGAATATTACTTTTCTGTGTTGTAGTTTAGCATACATTCATCAGTATGTCAAATTCTAAAACTTGCAAAGTGCTGTGTAGTGTTATTTTGTCAAATGTTACATTTTTTGTTTTCATTCTTAAAATGTTTTTATGCCTCCACCTCGAGGCATACTGTTTTTGCAATGTCTGTCCATCTGTATGTGTGTACCCTGTCTGTCTGGATGCTGTAGCTCTTGAATCGAGAGGTGGATTAACTTTGAATATTCTAGACCACAGTCAGAAACTTTGGCTACTTTGGGGGTGGTCTAATTTGCATATTTATTATGATAATGAGCTGATTTGCATATTTTGCACTAAAATTAGCCATTCGTCCATCCGAATGCTGTATCTCTTGAATGGATAGGCAACGATATTCTTCAAACTTTTTTGGGGGTCTAATTTGCATAGTGATTATAATGACAATGAGCTAATTTGCAATATTTACTACAACATGTGTTAAGGTGGAGTCATTGTGACTGACGCTTTGCGTTGAGACCCGCACAAGCTGAGAACTGCACAATTATACTTTAAATTCTGCAATCTATTTTGGCCAAGGAAGATAGCAGCACCATACATAAAATGTAGACCTGTTGATAAAAAAAATTCTTAACTATCATTAATTTTGAATTCTTTGTTCAAATTTGACCAGTGTAACAAGGATAATTGTTGCTTGTCTTGTTTTACATACAGCAACACTACTTCCTTGTAACTTCACTGATTCATATCGATGTCCTGATAATTCCTACTGTCTTCCATCCATGTGGTTGTGTGATGGTGTTTATGATTGTGGTGATTTTAGCGACGAATTAAATTGCGATACTTCAGGTGATTGTAAACTGCACATCCAGATTCCTCTCTGCTATAGGGATTACTACATATAGTAACACAATCCATAATCCAACCTGTATTTGTATCAATTAATCCTAATTACATATGTGCCTATGTAGTACCCCCAGTATTGTCCACCCATATGTGTATGTACTACCCTCTACATTGTCCCCACATAAGCACCTCCTGTAAACCCTTGTCAATAAAAACCCCAAACTGAATTGGTTTGACTGGTTTTTGGTACTTGTAGAGATTGATAATTACCAATTAACTGATTTCAGCTATTATCCAAGTAAATATAATACAATGTGTACTAAATGGCAGGGTACAGCAAGGAATGTAAGGGATATGTGTAGAGTGGTACATGCAAAGAAATAGATACAAGTAGATTGACGACTGACGAGTATGTTGCTGTTTGATTGAAAATCAAACCCTAAACAGCGCAATGAAATGAAGGAAGCTGGAGGTTAAACACAGCACAAATGGTGCGCACATTTACTGTAGAGTGTATGGAGAAGTGAAGTTGAATTGATTAATGTTTTTAGCATATTCAACTGTTAAAGTTTGTTCGGCTTATATAAGGCTCATAACATTGTGTATTTGATATAGAATGGCATGCACACCGTTGGGCCAGGTGGTGTATGACGGCAGTCCCTAAATTCAGTAAATTTTCATCGTCAACCGTGTAATTGAATGGGATTATTTTGAAATTTTAAAACGCTTGAAATATCACAAACAAATAGGCCTATGTTGATAAATAATATAATTACAAGCTAAAACCGTTGGGGTTCGATAATGAACCCCACAAAACTAACCGAGTACATGGAAAATGCCATACGGCCGGGCGGTTTCACGAGTTGCCGGCTCGATCATGTCATCCGCCGCCTGGTTGGGCAAAGTGCTTACGCTAGTTGTGTGTTGTGTAATGCATGACTGACGCATGTGTATGTGAATTTACGGGAGTGTGAGTTGGGACTTAATTTACTCGCGCAGTAACAAAAGCCAAATAATTTTAGCCTTATATAAGCTGAACAAACTTTAGCATGATATGGCTGAATAATGGAGGCAGGCACTTTCCAGAATCTAGAAACTTGTCCAATGAAAAGATAGCACTTTGTGATTAAAAGCAAAGTAGAATGTTTTACTTAGTAATAATTGCACAAAGTGATGGTACACTGTAATGAGTGTAATGAGTCTAAATGAAGAATTAGTTCAACTTTGACTATCTGTACACAAAAGAGTAAATTCCATGGCTAAGTTAGTAATATTTGGTGCTATTTTTTCATGTAAGGTTTCATTTCATAGCATGCAATTCAGAGTTGGATTAACAATGATTTGACAACTTCATTGGTTTGGAGAGCAGGGTGATCTACATATATCTAATCTTGGGTTCACACAATTAAGCCATTTAAATAATGTTATTAATCATTTTATATAGACTCATAGGTTTACTTGAAGCAATCCTAACAGAGGGAGTCTGGTTGTGTTTAATCTGATGTGATGTGGTTTCTAACTTCCTTTGGATATGACCTATTCTTTTAATAACACATTTATCAAATTGCACACTAATTGTTCATTACCACGTTCAATGTTCATGTAATAATAGAACTTTCCACTCACTAACTGCTGACTCATCTAAAAACTAACCTATTAGTCTGGTAGAACTTGCTTTAGAGTGTAAAGTTGGGTATGACTAACATGTTTTGGGTTAATATTGACATCTGAGATGTATTTAATACCCAGTGAGCACCCTTTAGCATTCCAAGAAGCTCGGGGTCAAAGTTGACAGGTGTCAAAACTAAAATTGTTCCGATTTGGTTAAAACCTATTCCAAAATATTCCTCAGTTCACAAGGATTCAAAAATATATAGTTTGACCTATGACTAATCAGTCTAAAGTTATTGACAAAAAAAGATTGTAATTTGAGCTTCATAGGGAAAATTATCCAATTTTTTGATGGAAAATGTTTGTCTTGTTATAGTAATTCAGAAAAGAAATAGTTTGCACTACCCACAATGTTCCTTTACCATGGTAACACAGCAATGAGTTACAGCCTGTTAAGTCCAACTGATGTTGACATATTTTCATATGTTACCTAAGTAACGAATGTTATACATAGTAAAAACTATTCTTTTTCTGAATTATCATAATAAGATAAACATTTTTAGACCTTTTTGTTTATCAAAATCTGATAAATTGTCTGTTTTTGACCCATTTTGAGCCCAAATGTCAAAAACTTTAACCTTTTTGCTAATAATTCCAGACTGATTGGTTGTAGGTAGATCAAACTATATATTTTCTGAATCCTTGTGACCTGAGGAATATTTTGGTGTAGCTTTTAACAAGTCGGAGCAATTTTAAGTTTTGACCCCTGTATAACCTTTGATCTCATGTTTCTCTTATTGCTCAAGGGTATGCATTGGGCATCCATCATTTGTGTCCTCTTCACATTAAAGAAGAAAATGTTAGTCATACACAACTTAATGCTAAAGGGGAAAGAACAAAAGCATCTACTGACTTCATAGAAATTTTTGTTATCCACTCAAAATTAAATGAAATGTAGTGCCTCAATGCCCAATTTGGAAAACAGCAGGGCAGACCATAAGGCATGGATAGTCTTGCAAATATGGGCTAACTCACCCCTGGGCCATCCAATGTGCCATGAATTAGTAGGACTACAACTGGTCAGTTTATACTCTCTTTTTCACATTTCTTGTATCTAGCTGTGGCTTTAAGATTGATATTTTAAAGTATTCATAATAAAATGTTGCATGGAAGATCTAAATTCTACAATATAATCTAGCACTTGAATATACCATGTGACTTAATAGCTTGATCTACCAACTGAAGTGCCTTTTTAACTGAACTCATCTTCAATTTCATTAGTTTCTAAAAACTGCCCAGGATACCATATTGTTTTCTTCCATTGCCTAATCTTTATCTTCAATTGAAGGTGGGTGGTCTTGATTTTCATATGGTGTTTTCTATCTTACATGAAGGCATATTAGGGAGCACGTATTAGGGAGCATGTGTGGCCGAGTGGATAAGGCGCCCGACTCATAATCTATAGGTTGTGAGTTTGCGCCCCGCTCATGCCAACGTGTTGTGTCCTTGGGCAAGGCACTTTATCCTCATTGCCTACTGGGGGATGGGGTTGGATTGGATGTTTGTATAGTTGTTTGTTTCAATGTTGCAATATTGGCGCTGGTTAAGCTGCTGCCTGCAAATTTCATTATGTCGGTTTAGTTGTGTTTAATATACAATTCTAGCAATTTGAACTGTGGGTCACCATTAGAGTTTGAAATAAAACCTTCCTTTTTTTTTTTTATATCACCATAATAATCTGGTTCCAAGTCTTGAGTAAGTTGAGCCATTGGTATGGATATTAGTGAGTGGTTATGAGAAAAAATGTGAGCTTTCTTCTGATGAATTTTGATGGGGGCAGGGTTCACCCACCTTTAATGTTGCACATCTTTGCTTCTTTCAGATCTCAAAATACATTGTGTGCATGCTGTATGTTTGCTTGCAGCAACAGCTTTTTTCTTGTTTTCATTCTTTTTTAAAAGAACTTGATTTTCTTTTCCTAGGGCATACCTCACTGAATTACCAAGAAGTGTGCAATCATTGTTTTTGCTTTCAGATTCCTGTGATGAGGGTGAATTTTTGTGTGCAGATGGTGTGACTTGTATCCAAGAAGAATATAGGTGTGATTACCGTGTAGACTGTCCAGATAACAGTGATGAAATAGTGGGTTGTGTATGTAATGTAACAGAGTTCCAGTGTATCAGCGGTGGTTGTCTGAATGCCACTTGGGTTTGTGATGGTGAACCAGATTGTTTTGATGGCAGTGATGAAGCAGCTGAAGTATGTGGATATACAACTGTTACACCTGGTATGAGTTTAAAATAGGTTTAAAATGGAAAGCAAAATTATACTTCTACGCTACTCAAATTTGGTACACTCACTGGAGTGCTTTCACCAGGTCAACCGGCGTCTTCAGCGGATGTTATTGCTCTGAGCTTACAACAATAATCTTCAGAGCAATAACATCCGCTGAAAGCGCTCCGGTGAGTGTATCAAATTTCAGTAGCGTAGAAGTATAATTTTGCGTTCTATTCACGTTTACCGCTACGTATGAATATACATCATTAGGTTTAGAATGATATAATTCATAAACAATAAATATATATGTGTGGGTCAAAGCTGTTAAATACTTAGTATACTTGTGTCCACTTGAATGCTTTATTAGACTATATATAGTTTGGGGACCAAATACTAGTATTTATGTGGCCCCAAATCAATAGTACAGCATAAACAGATGTTGCATTTGAGGGTTGACTCCTTTGGAAAATGTGTTCTTTGAATTTGCTTGTGAAAAATATAAACCATGTGGATTTATATATTGCAAAAGACTTTGCAATGCAGGTAAAGATTAAGAGGGAGATTGTGCTGAAGGAGAATATAGATGTGCTGATGGCCTGACATGTGTTCATGAAGTACAAATATGGTAATTTAATTGCAATTTATGCTCTTGTTGATATGTAAAGGCAATTTCAATGTTTTCCTTCAATTTCAGTTTTGTGCGGTGAAGGTGAATTTGCATGTGCTGATGGCCTGACCTGTGTTCCTGAAGAGTACCGCTGTGATTACATCAATGACTGTGGAGACAATAGTGATGAAGTTGATGGCTGTGTCTGTGATCCAAACATTGAGTTCCAATGTGTCAGTGGTGGCTGTGTCAATGCTACTTGGACATGTGATGGTGAACCAGATTGTTTTGATGGCAGTGATGAAGATGGCTGTGCAGAATGTGCTGAAGGAGCTTATCAATGTGCCAATGGCAACTGTATTCCTGAAGTGTTCCGCTGTGATTATTTCAATGACTGTGAAGACAACAGTGATGAAGTTGATGGCTGTGTCTGTGACCTATCATTAGAGTTTGAATGTACTGATGGTGGATGCATCAATGGTACTTGGGTTTGTGATGGTGAATCAGATTGTGTTGATGGCAGTGATGAAGCTTCAGATCTCTGTGGTCTACCAACAGAGGAACCTGGTCAGTTGCAACAAAGAGTCTAATAACATGTATATTGTTTTGTCTGTCTATTTGAAAGTCATAAAGTGTTCTTCAAACTGAGAATTGGAAAATGTTTGATATACTACTTAAATGGTAATGAATTATATTGAAGTTTGTTATTACAATGCAATATACCATTCTCTGGTTAAAATGTTGCTATTAAAAAGTATTACTGGTTTTTAGTTTTGTATGTTACCTTTAAAAGTTATTGTGTTGTATCACCATTTTCTTTACCTTTAAATGTAATTACGGGAGACTTGATTAAAAGACTAAAGGCAATAATTTCCTTCAATTTCAGCTTTGTGCAGTGAAGGTGAATTTGCTTGTGCTGATGGCCTGACCTGTGTGCCTGAAGAGTACCGCTGTGATTACATCAATGACTGTGGGGATAACAGTGATGAAGTTGATGGCTGTGTCTGTGATCCAAGCATTGAGTTCCAATGTGTCAGTGGTGGCTGTGTCAATGCTACTTGGACATGTGATGGTGAACCAGATTGTTATGATGGCAGTGATGAAGATGGTTGTTCAGAATGTGCTGAAGGAGCTTATCAATGTGCCAATGGCAACTGCATTCCTGAAGAATGGAGATGTGATTATTTCAATGATTGTGAAGACAACAGTGATGAAGTTGATGGCTGTGTCTGTGACCTATCATTAGAGTTTGAATGTACTGATGGTGGATGCATCAATGGTACTTGGGTTTGTGATGGTGAATCAGATTGTGTTGATGGCAGTGACGAAGCCTCAGAACTCTGTGGTTTACCAACAGAAGAACCAGGTTAGTTGCATTAAGAATCCATTAAAATGGTATAAACATCATTGAAGTGCACAAGCTGAGGTATGACACTCTGTGTCTGTTTGACCCCACATTTGGGTTGCTTTGGGAAATTAATATTAATATTAATCTTTTGAATTCATTTTTTTTTTCATTTCTACATTTTCATTTATTTTAAAACTGTTTTGAATTATTCTTCTATAAATTGTGTTTTGCTTTATAATCATGCCCCTATGGAAAACAATTGTATGATAGTAAACCAATCACTGTTGAATTACAATACAATGTACCATTACAAAATATTTGAAAATTCTTTCTTATAATAATAATAATAATAATAATAAGCCGCACTTATTAAGCGCCTTTAACCCAACAGGGTCTCAAGGCGCTTTACAAACCATGAAAAATACAATCTTAAAACTACAAATTACTACCGGTACTTAAAATACAGTCTTAAAACTACACAAAAATAATTTCAAAGAAACAGAAATACTGGAGGGACTGATTTACCAGACCATAGCGCCAACGCAGAAAAAAGAAAGTGCATCACGGAATGCGGAACCCTCGCTCCAGCATCCCTATACATATTACATACAAGCAATGAGGAATAATCAAATAACTAGTGAGATGCATGCATATTAAATTTAGACACGCATACACAGAACCAGCTGTGAAACACTAAGTAAATATTGTCAAATTGCACGGAAGCGATGACACACAAAATTGATATAAAAAGATGCCATACATATATACAAAGGCAATCATTGATTAAAAAAAGGTTTTCAGTTTTGTTTTAAAAGCGTCAATTGATGAGGCAAGCCTGACATGCTGAGGTAAATTGTTCCATTCTCTATGAGCGGCTTCCATGAAGGATCGCTGTGCATAGGCGGTGCGCGGACGACGAGTAGGAGGTTTGATAAGGTTCTGTGATGATGAACGAAGTCATCGTAGAAGAAATCCATTACTACCCCCATATCCCCAATTTATGCTTTCTCATGTCCTATTTTATATTTTTTAAACACAATTCAATGTTTTCCTTCAATTTTAGGTGTGTGCAGTGAAGGTGAATTTGCATGTGCTGATGGCCTGACCTGTGTGCCTGAAGAGTACCGCTGTGATTACATCAATGACTGTGGAGACAACAGTGATGAAGTTGATGGCTGTGTCTGTGATCCAAACATTGAGTTCCAATGTGTCAGTGGTGGGTGTGTCAATGCTACTTGGACATGTGATGGTGAACCAGATTGTTTTGATGGCAGTGATGAAGATGGTTGTGCAGAATGTGCTGAAGGCGCTTATCAATGTGCCAATGGCAACTGCATTCCTGAGGGGTTCCGCTGTGATTATTTCAATGACTGTGAAGACAACAGTGATGAAGTTGATGGCTGTGTCTGTGACCTATCATTAGAGTTTGAATGTACTGATGGTGGATGCATCAATGGTACTTGGGTTTGTGATGGTGAATCAGATTGTGTTGATGGCAGTGACGAAGCTTCAGATCTCTGTGGTCTACCAACACAAGGACCAACAGAAGAACCAGGTTAGTCGCAATAAAAGAGTTGATAAAATGTTATTAACATCAAAGAAGTGTAAATGCTGATGTATGACCTACCCTGTGTCTGTTTGACCCCAACTTTGGGTTTGAGGTGGGAAATTTATATTAATATTTCATTGCTTAATTAAGTTTTTCATTTCTGTATTTTCTTTTAAAATTGTTTTGAAAACAAATTGTGGTTTGCTTTGTAATCATGCACCTATGGAAAAACATTTTATGACATGGACTAATCACTGTTGAATTACAATACAATGAACCATTACAAAAGTATTTCTTGTGTCATTGTAGAAGAAATCAATTACTACCCCCATGTCCCCAATTTATACTTTCTCATGTCTTATTTTATATTTTAAACACAATTCAATCTTTTTTTTTCAATTTCAGTTTTGTGCAGTGAAGGTGAATTTGCTTGTGCTGATAGCCTGACCTGTGTTCCTGAAGAGTACCGCTGTGATTACATCAATGACTGTGGAGACAACAGTGATGAGGTTGATGTCTGTGTCTGTGATCCAAGCATTGACTTCCAATGTGTCAGTGGTGGCTGTGTCAATGCTACTTGGACATGTGATGGTGAACCAGATTGTTTTGATGGCAGTGATGAAGATGGGTGTGCAGAATGTGCTGAAGGAGCTTATCAATGTGCCAATGGCAACTGCATTCCTGAAGAATGGAGATGTGATTATTTCAATGACTGTGAAGACAACAGTGATGAAGTTGATGGCTGTGTCTGTGACCTATCAGTAGAGTTTGAATGTACTGATGGTGGATGCATTAATGGTACTTGGGTTTGTGATGGTGAATCAGATTGTGTTGATGACAGTGATGAAGCTTCAGATCTCTGTGGTCTACCAACACAAGGACCAACAGAACAACCAGGTTAGTCACAAAGAATCTATTAAATGCTAGAAACAGGAAAGAAATGGCAAAGCTGAAATGTGTCCTACTCTGTGCCTTTCAAGCATATACTGTATATCCTTGAATAGTCGCTCCTGGGGCGTTGCATTTTGCAAAAGGGGGCATTTATTAGAGGTCATTTTTAGAATGATAATATCTGTTAAAATCAGGTAAGCTTAAACCTCACACTGAAATGATGAACTATGAACTTAGTAACGTTGACTTCTGGTTCACTTCTGGTTTTACGATGAGACTACAAATGCCATTTAGCAATCATGTGTGCACCTTGGTAAGTTTACTACACAAGATAGTATGGAAATATCAGCATTTTTGAAACATATTGGTTGAAAAAAAAATGGTGGGGGCATTTAATAGAGGGGCAACTAATTGAGGATATATTTATATTACTGTACTTTTTAATTTAGTATTCCCATTTCTTTCAATATTTTTTGAAAGTCAAATAAAATGCTTACTACCAAAATACCAAAATATTGGAATGATCAGCTGGCATCTATTTTTTCACTGTTCCTGTAAATAAAGAAAGTGATCTCTTGTTCAGTATTATGCTATATCATGTCTATTTCATTTCAAAACCTTTTCCTTTAATTTCAGTTGTGTGCAGTGAAGGTGAATTTGCATGTGCTGATGGCCTGACCTGTGTGCCTGAAGAGTACCGCTGTGATTACATCAATGACTGTGGAGACAACAGTGATGAAGTTGATGGCTGTGTCTGTGATCCAAGCATTGAAATCCAATGTGTCAGCGGTGGCTGTGTCAATGCTACTTGGACATGTGATGGTGAACCAGATTGTTTTGATGGCAGTGATGAAGATGGTTGTGCAGAATGTGCTGAAGGAGCTTATCAATGTGCCAATGGTAACTGCATTCCTATAGTGTTCCGCTGTGATTATTTCAATGACTGCGAAGACAACAGTGATGAAGTTGATGGCTGTGTCTGTGACCTATCATTAGAGTTTGAATGTACTGATGGTGGATGCGTCAATGGTACTTGGGTTTGTGATGGTGAATCAGATTGTGTTGATGGCAGTGATGAAGCTTCAGATCTCTGTGGTCTACCAACACAAGGACCAACAGAAGAACCAGGTTAGTCACAAAGAGTCTATTAAATGCTAGAAACAGGAAAGAAATGGCAAAGTTGAAATGTGTCCTATTATGTTAAGCATAATACAGTATATCCTCGAATAGTCACCCCCGGGGCATTGCATTTTACAAAGGAGGGCGTTTGTTAGAGGTCATTTTTAGAACAATAATTCCTGTTGAAATCATTAGGTAAGCTTAAAAAACTCATGCTGAAATGACAAACTATGAACTTAGGAATGATGACTTAGGGTTCACTTCCAGGTTTAAGAAGAAACTACCGATGCCATTTAGCGATCGTGTGTAACATCTTGGTTGAAAAATGATAGTGGGGGCGTTTAATAGAAAGGGTGACTATTTGAGGATATACGGTAGTCGGCTATTACAGTTTGAAGAATTTATATTACTATGCTTTCGAATTTAGTTTTCCCATTTCTCGCAATGTTTTTGGAAAGTCAAATCTTTTGTGGCGAAAATGCGTACTACCAAAATGCCTAAATATTGGAATGATATTACTTTACTTTCTTATGTTATTATGGAATAAATCAGCTGGCATCTATGTTTTTTCTCTGTTTCAGTAAATAAAGAAAGTGATCTCTTGTTCAATATTATGCTCTATTGTGTCTATTTCATTGCAAAAGAAAACTCACTCTTTTCCTTTAATTTCAGTTGTGTGCAGTGAAGGTGAATTTGCATGTGGTGATGGCCTGACCTGTGTGCCTGAAGAGTACCGCTGTGATTACATCAATGACTGTGGAGACAACAGTGATGAAGTTGATGGCTGTGTCTGTGATCCAAGCATTGAGTTCCAATGTGTCAGTGGTGGGTGTGTCAACGCTACATGGACATGTGATGGTGAACCAGATTGTTTTGATGGCAGTGATGAAAATGGTTGTTCAGAATGTGCTGAAGGAGCTTATCAATGTGCCAATGGCAACTGCATTCCTGAAGTGTTCCGCTGTGATTATTTCAATGATTGTGAAGACAATAGTGATGAAGTTGATGGCTGTGTATGTGACCTATCATTAGAGTTTGAATGTACTGATGGTGGATGCATCAATGGTACTTGGGTGTGTGATGGTGAATCAGATTGTGTTGATGGCAGTGATGAAGCTTCAGATCTCTGTGGTCTACCAACACAAGGACCAACAGAAGAACCAGGTTAGTTGCAATAAAGAATGTAATAAATATTAAAATGTAAAACATGTGGTAAAGCTGAAATATGTTATACTCTGTGGGTGTTAAACCAATAATTAACTGGTTAAATATCAAAGAATTTAGATTACTATTTCTAGTTTTTAGAAGTCCTCAAAGTAAACTTTATAAATCTAATGATATGTACTTATTGTGTGTGTAGCTGCCAGGAAAAGCTGACCATCATTTGAAAATTTGCCCTTTGTATTGAAGATATGCATTTTTTTCTCTAAAAGACCTCAAATATTTAGGACTTTTGGAATGTATAAAGTTAAAATCAATAAAATATATAAAAAATTTTAATAATTTACCATAAAACTTGTATTATTCCGCAAATTTCAAACAATCAAAATTGTTTGCCATCAGAAGGATATTTGTCATATTCAGAATGCAATTGGGTGTGTCTGATGTGCTCTCATGGCCCACAAAAACACTGTGCAAATATTGGTATCCGATCCCTTAACTCAATATTTAATAAATTTGAATTGTAAAATATTTGCCACTGTTAATAGAATACATTCATCTGTTTGATAATGCTTGATGTGTCTTTGTACTTCAGATACTTGTGAAGAGATTCTGATTGAACAGTGTCAAGGAATACTGGGCTACACAAGCGCCTCTTTCCCTTACTTTGAGTCTCAACAAGAAGCAGCTACCTCCTTAGCATATCTTTGGCCTGTTAGTGATTGCAATCCACTAGCGCCATTATTCCTGTGTGCATCCGTCTTCCTTGAATGTGCTGAATATCCTCGTCTAGCTTGTCGTGAGACATGCGAGTCAGCCAGGATTGGATGTATATGGAAAGATTACTTTGATTGCAGTTTTCTTCCTAGTGTAAAGGATGATCCAACATGTATAGGCTCTGATGTAACAGGTAAAACTTCCATTTTTGAATTCACAAGATTCTTTCAATATATTGATTAGTTTGTTGTAGTACCATTCCTGAAGCTACTCTGATTATTGGAAAAAATGATGTCAACCAAACCAATTATTTAGAAAATGCTGGTTCATACTGCTGTTGAGTGGCTTGATGCTTCATCATGCCACTTGGACATTTCTGCAAGTGGAGCTGCAGCAGTATGATTCTGACAGCCAGTGTTGCCGCTCAGCTCTGCTTTGTACTCATTGACTAAAAATTGTATCCTGTTCTCATATGTCAGAGCGACACTGCTCTCAAGTTGAATTGAATCAACTCCAAGTGGTGGAGTGATCGATATATTGGCTTACCGCTGGTTACCGCTACCGTGTCTGGTGCAACTGCTGTTCAGTGAAGCAAAATCATCGCCAGAGTGGCAAGCGGCAGGAAAATATGAAACCAGCATTACCTTGTGGACAATTTCTTTATGCTACCTGAAAACAAGTTCTGCCTTTTATAATGATTGAATGAAAACCTGCTGGAGAAGATTTTAGGTTGAAATCATTAAAAAAAGAACATAAATCCTCATTTGAAACTAGAAAAAAAACATTTGTTTTAGCCTGAGAGTGCTCGGAGTGGGCAAAATGTCAGTTTTGATAGCACATATTTGTTTTTGCTTTCAGATCCCTGTAGTGAAGGTGAAACTGTGTGTGCAGATGGTATGACTTGTATTCCAGAAGACTACAGGTGTGACTACATAGTAGACTGCCCAGATAACAGTGATGAAATAGTGGGTTGTGTATGTAATGTAACTGAATTCCAGTGTATCAGCGGTGGTTGTCTGAATGCCACTTGGGTTTGTGATGGTGAACCAGATTGTTTTGATGGCAGTGATGAAGCAGCTGATCTATGTGGATATACAACTGTTGCACCAACAGGAACACCTGGTAAGAATTGACAGCATTTTAGACCTTTAAAATATAGTGTAAACTCTTTATGAAATGGAGATTGCTTTAGTACTAGTGCAGTTCAAGCAAAACTTATTATTCAATGGTCCAACTGGAGTAAAATGGTCATGGTCATAAATCAGTATAACAGGCAAACCTTTTATACCTGTATAAATGCATTTTGGATGTACAATGATGAAGGACACTGATAAAAAACCAAAATATTTATGGCATTACAGTAACATGGAGTGTTGCATACAGTCATGATGAAACAACCATACATAGGGTTGGTGACAGGCTCCAACAAATAGCCTGTCAGATAGCCGGGGGTGATTAAAAACTCTTTTGGGTTGAACCAAAAGTTCAGATGACTCTACTCGATAGGGCAAGCTTAAAATTTGTCATGTTATTTAGGATTATTACTTTCATTGATTATAGTCCTATAAATTGGCAAGAAAATAGCTAGATATTCCTAGAGACTCTCTCTAGTAGGACTAGAGTGCAAAACAACATAAGATATTTCTGTCCTTCAGGCGAGAAAAATAGGTCAAGTTAAAATGTATAAGTTTGGGCACAGTCGGGCAACTGATTTATGGCTTGTGCTGCACGATCGGGCAAGTCATTTTTGTAGAATTTGTTGGATCTGGTTGGTGAGCATCATGCCTCAAGTAGCCCAATATCCAGGTAAAGTCTCCCAAAATTTAGTAGCCTGCACTATAAATGCAAGGTGCGCTATTAGTAATCTTAACATAGTATGCTGTTAGTACTTTGCAATCAAATTTGCATGTTACATATGTCGGGTAAGTGCAGTGATGACTTGCTGAAAATATCTTTCAATTTGAAGAGTGTTTTAATAATTATGTTTCTTTTGATGGTTCTTTTCAGCTCCCTGTGACCCTGGTTATTTACCTCTGTGTGCTGATGGTACATGTGTGTCTGAGGATGCTGTATGTGATGGGTGGGCTGAGTGTCCTGATTATACTGATGAAAGCAACTGCCCTGGTAAGTTGACAAATGAAATAAACGTTGCATGTCATTTATTGCCAAGTTACTTGGTTTCTAAAAAAAAAGCGCAGTGATTTATAGTGCACTACGCACAGGCTAGGGTGCATCAGGAGCCCTCATAGTAAGCGATTAACTTCTACCTAGTCTTGAAATGTTCCATTAGCGAAAAAAATAACCTCTGTGAAATTTAAATGAAATCGGAAGTCATTAAGGGGGTCCACCGTTAGCTCGAAGTTGGAAGGCTATGTCCTCCACTATGAACATATGGCAGCTATTTAAATAGCAGTCATTAACAACACAAGAATAGTGGCTGCCTTAAGATAATTGGTCATTATTAGTGCTTTGTACTAATGAGTCTTCATGTATTCAAATATTATTTTTGAAGGAGTATAAGGCAGCTTTTTTGGCGTTTATTAATGCGCAAAATAATAGCTGCCATATATATTTTTTTGAGTTTTAGGCTACTGCCATAGATGATTGAGCAGCCAGTTACCCAGCTGAACCCTATACTTGTCTCAGGCTTAACCTAAGAAGATGATGGAAGGATGGAGAGCTACTGTTGCTCTGAATACCTTAATAACATCAGAGTTAAATCTTCACATGAGATGATTAATTGATTATCATGACATTACATGTTATAAAGCTATGTCTTTGTGACGTCAATGAGGTCAATGTGACGTCAGACCTGCATGGGCAGTAAAGACACAATTAACTTAAGTTGAAGCCAGATGGACAGGAATGGTTGTGCACTTGGAATTGCTTTATTGTAGTTGCCTTAGGTAGTCGGTTGCTTCTTTATTGAAATTGTTGGAGTCCTGTATTGTGGTGATGTAGTACAGTAGTTTATTCCAGTCTGTTACTGTTCTGGGCCATTGATGCCCCAGTCCTTTAGTGATCTGTATTTCTGTCTGCTAATGTGTAAAGATGTGAATCCTGTGTTTTCCTGAAGTGCAATCAGAACATTCCAACATCATCTGTGGTATCTCACTGCAGAAATGGTAACCCTTGCACTATTCAAAGAAATGCAGAAATGGTAACCCTTGCACTATTCAAAGTACCACAAGAGGTGAAACGACTAGCTGACAGACTTCCGACTGTTAAAGCTTAGTCTCGTGACTGTTAAGCTTTCAGAGGCAATGCCCGCACCATGTGGCCGTTTTGGTACTGGAATCGGGAAGCCCAAGTGACTAAGAGACATCAAACAATCTACTACATTTGCTCAGCCATGATTCTCAGCTATGATTCTTGGTTCACTCTTCAAATTCTACAGATATATCATGAGTTTCTTGCAGAATATGTTGAAATGTGCCCAAACTCTGATGCTACCAAACGCTTCAGTTGTTATATTGATGCCAAGAATGTGGTAAACGATTGTGCTAAGCTTGGAGTTTTAAAAAATGAGTTCAAACTACTTTTAGTATCTTGGAGCGGCCAAAACTGAACACTACCAACTGTGTTACAAGTTGTGCTCATTCAAATCTATTTCTGACTTACATGTGCCAGGTTTTTTTAGGGTTTATTTTTGTTCTGATTGCTATGATCAAGTATGATAGCTGATTTTACATTGATGCATTCCAAAGGTATTACATAAATCATAAGGCAGCTATTGTTAATTATATCACTGTCTATCCAATAGCTGCTTCATGTTTAATTGTGTGCAGTTTAAATGTGTAAAAATTATCAGTAACTAGCATCAAATAGGGCAAATATAGAGAATAAATCATATGGGAGCCATTTTTGTCACAGTAACTCAATGCATTAAAATAGCTGCCTTTTGCATACAGTAATACATTTGCGACATATTTTTGATTGGCCCGTGGACCCCCTTAACAATGATTGATTTCAACCAAATTTTGCATGAAGGGTTCAATAAGGAAGTGGAACAAATTAGGGGTAGGTAGAAGTTCAATGCAAACATTTCTGAAAATCATGGGGCTCCTGATGCACCCTAGCACAGGCGCAATGCCTAGACGTTGATCCACAAGCCTCAGCACACTTAAAAGGTTGTCATTGACCACTACGGCCCACATCATTGCATAAACCATTAAACAATAATTCAGGGACTTTGCTGCTTCAAGAGCGCACACCCTAGATATTCCACAAATAACCTTCGCAACCAGGATCAGCTCCCCGAGTTTTGTATGGGTTAGAATGAGACAAATTAGCAGTGAGTTTCTTGTCCAGGGGAATTGTGCTATTCCATCGTAAGTCCACACTACCCCTGTGGAAGATTTAGCTAAAGTGTTCCACAGGGGGAGTATGATTTTCAAATAGAATAGACAATTGGGTAACTTCCATTTAGAATACTCACTCCAGTTGTGGAACATACAGGTAAATCCATAATACAGGGGGAGTATGGGTTTCAAAATAATTAACCCTGACCAATTACATTTGAAAAACATACTCCCCCTGTGGAAGATATTTCCAAAATCTTCCACGGGGTAGTGTGGATTTCAACTGGAATAGCCCATTTCAAGCTAACTCCATTTCTATCACATTAGGAGTGGTTATATTTGACTTATTAATTTCATCAAATCATAACAGCATTTTTTTTGTTTTCTACAGCTCAATGCCAAGAACTGCTTCTGTCTCCATGTTTGGATGTACTTCCCTACACTGAAACTCAATTCCCAAATGATCTGGCATACAATCAAGGAGAAGTTATTGGCAATTATATAACGTACAGAGAAGTGTTTGAGACCTGTCATCCGAATGGAGTGGAACAAATATGCAGGTTTTATATGCCAGAGTGTGAACCAGTCAGGAATCTTCCCCAGTGTAGAGATTATTGTGAATCAGTTCGGGATTCCTGCAATGAGCCATTCTTGTTAGCTACTAATGGGACTGAGTGGCCAAGCTGTGATCACTTACCATATGTCAACTGTACTAATGGTGAAGAAGGTAAGATTTGATTCATGAACAATTCTAAATGACAAAGAATCTGCAGTGATGAAACTTGTTAATTGTTGCATATATTCTGTGTGTTTCATATAGATTCTGTGTGCTTGCATAGATTCTGTGTTTTTTGCGGGACACGGTGGCACAGTGGTACAGGCTCTACCTCACAATCGAAGGGTTGCAAGTTTGAGCCCTGGCAGTGCCATCATGTTGTGCACTTAGGCAAGGCGCTTTACCTCACTTGCCTCTCTCTACCCAGGGGTAAAATGGGGAGCTGTTAGGAATAATGTCCATTGAGCACCGCCCAAAGTTATGAGCATACCTTGGTCATTGTATGGCAGCTGACATATTCTAAAGACAGCGGAATAAATGTAAAGCGCTTTGATACATGTGAAAGGCGCTATATAAATGTCAACATTTATTTTATTATTTATTTATTTTAAATGAAAGCCTCTAACAGGTGTGTCTTGTAGAGGTAAAACATCTTTTATGTCTTTCTGACATTCGATAAGCAATCATTTGTATCAACGTTTCACATTCTCTATGCATTTATGGCCATTCTTTTCATTTCACACTTTCTACATCAGAGCTGGTAAGATTCAACCTAGTGAATAGCACCTTGTCATCTCTTACGGTTGCTGCTGTTGAGGCTCCAGATGCCTCGGCATACCTCCTGGCATTGACACGTCCAGATGGAACACAAGATGTCATAAGTGTCTTCCCAGATGAGATTGATGTTGTAGATGGAGTCTTTGAGTATACCTTCAGAGGTCTTCAACCTGATACAGAGTACACTTTAGATCTAGCTTACCAGAATGCAGGTGGACAGACAATTCCTGTAGTAACCTTGGTTGTAAACACAGGTTGGTATTGTAGATGGGATCTCAAATTGTCGGTTGCAGTCAAATAATATAGTGCCTTGGACATAGCTGTGTAATGTTTGAGCAGCTTTGAAGATTAAAAAAAATTAGAAAAACATAAAACAAGAAGCAGGTAATGCACTACTATGTAGCTTTACTATATATTTGGCACTTTATACTTAGCTTTACCTCCAGTTTGTTAGTGGTGTCAGTGTTTTCACATGGTTATGCCGCAAGCATGTTGACAAACTGACCGTGTATGTGCAGGATTAGGTCCAACTTTCTTGCTGACTATCAAATTTGAGGTCATACAGTATAGCGTCTCGATTCGAGAGCTAACATCACCAGTTATAACAATATTTGGTAATTTGAAATAAAAAGTATTGCATTGAGTTTTAACCTTTGTTAGCACTTTGATTTTTAACCAACGTAAAATAGTTGACATTACTATTTCTACTTCTTTATTCAGTTTTACCATTTTAATGTTTTTGTAAGTCAATAAATCTTTTGTGGGGAAGATGCTTACTACCAAAATATTGGAATGATATTACTGTCTGATGTCATAGTGGAATACATCAGCTGGCATCAAATTTTTTTCTCTATTCTTGTAAATAAAGTGATCTCTTGTTCAATATTATGCTCTATTGTGTCTATTTCATTTCTAAAGGCAACTTAATCCTTTTCTTCAATTTCAGTTTTGTGCAGTGAAGGTGAATTTGCATGTGCTGATGGCCTGACCTGTGTTCCTGAAGGGTACCGCTGTGATTACATCAATGACTGTGGAGACAACAGTGATGAAATTGATGGCTGTGTCTGTGATCCAAGCATTGAGTTCCAATGTGTCAGTGGTGGCTGTGTCAATGCTACTTGGACATGTGATGGTGAACCAGATTGTTATGATGGCAGTGATGAAGATGGTTGTGCAGAATGTGCTGAAGGAGCTTATCAATGTGCCAATGGCAACTGCATTCCTGAAGAATGGAGATGTGATTATTTCAATGATTGTGAAGACAACAGTGATGAAGTTAATGGCTGTGTCTGTGACCTATCATTAGAGTTTGAATGTACTGATGGTGGATGCATCAATGGTACTTGGGTTTGTGATGGTGAATCAGATTGTGTTGATGGCAATGATGAAGCTTCAGATCTCTGTGGTCTACCAACAGAGGAACCAGGTTAGTTGTAATAAGGGGTGTAATAAATGTTAGCAACATGAGAGAAGTAACAAAGCTGAAATATGCCCTACTCAGTGTCTTTTAAACCCATAGACAACTTTTACATTTTGATGCATTTTATACTCTCCTTTTGAATTTAGTTTTCCTATTTCTTTTAATTGTTTTGGAAAGTCAAGAAATCTTTTATGAACATTTTTCCTACCGAATATGGAATGATATTACTTTTTGATATCATGGTGGAATAAATCAGCTGGCATCCAAATATTTTTTCTCTCTTCCTGTAAATTAATACAGTAATCTCTTGTTCAATATTATGCTCTATCGTGTCTAATGTTTGTTTTTTTTAAATCTAAAGTCAAGTTAATATTTTCCTTCAATTTCAGTTTTGTGCAGTGAGGGTGAATTTGCTTGTGCTGATGGCCTGACCTGTGTGCCTGAAGAATACCGCTGTGATTACATCAATGACTGTGGAGACAACAGTGATGAAGTTGATGGCTGTGTCTGTGATCCAAGCATTGAGTTCCAATGTGTCAGTGGTGGTTGTGTCAATGCTACTTGGACATGTGATGGTGAACCAGATTGTTTTGATGGCAGTGATGAAAATGGTTGTTCAGAATGTGCTGAAGGAGCTTATCAATGTGCCAATGGCAACTGCATTCCTGAAGAATTTAAATGTGATTATTTCAATGACTGTGAAGACAACAGTGATGAAGTTGATGGCTGTGTGTGTGACCTCTCATTAGAGTTTGAATGTACTGATGGTGGATGCATTAATGGTACTTGGGTTTGTGATGGTGAATCAGATTGTGTTGATGGCAGTGATGAAGCTTCAGATCTCTGTGGTCTACCAACAGCGGAACCAGGTTAGTTGCAATAAGAAATGTAATTAAAGGTTAGAAACATGAAAGAAGTAGTAAAGCTGAAATATGTCCTACGCTGTGTTTGTTAAACCCATAGACAACTGTTACATTTTGAAGAATATTTATTACTCTCTTTTTGAATTTAGTTTTACCATTTCTTTTAATTGTTTTGGAAACTCAATCTTTTGTGAACATTCTCTTCCTGCCAAATATTGGAATGATATTACTTTCTGATATCAAGGTGGAATAAATCAGCTGGCATCAATTTTTTTGTCTGTTTCTATAAATAAAGAAAGTGATCTTTTGTTCAATATTATGCTTGTATCTATCTTATATCTAAAGTATTCCATCTTTTTCTTCAATTTCAGCATTATGCAGTGAAGGAGAATTTGCATGTGCCGATGGCGTGACCTGTGTGCCTGAAGAGTACCGCTGTGATTACATCAATGACTGTGGAGACAACAGTGATGAAGTTGATGGCTGTGTCTGTGATCCAAGCATTGAGTTCCAATGTGTCAGTGGTGGCTGTGTCAATGCTACTTGGACATGTGATGGTGAACCAGATTGTTATGATGGCAGTGATGAAGATGGTTGTGCAGAATGTGCTGAAGGAGCTTATCAATGTGCCAATGGCAACTGCATTCCTGAAGAATGGAGATGTGATTATTTCAATGATTGTGAAGACAACAGTGATGAAGTTAATGGCTGTGTCTGTGACCTATCATTAGAGTTTGAATGTACTGATGGTGGATGCATCAATGGTACTTGGGTTTGTGATGGTGAATCAGATTGTGTTGATGGCAATGATGAAGCTTCAGATCTCTGTGGTCTACCAACAGAGGAACCAGGTTAGTTGTAATAAGGGGTGTAATAAATGTTAGCAACATGAGAGAAGTAACAAAGCTGAAATATGCCCTACTCAGTGTCTTTTAAACCCATAGACAACTTTTACATTTTGATGCATTTTATACTCTCCTTTTGAATTTAGTTTTCCTATTTCTTTTAATTGTTTTGGAAAGTCAAGAAATCTTTTATGAACATTTTTCCTACCGAATATGGAATGATATTACTTTTTGATATCATGGTGGAATAAATCAGCTGGCATCCAAATATTTTTTCTCTCTTCCTGTAAATTAATACAGTAATCTCTTGTTCAATATTATGCTCTATCGTGTCTAATGTTTGTTTTTTTTTAATCTTTAAGTCAAGTTAATATTTTCCTTCAATTTCAGTTTTGTGCAGTGAGGGTGAATTTGCTTGTGCTGATGGCCTGACCTGTGTGCCTGAAGAATACCGCTGTGATTACATCAATGACTGTGGAGACAACAGTGATGAAGTTGATGGCTGTGTCTGTGATCCAAGCATTGAGTTCCAATGTGTCAGTGGTGGTTGTGTCAATGCTACTTGGACATGTGATGGTGAACCAGATTGTTTTGATGGCAGTGATGAAAATGGTTGTTCAGAATGTGCTGAAGGAGCTTATCAATGTGCCAATGGCAACTGCATTCCTGAAGAATTTAAATGTGATTATTTCAATGACTGTGAAGACAACAGTGATGAAGTTGATGGCTGTGTGTGTGACCTCTCATTAGAGTTTGAATGTACTGATGGTGGATGCATTAATGGTACTTGGGTTTGTGATGGTGAATCAGATTGTGTTGATGGCAGTGATGAAGCTTCAGATCTCTGTGGTCTACCAACAGCGGAACCAGGTTAGTTGCAATAAGAAATGTAATTAAAGGTTAGAAACATGAAAGAAGTAGTAAAGCTGAAATATGTCCCACGCTGTGTTTGTTAAACCCATAGACAACTGTTACATTTTGAAGAATATTTATTACTCTCTTTTTGAATTTAGTTTTACCATTTCTTTTAATTGTTTTGGAAACTCAATCTTTTGTGAACATTGTCTTCCTGCCAAATATTGGAATGATATTACTTTCTGATATCAAGGTGGAATAAATCAGCTGGCATCAATTTTTTTGTCTGTTTCTATAAATAAAGAAAGTGATCTTTTGTTCAATATTATGCTTGTATCTATCTTATATCTAAAGTATTCCATCTTTTTCTTCAATTTCAGCATTATGCAGTGAAGGAGAATTTGCATGTGCCGATGGCGTGACCTGTGTGCCTGAAGAGTACCGCTGTGATTACATCAATGACTGTGGAGACAACAGTGATGAAAGTGATGGCTGTGTCTGTGATCCAAGCATTGAGTTCCAATGTGTCAGTGGTGGCTGTGTCAATGCTACTTGGACATGTGATGGTGAACCAGATTGTTATGATGGCAGTGATGAAGATGGTTGTGCAGAATGTGCTGAAGGAGCTTATCAATGTGCCAATGGCAACTGCATTCCTGAAGAATGGAGATGTGATTATTTCAATGATTGTGAAGACAACAGTGATGAAGTTAATGGCTGTGTCTGTGACCTATCATTAGAGTTTGAATGTACTGATGGTGGATGCATCAATGGTACTTGGGTTTGTGATGGTGAATCAGATTGTGTTGATGGCAGTGATGAAGCTTCAGATCTTTGTGGTCTACCAACAGAGGAACCAGGTTAGTTGTAATAAGGGGTGTAATAAATGTTAGCAACATGAGAGAAGTAACAAAGCTGAAATATGCCCTACTCAGTGTCTGTTAAACCCATAGACAACTTTTACATTTTGATGCATTTTATACTCTCCTTTTGAATTTAGTTTTCCTATTTCTTTTAATTGTTTTGGAAAGTCAAGAAATCTTTTATGAACATTTTTCCTACCGAATATGGAATGATATTACTTTTTGATATCATGGTGGAATAAATCAGCTGGCATCAAAAAATTTTTTCTCTCTTCCTGTAAATTAATACAGTAACCTCTTGTTCAATATTATGCTCTATCGTGTCGAATGTTTTTTTTTTTAATCTAAAGTCAAGTTAATATTTTCCTTCAATTTCAGTTTTGTGCAGTGAGGGTGAATTTGCTTGTGCTGATGGCCTGACCTGTGTGCCTGAAGAATACCGCTGTGATTACATCAATGACTGTGGAGACAACAGTGATGAAGTTGATGGCTGTGTCTGTGATCCAAGCATTGAGTTCCAATGTGTCAGTGGTGGCTGTGTCAATGTTACATGGACATGCGATGGTGTTCCAGATTGTTTTGATAGCAGTGATGAAGATGGTTGTGCAGAATGTGCTGAAGGAGCTTATCAATGTGCCAATGGCAACTGCATTCCTGAAGAATGGAGATGTGATTATTTCAATGATTGTGAAGACAACAGTGATGAAGTTGATGGCTGTGTCTGTGACCTATCATTAGAGTTTGAATGTACTGATGGTGGATGCATCAATGGTACTTGGGTTTGTGATGGTGAATCAGATTGTGTTGATGGCAGTGATGAAGCTTCAGATATCTGTGGTCTACCAACAGAGGAACCAGGTTAGTTGTAATAAGGGGTGTAATAAATGTTAGAAACATGAGAGAAGTAGCAAAGCTGAAATATGTCATACTCTGTGTCTGTTAAACCCATAGACAACTGTTATATTTTTAAGAATTTTTATACTCTCCTTTTGAATTTAGTTTTCCTATTTCTTTTAATTGTTTTGGAAAGTCAAGAACTCTTTTGTGTACATTCTTCCTGCCAAATATTGGAATGATATTACTTTTTGATGTCATGGTGGAATAAATCAACTGGCATCTAAATTTTTCTCTATTTCTGCAAATAAAGAAAATGATCTCTTATTCAATATTATGCTCTATCGTGTCTTATTTAAAAACAATCTAAAGTCAAGTTAATATTTTTCTTCAATTTCAGTTTTGTGCACTGAGGGTGAATTTGCATGTGCTGATGGCCTGACCTGTGTGCCTGAAGAGTACCGCTGTGATTACATCAATGACTGCGGAGACAACAGTGATGAAGTTGATGGCTGTGTCTGTGATCCAAACATTGAGTTCCAATGTGTCAGTGGTGGGTGTGTCAATGCTACTTGGACATGTGATGGTGAACCAGATTGTTTTGATGGCAGTGATGAAGATGGTTGTTCAGAATGTGCTGAAGGAGCTTATCAATGTGCCAATGGCAACTGCATTCCTGAAGTGTTCCGGTGTGATTATTTCAATGACTGTGAAGACAACAGTGATGAAGTTGATGGCTGTGTCTGTGATCTATCATTAGAGTTTGAATGTACTGATGGTGGATGCATTAATGGTACTTGGGTTTGTGATGGTGAATCAGATTGTGTTGATGGCAGTGATGAAGCTTCAGATCTCTGTGGTCTACCAACACAGGAACCAGGTTAGTTGCAATAAAGAATGCAATAAATGTTAGAAACATGAAAGAAGTAGCCAAGCTGAAATATGTCATACTCTGTCTGTTAAACCCATAGTCAACTGTTACATTTTGAAGAATTTTTATTACTCTCCTTTTGAATTTAGTTTTCCTATTTTCAATGTTTTGGAAAGTCAAGAAATCTATTGTGAGCATTCTTTCTACCACATTTTGGAATGATACTACTTTTTGATATTATGGTGGAATAAATCAGCTAGCATTGGAATTTTTTACTCTATTCCTTTAAATAAAGAAAGTGATCTCTTGTTCAATATTATGCTCTATCATGTCTATTTTTTTAAACTAATGTCAAGTTAAACTTTTTCTTCAGTTTTGTGCAGTGAAGGTGAATTTGCTTGTGCTGATGGCCTGACCTGTGTGCCTGAAGAGTACCGCTGTGATTACATCAATGACTGTGGAGACAACAGTGATGAAGTTGATGGCTGTGTCTGTGATCCAAACATTGAGTTCCAATGTGTCAGTGGTGGCTGTGTCAATGCTACTTGGACATGTGATGGTGAACCAGATTGTTTTGATGGCAGTGATGAAAATGGTTGTTTACAATGTGCTGAAGGAGCTTATCAATGTGCCAATGGCAACTGCATTCCTGAAGAATGGAGATGTGATTATTTCAATGATTGTGAAGACAACAATGATGAAGTTGATGGCTGTGTCTGTGACCTATCATTAGAGTTTGAATGTACTGATGGTGGATGCATCAATGGTACTTGGGTTTGTGATGGTGAATCAGATTGTGTTGATGGCAGTGATGAGGCTTCAGATCTCTGTGGTCTACCAACAGAGGAACCAGGTTAGTTGCAATAAGGAATGTAATAAATGTTAGAGACATGAAAGAAGTAGCAAAGCTGAAATATGTCACACTCTGTGTCTGTTAAGGGGGTACTACACCCCTGTGGTAAATTTGTGGCTATTTTTGCATTTTTCTCAAAACATAATAACACACTGGTAATAAAAGTTATGTATATTATTGGGGCAAGGAATCCAATTACTACACTGAAATTTCAGTGACTCAAGACAAGCGGTTCAATATATACAATAGGAAACGAGGTACATCCTAGCGGTACCGTATTTCTAATCATAAATAACAAACCGCTTGTCTTGGGTCAGTGAAATTCCAGTGTAGTAATTGGATTCCTTGCCCCTATGATACACATAACTTTTGTTACCACTGTGTTATTAGTTTTTGAGAAAAATGTAAAAATAGACACAAATTCATCGAAGGGTGTAGTACCCCCTTAAACCCATAGTCAATTGTTACATTTTGAAGAATTTTTATTACTCTTTTTGAATTTAGTTTTACCATTTCTTTTAATTGTTTTGGAAAGTCAAGAAACCTGTTGTTGACATTCTTCCTGCCAAATATTGGAATGCTATTACTTTCTGATATCAAGGTGGAATAAATCAGCTGGCATCGATTTTTTTCTCTGTTTCTATAAATAAAGAAAGTGATCTCTTGTTCAATATTATGCTTGTATCTATCTTATATCTAAAGTATTCTATCTTTTTCTTCAATTTCAGCATTATGCATTGAAGGAGAATTTACATGTGCTGATGGCCTGACCTGTGTTCCTGAAGAGTACCGCTGTGATTACATCAATGACTGTGGAGACAACAGTGATGAAGTTGATGGCTGTGTCTGTGATCCAAGCATTGAGTTCCAATGTGTCAGTGGTGGGTGTGTCAATGCTACTTGGACATGTGATGGTGAATCAGATTGTTTTGATGGCAGTGATGAAGATGGTTGTTCAGAATGTGCTGAAGGAGCTTATCAATGTGCCAATGGCAACTGTATTCCTGAAGAATTTAGATGTGATTATATCAATGACTGTGAAGACAACAGTGATGAAGTTGATGGCTGTGTGTGTGATCTATCATTAGAGTTTGAATGTACTGATGGTGGATGCATTAATGGTACTTGGGTTTGTGATGGTGAATCAGATTGTGTTGATGGCAGTGATGAGGCTTCAGATCTCTGTGGTCTACCAACAGAGGAACCAGGTTAGTTGCAATAAGGAATGTAATAAACATGAGAGAAGTAGCAAAGCTGAAATATGTCATACTCTGTGTCTGTTAAACCCATAGACAACTTTTATATTTTGAAGAATTTTTATTACTCTCCTTTTGAATTTAGTTTTTTTTGTTTTTAATGTTTTTGGAAAGTCAAGAAATCTATTGTAAGCATTCTTCCCACCACGTTTTGGAATGATACTACTTTTTGATATTATGGTGGAATAAATTCGCTAGCATTGGAATTTTTTACTCTATTTCTGTAAATAAAGAAAGTGATCTCTTGTTCAATATTATGCTCTATCATGTCTATTTTTTAAACTAAAGTCAAGTTAAACTTTTTCTTCAGTTTTGTGCAGTGAAGGTGAATTTGCTTGTGCTGATGGCCTGACCTGTGTGCCTGAAGAGTACCGCTGCGATTACATCAATGACTGTGGAGATAACAGTGATGAAGTTGATGGCTGTGTCTGTGATCCAAGCATTGAGTTCAAATGTGTCAGTGGTGGGTGCGTCAATGCTACTTGGACATGTGATGGTGAACCAGATTGTTCTGATGGCAGTGATGAAGATGGTTGTGCAGAATGTGCTGAAGGAACTTATCAATGTGCCAATGGCAACTGCATTCCTGAAGAATTTAGATGTGATTATATCAATGATTGTGAAGACAACAGTGATGAAGTTGATGGCTGTGTGTGTGACCTATCATTAGAGTTTGAATGTACTGATGGTGGATGCATTAATGGTACTTGGGTTTGTGATGGTGAATCAGATTGTGTTGATGGCAGTGATGAGGCTTCAGATCTCTGTGGTCTACCAACAGAGGAACCAGGTTAGTTGTAATAAGGGGTGTAATAAATGTTAGAAACATGAGAGAAGTAGCAAAGCTGAAATATGTCCTACTCTGTGTCTGTTAAACCCATAGACAACTTTTACATATTGAAGAAATTTTCTCCTTTTGAATTTAGTTTTCTTATTTCTTTTAATTGTTTTGGAAAGTCAAGAACTCTTTTGTGAACATTCTTCCTACCAAATATGGAATGATATTACTTTTTGATATCGTGGTGGAATAAATCAGCTGGCATCAAAAACTTTTTCTCTATTCCTTTAAATTAAGAAACTGATCTCTTGTTCAATATTATGCTCTATTGTGTCTAATGTTTTTTTAAAAATCTAAAGTCAAGTTAATATTTTCCTTCAATTTCAGTTTTGTGCAGTGAAGGTGAATTTGCATGTGCTGATGGCCTGACCTGTGTGCCTGAAGAGTACCGCTGTGATTACATCAATGACTGTGGAGACAACAGTGATGAGGTTGATGGCTGTGTCTGTGATCCAAGCATTGAGTTCCAATGTGTCAGTGGTGGCTGTGTCAATGTTACATGGACATGCGATGGTGAACCAGATTGTTTTGATGGCAGTGATGAAGATGGTTGTGCAGAATGTGCTGAAGGAGCTTATCAATGTGCAAATGGCAACTGCATTCCTGAAGTGTTCGCTGTGATTATTTCAATGATTGTGAAGACAACAGTGATGAAGTTGATGGCTGTGTGTGTGACCTATCATTAGAGTTTGAATGTACTGATGGTGGATGCATCAATGGTACTTGGGTTTGTGATGGTGAATCAGATTGTGTTGATGGCAGTGATGAAGCTTCAGATCTTTGTGGTCTACCAACAGAGGAACCAGGTTAGTAGAAATAAATGTAATAAATGTTAGAGACATGAAAGAAGTAGCAAAGCTGAAATATGTCATACTCTGTGTCTGTTAAACCCATAGTCAAATGTTACATTTTAAAGAATTTTTATTACTCTCCTTTTGAATTTAGTTTTCCCATTTTCAATGTTTTTGGAAAGTCAAGAAATCTATTGTGAGCATTCTTCCTACCACATTTTGGAATGATACTACTTTTTGATATTATGGTGGAATAAATCAGCTGGCATTGGAATTTTTTACTCTATTCCTGTAAATAAAGAAAGTGATCTCTTGTTCAATATTATGCTCTATCGTGTCTATTTTTTAAACTAAAGTCGAGTTAAACTTTTTCTTCAGTTTTGTGCAGTGAAGATGAATTTGCTTGTGCTGATGGCCTGACCTGTGTGCCTGAAGAGTACCGTTGTGATTACATCAATGACTGTGGAGACAACAGTGATGAAGATGATGGCTGTGTCTGTGATCCAAGCATTGAGTTCCAATGTGTCAGTGGTGGCTGTGTCAATGCTACTTGGACATGTGATGGTGAACCAGATTGTTTTGATGGCAGTGATGAAGATGGTTGTGCAGAATGTGCTGAAGGAGCTTATCAATGTGCCAATGGCAACTGCATTCCTGAAGTGTTCCGCTGTGATTATTTCAATGACTGTGAAGACAACAGTGATGAAGTTGATGGTTGTGTGTGTGACCTATCATTAGAGTTTGAATGTACTGATGGTGGATGCATCAATGGTACTTGGGTTTGTGATGGTGAATCAGATTGTGTTGATGGCAGTGATGAAGCATCAGATCTTTGTGGTCAACCAACACAGGAACCAGGTGAGAAATAATTATAATTTAGATTATTTATAATAAGGCACCTGTTCAAAGCATATGTTGAATACATGAATAAAAGGAAAGAAGAGATAGGAGGAGTCAATAAGATTGATTAGATTGAAGGAAGACCAGAAATGACAGGAGACTAATGGATGGAATAAGAGAAGATACTGATTATAAAATGTTTATATAATTAGTATAGTATCATACAGTATACTCTGTTAAATTTTGTTATGTTGGTGTTAATTGATGATTGATTGAAGTTTTGGTAAAGTTATCTATATCATTATCAAAATAAATGAGCTCATTTGCATATTTTACCAATTATTACTGAAGTCACATGTAACACTTGTCACATATTTCCTTTCAGGAACCACTGTGACACCGCTTGCAGAAACCACTACCAAACCATTTGTTGGAACAACTGGTACACCATCTCGTAAGTTTATCTGAGTGTGACTATCTTAAATCAAAGGAGGTATTAATTATTTCAATAGCGAGCAATTTCTACTAAAATCAAAGTATTACCATCAGATTATAATTCTAGCTATCATAGTGTAACATTAGTGGTAAATTTCTCTTCAGTTGACCATCAGCACATCAAAAATATTAGCTCTGTAGAATGTTGCTACCATTTACTTTAACACAAAATTACTACGGTTGATACATGCCTAGTTTTGTAACACTATTTTAGTATTACAATTTTAGTACCAAAAATACAGTATTTGTTCAGAAATTTGCAGGACTTACGTTATTATGTTCAGTAACAATATCATGATATCATTTGTCAATTATTTCTCACATTAGTTGAAAATTAGCTTTTTCATTTGGAACATTTTCATTTGGAACAGACACTTTAAATATCCACTTTTTTCATAGTAAAGTTGTATTTCGTCGTTGGGCAGGAAAAACCTATGTGTTATTGGCCCCTGAACATATTTAACGCAAAACATCCTATGTAATGTACCCTCTTGGCAGTTTTGTTTTAAACATGTTCAGGGGCCAATAACACAAGAGGTTTTTCCTGCCCAATGATGGTTGCTATTCTTAGTCTTCTATCACAAACATGTACTAAATCTGATCTTATATTGATGTTATACAGCATGTGGTCGTAACCAATTCCTTTGTAACAGTGGAGAATGCATCACAAGCCGGTTTGTGTGTGACGTATATATAGATTGCCAGGATGGCAGTGATGAACTGAACTGTAAGTATGACAACAGGACCAATTATAATACCATAATTAAACTAGACCTGCAAATTTAATAACTTCCTTCATTAATGATATTCACAAATATAGGGTGAGGTTTAGGATGTTGCTTAGTCAAAACAATTGACAAGGTAATCAAAATGTGAAACCCTGGAATAGAACCAAGGGCTCCATTGGTGTTTACTCGTCACCCATCTTGGGTGGAAATTTGATGATTCAGCCTCTGGTTTTTTTATTGCATCATCAAACAAAACAAATGGTAGTTAGTATTGCATGATATGACAGACATAGTTTTCAAAACATGATGGAGAAAGAATTTTAAATACTCAAGATGTTGCGGCATGTTGCTGAATTCTTGCAGCCTCTTGTACCAGTTGAAAATAAGTATTTGAAACTCATCTTGAGCTTTATCTGAAAGGTGTAATAATTTCTGTTACATATGACCAGGGACATGCAATGGGCAGGGATACATGATTTGCACTGAAAAAAGTTCCGCGCAATCTCTGCGCAATTCGCTATTTTTTTTCCCGTGCAAATCGCCTATCCCTGCATATGACAATCAGACTGCACTGTAGGAATTAGCATATGCATAGTACATGTATTTGGAGATCAACCAGCTATATCAATATTATATCAATTGTTACAAGAATTTTGGAGTTATGAAATATGTTTGTTTCCTGTTTATCTTTTTAGGTCCATGCGATAATCCAAATGAATTCCGGTGTGTAAATCAGCGTTGTGTTGATGGATATTATCGGTGCGATGGAAACAATGATTGCGGTGACAACAGTGATGAGGATAACTGTAAGTAACATAATACTTCAAGGCGACGAAAAAAAGAAACCCTGTTCTACGGGTGGGCGGACCATTCAAGTAGGGTCGGTCGGTCGGCCTTTTCTTTCTTTTTTTTTTTTTTTTTTTTTTGGAAATGACCCAAAAAAAATCACCAAAATCTGTAAATAATTTGCAATTTGAGAAAATACAAAAAAAAAATTTGTTCCTGAAATTTGGGTTGGCATTCATTTGTATAGAAATATTTTTCCCAATTTGTTCCAAATCTGGGTTGGTCGGTTTCTTTTTTCGTTTGCCTAAAAGGATGCATGTTAACCAGTCTCATTTCTTTTTTGTAAAATGTTTGTGTAATCAGGGAAAATTCTCTCTGGAATAAGCTACTTTCTATCTGCTGTATATGAAAAACTTTAGGTTAACCAGCAATTTGTATTAGTAAGTGAATTAAAAAGTTGATGAAGTGTAAGCTTTGTTACTTACATAGAAATTCTGTACTTGTAGCACTTGTGGGTAAAATGACCAAGTAAATTATTTTTGTAAAATCATTGGTAAATCATTTTGGATACTAATATGGTGAACAGTGGAAATGGCAACTATTGCATAGTTTAAGCAAGTTTTTGCCAATTTTATGCTATGATTTAATAATATAATAAAGTTAGGTTTATCTTTTTAAAAATAAAAATAACATGTTAATAACTGTACACACTGACTCACAATTTCTGCTTTGAAGACTTAAATGTTACTGACTTTGTATTACATTTTTGGGGTTGATCTTTTTTTCCTTCCAAATTGCACTAAAATAATCAACTATGATCCAAAATTGCCTGCATATTACTATTGCACTTGATTTTATAGGCATGTAGTGAACACAAATTGATTCATCACTATTTTTCTGGTACACATTTTTGGCATCTAATTTATCTCTTTATTTCCTCTTCGCAACCAGGTTTGAATATTGACCTTTTCACAAGGTCATCCATTGAGGTGTCGTTCCCAGTCCTACCTGCTGCCGCCTCATATATAATCACAATAGAGAAACCTGGTGGTGAGGAGGACCAGATAGCACTACCTCCGTTTGGAGCAGTAGATGGCATAATCTCATACACAATTGATGACCTGGTACTAGGAGAAAGCTACATAATTACTCTATCTATCTTAGATGGAATGGGCATGGAAAGAGAGATAGCTGTGACAGATTATACTCTGAGAGGTGAGTTAGTGTAGATGTAGCGCAAGGGTTCTCAATATGTGGCCCAAGTGCCAGGTTTGGCACATAGACTTATGGTGATTAGCCCTTGAGCATATAATGTAGAGTAATGATAGGAAAACATTTCTGTCAAATGTTGAGACTTGCAAATCAAGTGATCAGATGTAAATCATTGTTACAAATCAAATTGAATCAAATTAAGTCGATTCAGAAGTGTGTGACAACACATCTATTTTCTTCATTACAAACTTTTACTAATGATGAACCCATCATTTATACTGGTCAATAAATTTATGACATTTTTAATAGTTGCAGCTACAACAACAGTTGCCACAACTACAATTTCAACCTCATCCCCAAGTGCTGGTTCCACTAGTGCAGCTACTACCAGTGCAGCTACTACCAGTGCAGCTACTACCCGTGTAGTTTCAGGTTCAACACCTTCGACCTTTGACTGTGGTGATGACAGTTTCTACTGCCCTATTGGTTATTGTATTCCATCTGTGTGGGTTTGTGATGGATATGATGATTGTCTTGATCTACAAGATGAATCCAACTGTCCTGGTAAGTGTTAAATGAAGGTTAGGCCAAAAAAAAATTGTTTGTCTCGAAGCTCTCGAGTGGTTTGAAAACAAATGCGAAATGCGATTATTTTTTTTTTATTCCTGACTTGGTATTTTTATGGTATTTTGAGAAAATAATCTGATTTTTGCCAATTTTTTCCGGAATTTTTGTATTTTTTTTTAAATAACAAAAAAATTCTGCATTTCAATCTTTTTTTCAAATCGTGCAATTTTACAAATGCGCACGCGAGCTTTGAGACAAAACCTTTTTTTTGGCCATATATATGCTGTGTAGCCCATTGTATCAAAAAGGACATGCATCCCTACAGCAATGGTGTCAAGATGCTGTTAATTGTAGTGGTGTGCACAGGATTTCATAAGTGAGGGTCATATGCTGCATTTTCTCTAACCTAAGAAAAAAACGAAGCAGTATTTGTGAAGCCATATAGTGATCGCCTTAATGGATGGGATCCAGGAACCTGCCTTAAAAACCTGCTAGGGTCCCTGGATTTGAGCTTTTTAAAATCTTAAAAGTTGCCTATTTTGAGGGGTAAATGGGGTCAATTTTGTATGTAGTTTGGGAATACAACTGCAGGGTAACCAGAGCATTAAAAGATAATGTCGTCTGAATTTTACAAATGACATTTTGGATGCCTCAGTGTTCAATCAGAAAGCAAATCATACAATCCTTTCATTCTGTTATGATTAAAAGCTCAGGCCTCACCTAGGTTTCATTATCATTGAGGTATAGGACTTTTTATTTTTTTGGAGGAGAGCAGGTAGGGCAACTACTTGATTATATTTTTACATGTTCATACTACATACTCTGAAAATTTTAGAAAATTCGCACAAGTCCGTTTAATTTAAATCACATTTTTGTTCCTAAAATGGGGGTTATAGCGCCCTCACCGGGCACTCTCTCCATAGGGCTACATGTAAAGACCAGATATAGGCAAATGGCCCTAAAATAAAAAGCGGACTCGTCTGAATTTCCTCAAATTTTGCATACGATGTAGATTTAACATCTGGAATGATATGCAAGTGATGTCGTTGCTGCTCTTCTAAATTCATTTTTAAAATGTCCGCCCCAGACCAAGGTGCCTCTTTATTCCATTTCCTTTTTTTCTACCCTGTTATTTTTTTCCAAACTCCACCGCACAAAAAAGCACATGTCTGACATTGGCAGATACAAAAATAGCCTAAGTTGCAAATCTCTATAAAATTCTTCATCTTGAACACAGTGAGCTGTGTGTGCATATACCCTTCCATATTCTTGTTAAAAAGCTTGTCCCATAGTTTGATAAAAACATTAAAAGTAAAAAAAAAAAAGTTTTAAAAGAACAAACACATTTCACATTAGATTTTCAACTTGGGAAGGGCTTTGAGACAAACTATTAAGCAGTTTCCAACAGCTAGTTTTGAACTTGTGTAGTTTAATAACTTGTAACAATAATTCTTGTTGATTTCTAAATTTGCAGGAACCTGCAAAGACGACGAGTTTGAATGCAATAGTAATGCCTGTGTGTATCAAGAATGGGTATGTGATGGCTTCCCTGATTGCTGGGATAGCACAGATGAACTAAATTGTCCAGGTGAGATATGTCAACTCATCTACACAAAGTGTCACAGAAAGAGTGAAATAGACAAGCATCTATTATTGATGCATTGGCAATGGAGAACTGTGTGCTATCATTTGCTACCCCCTGGTGGAATGCAATAGGAAGCATTGAACTATATTTCTCATGGTTCTCTTAAAATAGTTCTCTTTAATCTAAAAGTATACTTCATGATCTGCTTTTCTGTGGTGAAAATACATTAGTTATTTCATTTGCCATATGAGTGAATGTTTGTTGATTAATCTACTATGATAAGTTGTACAAATTCTCTAAAATTTGAATTCGGATGTAAATTTTCAGTAAAAAAAGAAACAAAAATACTGTTTAGGCCATAATTCACATTGCCAAGTTTGGCTAACCATGAAAGTAACACTGATACTATAGCAAAACCTTTTCATATCATTACTATTTGAAGAATTTGGGAAAGAACCGCAATCATTTCAGTTTTAGGAAAATGTTTGCAAATTTGAATATTAATACCTTGCTGTCATTTAGGAAAGGTGAATGTGAGCTAAGACATTTAAGTTTTGTTGAGTCAATGGATCATCGGGATGAGAACAAACACATCAGTATACCTCCCATGAATCAGCAATTTTCATAAATTTTTAACATTCAGCCAATCTTGTAATATGTCTTCCATAATTTCTAAGTAGAAATCTTGACTGGAATTCATAGTATTTTTAGGAGTATGCTGTTGGTTGTCACAGGTGCAGCCGGTCTCTGTGTGAGTGGTCGAGCTTTTGTCAGATGTGTCTCTGACTTCATCAGGACATTGGGTCGGTCGTAGATATCAGGTCCTGATGAATTCAGTGACACATCTGACGAACACTCAACCACTCACACAGGGACCGGCTGCACCAGTACTGTGGTAACCGGCAGCATACTTGTAGAAATACTACTTACCCATAATATCTTGATTTCTGTTAAGTTCAATGTGATTGATTCTCATAATTTCTAGTCTGACAACATGTTTTGCATTGTTCTCTTTACAGATGTGTGTACTGATATCTGGGTGCAACCATGTTTAGATATGTTGCCCTACTCCCAGGCTCATTTCCCCAACTCTATAGTACCAGCAGATCTCCAAGCCATTCGCTTATTTATTGCCTTGGTAAATGAATT
Organism: Amphiura filiformis; assembly: GCF_039555335.1. Lineage (NCBI taxonomy): Eukaryota > Metazoa > Echinodermata > Ophiuroidea > Amphilepidida > Amphiuridae > Amphiura > Amphiura filiformis. Next base: position 31,819,437 of record NC_092630.1, on the reverse strand, counting down.
TGGATGTGCTCATCCTGATGCTGAATTCTTCTGGTGTGGAACACTGTTCCCAGAGTGTGGAGATAATAGGAGAATGCCATGTCGTGGACTATGTGAGGATGTTACATCTGCATGTATGATCACTCCAGAGTTTCAGAGAAGACTGGAATTGTTGAATCTTAGCTACAATGTGAGCTGTAGTGCGTTCCCTGAGGAGGATGGCCAGTGTCTTACAGTTTTGGATAAATTACGTAAGTTTCTGACAATAATTTTTATTTTCTATTCAAGCTGATGTATTTATCCCTGAACAATGTGTATGGAACCGGAAAGAGGTTAAATTGTTTAAAATTATAAACATAATTATGTGCCCTTGAATTTGGGCCGTTAATAGCTTTAATCTTTTCTTTCCTACCAACCTGTTGCTATGTCAGGTAAATGCCACTTAATTGTTTTAAGGGGTAACATTATTACAGGCATCTATGGCTTAAACATGATTTTAAAGTTAAAAAACTTAAAAGGGCATTTCGTGATCCACAGCCTCATCCCCAACTTTTTCAAAAAAGTTGAGATTTTTATACCACTGGAAACCTTTGGCTACATAATGTTTATGTACCAAAAATTTCTTGCAGATTAATTCCTTTAGCAAAAATATTGTCAAATTTGAATTTTGTTTTGGTATACCAGAATGAAATTACAACAGTGACCTATGGAGCAGTGTAATACACATAATCATGCATAACTCGCAAACGCAAAATCGGAATCAACTCAACTTTTGGGAATAAGCTTTTTTGTGGATATCTACTGAAAAATGTCATAAAAAGGGGATGTTAAAATCACAAAATCCTCCTTTAAGTAATCAATGTTGCATAGGCTATTTTATGTTGAAAAATTACTAAATTTTGTGTCAACATTGCTTCTCTATTTTGTATATAAGATGAGAAAGGACCAACTTTATTTCACATTTATAATATTATAAACAACAAACAAATGCAGGAGATGCTCAAGAGTCCTGACGGCCTGAAATGAACACCACCTTTACATTTAGAACAAAATTACACAACATTATAATTTCTTGAAACCTGTTAATATGGACTATGAGTAACAAAATGTAGGAATTACATAATCATTTATAAGGCAAAAATAAACATGTTTGTTTCCTGTATCAGGTCAAAAAAGTCAAATGTGAAATGTGGTTTTTTATTTTTATTTTTTTTATAATCCATATCTTCAAATAAAAAAATACCTTTTTGCAAACTGGAATAGGAATTTACAGTGGGTCTCTCTGACACACACACACAAAAAATCATATTTCTTCATACATGACATGTCATATTCAAGAATATTTATGATCCCCTTTCAACCTGCAGTTTAAAAAATGTATTTAAAAAAGATGTGTGATGTTTTCTCAAGTAGTCACTATGCTCGTTTGTTGTTTAATGTGTAAATGTTTACTCCAGTAGTGTTTTATTTTATTTTTTTGCAATTTTTTCTGGGTTTATTTTGTTGTTGTTTTTTTTTGTAAGTGAAAAAAAATTCTAATGCGCAAAATAAGCCATCAAAAACATAATGCCCGCTACAGGAAACAAACTTCTTTTTTTCCCCCTAAGTAATCATATATAGGCCTATATACATTACATATACATGAAAATTACATTTGTAAGACTCATAGGGTTAAGGCCAAAAAATAAAATAAAGTCTGTCTCAGACACTTCGGGGCTTTGCTATGTGAACTCCAATTAACGCTTAGCGCTACGTGTTGGCTATAAATTTCAGTGTTTTTGTGGTTTTTTAACCATATGTGACCAGCTCCAACAAAACCTGGAACAGGTCGCTAGACATGTTTTTGAGTTACAGGCCTTTAAAGATGATATTCCCATAAAAAATCAAATTTTAGAATTCTTTATTTCATGGTATTTGACTGTGGGACTAAGTGGACTTTCAAATCCTTGAAAATACTAAAAAGAGGCTTATTTAATCAATAAATTACAGTTGAACTATGATAATCCCTATTCAATCCTGTGTAAGGCAGGAAACTAATTGACCCATTACTCAGAGTAGCAATTTGGTAAAAATATGAAGGTATCATTTACAAAATTATCCATATCTTGAAAAGTATTGATGTTTTTATATAATTTTGGTATCATTTTATATAAACACATCAAAAGAAATAAGTCCCCCTCTGAACATGTCGTTATAACATTGTAAAATTTTCAGAGGGGGACTTATTTCTTTTGATGTGTTTATATTGTCAAGTGCTTACATTTTTATTCAAATCATGAAATATCAAGTGTTGTTTTTTTGTACACATTTCGCCATGATTGTAAAAGAGACAAACAAAACTATTCATTGTTTATGTATATTACTATGTTTCTGTTTTTGAATATCACAAAGTACATAAACATTGTGCCTTGACTGTAAAAAAAAACAATATTGCATAGTAACATGTAAAAAACAAAAACAATGGTCATGCTCATGTCATAATCTATTAATAATGATTTCAAAATATGCACAAAGTCAATACATTTTGAAATCATTAATAGATTTTATTTTAAATCAACCATGAATGATCATAGCATTTAGCTCTAGGTCCAGGGACACTCAAAAATTGATAAAAATAAATAAATACAATGTGTTTTAATGAGAAAATTACTTTTGGCAACTTGTGGGTCAATGCCTCAAACATCCTTGAAATTGTGCCCACGTAAAAACAAAGAATTGAAAATTTTATTTCACATCTTATTGTTTTCTATTGTAAAATATTGTATAGATCTTTTTGCCCTGCTTCACACTTAAATTAGATTCTTTTGCCCTGAGCGCAAATATTTTCCCCGTATATTTCAAAAGAGCAGGTCTTTTGCCTTCAATTAGCAAAGCTGGTGGAGCACCCCACACATAAAATCAAAATCAATTTTACCAATATCCAATTCATTTCGCTTGATCGCAGAAATTATGTTTACAGGTCCCAAAAGGATGTCAACACACAAGGACAGTCAAGGGACTTGAGTCTTTACTCATATGTGATGCGACCGAGCAAAATCAATCAGAAGTCAGATATATTGATTTTTACATATAGCCAAACAAAAACATTTATTTCTTTTGTTGCATATTATTTTGGAAACACTTCAATTACTCATATCTTTGCAACTATATGTTTAATTTCAATGAGGTTTTCTGCAAAATGTAACTTTGCAAATGCTTTATACAATCATGTAAAAAACTGAAAATTGAATATGCCCGACTTCAAACTTGATTTTGCTTGATCACACCACATATGTCTTCAGAACAGAGAGATTATTTTCCAACATTTTGTTTTATAGAGAAGCTTAAATCTGATCTGTAATCAATTAAAATAAATTACTTGACATTATTGACTGAATTTTATAATTGCAACTGTTTATTTAGTTTTGCTTATCAAATGTTGGAGGATATCAATATTAAACATGGCTTATTTATAAATATATGTATTTTCTCCTTATGTACATCACCTTTGCTCAGACAAAACACAAAGTTGCTTTGTGCCCTTGATTTAGATTCTTAAAGTATTTTGTTTTCATAGTATTGAGGTATTGTGGGTGTAGGCAAACAAATTAACAGTCCAAAAATGTGTACTTAAATACATAAGTGTGTGTATAATACTTGCTTAAGTCATTGGCATTCCTCAACAATAATCTCTTCACATATCAGCATGTTTTGTTGGCTCTTTGTAGGTCTTAAATAATACTGAACTTTCGACAGTTTGGTTAGGAATGCATTTTATCATGCATAATTGAAATTGGATTAATTTATGTTTATTGCGCAGTTGTTGTAATATGTTTTAGGCAAGTGGCATGGCAAATTTTAAATATGATTCTGGTTCCTTATTTTCACCATGATTATGTACTCCTGGATAAACGAAAGACATTTTTCATGAACCTTCCATTGGGTTAGGTATATGAAGTAATTTCAAAAGGGATGTCAAAATGTGAAAATGTGAAGTTGGTTTTTTTTTTTAGTATTTTTTCCAACAAATTAAGTTCTCATTTTCATCAGACATACTACTTACCTTACTCTACCGGTTTTTTTGAAGTTATTAATGTGAAGTTATTACTGATATCTTTAGTTTATTCCAAATTGATTTTTTCACCTTAAAAGATTGTTCATTGCAGGGCTTGTGCTTTATTTCAAAACTTTCAGGTGCCTCATAACATTTTCTACTGGCCTTGTGCTGGCAAAATGTACAAGCAAATTATTATGAAGTAAACAGCATTACTCCCTTCAGTATTACCATATGCTAATGTCAACAGTCTTCAATAGCAACATCAATACTACAGAGGGATTGGGAAAATATAAAAAGGTAAAGGAGTCAAACCTGCATTTTTTACAGGACGGAGTGGCCATCTCTCTTTCATTAGCAATTAGGCCAGGCTCCAACATGAAATGTTGCTGAGGGGGATCGCCACACCTCCCCCACAGTGAGTCTGTTACCTTCCCAGCATTTAAGAATGCCAGTACCCTTTTATACTCCTGGGTGGAGAGGAGTAATCGAGATAAAGTACCTTACTCAAGTGCACCACACGATAGCATTGCCTGGGCTCGAACCTGCAACCTTCCGATTATGAGTCGAAGTCCGTTCCGCTCGGCCACCATGCTCCCTAAAAATATGACAATATAGCAATAACAGCATGTTGTTGAACATATATGTATGCAATTGTATGCAAATTATTGGGAAAACATGCGCATGAAGTAAACACCATTACTCCCTTCAGCATACATACATAATCAGTGAACTTTGAAACTGATTGATTTTGTGAGGATTTTCAAGGATTTCTGGAAACAATACTCATGTTATTGGGGTGATTGGGGGAGATTATTAATGCATGAGCGAATATATGTGCATTCACATTCTAGCAGGCAGCCACTGACAACAGTATAGGACATCGTACAACCATGGTACAACAGGTCCTCTGCATTTTCAGGTGGCACCAGCACCAAATTTGAGCCCTTGGGCATGGCCTATGACATCATTAATAAAATGGTAGAATTTTCAGACACCCATGTAATATTCTACTTACCCCCTGAGGAAAGTCCATACCGGTACCAAATTTGGTGCTTTTTTATCCAGAAGTGCATGGTTATTAGGGTTATTGAGAGCATGATGTCTTGGACACTCTGTAATATTGTTTCGTTATTACATGTTGGTTTACATTTTTTTTGTACATTTGATGCTTTAGAAATCTCTTGTCATATTAGCAGGCCCGTAGCCAGGATTTTTTGTGGGGGTGCTGATTTTGAAAAAGTGGACTATTTTCCAGGCGGGGGGATTTCTGTGAAAAGTGGACTTTCTTCCCAAATGTAGACTTTTTTGACCAAAAAAGCTTTTAAAAATCAAATTTTTTGGCTCGCTACGCTTGCAAATTCTTAATATTTTGGACTTTTTGTATACTTTTGCTACGGGCCTGCATATTAGTAGTAGAATTTGTAAAGTATTTCAAGGTATATTGTCTGAAGTGTTTACCTTTTTAATGCAAGTGGGTGATGAGTTAATGGGGCAAGAAATCTCCTTTCAAAGAAATCTCCTTTCAAAGAAATCTCCTTTCAATGTTATATCTTGTGCATATTTTCATATTTATTGTTATTTACCATTTGAGCTTATAAGGCTAATGCCCAAGTGGTCACTCTGTTATTGACCAGTGTAGTGATGCTTATCAAAGCGTGAATCCTTAACATTGTTACTTAATTAAAGAGGCTTACTTTTTTATGTAACTTTTTGATGGGGGGATGTTTACTCTGTACAAATGACCATATGGGGATGGGGATGTGCTGCATACATGGGTTACAGTATCAGCTATCTGGTATATTATATAAATGACAATTTTTACAAGGTCAATTAGGGTATATAGATGGGTTTTCACATTTTCTCAAATATTTTGGACAAATTTTGCCTAGTAGCCAAACTTTTTGAAATTTGCCAAAACTTTGGTAATATCTGTGCCCAGGTGTTTAAAGTTTGTTTAAAGTTAACAGTATTGTAGGCTTATGATACAAATGGGTGCAATATTCTTTGACATGTTTTGATTCTCAGAAGCACTTACTACCAAAACCAAACTGTACAGGATGGTGTAAACTGCAAAGGAATCGGTGTCACACTTGTCAAAAATGCACTTTCAAATCAATATCAAGGTGTTTTCCTCTTCACTGCATCTGTAAAGGAGATTTAGAAAAAGGAAGTGCATAAAAATATGATACAGGGTTTCAAACCTTAATACTATTGGATCAGCTCTGTTTGTTTTTATAATTGGCCCAGTATGCAGATCTTGCGGATAAATATTTAAAAAAACATTACCTAAGACAGGAAACCTAATCATTGGGGCATAAAAATAATCAATAATTATAAAATTAGATTTATTGACATGTTTTCTTATGCTTCTTATTGTAACGGGCTTGTAGTTTTTAGCCAGTAAATATGTAGGTATCAATGCGAAAGGAGCAAATTAAAATTTGTTGGTGTGAAAGGCGCTATCAGCAATGGATTACATCACAATTTCTTACCTTACTTTGCTTTGTTTTTCCGCAGCCACAGCATCACCTCCTGAGCCTATCCCAGGTATGTGTGTTTTATTTAATCAAAGTAACAAACAGACTTAAGTTACATTACTATGTTGTAATGATTTTTGTGTATTTGTTTTAGTGCTTTCCAATTTGTTTGTTGAGCAGAATTCCAATCTGCTGTAGACTTTGTTATTATTGATTACATTTCACCCTATTAAGCCACCCCTGCTTTGTATAATATATTCTATCAATATCTGCCTATTTGTTCTCTCTTGTTGAACAAATATTGTTTCTGTTTTTGTATAATTCAATATTACCTTGAATTGGAGAATTTAACAAGTGATTGGATTAGCAGCTCTGGCCATTTAAAAGGGAAACATCGTTTGAACTGGAGTGATTGACCTGAACTGGAATACACAGCAAGATGTATAATATTTACTACTACATTATCTCACGCTTGTTATCTTTTACATCTCTTACCTCTGTAGATGGATGTGAAAATATCATCTTCACGCCATGCTTGGATCTTTTACCATACAGGTAAGTGCCTTAAAACTTTAAATGCTTAATCACTTAATGCTCTGCATGCTAGCCATAGCCTTCAACATAAAAAGTCCAAGTTTATAGATATTTTCTCAAAATATCAAGAGCTATCTTAAGAACCACTGAACCAATACTAGACCTGTTTGTACTAAGTTGAACACATTTGTCATACTGATTCCAAATTTGATCATGACAAAAAACAATTCTGAAATTATTGAAAAATTTTAACAAAATTTTGAAGCTTGTCGTATGCATCCACATGGAAAGAGTTAAGTTACGTCTTATTTGCAATGATGTTGGGCATTTGTTGCTGCTGTTGCAGCTTTTTTTTATTTTTCATGATGTAAGCCAATTAAATCTGTTGCTGCTGCTCTTTCTGCTACTTTATGTTATAATCTAGTATTATGATATCTCATTCATATTTTCCTGGATATGATTATGCCTATGTTCGCAAGATGGCATGGAAACTGGCACCCAAGGGGGTCACTGGTCATTGACAAGGGGGTATCATGCGTGACCACAAAGTTTCAAAAAGCACCAAAACAATTATTTGTGAGGTCTAAAAATGCATCCCCTAAACAACTATGAAAAGTGCAATATCCTACCCTAATCAAGTATTGACATTATATTTTACCCCCATTTGAAGCAAATAAATCAGTAATTTTTTTGTTTTTGTCTGTAAAACCCTAAGCTTTATAACAACTGGGAAAACACAAAATAATTAAAAGTTCATTACTTTTAACCTTTATTCTATACATTTGTCTCAAAGGACCCAAAACATTGTGTTTGTTGTGCAAGGCATACCCTTTTTCTTAAATTTCCTTCTTTTAGATACATAATAATTTATGTATAGTGCCTGCTCATGAAAAAGACACTTTTTATGTGAATCATTGGTCACAAATGATACCCCCTGGTCAATGACCAGTGCCGCCCTCCCCCCGAACTGGCACTACAGGCAGCCCTGTTATATTGATTTTTCAAAGTAAAATGCTATTACCAATGCAATGCATCTGAAGGTCCAGGGAAATTAATGAGGTGTCACATGAGCTGGAATAGATAATAGAAATAATGGCTGTTGCTGTTATTGTTGTTTATATTGATTACTTTTCGTAGAAATAGCAGTGTTATTTTTGTTTTTTAGTAGTAACTGTATTTTTACCTTAATTCATTGCACTTAAAGTTTGTATATGTGACACGATCTGGTCCATGGGGGCCAAAGGAGGCATTTTTGAAAATTGAGTTACTGTAATTAGTACATAATGCATGCAATAGGCTATAATTCACTGAAAACACCAAAGGTCTAGCATACTTGGTTCTAAAGTTATGAAGTTTTTTGATGTCCATTTTCTTAAGTATTTTATTGTTTTTACTCCATATTTTTACCTTTATCTCGGTTTCAAATTTACCGCCTTTGGCCCCCATGGACCAGATCATGTCACATATGCAAAAAACATATTTTTGGTAAATAAATATATTTTAGGTAAATAAATATATTTGAATGAAAAGGCAACAAAATATAATGTAGGTAAAAAAAAAATATGTCCAGTATGTAGCAATGTCATTTATGTAAATGTTCTTGAGTTAAGATCAAACAAACAAAATTGCAGGTCAAATTTTTTGGGAGCATGCCCTTAAAGGGGTACTTCATGATCCAATGCCTCCCAACTTTTACTCAAAAAAGGTGTAATATTTTTAACATCAGACACCTAAGACTACATAATATTTGTGTGCGTAACCATTCTTGCAGATTCAGTTGTGTGATAAAGACATCATCCAATTAGTATTTTCTGTATGTCAGACAGAAATTACAACACGGTGGAGTTGCAAATTCAATGTTCGAATCAAGTGAAATTTTGGAAATAAGCCATTTTCGCAGATATCTATTGAAGCATGAAGTGGTCCTTTATGTGCATGCTCCAAAAAATATTTGACCTGCAAATAGTTTTGTTTGATTTTAACTCAAGGACATTTACATAAATGACATTGACCCTGTTCACATTAGAAAATTTCTTCATTCGACGAAGATAAGTTAATCTTGATTGACTAATTAAGCATTGCACTGTACACATTTTATAAAAATTAACGAAGCTCGAACGAAGCTATTAACGCCCAGCTATTATTAAAGCTGGCGAAGCTCACTTATCACATGATCACTTTCCTTCGTTGAACGAAGCGAGCGTACACATTACAAAATTAGCTTTGTCAAACGAAGTATTCCTTCGTCGAAACAACCTTTTTAACTTCGTTGAACGAAGCAATTTTAATCTTTGTCGAAGGAAGAAAAGTGCGTACACATTAGGAAAAAACGATTTGTAATCTTCGTTCGAGGTTCGTCGAAAGAAGAAAATTGTCTAATGTGAACAGGGTCATTGTTACATGCTGGACATAATACATGCAATAATTTATTATGGGAGGTCACAAGTTCAATGTCCAAATCAAGTGAAATTTTGGAAATAAGCTATTTTTGTGGATATCTATTGAACCATAACCTAAAAAGAGGATGCTTAAATCATGAAATGCCCCTTTAAAGATGCTTTGGATATTTTGTTTCACAAAAGTACATGTACTACAAACTTTAAAGAAATTGAAATTATTTGAAGTATATGTCAGCTTGTCCCCTTAAACAAATATTTTGATTTTGAGTTTTGCTTTTGCAAAGATGTGAAGTAGTAGTAACTGGTCATAAGTAGAGAAAACCTGTTATAAGTAGTTTGTTATTATACCATCAGCATCACCTCCTTTACAACGTTTCTTGGCATCTGGCATTATTTTTTTTTCACCCAATACAACTTACCATCAAATTAAAACTATAACCTTAGTGGCTTTTTTAAAGAATTTAAATTAAAAAGCCAAGTTTATGTTAATTTTTCTTCCTCATTTAGACCTCTTTGTCTTCCTGTCTTCCTTATCTAGACCTCTTTGTCTTCCTTATTTGGACATCTCTGTCTTCCTTATTTAGACCTCTTTGTCTTCCTTATTTGGACATCTCTGTCTTCCTTATTTAGACCTCTTTGTCTTCCTTATTTGGACATCTCTGTCTTCCTTATTTAGACCTCTTTGTCTTCCTTATTTGGACATCTCTGTCTTCCTTATTTAGACCTCTTTGTCTTCCTTATTTGGACATCTCTGTCTTCCTTATTTAGAACTCTTTGTCTTCCTTATTTGGACATCTCTGTCTTCCTTATTTAGACCTCTTTGTCTTCCTTATTTGGACATCTCTGTCTTCCTTATTTAGACCTCTTTGTCTTCCTTATTTGGACATCTCTGTCTTCCTTATTTAGACCTCTTTGTCTTCCTTATTTGGACATCTCTGTCTTCCTTATTTAGAACTCTTTGTCTTCCTTATTTGGACATCTCTGTCTTCCTTATTTAGACCTCTTTGTCTTCCTTATTTGGACATCTCTGTCTTCCTTATTTAGACCTCTTTGTCTTCCTTATTTGGACATCTCTGTCTTCCTTATTTAGAACTCTTTGTCTTCCTTATTTGGACATCTCTGTCTTCCTTATTTAGACCTCTTTGTCTTCCTTATTTGGACATCTCTGTCTTCCTTATTTAGACAGCTTTGTCACATTTTGATATATCCTAAAAAAGTGCACTTTCGTATGAATTTGGTGGTACTTCCTTTTTAATTTATGATATGAATAAGGTGTTGCTATGGCAATTGCTGTAAATCATTATCAGTTAATTACATTAATGTGTGTGTGTTTTTAATTTGTGAACAGAACTTCTTATTTGGAGCAGCCTACATCCCAGCGAGTTGCAGCTCAACAGTGGATAAGTAGTCAAGCATTCTATGAGTGTCATCCCGATGCAGCCTTACATATGTGTTCCATCATGTACCCACCATGTCCTACACAAGAGCCAGGTTTACCAGCATGTAGAGAAATGTGCCAGGCAGTTATAGATGATTGTTCAGATGAATTCTATGATTTTAGTGCTACACCATGGCCGGGGAATTGTACTGGGTTACCCAGCACAAATTGCATCAGTTTTAATGGAGGTAGGTTTATTGTCCATGATGAGCAGCGGGAGGGGGTGGGCACCAGCCCCACCACTGGCTACATCACTACCAAACTTGATGTGAAAATTATACTCGCTTACCCAGCATAATAGTTTTATAGGTTGTTCTGTCAAACATATGTGTACTACATACAGAGAAATGTTAGTGTCATTTGTGATCTTTAAAATGATTATGCTCACACAAGATTACTATAATATTCAAATGTTATATCATGAAAGTATATGTGGGCCCTTGTGGAAGGGGACGTCCATCAACATGTTGGACAGATGATGTGAAGAATGTTTCATAACACGGAATGTATGGTGCAACATGTTTGGCTTTTGAGAGAAGTAGATGGCATACTCATGTGAAGACCACAGCAGGGCAGTCCTGCGCCATCTGACCCAGAGAGAGAGGGAGAGAGCATGAAAGTTGGTTAGGTTGTGCAAATTTGTGGCCTTGCACAAGTAATATATTAAGCAATCATTCGCAAAACATTCTTTGCATATTTCAAACAGCTTAAATATGTATATGTCAAATTTGACAAGTGCATTGTAATGGTGGCACTGGGGCAGTTGGTTAGAATGGAAGCTAGGGATTTATTAATTTAATTTGCTTGTAGTTTAGATTAAATACTACCAGGTATGTAGCAACCTCCCTGATTAAACCATTATGGTTTATTTACAAATATTACTTACACGTGTGCTATATGAAAAGACAGAGTGAAGTTTCTTCTGAATATAGACCTAGGCCTATATTATGGATAGACTTCATATTTAGGAAAGCATCATGGCAATATAGAGGGTCAAATAGAACAATTGTGACATGGTAATAATAATATATCAAAAATAGGAAAAGAAATGTTTCTGAGCATATTTTCATTCATAGTTTGATGGTAAAGCCTTCTCTGTTGCAGGCCCATCACTTTGGAACTCACTTCCGCAGCATGTAAGAAATGCCGGCTCAATTGCAGTTTTCAAAAACTCTTGAAAACTCATTTGTTTTAATCTGAATTTGTATTTTTGCTTTGTATTATATTTCATGTGGTATTATTTGTTGTATTTTGTATGGCGCCTTGATCATACTGGATATTGCGCCTTATAAGTATTTAATATGTGTATGTATGTATGTAATATAAAAAACAACAATTTTTATCACAATCTATAATATCAAAAGAACACTTGAGCATTTAGCTAGGAGGTGCACTTTGAAACCTTCCTTTTATAAATCATCAGTTCAACCAATCTAGCTCCAGACAGTTGTTGGTATCCCAAAATCTATTCTAAAATTGTCTACAATATTCAGTTGGAATTTCAAATTTGAACAGGAAAAATCCCAATTAGTTGAACATGTGAACTGAAATTGAGATAATAGTGCAATCTTCCACAGGGGGAATGAATTTTAAATGGAATTGCATATAGTATCTATTATTCTTTCTGTCATATGTCTCACATCTTCAAATTTGGTACTGGCCACAAAACAGAATACAAAGATTAAGGTCCACCAGAAAAGAACAGGAGGCTTAGCCATGAAAATGTTGTTTTAATATAATAATATGAAATTGAACAATAACAATACTGTATTTCTAACCATTCACTATATATCATACAGACAAGACAAGTAATAAACAGAAAATAGTGTTTTCAGTAATTGATTCTCATTTTCTTTTAATACAACAAATCCATAAAATGTGCAATATGTATTCAAGGTCTTGTATAGTATTCAGGTCAGTAGGCAGGTATTGAATACTGTTTGTTCAAATCAAATATTAGGATTTTAGGTTACAGTCTAATCTGCTGTAATCCCCCAGTAGACTGGTATGAAATGGATCTGCTTGTAAAATAGCTACCAGCCTGGAATATGGGCATGCAAGATGGCCATTCAAGTAATATATTGTACATTTATGACACACAAAAACAACTGGCAAGTTTCAGTCCCATTGGTGTGACCCACCAGATAAACAAACTACTGCATGTAGAGCTGACAAAAATACTAAAAGTCACTATTTAGTATTGCTATAGTCAAAATATTAAATTCTCGATCATGAGAGCCAACTTGGGTACGCACAGTTATTTGCGTCGAGCGTACTATGCAAAGACCGGCGCTTATGGTACAAACACAGCTTTTGAGAATTGACCAATCCCACAGTCGTTGCTAGGCAAGGTCAAGGTTCGGTCATGCAGATCGTGTTATTCTATGAAAAGTACGCTGACGCAGAAGGTACATCCTCTCATGATCGAGAATTTGTTATTTTGCCTATACAATTAATTATATGGATGATATGGTTGAGATATAATCCCAAGATGTCAGGTGGATTGTTCCATTATAGAGCTGTTACGCAAGTGAAATGGGACAATGTACCTCTGAGTGATTGATTGTACCTCTACATACATATTATATGAATCTTACACAGTTAAAGTAATAATGTGTGATTTGCATAAAGAATAGATTCCTATTTAAATGTTTGTGTTCACTGATCACATTATCCCCTTTTAATCTCGAGCCAAACAAATGAGGTATAACGAAGAAAATTGTGATTTCATTCCAGCGAGTACTACGCTTGCCGATCGTAACATTAATACTACACGGAGCATTGTGCTCGACGTGTGTACACATAAGCTGACATCCACATGAGATGTTAGCAAGCAGTCGATCGATGAACTCTGAATAAAATTGATGGCGTCGCTGTGAAGCAAAGCACACATTATGGCTTTAATACATGTTTTATATCACTCACACATGAATATAACACCAAGTTTTTTTATGACACAACTAAATCATCAGATCTTGGAAGTAATATACCCCAATTCACACAATAAAGCAGCATCTTCCCTGATTTGCATTCATTGTCTAACCAAGGATGGTGGCTGGGTCGTATTATATTGCCATGCATAAGAGTCTTTTGGGCAGCAAAAACTATCAAAACACATCATGATTAAAAACGATCAAAACACATCATGATTATTTTTCAATGGTGTGGGTGATTGTAAAAATATTGAATATATACATTTTATGTATGAGTTATATTCTCAAACTTTTTTCATTTATTTCCTATTTTCAGAGATAATCAGAGCTGCAAATCCTACAGCACCAGTTACCGTGGAAATAGCAACATCAGGTTTGGCTACCACATCCTCCCCAGCCTCCCTTCCTCCTTCCGACAACCCACCTGTAGACTACACCTGTGTATCATCCAAGTTACCAGAAATCTGTATACGTGAAGGGTTACTTCCATACACCAATTTCATGTTCCCTAATACATATAGCGATACTCCTGAGGGGGCAGGCGACATCTTCAGTGTGTTTGTCAGACCGGTTCTGAATTGTCCACAGCTTGACGCTACCATATGGCTCTGTCTGGCCCTCTTTCCAGCATGCCCATATTCAGATGGGAAGCCAATGTGCATGGAATTTTGCAATGGAATAGAGAACTCTTGCAGTAGATATTTTGAAGGCAATCTGGTTGATCTGATTGATTGCAGTGTCTACCCAGACACAGACTGTGTGACTTTTGGTGGTAGTAAGTAGTATCCAGTTTGGAATCCAATTTGTTAAGATTATTGTTCAATTTTTGCACACCTCCAGAGTTTGTTTAATCAAAAGATAGTCAAATTTAATGTTCTGATTGATCACACTGCATGTCAACTTCTCAATTTCCTAAAACCTTTTGATCATAATTGTATTCATTCATTCATTTATTCATTCATTCATTATTATTATTTGCTCATTTATTATTAATATTATTAATATTAACCTTTATTTCCATAATCAAAATTCAAGCTTATACACCAATATAGCTGATATCTATAGACCGTTCATATAATTGCCATACTTCAGATGTAAATGGGACATTGATAATCATGTGATTATAATAAGCAAAACCCAAGTTTAAAAGAATATCACATGTTTTTGAATCATTTGAATTTGATGTCCTTTTTGACCTTGGCTTTGTTTGTTATAATCACATGGTTATCAATGTCAAGGCTATTTACCCAATCTATGGCTGAAGGATGCCAATTAGAAGAATATGGTATATAATTGAAGATGCATCTCTTACTTTTAAAGATGGCAAATATTAGGAAGCTATCTAGGCCTATATATTAATTCTCTTCACGCGGGTGTCGACTGCAGACAACATTTTTCAAAAAATATTTAAAAATTCACAAATTTCAGAAATGTAAATTTTCATGACCATATTTGGCATCAGTATGAAAGATGCATTAAAATGAGTACAAACAAGCTTAGTATTGGTTCAGTAGTTCTTAAGATAGCTCTTGATATTTTGAGAAAATATTTCAAAACTTGAACTTTTTCCGTTGAAGCGCATGGCTAGCACACAGAGCATTAACTCTCACCTCATCTAAACAGTGGACTCTACCCAAATTCCTCTTCCTTGCTTCTTTTATTGTCTATGTACTATCCTTGAAGTCTGTTATATCATGGCATCATATGTAGTATCCTGAAGTCTGCCAAATCATAGCACCATATGTAGTAGTATCCTGAAGTCTGCCAAATCATTGCACTGTATATAGTATCCTTGAAGTCTAGAAAGTCATTACAATTTTTGTACATTGTATCTATTTCTTTCACTTTGTACATTTTCTCTCCTTTTTTTGTTCCTTCTCTGCCTTCCGATAACAAAAAACAATGGTCCTTGTTGGGGTTAATCCCGGGGACTGCTCTATAATCCGACGCTTCTATAATCCGAAGGTTCTTTAGTCCGAAGGTTCGCTAGTCCGAACATGTGTTCATAGCATTCACTAGTCCGAATTTTAAAAGAGGTTCTCTAGTCCGAAAAAAAAAAAAAAGAGGTTCTTTATTCCGACGGTTCTTTATTTGAAGGTTCTATAGTTCAATTTTAAAAAGGTTCTCTAATCCGAATATTAAAAGAGGTTCTTTAATCCGAATTTTAAAACGGTACTCTAGTCCGAATATGAAAATAGGCTCTTTAGTCCGAATTTTAAAAAGGGTTCTATAGTCCGAAATTGCAAAAGGGTTCTATAGTCCGAAACGGATACCGTGTTCTTTAGTCCGAATCAGTAAAAAGGCTCTATAGTCCGAATTTTTGTATAACATTAACATTTACTGCACCCTCTAGCTAGATAATAGCAGAGTTTATGGTTAACGGATGACGTTACTTTTAGCACCCCTCGCACCCCCTCATCAAAAACAAATCCTGCGTACGCGCCTGATATCCCCCAACTTACTGTAAACAAAGATCCTAAAAATACGATATTTGCTCCAAAACTGTTGACATATTTTTACACCATGGAACGAAAATATAAAGAAACCTGAAGAAGTACAAAAAAATACACACAAAAAAAATAGAACAAAAGAAGGAAAGACACAATGAAAGAAAATAAATGAAAGAACAATGAAACAACTGAATAAAGACTAAAAGGAAGTCCAAATGAAAGAACAATGAATACAAAGATAATGAACAAAATAATGAACATTACAGAAAGAACAAGGAGAAGAAAGAAAGAATGTAATAAGGAGAAGAAAGAAAGAATGTAATAAGGTCTAGAAATTAGAATATAGAACCAAAAAAAATGAGAAAGGGATTTTAAGAAAGAGCTAATGAAAAAAATATCGAATCGAAATCAAGAATGAACAAATGAATGATGATTTGACAGTGAAACAAATGATGAAAATAAAATTCGGACTATAGAACCTCTTTACCAATTCGGACTAAAGAACACGGTATCCGTTTGGGACTATAGAACCCTTTTGCAATTTCGGACTATAGAACCTTTTTTTAAATTCGGACTATAGAGCCAAGCTCCATATTCGGACTGTAGAACCCTTTTTAAAATTCGGACTATAGAGCCTATTTTCATATTCGGACTAAAGAACCGTTTTAAAAATTCGGACTATAGAACCTTCAAATAAAGAACCGTCGGATTAAAGAACCTTCGGACTAAAGAACCGTCGGAATAAAGAACCGTTGGACTATAGAGCTTCCACCTTAATCCCTGCGCAAGTGAAAAACTACAACCATGGCTAGTATAGGAACACAAGCAGTAAATCCTGGGGATAGTCATAAACACTTACTGTATAGAACAAATTATCTGCAAATTATGGGTTTTTTTAAATATAAATTAGTTTGACCATTTGGTTGAGCCATGGAAATACCATGGTTAAGGGATCCAGAATGAGCGTTTATGGCGTTTCGACAGTATTTTTTGTGGGACATGAGAGCACCTCAGACATATCGAATTGCATTCTGAATACTGAAGCATGTCTTTCTGATATCAAATAATTTTCATTTTTGAAATTCACGATATAATACAAATTTTATGACAAATTATTAAAATTTGATATTTTTCAAATTTTTGATATATAACAGTCCTCGAAATGAATTTTATAAATCTAATGATATATTCTTAAAGTGTATGTAGCGGGGAGGAAAAGCCGACGATCAATTGAAAATTTTGACCTTTTATATTGAAGATATGGATTTTTTCCCCAAAAAGACCTTTTTTTTTTTTGTTGGTGTTTCGGGAAAAAAATCCATATCTTCAATATAAAAGGTCAAAATTTTCAATTGATCGTCGGCTTTTCCTCCCAGCTACATACACTTTAAGTATAAATCATCAGATTTATAAAGTTTACTTCAAGTACTGTTAAATTAAAATATCAATTTTTAATGATTTGCCATAAAATGTGTATTACATTGCTAATTTCAAAAATCAAAATTATTTGATATCAGAAGGACATTCTTCGTATTCAGAATGCAATTGGATATGTCTGATGTGCTCTAATGTCCCCCAAAAAATACTGTCCAAACGTTCATACCCCATCCCTTAAGCAGGTAGACACAATTTCTGATTGTTCTTCTAATTTTGTTTGGCATATTTTATATTTGCACAAAAATGTCCTTGTAACTTTTTACACATGCCTCTTGATGCTGTCTGTCTTTGGTTCTACCAAATTTTAGGATGAGGAAGCTCTCTCCTTTATTATAAAATGTTTAATTTTAGCACTTTAAAGCTTTGTGCAAACATATTTGGGTAGTTATCTTCAAATGCTGAATGTTTTTACTTTACTTGCTTTCAGGAATCATTCCTAGTGAGATAATTGGACCTACCCAACCACCAATAAGGACACCTAAAGCTTCAGAATTTCCCATCACTCAAGTGGCTTCAACTCTGCCACCAGATACTTCAGAAGAGGTACCAGAGAAACCTTCCTCAAAGCCCAAGGACCCAATAACAACATTTGCCCCAGATACATCAAGACCATCAAGAAGGACAATGCTCTTCTCAACAACATTCCCAACAACATTATCATCACTGACTAACCAAACACAAACTACCCGAATGGTAACAGAGACACCTGCATCAAGTGGAACAGATGAACCTGGTCCAGTAACAGATGTACCAACATCTGTAATGATGGAAGGCTCAACATCAGTGATGCAGACAACATTGCAACCAGTAACAATGCCACCTAATCCAGGATGTCAAGAAGTTGGCCTTCCAGACATCTGTTCCAGAGAAGGTCTTCTCACATACAACAATGTCTCCTTCCCCAATGAATACAGCAGTAATTCTGTAGAAGCAGGTTTTCTGTTTTCACAATACCTGGGCAATGCTCTGAGTTGTCCACAGTTAGATGCAACTATCTGGCTTTGCTTAGCTATGTTCCCAGCATGTCCTAACTCACAAGGACGCCCTATGTGCAACCATTTCTGCCAAGGAATTCAGTCTGCTTGTAGACGACCTTTTGGAAAAGTGCTGACTGGGTTAATTGATTGTGACATCTACCCAAACAGTGACTGCATATCATACAGTGGATGTAAGTATTCTATTTTGGAATTGAGTATAAAGAAAGCAAAAAACAACTAACCATGTAAGAAACTTGAATCCACAAAAGCTGTCTCTTATCAATTGAACATTTATTATTTTTGAAGATTTCAAATTTGAGGCTAGTGGATCAAGTTAATCTTGTAGCAAAAATTTGTTGAGATTACTAGCTAGAATGCAGTGGCGTAGCTGCCGGGGTGGGGTCAGGGGGCAATTGCCTCCGCCCCTAGTGCAAGGAAAAAAAGAGGGAAAGAGAGGGGGAGAGAGGGAGAGGAGGGAAAGAGAGATGGGGAATCTATACGATATGCAATACCATACGATTATTATCAATAAGCCTGGCAAAATTGTCTATTTGCCCCCCCCAATTAGATTTAATTTATAAATTGTTTTGAACCACTGGATGAATAATGTACGCCAAGAGACGAGATTAAACTTTCATTATGCTTTTGCATTCTCGTGTAAATTTTATTAAGTGAGTTTAGTATGTAACCGGTGCTAATATTATTGGCCTTAATAATATTTTCATATGTCTTTGACTTGCAGTGAGGTAATTATATAATTATAGTTATTAATCTTGAATACAGTACATGGGTATCAAAGGGAAACTGATGTTACAAAAAAATATCTCAATAGCTTACAATATATAAGATGTTACCAACTTTTTATCTATTTCAAATGTTTTACTGATATTATATTAATATGGGGTTAAGAATTGTTCTGTTTGAATAATTTTTTCATCTTATTTGTCTTTTTTCAGCCTATGTACCTCCAGCTGTCATTGGACCAGGTAAGTATCAATAGATCAATTATTTAGGTTAGGAAATTTACTGTAAAAGTAGACATTTTCGCGAGGTTTTTATTTTTGCGAATTTCGAGAGTGGACATAAAATCGCGAAAATAAAAACTCGCAAAAATAACCTTTTGCATTAGGTTTCTATTGTATCAATATCAAAACCGCAAAATTTAATTCTCGCGCAATTGACAAAATCGCGAAAATATCTTCTCGCAAAAATATTTATACATTATTGACATGTTTTAGTTACTTTTTGCACACAATAATAAAACAATGTTATTGTAAACTCTGCATTTTGAGCCAAACTGATGAGGTTCAGTTCACTCAGCCATGAGTCATGAGGTCATGAGTATAACCCTTATGTGACCGTACATGACGAATGATCGCTGTTTATACCCTCGGCTCACGCCTCGGGCATAAACAGCGATCATGCCCTCAATCCTATGAATGAACCCCTAATTCATTGTTTTATAGTACATGATATTGATGTGATGTGCATGTTTATCCCATCAACGGCAGCAAGGTACCAATTATGGGAATGGTCTATATCATGATGTTTTTACAGTATAATTGATTTTGAACCAAGTTATGTGATTAGTATAATGATTATTACAAAGACCACCTAAAAACATTTCAATTTCCCTATTTCAATTTCCCTATTGAATGTATGAATGAATGTGCAATTGTATGTATGAATCTGCAATTCTATATAATTTCCTATTATTTTCAGATTGTTCTCCTGGCCTGTTTCAGTGTGGATCTGGAGAGTGTATACCATCAATATTCAGGTGCGATGATTCCTATGAATGCCCTGATGGTAGTGATGAAAAAGACTGTCCAGGTAAGGCAGAATCACCTGTTTGTAAATACCTGCGAACGAAGACCTCATTCTGCGTATGATTTTTTATGGATCTACCCCACACACACTGGACAACTTTCTATCTAACTGTGACCTGTCCTGAAGCCCACAGAAGAGGGGGCTTCAGGAATGCATTTTTACATTATTTGTGTTGTCTTGGTTATAGCCAGCAACCATGGACCTCCAAGGTTGCAGGTGTGTCCACATTCTCACTGTGTGTATCCGAATGTAGGTCCACATTTACAGGTAATTCCATACGCATACCCCTACCCACCCACACCCCTCTACTTGTTTTGAGTGACAACAAGGTACACAAAATGACACAACACACAGTTATCGAGTTTATTAACGACTATCTGGGGATTTTTGAGATCTTTTTTTCTGACAACCAGGGTCATCAATTATACAGCCACCATGGTGTCCCCGGTTGGAATAAAGCCATGATGGGTTTTACAGATAGGATATGAAGTAGGTTCAATCAGGGACTTTCCCATGTTTTTCTGATGTCTCTTCTTGGTGTGCAAAAGACTCATAAAAGTACCCTATTGTTAGCGCTTACTAACTCAGATGTATTCATGTCTTGGTATATTGTTTATTATAAGTACAATTGTTAGAGTTTTACTTATCTAAACTCGTCCATGAAATGAACTCGGAAAGAATGAAAACGATCTAAATATTAGATGAAATAATACTTTTGTTTACTTCTTTTGTGTTCAGCTTGTAGATCTAATGAATTTGTATGTAGCAGTGGTGAATGTGTGTTGGCAAACAGACGTTGTGATGGTAACATGGACTGTATTGATGGCAGTGATGAACCATTAGATTGTTGTAAGTGATTATGCAATAACAGGTCCAATATGTCTTTCTATGGGTGCCAACCAGTGTTTTAGTTTCATGATTTGTTTATAGAAATACTGCATTTGGGCATAAATGTATAATCCAGAAATTAATTATAAGTTATACAATTTACAGTTTAAAATCAGCATTGAAATTTGCAAAGCATTGTGGGACATTTTTGGGACACTGCCCTCTGACCTATTGGGAAAATTGTCTTTTATAAAATATTATTTAAAATGTTTGACTAGAATAAAAAATTCTTTAAAGAACAAGATTATTTCAAAAGTGAATTATTGAAAATATTGTTAATGATAACATTATTACAATGATAAATGAATGAATAATAATTACAGGAATTTCCCCTGATATGTCAGAGGACAAAGTGTCCCAAAACTGCTCTCAAAAACCGGAAGTTTTAATGCCAATTGTGCTTATTGATATCTGAATTACATAATGCAGACTAAAATATTGGTTGTGCAATGTCATGGGAGAGGGGCTATCTAAGAGGGGCTAAGTGGTTGAAATATACCCAACATAGATTATGTTTGTATTTTCCAGAAACAAAATGAATGGGTCTCTCTAAGCCACCCCAGAGCACACCACTGGGAAGGCAGTAAAAATCTCTTGGTATATTATAAACAAGTGTTCATAGGCTCTAATAATGTTTTTTTTTTCTATTGGTTTCTTTAGGTGATATTGGCGAAATCCAGTGTGGAAGACAGTGCTTTGACATAAACCAATTATGTGATGGTAGCCAAGATTGTGACAATGGTCAAGATGAACAAGGCTGTCCAAGTAAGGAATACAATAGTGTAGTTTTGTAACTTGTAATTTGTTTAACTGCTTTTTTTACATCTTTTTTTATACCAATGCCATCAAAAACCAAGTTGTGTAATGATGATTTGGTATACAACTTGACAGAACAGTGGTAGCATTATTGATGAAGACTTCCATATTAGAGTTGTTGTTGGTAAATTGATGTGTCCTGTAATTAGACAGGGCTGGAATTTGCCCTATAGATTGAGTTTGAACAATCCAGTACCAACACTCAAATGGACAATCAAATGATTATGGGGGTATGGTCCAAATGCCATTAATGCTGGATTCAAAAGAAAACAAAATATGTGATGCGATCAAGCAAAATGAGTCTGATGTTGATCAAAATCAAATTTCAGTTTTCAATTTTATTACATGAGCCATTCTCAGAGCCTTTTTTTGCTGAAAACCTCATTATAATTAGACTTATGGTTCCAGTGATATTGTCATTTTAGCATTGCTCAGAACAATCAAATACAAAGAAAGTTTAATACTATTATTGGCTCTATCTCAAAATCAATATTCCTGACATCCGACTTATTTTGCTTGATCGCATCACTTATACAAACTTTAAGACAACATATAAATGACAAGACAAGCCGTGCTGAGCACAATTATTTCTATTTGCATATATAAGTTTTTAAATTGTGAAACATACTTTGTTTACTTGATCTATCTTTATTTTTTTCATAACTACATGTACTACTGATTATGTTTTTTTCTTTACACAGCAATACCATCTACAACCACAATTCCAGCCCCAACCACACTACCAAATTATACAGGTAAGCTTCAAGTACTACACTGTCATTCTGTAATATAAACCAGGCATATATATCCCCATGCTCATGACTACATTCAATACATTGGTAGTGTTTTTATTTTATGAAAGTTCATTTTCATTCAATGTCGTAATATTTTATCAGTTTGTCTTTCTATATATTCTGCAAATATCCACACCACTAATGAAGAAATCAATAAGATTTCCCTTAGAGACACATTCAACAAGCTAATAGTGATGTGTGTATGTATGTTGTTTGGTGGTAGTGTAATTGGGCTTATTTATGGTGTATGCCATATATAGCATATTCTATGGACCAAGAAATTGTTATATACAGGTATTAACTTTGGCACTGACTTTCTCAAAAATGTAAATGTGATCTTTTGTGCTTGTTTTTTATATATCACCAACTTACACTGTCAAGTTATTATAAAGACAATCATGTGGTCAGATGCTACATATGTCATCATATTTGCTTACAATTTGGGTTGGGCCTTTAGTATCCAGTGATCTGATGTTCAGTGGCTATAAAATCACCATGGTAAAGGCAAAGTACCACAAACTATCATTTTGATTAAATTTCGAGTTTCCTTGGTAGTGTCTTGGCAAATAAAAAGCACAGTGATTGATAGTGTGCTACGCACAGGCACAACATCTAGACGTTGATACCTATGTGATACAAACATTGTTCATTCATATCCTGACCACATCTATCATTATTTTCATACATCTACAGCTAGCCTATGTAGAGGTGGAGCAACATTTTTGTGTGATTTTGATCTACGAACAGGGAGATATAAAAATGTTTACCCTGCAACTGGGTCTGCGATGAATTCCACGACTGTGTAGATGGCAGTGATGAAAGCGCCCCCACATGCAACATACCAGTGGGCGAATGTCTGCCATGTCAATATAAGTGTGCTAATGGCAATTGTATTGATAAAAATCTCAAATGTAACGGAATAGATCATTGTGGAGATGGCAGTGATGAGGGTTCACAAGCTCGCTGCCCCAGCTCCTAGTAAGTAGCCATATGATTTCTGTATGGTGGTATATCTAGATACAAACATGTCAAATATGGGATACAATCTTCTAAAATCAGACCAAAGTCAATAATAATGATATTGAGATATAGGCAAAAAATAAGGAGTGCTCAACAAACAAAAAATAACAAAATGGACATTAAGGGGTGGGGTATGAACGTTTGGACAGTATTAATTGTGGGACATTAGAGCACATCAGAAATATTGAATTGTATTCTGAATAAGAAGTAAACTTTATAAATCTGATGATTTATACATGTAAGTGGGATGAAAAGCCAACGATCAATTGAAAATTTTGACCTTTCGTATATTGAAGATATGGATTTTTTCCCAAAACACCAAAACAAATTAGGTCTTTTGGGGAAAAATCCATATCTTCAATATGAAAGGTCAAAATTTTCAATTGATCGTCGGCTTTTCTCCCCAACTAAGAATATGTCATTAGATTTATAAAATTTACTTTGAGGACTGTTATGTATCAAAAATGTGAAAAATATCAAATTTTAATAATCTGTCATAAAATTTGTATTACATCGTGAATTTCAAAAAATGATTATTCAGAATGCAATTCGATATGTCTGATGTGCTCTCATGTCCCACAAAAAATACTGTCAAAACACTCAAAACGCTCATTCTAGATCCCTTAAAGGGTTCATAACTTTGGAATAAAGTATGCCAGGGACTTAGCAAGGTCAGCACCAGTAAGCATAAGTACTGAGCAAATTGGTAATGGTAATAAAACAATTGTCAACATTGTGGACTTTGGTCTGAGCAGATCAGATTGTGTCACATATAATGTTGTGCGTAGTGCTTAGGGGTACTGGACGAATTTCTTACTCTTGTGATGTTTTTCAGTAATTTTCAAGTATTACTTTCTTGTGGTTATTGTTTTGCTAGATCAGAAGAAAAAAAAAGCATTTAACCATTTCAAACATCAGCTTACAGATGCACCATTCAGAAAACCTTATTATATGTAAAATAACACCACTGTAAAGTTATATCTTGATCACATAATATTCTCTGTGAATGACCAACTATTGAAGTGAGGATAAATAAAATATAAAATAAATGTAGATATTTATATAGCGCTTTATGCCGTAAACAGCCTCAAAGCCACATTTGCAGCCTACATATGGCGCAGGGTTCATCAGTACGATGACTGTGACTACCCCTAACAGCTTCCCATTGCACCTGGGGGTGAGGCAAGCGAGGCAAAGCACCTTGCCCAAGGGTGCAACACGGTGGTGGGACGGGGACTCTAACCCGCGCACGTCGAGCAAGCTCTAAGATTATGAGTCCAAGGCCATAACCACACCACTCTTCGCCATACATACATTCTCCCAGCCACATTTCCCTAACATAATATGAAATTTTAAAAAAGAAAGAAATTTAATTAGGCAGCGGCGGGGCTCGAACCCACGCTGCACTGCACCGCTATCACGTATACCATATGACCAGCGCCTTAGACCGCTCGACCACAAAGGACTTGATAGTGTCATCGTGAAAATTTAAACATATGATTTTAATAAATCGCAACTTCATTACTACATCATATTTTGGAATTTTATCTGCTTAAAACATTAATGTGTATTATAATAAAGCTACCATTATTTATATTGTTGAATTCTCAAGCGCATAGAGACAATTAATACGAGGGTCCTATGAATAGGCCTACATACACAATACATAAAATAGATTTTGATATCGGCCATGTGCTCTGCTGTGCATGTGGTTTCCCGCAGTGGCGGAAGTTGTATTACGAAGTGCATCCGAACTCCGTTTTGAAGCAAATGCTTTTGACAAGGCATTGGATTGTTCCAGTTTGCATCCTAATTCCACATTAGACCCCTAGTTTTATACGACGAAATCAAAAGATTAGATTATCATAACAACAAAACGGTAATCTTTTGTCGGGTCTAATGTGAAAATTACATAAAAAAATTACAGTTTTTACAGAATTAATTTTCACTTAATTCCAAAAAAAAAATGGCGTATATAAGATTGAAATAAATTCTCTACTTTCTATACTAGATCAATTGTGACGCAAGTTGTTATCAAAAATTGTTGCGATAGATGTACAGTTAATATTCATATATTCCATTACCTATCTGATGGTACAGTTTTTACACAGAAAATATTTATTTGAAAAACCTGCCACTCTGCTTTTTCCGGAAAGGTCACAGGGTCGCCGTGACCTGTGCAATAATTACAATTAAAATTTTTCTTATTCTAACAGCAAGCGTTTCTAAAATGCAGTATGGCGAAATGTGGTGTACATTGTAGGCCATAACCACTGGGCCACCATGTCCTCAGGATGTCACAGATCAATAGCCAATATCAATGCAAACACAGCCAGCTTAGATTTGAAAATACATCCACCATGAGAAGTTATAGGTTTACATGAGTTACACATATGCATTTGACCGATATTTTGATAACAATAAAGCAACTGAAACAACGGTTCATTATTTAATTTCGGGTTTTGTCAGAAATTCAGCATATTAAGCATAGATTTTTGTAGGGTATCTTAGTTCATCAAAGTACATTGCATAAGTGTAAAAATCTAGATTTCTATCACAATTGAGGCATGCTTGTGAGAATATGTAACAATATGGCTTTAAACAAAAGTAATAATTCATAGACCTCGTTTCAAACAATTTGCCATTCCTTGACTATGGGAATTTGTGTAAACTAGTAAACAAATTCAATTCTTGTCAAATAGATGCTCTTGAAATTCTTGCAATTTATAAGACAGGAACCTGAACCAAGATCATAACATTGCCAAAAATGAGTGCAAAAGAATCAAATAAATTAATTGAATCTGTTAATGATACTGATACAAAATACATTTATGAGACATGACAGTAGTGGGTGAGACTTAGAATAGGATGGAGACTCCCACAAAGCCAATACAATTAACTATGGTTTGCTTATTTATTTCCATTATTCTTACAGACAGCGATATGAACTACAGCAACAGAGGATGACACAGACTTAAATAATCAGCAGTCAATATACAGCAACAGCAATTCATCTTCAAATTTCCTAAGACAATGTGATTGATCCAACATCATCACAAGATACTTACGCAGCATCGTCACATCAGCATGCTGCAATTGTAACAGAGTGGTGCAACATTGAATGGCTGCTTTGTTTCCCATATATTACTTGACGTTACAACAGTATATCCATGGTATCCATCTGCAAAACTTAATTACTCGCAAACAATTTGATGCACAAAACTGTTTTACATTTCCTGGTACCGTCTAGAACAGAGTAAAACTCCTTTATTGGACAGTAGAGATACTATGTACATGTAAGCTTAGATACATTGCTACTTCCTATATATTCCCAAGTGGTAGTAGTAAGCCACAATAGCCTGTACCCAGTATACGCTGGCAAAGTTACGTAATTAATCGGATTAATTACTATAGCAATAGGTGAAAACAATTTTAAACATATCGCGCTGCACTACAAGCAGGTTACACTCATCACCTGTGTATATCTGCAATCATAGATTGAATACAATACCGGTCTTATCAAAGATACTAATCTTACAGGTGCAAGTGATCAGCATGATATGGTTCAATGCAGAGGTATCGCGAGAACATATCAGTGCAGCGCGGTGTATTCAAAAATTGTTTTCACCTATTGCTATGATAGTTAATCCGATTATTACGTAACTTCGCCAGCGTATAGTCACTTGCTGTATGCCTAGGATGTGAGCTTCACTTGGAAACATTTTCATTCTGTGACTATTTTATACCATGCATGGTTCTCCAGATATTAGAAAGTACTTCAAAGCTCCACAGAAGGTGCAGCCACATTAACAGTAACCTGATACCATGATATCCCAGTAAACACACTCAAAATGTGTAAAATATGACATAAACATGTTATAAATGTGATTTTGTTTCATTCAAAACATTTTAATAACATTTAAATGTCAGGGTGTATAAAGGTCATGAAAAGGTTTTTTTAAATGTTTATAGTAACAAAAATCACTACAACCACTTTTTTTAAATGTTTGTCAATAATGCTTTTATAAAATATTTCTTGACAAACATTTTTGAAAAATATTTGTCAACACTAAAATGAAATTATGTTAGAATGTTTTGCAACTAATTTTCAAAAATGTTTTTGAATTTTATTAAAACATTTTATACCCTTTATATACCTGACATTTAAACTTTTTTTATGTAAAATGTTTTGTGTTTGCTGGGATATGACTTTAATATAATAGTACTTACAATGTTTTCCATAAACTGTTACATTGCTTTAAATGTAGTATAATTATACCTTGCCAATATTCTGACAGTCTTATATTTGGCCTGATTAGTATCTCTATCCAAATTAGCACCTTTTGGATTTTTATTATACCTATTTATATTAAAGTGTCTTCACTACACTTGTAGGTTTGGTCGCGAAATCTGTATAAATCCATGGAAAAACTGAGTTGCAGTGGCTGGAACATTTGCTCTACAGTTAAAAAATGGCAACATTGATTTGAGTTTCTAACAGTAATTCATAACCTCATTAATAAACGTGATGCGTGCGATCCAATCATATTTTATTATTTGCGAAAACGCGAACGCAAATCGAGGTCATTAATATCTCACAATTGACTGCAAAATGTGTAATTGTTCGAAAGTAAACATTAGTAACCTCCGCAAGCGTCTTATTGTGCGTCGATCAAACTGCGCGCGCTGGCTGCCATATTTGGATTGTGCGCTACCATATGTGCACAGATTGTCATACACACTTTTGTTATTGGCCGTCCTGTTTTAGCCTGATCGATTTTTGGAAAGGGAAGATGTAAAGATTATTTGTTTTTACAAACTTTTGATCAAAATTTTATGTTATTTTGTAAAGTGAAGAGATCAAAGTGACGGTTATAAATTAATAACTTTGCATCTTTGTGAAAAATCAAAACATTTTGCTTTGGACCTCGAAATACGCCCCTCGGGATATTCCATAGACAAATTGTTTAGATTTTTCGCAATGCCCTCCAAATAACCGATGCGCAGTTATTAACCTCTAAATTAAAAGGACCCCTTGAGGTGCTAAATAAGATATATCATAATGGAATGGAGTGGAAGCACTATCACTGATACTGGCATGGATACAGATGGAATGTAGAAATAAACACTTTAAGTATTCATATATGCACAAATAAGCATGCATAGTAAATGTTTTCCAGGCAATTTCAGGATATATTCTTTAATAAGTATATCAATCTTAGACAGTTTTTATCATAATCATGAAATAATAGATACCATTAGTATAGGTATTTGCCATCATACTATAGCAATAATTAGCATCTGTGTACACCTCGTTGTGTGTAGTTCTTTTTGTATTATAGACAAGTTTTTAACCAAAGAAAATAAAATCTTCCAAGATGTATAATTCTGAAGGTTTGGGTTTGTTCACAATTTTGCTGAAACATGAGTAGCATATTTTTATACAATTCGTTTAATGGAATATTGAAATATCTCTTGAGCTAAGAAGGACTCCTGGCTATTGTAAAAATGTTAAATTCTCACAAGTCACAATACAATGCGCTACCAGCGGTTGCTATCGCCAGTCTACCTAATTTTCAACCTCCATAGTCGACATCACTGTTCTTGCAACCATTGGATTTTTGTGATAAAAATAATGTTGAAAACAGTTCCATGAAGGATTCTATGTAGTCAATAGATAACAAATGAATATACTACATTTGTAAATTGCTGTTTTAGTGTGCATTCACAGGTAACATCATTATATTGACATTCATTTCAACACACAATGACATATGTTACTGTGTTGTATTTGTATATATGTGAGCTTTGGATATTGTCTTTGGATATGCACTGCATACTTTTGGCCACAGCAGCCGCTGTAGGCGCACAGTATTGTGAGTCGGCCAAATTAAATCCAACTTGGGAGATTCTAGGAGATTTTTCAGTCAGCAGTGGCACCTTAAGTTACAGAAGAATCATTCTATAATCAAATTAAGTATTTCTTGGCCAAACTGGAACATGCGTGTTGCGTCCATGTAGTGTACTAAGCGTGTACGCAGTTTAAGGCGCGTGTATACTTTCTTCTCGTGGAGCCACTAGCGTTCACAGTGTCCCAGTTTGACCAAGCAATACTTAATATGATTATAATTGTAAGTTTGTCAGCCATTCTAGACTGAGAACCTGTGCTCTCACTTAGCAACCAGAGATAGCACAGACTGTAGTTCTCCTTCATAAGCACAGTAGTTTTCCTTTATATATTAGTGGATATTTGTTTCCTTATCAAAAATTAGACGATTTTTATAAGCAGCATTGAAATAAAACACAAGTATTATTATGTATATATTGGAAGTTGACAAATAAATTAAGAAAACAATGATCTGATTGATAAATGTTGAATCAGGTTCTCGTCTGATCACCAGCGTCGTAGCTGGGATTTTTTCCAAGGGGGGGGGGGAAGCCTGTATGGGGTGGGGGCCCAAATCCACCAAATTTCCCTGCACTTGGGGGGGGGGGGCAGGGGCCCAAATAGACATTTTTGCCAGGCTTATTGATAATAATCGTATGGTATTGCATATCATATGGATTCCCCATCTCTCTGCCCCTCCTCTCCCTCTCTCCTCTCTTTTTTCCTCTTTCTCCCTCCTTTTTCCTTGCACTAGAGGGCAGGGGCCCAAATAGGCAATTGCCCACTGCCCCCTCCCCCCCCGGCAGCTACGCCACTGCTGATCACCAAAGTTAAGCCTGATGATTTTCACATTTCAAAATAAGTTCTTTTCTTTCTACTTCTATCAGGTATTTCTGGTATATTTTGTTGTCTCGCCTGATAAGGCAGGAGACTATATAATCACTTTTCCGTATGTATGTATGTGTGTATGTGTGTATTGGCCTACATACTGAACGAAGGTAGCATGAATATTTGTGGTAATGGTACTATCTTCAGAAGATAGTAACAACAAATTTGAAATACTTTAATATGCAAACAAACTTTCCTGTGTTCTTGTGATTTTGCTATCTGCAGTGTCTGTAGATAGCCCCAAAACATGAAGGACCCATACAAATCACCGATACAAATAGACTTTCTAATGAATTTTGCTATCTACAGTAGATAGCAAAAAATATGAAATGCCCAAATATATCAAAAAACTCCCCTGTGAATTATGCTATCTTCAGTAGATAGCAAACAAAATACCACTAGACTTTCCTATGAATTCTGACATCTTCAGTAGATAGTGAAAAAACATGAAACACCCAAATATACAAAAGAACCCTTCCTATGAATTATGCTGTCTTCTGTAGAAAGAGACAAAACATGAAACGCCCAAAGGTTTCAAAACTTTCCCGTGGATTATATCAAACAAATATTAAATCTAATGGCACAATAGTGAAATTGAAGTGGGTGGAGTTTCTGACTCGATGATTTTTTGGACGAAATTGAAATGTCTTTTGTCATGTTTGTACGAATATCAATGACACAAGTGCGAAATACTCCGAGAAAACCTACGGTATATCAAATAAATCAATATACCGTAATTATGCTATCTTCTGAAGATAGCGAAATACGTGAAACACTCAAATATACACAAAAAAGTTCATTATGAATTATGCATGCTATCTTCACTAGATAGTAAAAACATGAAATAGACCTACTCAAATAAATTCATTTTTGAAGTTTTCTATATAAACTTTTCAAACAAAAGTTTCAAGCATCTACATGTGGCATGTTCATTTTGTGTTGCATATCAATGGACAGCTAATTTAATCCCCTTTACATCAATGACACCACATTTGAAACAATCACCTTTTTCTCGGCTGAGTAGGCCTACGCGTCTTATGAATGTAGTGGTCTCAAACAGAATGTGCCAAATTGACCAATACTCTGTGCAACTAGAAAGAAAAAGAGCAAGGTGCACCAACTTGACGTGGGGAAACAAGTAAAATACAAAATAGACGGTACGCTGGGGGGGGCAAAAAACCAACAACTAAGGTCCAGCCTGGTAGGCACAGGAGTAGGTAAAGTTCCATTGCCCAAAATTACCAATTCTAAGGCCAATAGAAGTGTTAAAACAGCAAAAAATGGGATCAATGGGAATACAAAAGTGCATTTGAATAAACGATGAACATCACTGTGCAGTGTGCACATAAGCAAACGTGATATAAAACCAGACAACACAATGTAAGTACAAAAACAGGTAAAGTTTACCAATTCCAGAGCCCACAGAAATGTCAGGAAAGCAGTACACATACTGGAATAAGTGATGAAAATCTCTGGGCACATAAGCAGACAAACTGAACCAAACATACAAAAACAACCGACGTTTCTAGCAGATAAAATGCTCTTCTTCAGGGACAGACAACAAAATATATTTAAAAAATCGTATGCCATAATGCATGTGCTAAAATCATTTGGGTTTTTTTTTTACCAAACTTCGTTTTATGCCATTATTATGTACAAAGAGTTTTGCATATGCCTACATGATTTTCCCACCAGTGGCGTAGCCAGGATTTTGGAACCGAGGGGGCACAACTTGTAAATGTACCGACGGAAATATTTTTTGCCGACGGAAGTTGTGATTTGTTGACCCCCCAAAAAAAAAAAACCGATTACAGGCGGTACCAACCTAAAAACACTACATTTTTATGAAAAATTCAATTTGATTCACAATTTTTCATTTTTTTTTTATAATTCTCCCCTTTTTTTCAGTCACCCTGGGTAAAAAATAGTCTATTGTTAACCCAATTTTTTTTTCACTAAAGCCTTCCGTCTACCGACGGCCTTACATCTTGCACCCGCCCCCCTCCCCCCCCCACTGGCTACGCCACTGTTTCACACTTTCTACCATGGTCACCACTCTAAATTAATTCCCGACAGTGCGCCATCACATAAACATACACACAGCCTACCAATATATTTAGTCATGAGAGACCAAAACGTTCTTTTCACTGGGTCGTGGTAATGATGTTATCTTCAGTAGATAGCAAAAAACATGAAACACAAAAACATTACTGCGAATTATCCTATCTTCAGTAGATAGCAAACAAATATGAAAACATCATTTAACATCACGAGTTTTTCCCTTAGCCAAATAGCGTTTGGCTAAGGTCCTCTTTCTGTCAGATTCTTTCGTATAATGAGCCATCGTAACCATATGCCTTTGTCAATTTTGACCAAATTTGGTTACTAGGACCATTGGGGAGTGACACACATACACGTGTATCGATCCCGGGTATTGTTTTTAGTTTCTCTGCTGTACAATGTAATTATTTACCAGTCGATGTCGGTGTGTGTCGGTCATGGTTCTTGACCCCTTGGGCGTAGCCAGGGGTAAGCCAGCTTTCTTGGCCCGGTCATTTTGCCGATTTTGATGGACGGAGTCAGTGGCGTAACCAGACCTGATCTTCCGGGGGTGGGAACAAGATTTTATAATTTCCCAATTTCTGATCAACTTGTGACTTGTGTTGCGAGTATTTATGTGCGAGCCTGATATTTGCTTATTTTCCCCTATTTTTTGCTCTTCAGTCTTTCCATTTGTGTGTGGGGTGTTTGTGTGGGGGTGTGTGTGTGGGGGGGGGCTTGCCCACCCACCGGTTACGCCACTGGTGGGAGTGTGGTTGGTTCCATCGTTATGACCCGGTATCGGTGAAGATGCATATCTTTTTGACAAAAAACGCACAAATTTGGGATTTTTGGCCCATGATGTGGGTAGTTTTCTTCTTTCCTTTTTTCCTTCCCCTTCTATTCTTTTTTACCCCTTTTCCTTTTCTTTGCCTTGTCCGATGATCTCTTTCGATTTTTTGTCAGGTGGCACGCCACTGCTCTTGGACCAAGTTCAGGTATGTTCTTTGGTTCTCTGTTGCGCCTGTTTCGTTATCCACTGCGATTTTCGCTTCCACTGCACATGACTGCGTTTTTTCATTCAGGTAATTAGCTTCATATTTAAACCAGATTAACATTAATCGATTTGATCACCTAATTATGGACAACATTAGACTAATAAATTGCCGATTACACAATGCTTGGACCATGGACTAAGTAAGATCTCCTTGAAAACAAATGAAAGGACCACAACTGAAGACCACCACCCTGCGCCCTTATCTCCTGTCTCCATGTTACGGTCTATTACGCGTTGGAGATATATTTTTTTGTATTCTTGTGAAACCAAAGAACACTGGGCTAAATATCTATTCAAATGGTGTGGCGGGAGCTAAAAAGGAGATCGATGGAAACGTATCCAAGCGTGCCATTGAATTGTCACCGTATTTACCTTCCGCAATTCGTGACCCGTGTAAGCAACTCAGGCTATAACTTTAAGATCACACAGCGTGCAATAGAAAGCATGCTGCCGGTTTAATGGTTTACACTTGGTGGACGATAAATTTTCCTTAGTTTGCAGAATCAACTTGCTTCCATGGGAATTTATAAGGAATATATATCTGTTCTGAAAACTTAGAGGATATTTAGATATTTCCCCTACAGCCACAGGACGGTAGATCACGATGCATTTGCTACTGTTACAGGCTGTAGTGGTTGCCTGTCTGTATATGACGGGAGCCTACGCGCAAACCACGGGTAAGTTTGATCATGGAAATGGATATATTTTTTTCAAGTTTGATTTCTATAATTGTACAACTTGATATTAAATTAAGCAATGAACTGTGCAGAATTTATAGAATATCTTATTTCCAAGGTCACTGTCAAAATCTAAGGGACATTAATATGTCCTGTTAATTTAATCTGATATTATTTAGACCTAATAAAACACACAAAGTTGTTGCAAAGTTTAGAAAAAAGCAATTGTTTTTTTTTTATGATAGGCCTATGCGATTTGTTTTTTAGTTTGGCATAGTAAACCCCAAAGTAAGTATCTCCAGGTAATAACAATATTATTAACAATCGATTCCAGGTTATGAATATACAAGTTATCCTCAACAAAATCGCCAGCATTTATTCTGACACCAGTGACCTGTACTTTTTATTTTTTAACATTTTTACTGGACCGGACTGATAGAATGATAAATAAGGGTTATTTAGGTCTATAAATAAATATATTTTACTTGCTTTAAACGTGTATATGAATAATAAAAAAACCCTAATAAATACAAGTATCCTGTTATATTTGTCACCGTTCAGGTCAGCTGCATCCAAACAGAATATAATTCATTATTGTGTGCTACGAATGGGTCTGAATGGATAAGCGCCTACGGAATGAAGACCTAAATCCTCGAAATCATGAGCACATTTTTTGTAGATAGAACCCGGGAGATATAAGGGACCGTTCACACACACTTGTAAAAAAAAGGGGGGGGGGGGCGGATGCAAAAAGAAAAATTCACATATTTTTTATTCAGGGGCCCTCTTTCGGATCTAAAATTATTTTCAGGCCCACCCCCTTTTGGCCGGGAAAATGTACGCCAACCCCATAGAAAATAGTGTAAACTCATGTTCTGCGAGAAAATTATGGTGGTTTTAAGGCCCCCTTCCGAGGGATAAACATTTTCAGCCCCCTTTTTTTTGCATCAGACCCCCTCCCTCCTTTACAAGTGTTTGTGAACTGTCCCTAATGACTTTCTGAACGAGATATCTTGCATGATACCAGAAAAGATGACACCACAATAATTTCTTCCCTGTGAATTTTTGTACTATTGGCTGTAAAGAATACAGCAAACACCTATTCATACATTCCAGATTTTGTTTCATGTGATTTCAAGCTTGAAACCATTAAAGTTCGATCACTATCATCGGCTACAAAGAACACAGCAGACCTATAATTCATATGTTTGTATTATGTGATTTCAAAAGCATGAAACTATTAAAGTTTGATTCATAAATAAATTGTATATCTCTTTTTGATCCGCTTTTCTCGCTGACGTTTTTATTTTATTTTTAAAATACCGCATGACACGTTTTAATGTTGCTGTTGGTGGTGTTGTTTGAACTTTTTTATGTATTGCTTTATTTGTGCGTTAGTGTTTTTTCTTTCGGAATTCCGATTTAAAAAAAATCAAAATGAATAACGTTCGGGCAAATTAGGCCTCGTAGTCGTACATGTACACATCAATATTATAATTAATTATAACAACTTGTGGCACATTTCCTAGAATAATCCGTGTAAACACTCGACTATTAAATAAAATAGAGTAAAATGCAGACAGGATAATGATAATTATTATAAAAACTGCTGTATAATCAGTTTTTTCTTTTGAATTCCAAACCGTCATCTAAAGGGTTACAAGCAATTGAGTTTTGTCCGACAACACCCTGGATGTAACATAACGGTACTAATTTGAGAAATTATCTCAAATCATGTCGGATTATATCCCTTGTCCTCTTTTCTCTTCAATGAACATAATAACGTAATTTTAATAATAGCAAGGTTGAAATTATTATACGGTATTATTTCGTGAAAAGAATTATTCATTTTTGTTATAATACAAATGACAAAATGACGGAAAGGAAATCTGTGTCTTTTGTAATTTCTTCCAAATAGGTTCAGTAATCACGAAGTATAAACCCGGCCAAGGAAATATTGACTTACATGTAGGCAATTTTTCGCCCGGTATAAATAGAATGCGGATTGATTTAGGATCTTGTAACCCTTTTCATCTTGGTCCAGACCCTTTCATTATGACAGTGTATATCAACATGTAAGAATGTGGAAAGTTCGATTAATCCTATATAGAAAATGTTCCGTCAATATGTTTTCAGTAGTTTATATTCAGGTTGTGCATACTTAGCATTTGATTATAAAGCTAAATTGATTAGTTTCTTTAATAACACCCTACTTGAATAATAACACTGTGTATATGCCTACTGTGATCAAATGTAATCAAAATACTGTCTGATTTTTACTCTGGTCTGCCTATATTATTATTAAAGCATGCATGTCGTGTTTCCATTGTAATTTGCGATGTGTGGTTCTTCTTTCCCCTGTAATAATACCTCAGAATGTGATATAGATCTCCTCTTCCATTTTTTTGCTTCCCTTGTCCTCAATATTAACGTCCCCCGGTAACATGGGTAACGTCACATACCTGGGAAAATGCAACTGCTTGAGACATTTTGACACTTTTCACTGCATGCCCTGAATACAGTGATCCCAAACTGGGTCTTTGGATGAGAGATTTGAGAGATGTGGCCCTCTCAAAAACGGGATCATAAGGCTGAGTTCACATAGAAGTATACGGTATACGGTATTCGCTATACGAAATACGCTCATTCGATCAGGCTGAGTTCATATAGGGTATACTATGTGAACTCAGCCTGATCGAATGAGCGTATTTGCGTATAGCGAACAGCGAGTATGTCAGTTTACCCATTTTCTTCGTCTTATCAAATGCTTGTAACTTTACTTCTTGAAGTCACATTGCATTCAATGAGGTGTCATAATGTGCAGAATTAGATAGTGCGTCTATTAAAAATAAGAATTTACCCACATATGGTTTAGGTTTTTAAAATTTCGACGGTATACGCTGCACTAAAATCGAACACGCGCGATTCCCACTATACTATACTAAACGCAGGTATACGGCCTTTTCGAATAGCTCTTATGTGACCCGGTACTATGAAATTACCTTGCTCGATTTAAGCTGTACGCGTCCACCTGCAAAACGTGCATCGTATACCCGAATAGTATACTTCTATGCGATCGTAGCCTTATGTGACCCGGTACTATGAAATTGCCTTGCTCGATTTAAGCTATACGCGTGAACCTGCAAAACGTGCACCGTATACCCGAATAGTATACTTCTATGTGAACGCAGCCTTAGGCAAGAAGCCCCTAAAATGGAGTCATTCAGTATGACCTGGACAATTTGGTACAATAACAGTGGCGAAATACAAACATTTCAAAAATGGAGTATTGAGTACAATTTTGAACAATATTTGGGAACAAGTATAAAAATTCTGTCCATTTTAGAGGAAAAAAGGAGTGTTTCAACGAAATATTGTCTAAAATCCGTTTAGAACTATATTTTAAGAGGGTACCATGTTGGGTGGCAGCACTTGAAACAAAATAGGGGTCATTTTGTGAGGGGGAGTTACAAAATGGGGGTCAATGTGGCAGGAGTGTCCCGGTACGGTTTTGGTCCTTCTGTTAGAAAAATCTATTAAAACTTAACTTACTTTAAATATATACTATCTCATCATCCGTGCTGCAAACGTGCCTTCAAATGCATGATCACAGATGACTGAATTCAAACCCAGAGCTCTGATTCAAACCCAAAATTACACGAATATCTTGTGTTTGACAGGTTTATGGGCAATTTGCACCCTGAAATTCTATTTTTTTAAACAACAGGCCTATCTAGGCGCGCAAATATTTCCCACAGAATTCACGGCTATATGATTTAGTTCAATCCACCGGGTCTAGTATACATGGCATAACGCTTTGTACTTGTCCTTTTGTGGCCTTTATCATTAGCTGTTGCATGTTGACTTAACTTATTATTTCAATAATTTTGGTTTTGGGTTATATTATAGTATAGCTGAAGATTGATATAGAGGCATAATCGCGAAAGACTGATGATCGCTACTTGCGATCACCCGTCTTTCGCAATTTGTAGATATGGATAGCGATAATTTATGTGGCGGTTTGTAAAACCGGTTTGAAAATAGGAGATCGAACAATTGCTATATATTTATGTAGGACTTCGATTATAAAAAATATATGACCTTGTATTTTGTAAACGGTAAAAAACAACCCAACTCTTAGTTTGGTCTCCAAATTTTGTACTGCTGGAAACTGTATTCGACGTCGAATATTCGATGCAACCAATAATTAGTATTCATTATTCAAGTTGTTTCAATTAATTTTTGATCTTCTAACGAATGTTTGTTGACTTCAATCAATTAGCTTTGACGTTGAATGTCAGGTGGAAATATATTATCGATTTTACGTCAACAAACATCTGTGATTCGTAAGAGTGAACGCAATATTCGATGTCTAATAAAAATCGTGATTCGGGCCTGAACTTAAGCTTTATTATTTTGACGTTTTCTCTACTTATCATCTTCTTTGCGTTTTTGCCCAAAAGTTTTAACAACTCCATAATTTATTACAGATGTAGGCCTATGTTCTTTGGAATCGAGCTTTAAGAAGTATGAAATTAAGGCTTTGTCCCCAACACAATACCTTCTTGTCACAATATACCGGTATTTAATTACAATTTATGTTGAATTCGGAGGTTTTCTGCCTGAAACCTACCACTGGACCCCACCGTGTACCGGGGCCTTAAGGGAAGGGGTATGAACGTTTGGACAGTATTTATTGTGGGACAATCACATTAGAGTACATCAGACATATCGAATTGCATTCTGAATACGAAGAATGTCATTCTGTTATCAAATAATTTTGATTTTTGAAATTCGCAATGTAATACACATTTTATGGCAAATCATTAAAATTGACATTTTGATATTTAACAGTACTCGAAGTAAACTTTATAAATCTGATGATTTATACTTAACGTGTATGTAGGTGGGATGAAAAGCCGACGATCAATTGAAAATTTTGACCTTTCGTATTGAAGATATGGACTTTTTCCCCAAAACACCAAAAAAAAATTAGGTCTTTTGGGGAAAAAATCCATTTCTTCAATATGAAAGGTCAAAATTTTCAATTGATCGTCGGCTTTTCCTCCCAGCTACATACATTTTAAGACTATATCATTATATTTATAAAATTTACTTCGAGGACTGTTATATATCAACAATTTGAAAAATATCAAATTTTTATAATTTGTCATAAAATTTGTATTATATCGTGATTTTCAACAAATGAAAATTATTTGATATCAAAAAGACATGCTTCGTATTCAGAATGCAATTCGATACGTCTGAGGTGCTCTCATGTTCTATAAAAAAATACTGTCGAAACGCTCAAAACGCTCATTCCAGATCCCTTAAGGTTAGCAACTATTTTAAACTGTTGTGATTTGGTAGTTCACAGCATCATGCGAATGGTAACGAGCTTTGGATTATATTGCATTGATCATTTCATAGCGAGCGTGTAGAAGAATACAAATATCGCAGATATACTTTTGTAGGTCTTGTTGTTCTTGAGTTATGTTGTAAAGAGGGCTGACACAACAACACATTTGTAAAACGTACATAACTCATTAACAACAATTAAGCAAGTATCCAAAGTATATGATTTGTAGAATGAACATTTGTAAAACATCAAAGTGTTATTTGTCAATGATATATTGATTTAGCTAATGAAAATCGAATTTTTATTGGCTGCTTTGACCAACGCAACAATACCTAGAAATTTGCACCAAAAATGGTCAAAAATGCTGAATTTTCAAAAAAATCATAAAAAAGCCCGATTTTCGCCCAAATTTCAAATATTTTTGGTGAAGTTGGTCAAAATAAAAAATAAATAAAAAAACGGCTCCTAGATATTTTTATCTAGTTTTTAAAAATTACCGTTTTTGGGGATTTTGGGCCAAAAATGAGCATTTTGGCCCAAATTTGACCTCACAGATGAACTTATCAAGTCTTCGCTTTTTTTTTCGCCATTCTAAATATGTATACTTTTATATACTTTACACTAACAACTTAGCACTTATGAGGCCCGAAAGTTTCCATAATTCCAGGGTTCAGACCAACCTTAAGCGGGCACTAACTCAATGCAACAACTCTCCTGGCAATACTAATAATTTTTGACTCGCAAAATCCAGGAAAACTTGTGGTATATAAACTTGAACTTTTGTCAATCAATCACTGCTAAAAGGCTTCGCGTCAACCTTGGAAGATTAGTGTATCTATCATATAAACTTCATCTTTTGTCTATACAGGCAGTTTCGTTGAATATATCCAATAATAATGACAGCTATAAATCGAAGGCATACATGTAGAAGTCAAGCGAATTATTAGGGTCCAAATAATTTGACTAGTATTAATGTGTCGCATATTGCTTTATTTACATCAATGAGAACGACTGAAAGTCAATATTTATAGGCCTATACTTCGTGTACTTACTATATTTTTATAGTATTCTATATATTTTTCACAGCTGAATTGAACTTTATTTGACCGTAAATATAGCAAAGGCCACAAGAATATTTTTGTTTTCAATTTTCAAGAATTTTTTATCTCCCAGAACCATTTTATTTATTTTATTATTTTTGTCAGAAAACAAACTATAAACCAATACAAGAAACAAACAGCTTCTTTATTATCAAAGATCCGGGGCTTTTACACGTAATAAAAGTTTTGATATCCGTTTTAGCCAATGACGAGACGAGTCAAGTCAGACGGCTGTCTGCAAGAATGGCATACGCGCTATATGTAACAAAATGCAATTTATTATTAATTTTGAAAATAAATTTAGGCCTACATTGCGTCGAAGCTACACGTGCCTGCGGACTTCTAGTGTCTACAGTGATAATGGTATTTAAAACTAATTTTATCCTCAATTTATTCTAGATCAGCATATAAATAGTAGGCCTACCGGATGTACATGTAACGACTATAAAAGTCATTTGTAAACGGGAGTTTGTTTAAGCTTACCTATTTACCAATACACTTAAGGTGGCTGTGTACTCTCAGACATGCATGTAGTAAAAGTGCAATAACTTTGTAATTATTCGCGCAAAACATATAAAAGTATACATTTTTATGAAGGCAAGACATCAATAAATCTTAATACAAATACAGATTTGGGGTAAAAACAACAATTTTGAAGAAAATCACAAAAAAGTGAGTTTTTGGCAATATTTGTTAGGTACATCATAACAAAAAGACACTCTTTCCAAAATATTTTATTTTGTTTTTAGCTCAATCTTGAGGCTCCATTCCAAAAACGGTTTTTTTGATTTTTTGATATTGGCCTTATTTTTTGAGATATTGACCATATAAGGCATCAAAATGAACTTTTAAAATTCAAAACGCCTATTTGCACAAAATGATGCCTAAAATCGGAAATAGACCAAAATATAAAAAAATGAGAAAACTGTTTCTTGAGTCGATCATGCTTTTACGATGATCATATTTGCTTACCTATAGATGCTGTATTTATTGAGTTATCGTGTACCTAAATCGTCATTTTACCGAGAAAATGAACATTGAAATAATGGCCGTTGAAGTTTAAAGTGGTCACATTTTGCACTTTCATCGAATCTCACAGGAGAATCGACAGTTTTCGTTTTGAAACTTATATTACGTGAACATCGGGTAAATCCACAGCCCCTTGAGAAGTTTGAGCGAAATCCATTCATAACTTGATATTTAAATCGGGGAAAGAACTTGAAAAACCCACATTTTATCAGCTAAAAGCGGAGCCATTTGACCACTAGGTTTTGTGAAATCAGTGCTTCCGTGGTGTTTCCATCAGATGCGCCACAGCGCATGTAGATAAGCGTCGCAGTATGCGTCGCGTATTTGTAAAGCGTTAACAAATTGCGCGATACGCATACGCGATGAGTTGTTCGCCAGCGTGTACCTTGCTGGTACAACAAAGATTTTCTTTCCTTTTCAATTTCAAACACGAGTGGAATAGTGAAATAAAATCCTTAAAATATTGCAGTTGGAGTTTACAAATCTGGATTTTCATTCCTTGTATTTATAAAAAACATAACAAGGTACAAACATATCATAAAACCTCAATTTTGAGAAAGAAACAATGGCTAGAGTACACAGCAGCGTTAATGGGCATTTCGTGATCCACAGCATCATCCCCCACTTTTCTCAAAAAAAGTTGAGATTT
Organism: Amphiura filiformis; assembly: GCF_039555335.1. Classification (NCBI taxonomy): domain Eukaryota; kingdom Metazoa; phylum Echinodermata; class Ophiuroidea; order Amphilepidida; family Amphiuridae; genus Amphiura; species Amphiura filiformis. Next base: position 31,776,743 of record NC_092630.1, on the reverse strand, counting down.
TTATATCACTAGAAACCTCTGGCTACATAATGCTTTAAACAAAAAATTCTTGCAGATTAATTCGTTTTGCAAAGATATCGTGAAATTCGAATTTCGTTCTGGTATACCAGAACGAAATTACGACACATTGTCTATGGAGCAGTATAATAGCAGTGTAAATAAATGTTGGGAATAAGCTTTTTTCGTGGATTTCTACTGAAAAATGTCATAACAAGAGGATGCTAGGATCACGAAATACTCCTTTAATCTGTTATTCAGATTTCCTTTTTAAGATTTAAAAGCGTAGGCCTACTGCTATCCGTCCAGCGCGTATTATTTTGCACAAGGTCCAATGCACACGCTTGACCGTCACGCACATACAATGTGTACGCGATGGTTAACGCTGAAAAGGAACCTTGGAAAAAATTATACAGTTTTTGGCAAAGGCCAAAGAACGGCATTTGTTTACATTTGAAGAGTGTGCAGAGCATAAACACGGAAGTGGTGTTCAGATTGCCTGAATCAATATCATCTGACAATCTGATTGGCCGATTATGCGTCAAAATATTGGTTGACACAGATCGGTATACAGACCATGCATATTGCATACTTTCATCTTTGTATAGGTATGCTAGGTGAATTCAAATTTGCCATCAAACTGTATCATTTTATATATCAAATTAAAGCCCTTGAGTAAAGAAAGCCAAAACTGAAAACCTTTTTGTCATAGCACTTTCCGTAGCAAAGTTACATCTTGTCAAAGATTGACTTTCATCAAAAAGATTCTGCTAGCAAACTTCCCCAAAATAACATTTCGGTGGTGTTTCTAGTCTCATGATGATAGCAGCTTTTTTTTAATCGAACTGCTATCAAAATCCCTCTAAAATTCCATGAGCGATTGTCTTATCACCATAAAAATCATATATTTGGGTCAAGTGAAGTACCGGGGTATAGAAAACATATTTATGTAGGTTTCTCTGACCAGCCTGTTCTTTTAAATTTCTATGTAAATATGTATTGTGTTCTAGGCGAATTTGGTTGACTAGCAATGTGTTATTAAGGTTTGTCTGGCATCAGTGGCGTACCGTGGCCGCCCCAACCCCGGGGGGGTTGAAGAAGAAACAATTTTGCCGCCCCTTCTTTAACAGCCCGAAAAGGTTGACCCAATTTTTTCACGGTCGTTTGAAAAAGTGAAGAGCAAAAAAGAAAAAAAAAAAAAGCAACCTTTTTTCAAAAATTTTTATGCTTTTTCAATTTTTGTGCCCTTTTTTATTTGCTAATTCGTTTTGCCGCCACATTCATTTTTGTCACCCCTGTTTTTGCCGCACCTTCTTCTTCCGCCCCTTCGGTTTTGCCCCTCTACTTTGACCCGGGGCTAAGCGCTCAAAGCCCCCCAAATATGCGCATGGGCATACCTACTTTGTATCATAATCCATGACTAAAATATAATACTAGTACAAATGTGACAAGACTTAAGCATTTTCTTAGACTGTACTTTTGACAAATTAAGGCTGCACTTGCAACACATACGATACATATAAATGGCAGAATTTACAATGTGTAAAGCTAGACCTACTAAGAATACGCGATTTTGGAGGCCAAAAAACGCACCCCGATTTTTTAAAAAACAAAAAAATCCGCAATTTCCCGCCAAAAACGCAGAATCTAGAAAAAAAAAATTCTACCATCATTAAAAAAAAATAAGAAAAAAAATAAAATAAAATAAAAAAAATATAAAAAAATAAAAATTTGCGTTAAAAATTTTTTTTTTTTTGCGGATTTAGAGAGTGAAGTACTGCAATCATTTGTGGTTGATTAAAAAAAATTGGAAAAAAGTTACCAAAAAATTACAAGTTTGTATCCAAATGGGACCGATTTGTATCTTGTGTTCACTGCATAGTCTATTGAAGATATAAAAATGCATTGGTTTTGTACACAAGTCTATATCTTAGATAGATTTTGAAGTGAATACAAGTTACAAATTGGTCCCATTTGGATACAAACTTGTAATTTTTGGTAACTTTTTTCCAAATTAAAATTTTTTTTTTTTTTAATGATGGTAGCACTTCATGTTAGGTCCAGGGACTCTCCAAATCCATGAAAAAAAAAATCTCTCCAAAAAAAAAAGAAAGTAAAAAAAACGCAATTGGAGCCAAAATATGCAAATTGCGGCGCAAATAACGCAATTGCGTATTCTTAGCAGCCCTACGTAAATCACACAAGAGTACCCGTTGCTGGTGTCTTGTCAACATGACAGACATATACGCTCTTGTCAAAGATTTACAGCAAAATATTATACTCTGTAGGTCCTTCTGCAATCGGCGGATTTGGCACTGTTTACACCCAAGATTTACTTTAATGCACAAATCACACATACGCATTCACACACTTTCCATACGCCTTTTATGCAAAGTCCAACACGTATAAAATCTTAGAAACATCAATGATTTGATATAGAAAAACCCGATATTGTTATCTGGTAGTGATACACGACAAAAAAATATACCCTTCTGAACCAGGTAGTGATAGATGACAGAAAAGTACCCTTAAGGTTACATGCTCTTTTTGGTTGCAATTTTTGGCGGGAAATAATCCCGCCAAACATTAAAGTAATCTTTTCCCACAACTAAATATCATAGTCAGGAAATTAATGATGCATCTGGTAGCTTGGATCATAACTTTCATTATACTTAGTTGCAATTATCCCCGCAATTATCCCAGATAATTCTTGATTTGTACTTACAGAGTCTTGAATTTTCGATGTTTTAGATAAAAAAACATCACTCGGTGTATTTTGAAACTCAAGGCATTAACTCTTCTCAAATTAGCCCCAAATCATAATTTATTATACCGTATTGTTTGTAATAAACGCTCCCCCTCTAATAAACGCCCCCTCAATTTTTGTGTGAAAAATTGACAAAAATGCAAACATTTCCATGCCATATCGTGTGTAAGCTTAATTAAAACTTGCATCAGTAATGGCAGTCACGATCGCCAAATTGCATGGAAAAAAAACTATTTTGACTCCACTCCCATCCATTCATTGCCTAATTATGGTAAAATTTCACTAATTCCATGCACTTACAGGTGTAATTTTGTTGTATTTCCCAAGAAATTGTAATTTTCAGTGGGCGCCGCCATCTTGTATGGTTGTAAATCCCTCCTTTTAACCGGAGCACCATCAGGATATTGAACCCGATTTTTAAGCTTTTTTCACTGACAATTCACTTCCAATAAACGCCCCCCATTTGACCATCAGTTAGTAAATATCAGATTTTAAATGAAATAATTTCTTTTGTCAATATTCTAATTTCCATTTTGTTATGTATGAATTTATTGATTTCAGTTTCCCAGCCAGATGTATGTAGCTTGCTGGCAGAGAACCCATGTGCAAATGGAGGGACTTGTACACCAGATGCTGCAGAGACTTCAGGATTCTCATGCATGTGTGCAAAAGGATTTTTTGGGGACCTGTGCACTCACAGTAAGTAACTTTTATACAGTTGGTGCCCAGGTGATGGCAATGTGCTGCAAAACTTGATCAAGTTGGATTTGCCTGATGCCTTTGATACCATTCATCATTATATTCTTTGGTTCATTGGTTTGAACCTGACTTTGGTATCAAAGGCACAGGTCTTCAGTGGTTATAAGCGGTCTTAAATTTCAAGTTAGCGTACATTGTTAGTGGGTCGATATCGAATGCGTTTGTATTATATGGTGTTTCACAAGGAGCAATTATCGGTCCTAGGGCATTTACACTATGTTACGGTATCATGTATCATATATACGCAGATGACGTACAACTACAACTTTATGCTGTCTTACATTGTAGATCCCAAATTTTTGGAAAAGCAGCATGTACAATGTGCTATGTTTAGACCAGGGGACCAAGGCGGCCTCTAGACCAGATTTGGCCTATGGACCAATGGTGGTTGGCCCTTGAGTGATCTGGGGTGGAATGAGTGGCAAAGCCGCGGCATTTAGCGGCAGAGTAGCGAGTCATGATTGAGGGGGACAAGCTGCGAGTAGATCGCCTTTGGCGTGACAAACAGAGCAGCAAATCTAATATTTACCTAAATTATTTAAGTATCTCATCTCTTTTTCTTAAAATATCCACATCTAGCCGGCCATGACAAGAAAGTATGCAAATTAAAGCAAATCCCTATTGCCTGTATGCTCATCAGTGTTGTACTTCCATTTTCAGAGCGTCAAGCCAATCATTTGATACAAATCGCTGAGGCAAAAACGGTATTGCTTTTGCAAGTTGAAGAAATCTCAACTCCCAAGCGATGTCGCTTGACAGTTGACACGTGAATGAATACATCATTTTCTATCATCTGGATCTATTATTTTGCAAATTAATTTACCTTTCTCGATCATTAATTTTCAGAGATGAATGAACTCAAAGCAATACTAGTATATTGACGGCAATGGATGTTCTTAAAATGTATTTGTGGCTTTTTGTATATTTAATTGTCATCTGCAATCACGACCAATGTGATTAGTATAAATGCGAAAGCGACAAATGATGCATCACAAAATTAGGCGATTGCCCATCGCTTTCAAAAAACGATGGATCGCAATTGCTCAGCGATCGAGTATAAATGTAGCTTAGGAAATGTCAGAGCAGCAATGAATGTGGGTCTTGGTTGTCATACATACATTGTACATATCCAGGCAATATCAGTGAGTGCAAACAAGCACTTGCTGCTAACCTAGCCCCTTGATTATAGGCAAAGTATCTAATTCTCGATCATGAGAGCCAACTTGGGTATGCACAGATATTTGCGTCGAGCGTACTATGCAAAGCCACACGCTTATGGCGCAAGCACATATTTTGAGAATTTACCAATCACGGTCTTTGGGACCTCGCGCGATTGTGTTTTTCCATGAAAAGTATGCTGACGCAAGAATACACAGAGAATTAAATATTTTGCCTATAGTAGTATCAGTGATTTGATGCATTCTAAAACTTACTAGTCTATACTTTGTGCAATCTATAAATGACAAAACTCATAACATTATGGATTGCTATAGAAGGGCATGCACGCAGTTGTGTACATTACATAACTAAGCATGCCAAATGCACTTTATGTAATGCATGATTGGCGCTTATGTGATTTACACGTGGAAATTGGAACTTGATTGATATATGCAGTAACAAAAACTTGTTGCCACTTATACGTTAAATAAAGTCTGGGTAATAGGCCCTACAATGTATGTATAGATGAAGGCATGATAAAAAGTACATTTTGGGGTTTTTCATAATAATGATGTATTCATAAGGAAAAATATCATGCAGTGTGATAGAGAAAGGTGTGGGTGTCTTTGAATTTAGTGTAAACATGCTAATTAATGGAAAATACACACATATGTGCAGGGATTTATACTCCTTGTCAAAATAAATTGCCATACTCACAGTGACTCACTTATGGATGAAAGAGATAACAGACAAACTCCAAACAGTTAGTCTCAGCATCACCTGATAATGAGGGCCGATTGTTCCATGAAATGCGACAGACGAAACTGCTATGTACGTACCGCGTATTTCTTTGGCCTTTCACGTAATCGCAAAGACACGCAAAGCCCTATCGTGCATATACATGTAGACACAGCACAATCAATTGAATCATGAATATGCGAGAATTCACAGCATACAATTAACAGGACTTTGACTATTGATAAATAGTCTGTAGTAGTCTGTGGACTTAAAACAGATTTACTCAAGAAGATTTCTGAATCTAAATTTCTCTTTTCTCTTGGAAGTTGACGGGAATGTCAGTATTACTCAGTTTCTTTGTGAAATTTACAGAAGAACTTCCTTGAATTAAGCAGAGCTGCATAATTTTGATACCTCCTGAGAAGAGGCGGAGGAATTCTCTGATCAGGAGTAAATGCTTTGCTACATTGCTACTGACCCTATGCTAGGTGTATTTGGATATCAGAACTGTTTAGACTATTGTTTGCAGTATTGATACAAATGCTTCACCAATTTTGACTAATGTGTGATATTTATACTGTAATTTAATTAGTTATGGAGCTTTGAACATGAATTTATTTATTGAACTTTCCTGTATGCGGGTATCACATATGAAATATGACTCCTTGCGAGTAACTTGCATTCAAGTGATAATGTACAATTTCGGTCAAATTTTAATTTTGTTATTCTGTACCAAAAATGTTGAAATAATATTAGTAATAACTGTCAGGAAAGGTTTCTGTCCTTTTGAAGCCAAGAGATAAAGTGGAAGAAATTATGGTTATTTTAGGCTGTTTAACTTGGAGTTCGGGGTGTTCTGGGGGCCTTAATGTCTGGATTATGACATTATGTTTCCAAATTGCTCTGTTGACTTACAACTCTTTGAATTTGGCTGAGTCTATAAATGTGTAAGTTGGGACTTGTGTAAACATTGCAAATATAATGTTCATTCAGGTTTGAAAAAAATTAAACCAATTTCGTATCATAAGATCGTACATTACAGTTTAAAATGTATTTGAAAGAATGTATTATACACGACATGTGTAGTCCACACCTTTCACCATAGTCTTCTTCTGTTCTTTAATACTTGATATACATGAAGTGATTACTTATACATTTGTGTGCGGGGTGGGGTGTGTGTGTGGGGTGGGGGGGGGTGTGCGTATGTGTTTACCTTCAAACGAGGACATGCACATGACATTTCACATTTAAACTGTGAACCACTCTGCAAAGGGGGACTGTCCTCAGTTTTGGAGGTCTGCAAATGACCACAATTGCAGGTATAAGGCATTGCAAGATATGTCCTCTATCGTGCATTAAATATACCATCCGTGGTTGCTAGCTAAAATTATATCCTAACCCTAACACTGACCCAGGTTTTTTGCTATCGGAAGTCACAGAAGATCCGAAAAAGTGAAGAAGAAGAAGAATTTTTGACTTGGCACCCCCGGGATTCGAACCTTTGACCCCCCGCATGCCAACCACACGATCGCGGACCGGGAGCTACACGGGTTATTGCTGCCCGCCCAGCAATTCCGTTGGCATTTGACACTTAGGGTGATTGCGTCATCGCAGACTCTGGGATGCATGCATGCGCAGAATTTTTCATTGTGATATTCTGTGGTATTTATGGGTGTATTAAAGGGTTATACACATACACACAAAAAATGGCAAAAAATGGCCTTGGTATGTCGATTGAATGTGGATTCAGACGTCCTCATTTAATCAGTCCTAAACTGTGTGCACGTTTGTAGGCGAACGTCGAACACGCATAGGGGTGTGGGTGTTCGTGCATTTTCCAAGGACCTATAATATGGCATATCTGCTGTGCAAGGACCGTATATATGACCTCAAAAGTGACATAGTGTAACATAGAGAAGGAGGTATACTGCATGTCTTTAGATGTTTCGAAATAATCAGGATCCAGGGACTGTTTACATTACAATGGATTTAGGATTCCATGTATGAAGGGCTTTGAACTTAATGTAGTGCAATGTGCCCTGATGCCAAGGGAACCTGGGTTTTACTCCCAAGCCAAATCAAAAACATGGACCTTTGATTAAGCCAAAAATTGTATCAGATCCTTCAGGTCTGTCATATGAAGTTGATTAGCATGTTATGTACAAGATGTTGAGGATCCTCCAAGAAATCCCAGGGTCCTTGCATACATCCATTTGGCCCAATGACCCACCTTCATTTTGAAGCTAATACTCTTTACAGACACACCCCACACTCTCTTCTGAGGAAATTGTGTTGAACACAGACACACAATCATTCCAGATAACATATTGTCCTTAACAAGGACACACCTTTCCAGTTTGTGTCCTCTGAAAGAGAGTGAAACAGTCCCGGTGGGTTCAGTTTGTATTTAAAGGTAGGACGTATGACCGTTCCAGGATTTGAAAATGACCCCTATTTCACGGGAAATCGAGGACATTTGCAGCAATTTTACCCCCTATTTTGTGCGAAATCAAGGAAAATTTGCCCCCAAAAACCTCCTATTTTTATCATTTTGAGGACGCATTTTCATTTCACCCCTTTATCACAAGGAATCAAGGGCATTTTTCCGAAATAAATACCCCTATTTTTACCATTTCAAGGACGCTTTTGAATTTTCCCCCTATTTCACGGGGAAATGAGGACAATAACGAAAACTGTAGCGGTAAAACGCGGACGAAAGTCCTAGAAATATACCCTATTTTTCATTTCATGGACAATTTTGCTCCAAAACACCCCTAATTCGGACAATCACGAACAATTTTGTCCTTGAAAATTCCGCGGACATTTCTTGAAAAGTACCCCTAATAATTGGAACCATCATGCGTACACATTGTCAGTGAAGACTGAACCCACCGGGGAAACAGTGTATGTGAAAATCATCCAAAGTCAGTCAAGCTGTTTATATTGAACTGTTGAAGTAAAAAATCTGAAAATCAATTGTAGAGTTGGACCAAAGGTAAAGTATGGCTATAAATGGCTCAATGAAGGCAATTTTTTAAAGAATTATTTGCAATAAGATTAAATTTATATTCATACTTTTATTCATTCATTGTAGTGACCGCTGGTTTGGTGGTCTTGAAAATCTTTCCTAAAGAAATTGAAAAATTACACAACTAGATATGAAAACCATGTAGCATTATTAAAGGGTCAAAAATTCTTAATGTAGAAGTAGTAATTTAACATGTCTAATCTGGTCTGCATGCATATTTTGGTGTTTATAAGCAAGACTATATATAAAAGGCCCGGGATAAAAGGTTGTTTGTTTGTAAACAGCTTGGACTTAACCAGTTAAATGTGTGTAAGGCCACTGCATACTTCTCATTTTAAACATCAAATATTCAATGCAACAAGTACTGTATACTGGAATATTTTCCCTGGATTAATTTTTCACAATTTTATCGATTCTGGACAGTTTAGTTTGTGTTTAATTCACATTTTCAAATATATTCTCATTAAGTACTATGTGTAATAAATATTTTCGCGGTGTTGAATATTCACGGCTGCCTGTTTGACCACAAAAATTTCCCGCTAAGGCCGCTATACAGTATTCGTTTTTGCAATCTATTTCCAGTCATTTTTAACTTCTTACGAATGTTTGTTGATGTAAAATCGATAATTTATTTCCATCAGATTTTTTAACATGAAGTGTAATCGATTTTCCATCAACAAACATTCGTTAGAAGATAAAAATTAATTGAATTAGATGGAACGAAAAGGCCTAATATCCTGTCTGTAATATCTTGTGCTAGATTGCCAAATTATGAATGACCTTGAGTTCTATGGTAAGCTTAGCCACAAGGCATGCTCCTAAATATATTTGATCATACTAAATAGTTGAACTTGACAATGACAAAGTTTGATTGCTTTTCTGCATTATTAGCAACTTTTTGCAGTATATGGAGTGAGTAAACAGATGTTGCCCTAACTTCTGCATTAATACCGTAATGAGTTGTAGGTATAGAATATGCCATTCATTATCCACAGAATGACAGTTCAATCAAAAATGAAAATGTATTCATCATACTGTATAAATTGTACGCCCACCTAATGTGGTAACTTTACAACTCGGAAAACGTGATCAGATTAACTGCCATGATCTCTCCAAGTACTTCCATTTTACAGTGGGTGTTGGGTGACATGTTGTGGGATACTAGTATATTTAATATATACACAATTTTTAGTCTATGCCTGAACTGTTTCTAAAAAATGAAATAATATAATAATGAAAATATTTATGAAATGTTAAGTTTCACATTCACATTCAAATGTACTAAAAATTACAATTTTATACTAGTGATCTTTGCATAATCAAACAATTTGCACTGAACAGTAATGCAACCTGGTGCTAATTTTATTAAATGGTGGAACACTTTGGGCTATTCTATTTATAATTCATACCCCCTGTGGAAGATTTCACAGTTTTCACTGCCATTTCAATTCTTAGTTTAATGTAAAATTCCAGTTGAAAATGATTGTATAAAATCCAGTTAAATTGCACACAATTTGGCCTCTATAAACCTGTCAAAGTAGTATATTTTGTTTTATATACATGTATTTTGCTCTTGTGGGTTACATATTAAGGATGAGTAAGATAAAACTTGTGCAAATAAAAATATCCTTATACACAATACCGAAATTTGAACATTGAAATTGCCTGTTTCCTGATCAGATCACATAAAAGTTTACCAGTTATGTGTGTACTGTCATGTGCCTTGTTATTCAAAATTTTGTTCTCGGCCACAAATGAATGCAATTAACAAATGTGACTTTGCAACCATATGGCTTCAAAAGTGCAGAATACTTGATATAATTAGGGTCTGTGCAATAATTATGAGTCCTGGTGGGAGGGTAAAATGGGGGAGGGTGAACTTTTTGGCGAGCCAAAAGGGGGGAACAGTTTTTGGCAAGCTGGGGGGGGGGGCAAGCAAGTTTTGGCACACGTTCATGGGGCGCCTTTTAAATAATATGCTCTAAAAAGGCTAAACGCTTTAATATGCAAATTTTCCTGCTCGTTACGCACGCAACATATACCTAAACCATATAAGGTTTGGTATGTGCAAAGGAGGGGGGTGGCAAAGATTTGTTGGCAGGCTGAGAGGAGGGGGAAGTAATTTTTGGCAGGCTGAGAGTGGGGGAAGCGATATTTGGCGGGTTGATTTGAAATTTTACCCCCCGGCTCATAATTATTGCACAGCCCCTTAATGTATTGTGCTTGATTGATTAAAGACAAAAATGTATGTACATTGTACAAGTGTTATATGTTTTAGAAATTTAAACTATTATTCTACTTCTCTCTTTCAGTGGATCTGGGGTGTACTGGGGATCCTTGCCTAAATGGTGGCCAATGTTATGACTTCGGTTCGGCCGATTTTTATCTCTGCATTTGCCCACTAGGGTTTGAAGGAAAAGATTGTGAAACAGGTAAAGTAATGAATGATGGATTCATGGTGCAAAACTTATATAGAATGTGCCAAAAGAAACAATTTGAATCTTAATTCTACAAACCTCCATAGACCACTTGACATGTGATGTCATTGCCCGGCAGTATGCACACGGATTATGGCCATTTCCATTGTTCTTTGCCCTGCAGTGTGTATACGCCTCGTAGGTTGCTCAGGGCATGTGCATTTTAAATTGCCCATCACATTTCATAGAGTACAAGAAAGCTATTGAACAGTGTAGTGGTTTGTTCAAGCATATTGATAGACCAGTCCCTCACCTTTGTTGATAAACAATGATGTCAAGTGGTCTATATATTAAACACATCTATCCTAATCCTGATCTGAATTATAATCGCATTCCTTACTTTGCTACGCATTTTAAACCCTGCCCTATCTCTACTATAGTATCCTTACTATTATCTGAATTCAAAGATATTGTGAAAGTGAGATATTTTTTCTCTTTGAACTATGATAATTTGTCACAAAAAAAATGGATAATTCAAATAATATAGGCAGACAGTAAATTCCCATTGTTCATGATTTTTATTGTCAAAGAAATTCATGTGAAACTTCTTCTGGTGCTATGTGTTATCATATGTGGCATGGTAGTGGTAGTCTCTTTCATATCTCTGGGACTGTATTGCATTGAAACAGAACAAATGTTTCATTTGTACCAATTTATTCAAAACTATCATGTTTATTTTTGGCTATTATTCTGCTATGAATTCTGCTCTTAAATTTAAATACCGTATTTCGTCAAATAGTCGCCCCCCCTCAAATAAACGCCCCCCACCACTTTTTTTCAACCAAGATGTTTCAAAAATGCCGATATTTCCATGCTATCTTGTGTAGTAAGCTTACCAAGTTGCGCACCTGGTCGATAATAGTGTCAATAATTGGCGAAAATCTGGATCAGAAACCCGGAAGTGAGCCAGAAGTCAGTGTTTCTAGTTCATAGTTCGTCATTTTAGCGTGTGTTTTTACTTTACCTAATGATTTTAACGGAAATTATCGTTCTAAAATTGACCTTGAATAAACGCCCCCCCCCTTGGGAAAATGTAACGCCCCCGGGGGCGTTTATTTGACGAAATACGGTAGGGGAAAATATGTACCGGTATATGACCTCATTTCAACCACTCAGTCTTTGTCTAGAAACAACAAGTTAAAATCATTAAAAAATGATAAAGCTTCTCTTTAAGGGGTGCTTTGTGATCCACAAATGTTTACTTTTTTTACTTCAATTTACTCCAAAAAGGTTGAGATTTTTTTATCACCACAAACCTACATGTAGGACTATGTCATGGTTATGGCACAAGCTTTCTTGCAGATTCATTTTGGGGTTGTCAACAGCCATAATTTACAACACAGTGGCCTATGAGGCTATGTAATACATGAATGAACTTGCAAATTCAATATCCGAATCAACTAAAATTTTGGAAATATGCTTTTTTTGTTGATATCTATGGAGCCATACCCTTAAAAGAGGACGCTAAAATAACGAAAAATACCTCTTAAATGAAAGAACCATTAAAAGATGAAATACAAAAAACACCTCATAATGTGTTTTTCAACATTAGAAGACACATTCCTGGGAGACATAAAATTTGATAATTTGTGACATAAGACTGGGTGGAGAAAATTATGGTGTATAATATATTCTTCTAAGTATAACTTTTCTATAAGCTCTCTGTTTATTTCAGAAACAAACGAGTGTGCTTCCAACCCTTGCCAAAATGGTGGGACATGCACAGATCAGCTTGGCAACTTTCAATGTGTGCGCTGCTACATGGACGGGAAAACTTGTGCTATCTGTGAGTACAGTCGAGCCTCACAACACAATCTTAACTATCAACACCACATAATATTTGCATCTATTCAATGTGTTTGATGTGTATAACTTGGTTCACCTCAAGTTCGGTTGTGACATCAATGCTTTTTTGTGGTTGCGCTGTAAGTGTGCCGATAAACTGGCCCTCTCCGTGTGCGTGTACATTCAGCGTGTGCATGCGATTCGAGTCTGCCGCAACGTACGTTACTACTGAACTTGAGGTGAACCAAATTATATAGTACTGATAGAGTCTGATAATTATATAATTGTGATGTTGATATTGTGTTTCATATTGAGAGGTTCAGCTGTACAGTATCTTCTTGTGCTGGGTAAACTTGTTTCCTTTGGAATTCATATTTCTTTTCAAAAATTGTTCATCTGCTTTCAAATGATTTCAATCTTTTCCTGCTCAATGCAAGCTACTTTTATGTCATATTTCTATATCTATGTGCTCGGTAAAAGCTTTGATTGTTATAGTGGTTATTACAATAAGTGTACAAATAAATATGTACATGACCACTTATAAAAAGGTATGTGTATGATTTGATGTTACTCATTGTAATTCATCCTTTTGCCGGTACATCCCTTTTAAAGGGATTTTTATCATGTCAAAAATCATTCAAGGTAAGGTCAATGTTGAATAAGGGCCAGAGGTAGGAATTATGTAGAACACAAATGAAGGTGAGTATGGGAGCATCAGTGTAATGATGAACTTTGTCACTGCTCATCCCTTTTTAAGGGATTTTTTATTTAATTCTATTCTAAATTGCACTTTCCTGTCAGTGATGAGGGAACATTGATATCACACCCTTCTTGACCTCGCTTTTGGTATATTATATTGAGTGATATCCATGGACATCAATCCGGGGGCAAACCCCATTTTTTTGTTCTTTTCAGCTACATGTACTTTAAAACAATTTTGGCCGGGTGTCCCCCCCCCCCACATTTCAAGCCGGATTGGCGCTAATGGCGATATCAATGTGATAATGATGTTCATCTCATCAATGACTGGAATGTGCCAATTATAGAAAAGCGGAAATTATTTGATGCAAAATTATAGGATTATTAATTAATCTAACACTCTTTTTCATTTCAAATGTTGAATATTTGCACCAAAATACCTCATCATGTGTCTAACTAGTATTATACACACCATTCATATTTTTATGTAATCTGATTGATTAAAAATTATGGGGGTTACATGATATTTTTTATTTGCCTGATTTGCTGCTTTCAGGCAAAATTAACCAAAAATGAACTATCATTAATCAAAGAGAAGTTTAAAACCAGTCAACAACACTATAACCATACTCTGTCATCAGCAGTGATGCTGGCAAAGTTACATAATAATCGGATTAACTACCATGTAGCAATAGGTGAAATCAATTTTTAAATATACCGCGCTGCAATGACACGTTCATGCGGTACCTCTGCATTGAACCATATCATGCTGTTCACTTGCACCTGTAAGATTAGTATCTTTGAAAAGACCAGTATTGTATTCAATCTATGATTGCAGACATACACAGGTGATGAGTGTAACCTGCTTGTAGTGCAGTGCGATATGTTCAAGATTATTTTCACCTATTGCTATGGTAATTAATCCAATTAATTACGTAACTTCGCCAGCGTATACTTGTAAATGACTGATGTATGACCTTTACTTCTTGTTGACAATGTCCTTTTTTGACCTTTTGGAAGGTGTTTCTAAAAGCAAAGTGTCATTTTTTAAAGTTCTCTGCCCCGTCCCCTCAAGGGTGGAGCTGGTCTCTTTCTTAATGAAAATCGCTTCTTTCACTTTTCTTGGCAGTAGTTTAAATCTCTACACTCTCAACTATCATTTTTCAGGTTTTCAGGTGTTCAACCATGCCATGTGTGCTCTGCATGCATGTGTGGGCATTCAATCAACAAAGCATGCAAGGCCGGGAACCTGGCCTTGACTAGGCCTAGCCTATGATGCCTAGTTAGGCCTATGTCTCTTGGTCTATGTCATTGCAGGTTTAATTGACCTAGACCAATACTCCCAAATCTTATTAGATCAAACAAACGCTTGCACAAAAATGCTTTTAACCAATCAGATGCCAACAAAATATGTATGAGGTGTATAAAACAAATACTTTAGATCTTTAGACCATTGGTCTACTATTTCCCCTCAACCTGACGGCCTTGGGGGAAATAGTATAAACACATTGGTGTCAAGATCACCTTGGGGAAACAGTTCTCCCCATCTCCCTCATGAGCAGTCTATATTTGTATAATATCACATTGATATACTTTGGTTCACTTCACGTCCACTTAAAGACCCATTCAGTGATCCCAGCGCAAGTGTAAAAAAAAAATTGTTTATAAATTGCTTAAAAGTGAAGGATAAGTCATTCAAATTATCATTTGGTATTTTTGAAATGACAAATTTGGCACAAAACAAAGAACAAAAACAAAACAAAACAGCAGTACTGATGAAGTTGAAGCGCCATTCAAATACCGTAGCTAATTTAGATACTGTCAGTATCTAAATTACAGATTCGTGTAAAATGTCTTATTTTGTCTTAAATACACGACTTTCGGCTGAACCACTGCAGAGCTATATTAGCACATCTATGACAATGACAAAGGTACCAAAATCTGAATTTTGATGATTTTTACGATTGTCCGGATGAGCAAATCACTGAATGGGCCTTTAAAGTCAATGTTGCAGTTGCATGGTCAATGTGCCGACAAACTGGCCTTGTACGCATGCATATACACTGTGCGAAATTAATTTTATGCATTCGATTCGATACTGCAACCAATCACTGCAGAACTTGAGGTGAACCAAAGTTTAATGTAAGTGAACAAATCAGACTTGATGCTCAAAGATTTTGTTTACAGGTGTTATACAATATACAAAAGTTATTTGTGGTGTTTTTTTTAGTCAATTTCAAAGCATAAACTTTGTTGGAATGCATGCTTTTCCATTTGACTTAGTAATAAAGGGTTGTTTATCTTGTTTTCACATGCTTGATTCAACACATTATTCATATTTGTGTTCATTTTACATCATAAAATCTTCTGTTTTATTTTCAATTTGTAGCTTTTTTTCCGTTTGAATAACTATTTGAGTATTTAAGAGTTAAATTTTCAAAGAGTAACCCATGCATGGATTCCAGATTGAGACTGTTAGTCAAGTCAGCGAATGTTTTTTGTTTCATATAATTTAAGTTTTCCTTTTATTTTTTGCAAGAAGTGAAAAAGTGCATTATGTAAATATGGTTAATTTGAATACTCAAGTGCTATTTTGACCTAATTATTCCCCTCCCCTGGCTAATGCATGTGCACCTCTGTAATTTTTTTTCTAAACTAGGTCCCATTTGTGTGCACCCAAAACCAGTGGTGGATTTAGGAATTTGCAAGGGGGCACAACCAAAGAGTTTTGGTTGTATTTTTTTGGAAAGGCTATTTTGCAGCCATTGGGGTGGTGGGTGGGGTCTGGGGGATATGCAGCCCTCAGAATTCAGAAAGGCTTCAAAATAAAGGGCCAATTGAAGCTATTTCTTGGATCATGTCTACACTATTATTGTTACCATTACCATTGTTTGTACTTACCATTACTTAAAACAAAACAAAAGTAGACACTACTTTATCCCAAGGAGGATATCCAAGGGGGAATGTTTGCCTCCTTAAAAGTTGGAAATTGGTAAAAAACAAATGTCTGATTGAAGCCATTTTTAACTTTTTCAGTTCATTTTGATTTTGCTATGAAAATAAGTTTGATGCCCAATTTGACTTGAGTAGTAGTAGACAAACACTCTCAAAATTGCATCTGAGTAAATAAATAATACCAGTTGAGCAACATGGAGTTGTTTACCTATCAGTTTAATTATCTATTAGTTTAATTAATTAAAAAAACCAAAATATTTAATTAATCACAAGAAATCTGGTGGCAGTGGTTTTGACCTTGTACCTGTAATGGTGCATTCAGCTATTTTTTTCCTACCAAAATTGAATTTGATTTATTTTGATTGTTAAAGTTAATTTGGGAAAAATTTGCTCAAAGGATGTATTATTTCTGCTTGTCAATTTTGTCAAACACAGAAGAAATTTCAAATTCAAATTGAATTTAAAATTTGATAAGAATTATGGAAATTCTAAAACAGTGACAGAAAAGTAATGCCCATGCACCATTGTATTTTTGCCAACCACTGATGGGTTAACACCAGAGGATGATTTAAGTACTACCCACCACCCCACTGGGTTTACTGTGCTATGCCGCATAGAAGTGCATGGTTAAATTTGAATTTGTACACTTATATTTACATAAAAACACTGTGAAGATGCTGGTCGATTTCACATTTTATGTTATCTACAGAAGGTGTGAATTATCCTTTAAACACACATCACTTTTGCTCTGAAATCGACCAAGTAATAATGACACACACACAATTCTAAAACAACATCTTTTGCACAGAGTTCAATGGGATTTTAAAAGTAAAGTGGCAGTTGAAACTTTAGTGATAACACTTTCGCAGTGCATGATGGGGCTTCCTTAAATCATCCTCTGGGTTAACACTGCCCTCTTCTCTGTTATCCCAGCAGTAAGATTTGCCATGACATAATCATACTTGCAATAATTTACCCACAAGTACTGTACTTGTACTGTATTCGTTCCATTAACCACCCATGCCCCAATAAGCACCCACCCAGTGACTTTACAACAAGCGAACTGACTGCCCATGCAGATCTCATGGTCTGAAACATATGACACTGTCACTGAGGATGATGGATGAATATTTTGTGCCTTTTTTATGTATTGTCAGCTTAAATAATGTAAAAAATAAATGCGAACCCAAAATGACATTGTTAAGCATCCTGGGTAGTTAATGGAACACATGCCATGCATGTCTGGTTAAGGCGCAAATGTTCGAAACGTATTGCACAGCATTGGCATCATTGGGATGGTGAAAACTGTCAAATGGAGTTGGTTGATGGTAGAAATATTGACTGGTAATCAATCTACATGTATGTACTATCTAGAACTATGTTGTAGCTAATACCATGCCCAACACTGCTTCCACCCACCACAAAAAACTGATTTTAATGTTTCCACCCACCCACCAATCAAATTCCAAATATTCAATGGCAAAGCATGTGTGCTGTACTGAATGATCAAAAGTTCAATTAATTTTTTCTGTGATGTGTATATCATTATTTTTGGAAACCATCCCATCATTCAAAAACTGCTGGCTACAACATTGAACCAAGTTGTAATTGTAACCCAAACCCTTATTTCAATCTGACGAAATACGGTAGTCAAATTATATATCAATGATAAGCTTAGAGTCCACAGAAAATGAATTAGTTTCCAGATCTAAAAATATGCTTAATAAATCATAAAAGCGTCATAAAAGCGACCTACTCGGAGAAAATCCCAAACCCGAAAGTGCTCATTAGAGAAGTTGTGATTTTCATATTTTTTTGTGATATAAATGTTGTTGTACTTCAGTATTGAATATGTGTATGAAATGCCCTCCTATTCATTCTGGATATTTAGCAATACACCACCCTGGGTATTTCGGTGAAGAGTTTATTCATTCTTCCCACACATTCATTTATACATTCCCTCTGTTATCAATCATTTTTTTTGATCATTTCAATCTTTATTGCAATCATTAAAAAAACATACAAACTTTTAAGTACAAAGATTGAACAGAAAACACATAAACCAGACTAGAGAATGGAGAAGACAAAATGCCATCCCCATATCTCTGCAGGTGCATAAATTCATTCATTCATTCATTCATACTTTATTTCATCAATCATCAACATTACAAGTGACACTAGTAGCTAAACATACCAAACATACAAAACATTCAATACTGTACAAGAATTATACCTTCAGTAAAATTCAAGTTGAGCCTCAAAATGTCATAATTAGGTTTTTGTGGAAAAAATTGAGCTAGTTTGAAATTCTACTGAATGAGAAACTCTGTGTGCTGGCCATGCGCTTCAACGGAAAAAAGTTTTGAAATATTTTCTCAAAATATCAAGAGCTATCTTAAAAACTACTTACCCAATACTAGGCTTGTTTGTACTCATTTGAATGCATTTTTCATGCTGATTCCAAATATGGTCATGAAAATTTATATTTCTGAAATTTTTGAATTTTCAAAATTTTTTTGAAACATGTCGTCTTTACAGCAGTCGACACCCATGTGAAGAGATTTAACTGATTGTTGTCTCAGTCTATCTATATGGAACTTGGGAGCTGATCCTGGGTGTGATGGTTATGTAGGCTAATTAGGATGCTGCCAGGCCCGTAGTCAGGATTTTTAGCAGGGTGAGGATTTTCTGAATGCAGACCTTTTTATGAGAAAATCCGACTGAACCTTTACAATTTGACATTTTTGGCCCAATTTTTCTACTTTCAATATTTTTTACTGATAAGCTCATTAGCCCAGAATCAACATGATCAACAAAGCATTTATTCAATATTTATATAGAAGCCAACTTACAGCTGAATGCTTCATTCGTAATGATTCCTGTTCACCTGTAAACATTTGAAACTTGACTGCATGCATAACAGATATGTGACTATGTATGATATGTATATTGCTAACAATATGTACTTTGATATCTTAACTAAAGCCTTCAAATTAAAGTAATGGTTCATTAAGTATTTAGGTCTTGAATGTATCATATAGATGTCATATCAGTCAAAGAATTTGCAGGTGCGGGAATACAATACATTGATGGAAATGTTAGATTTTATGCCGAATTGATTTTAGTACATGATTGCACTTTATTGAATGGTTTTAAGATGCCATTTTACCATTTTGCCATTTTTCCAAGGCTATACATGGCATCAGGGCTGGATTTACCACAGTTTAGATTCAGCCTGGGCCCAGGGGCCATGATCAAGGGGCCAAAATTTTAAGATGAAAAAAAATAATTTTAAAAAAAAACAAGGAAGAAGAAGTAATGTGCATCTTCTTTTGGTCTGGTTTCAGGCCACAATTTTGCCACATTTTTTAACATTAAAATTGGATAAAGTTATTTGATGGAATTCAACAAGAACCCCAATTAAATATTCTTGAAAAACTTAAGTTACAGTGGTGGAGGTGGGGTATAACGCTTCAATTCGAAGAACCAGGAGCCATTGTCATGTTGTAGTTGCCCAGGGGCCAGCAAGAAGTAAATCCAGCCCTGCATGACCTTGATAACATGCAAGCCAAAGGGTCCATCTGAAGAATTTATATAAGTAGACAAGATTTAATATTACAAAGTTTGCCTGTAGTCTGTGGTTAATACTTTTCCATTTATTTGTTCACAGTTGAGGATCCATGTTCAACAGACCCGACACCTTGTGAGAATGGTGCTACCTGTATATCCGAGCCAGGTTTCACTAACTTTACCTGTGAATGTCCCATAGGATATGGTGGTGAAACATGTACAGAGGGTAAGTTTGGTAACCAGAAATCCTACCAGAAGTAGAATTGCAAAGATTATTCTAGTATATAGGCTGATTAGGATACTGAGCCGGTACAAAACTGCATCCCTGAATAAGGGGCTATCATTTTCTTCAGAATGGGGGGGGGGGTTCCCAAATATACTGGGGGATCATAAATTTTTGGAAAGAAGTTGTTTTCACCTTGCTATGTGCCTAATTGGAGCTGCAAGTGAACAGTGAAGTGCGAGTGTACCTTCCAGGCCTGTACGCAAGGGGGGTGCGGCCACCCCCCAAATGTACAAAAGTATACAAAAAGTATAGCGAGCAAAAAAAATGGGTTTTTTATGCTTTTTTGGTCAAAAAGGTCAAAATTTTACACTTTTTACAAAATTGCCCCCCCCCTGGAAAAAAGGTCCACTTTTTCAAAATCAGCACTCCCCCAAAAAATCCTGTGTACGGGCCTGGTACCTTCTATACTTGGTTGGAATTATAAATGGCAAGACTCATAACATGGTGGATTTATATTTTAAGGAATGCACGCAGTTGGGCGCTGCCATACATTAGATTTGGACTTATTGACCTGTGCAGTAACAAAAACCAATTAATATATACCATTTATAAGTTGAACAAAGTATATAACAGAAATTTGCAGCAGAGAACCAAAATCAGCATTTGTGACCTATTTGTTGCAATATATATATATTTGAATATATACTAGCCTCTTGGATGCCAGTCATTTTTCTAGCATCTGTAAATCAGATGTACATGTAGTGTTTTTTATTAATAAATATGTGTGATACTAATTTCTTTCTTTCTTTCTTTCTTTCTTTCTTTCTTTCTTTCTTTCTTTCTTTCTTTCTTTCTTTCTTTCTTTCTTCCTTCCTTCCTTCCTTCCTTCCTTCCTTCCTTCCTTCCTTATTTCTTTCTTTCTTTCTTTCTTTCTTTCTTTCTTTCTTTCTTTCTTTCTTTCTTTCTTTCTTTCTTTCTTTCTTTCTTTCTTTCTTCATTTCTATCTTTCTTTCTTTCTTTCTTTCTTTCTTTCTTTCTTTCTTTCTTTCTTTCTTTCTTTCTTTCTTTCTTTCTTTCTTTCTTTCTTTCTTTCTTTCTTTCTTTCTTTCTTTCTTTCTTTCTTTCTTTCTTTCTTTCTTTCTTTCTTTCTTTCTTTCTTTCTTTCTTTCTTTCCTGTGTGTCTTTCTCTTCTATTCTTTCTCTCACTTTTATCTCATCTTTGTACTTATTTATTTAATCACCTATACATAAATCGCTCATTGATTTTAGAAATTGATAGCTGTGCTGGGGAGCCATGTCAAAATGGGGGTTTATGTAAGAATCTGCCTGGTGCTGCCAGCTATACATGTGAATGTCCACGATGCTATGAGGGCACAGATTGTCAAGAATGTAAGTACATGTATATAAAAAGTATTCTATTAAGCAAATATATAAGTCAATGCAGGGGCGGATCCAGGAATTTTCAATAGAGGGGGTGCCGAGCAACCGCCACTGCCGCTGTTGCTCGGCGCGCACACAAAGTCAGGTGCCGCTCTGCAAAAATACATGAATGCAAAAATTAGAGGGGGCGCGCACCGGGTGCGCCCCCCTCTAAATCCACCCCTGCATTGCACAATGATTTTACCTGCATGAAAAAAACCCAAATCAGCAAAAACTCTTTTTTGCTAAAATTTACTTATTTTCATTGTTTAGTAAGCACATCTCTATAGGTGTAAACCACCATAGTCGGTAGGTCTGAATATCACTTACTTTCTGAAATTATGGCAAATGCAGTTGAAAATAACCTGGGAAATAACCACATTAATTTGCCAAATTTCCAGGGGGTGCACTGGTCATTGACCAAGGTGTATCATGCGTGGCCAAAGATTCACGTAAAAAGGCTTTTTTTCATGATCAGGCACTGTACATACATATCGCACAAAACAAGGATATTTATAAAAAAGGATATACCTTGTACAATTAATCACAGTGTTTTGAGTCCTTTTAGACAAATGTTGCATGGAATAAAGGTTAAAAGTTATGAACTTTTAAATTCCAGTGCCCCCCGCCCCTGGGCAAATTTCAAAATTACCCAACCAGTGGATGTACATGTGCACTAGAATATTGGGATATGGTAATTATGGTGAATCTGCTGACACTCGAAATATTACACACGACAGTAACCTTGTACAGGTGATTGTCCAGTTATTCACTTTATATTCATCCATCCATTCAGTCAGTCATTCATTACATCTATCCATTAAAAAAGTTAGGATCAAGGTTAGGTTTTGTACGATTCAAGCTAGACTGAGTATAGGTTTGTTCAGGCGATCGCTTGTAAAGTCGCTTGTAACTACATTCAAATGTAAACTTGTATGTAGTGCCCGTCTAAACACACTCGCATGTAGCTACTAGCAAGTTACAAGTGACGATTTTACATGTAAGATATCTTAGCGAGCTACATTCGAATGTAAGGCCAGTGTGAACAAGACTTACATGTAAACTTGCTTGTAAGCATGACCTTGATGACCCAATCCTATTCTGATTGTGCATAATCATGGCATAATTTACCAGTGAAGGTCACTCTTACTTTTGAGTTGGCTTACAAGTAAGTCCTGTGTGGACACACACTCGCTTGTAGCATAATTTAGTTGCTGGCTTGCTTTTAATCTACATTCAAAAGTAGGCTACCGTCTAAACACACCCTATAGCTACATGAATCCCAGACGAAACTGCCTGTATGAGTGATAAATGGTCACTTGGGGTATGAAAATAGATCAGTCGTGTTGTATCATATATACAAAGACTATACAAATACTGGTAAGGGGCATGGTTAATTTGAAATCCCCATTCATTTAACTGCTTCTAAATGTATACACATTTCCGGTATTGGTTCATTGAAAGCTATCATCAATTTGATTTTGACCTATCATTTGTATGTGGGCATACATGTTTGGCACTCTGCCTAACCTAAATTATAGAACAATCCTAGTTCTTTTTTGTGAATGGAAAATTATAGAATTGCCAGTGAACTTGCCGAATGAAGGTATTTGTGAATCGGACTGGCAAACCACATTTGTCCTTAATGCAATGGTGTATGCACAACAAAGTCAATATGAGTTGAACTAACTTCAGGCACAGTGAAATTGATAGTGGTATAATTTATGTGAGTTGGTGTGTTTATAATCTTCCAATGAATTGTAATAACCTACAGGCTTCCAGAATAGAAGAATAGGATATTTTACAGTAACAAATTGTACTCAAAAGGCTATATTAACGTCATGTAATATGATACTTTTAATCAGATTCTGTGGTCATTGGTGGTTAGTATTTAAGCTAACATTGTTACTTAATCCTTTTATGAACTAGAAGGCATATCAGAAACTGCAGCTGTCAAACCATGATACCTGGTCTATGTGGGCAATAATACTGATGTCTTTTAATAAAATATAATTTGAAGAGGATGATGATATTGTCTTGGACAAACAGTACGTAACATAGTAAATATATACAAAAAAAAGTAGTTTCAAATACTATATTTTTGTCATACAATTACAGTCAGTCCACTCTGAAGTACAAAGTACCGACGTGGACGCACGCATTGTGTCAACTTTGAAGGCACGCATACCTGCAGCAGAGACGCAGCACTGCGCACTGTTTACGCGTTGTATATGCGCGCAATGTCACTTTGTACTTCAGAGTGGACAAACTGTACAATATTCTAAGCACCCTACCTTATGTAATTGAAAATTGAAATGAGGAATTTTCTATTTCACATGCAATTCTATTATGTACCACAAAGCATAATGGGATACTCCATTCAGCTGTTGTGCAATACATTTCTATTTGTGATGTAAGTGGTAAGCATGGTAAGGACCTGCAAAGAAGGACCTGCATGCACCTGCATGCACTTACCTAACCACATCCAAACTGTAGACCCACTTGCCAACCAAGACCAGCCTTTGCACTAGCAAACAAGACAGGGTCTTATCATCATGTATAGTAACATTGTTCTCAATATGTTGCTTGGGAACTGTGGACGTCCTTGGTTGCTGGATGTCCTCGATTATCATGCTATTTTCGGGTGTGTGTGAACATTTGAAGTCTTTACCATGTACACCAAACACACACAAATCCACCCCTACACTAACTCACCCCACCCTCTTGCCCCCCACACATACTGTACATACTTTTAATTAAAGTATATTCAATTAACTTGGACCTGGTGTTTTTGAAAGAAATTGTAAAAACATGTAAAGAAGCTCTGTGAGGTATCTGCATTACAAGCATTGTGCATTCTTAATGCTATTAAAAATGTAAGTTTCCTACTTGCTTCCTATCATATGGGTTTTATCAAAATGAAAGCAAGTTTTTTTGTTTTTTTACATTATCATTCCTTCCCAAGAAAATAAGCATTGCTTTGCAATTTTCAGATACAGTGGTTTTCCTGCAATCTCCATCATTCTTTTCAATAATATTTTCTTTATATACAATTTTGGTTTTTCTTTCGGTTAATTTGGTTATTCTTTGCCAGATATTCTAAAATATTATAGTAACAACTGTCAGGAAAGTTTCTAATCATTTTAAGCCAAACTAATCAGTTAAATGAAAGAAAGCTTACTTATTTATACATTACCCGCTTTAATTTAAAGTCAAACTTGCTCTGCTGTCTTAAAAACACAATGAATTTAGCTAAATCCAATTAGGTGTAAGTTAGGACATTTAAACTCATAAATGTTCCAAAAAATCTTGAAAGTTTGAAATTTTTTACCATACATTGTGGCTTTAATTTACGATTTTTCACATTTATTGCTACCTTGTCAAATAGTGAATAAAAACACCTAGACTACATGTGTGTTACTTGAATATACTTAAAAATTGTATTCTTGTCTAATACACCATTAGTGGGGTAAATCCCGGATAATTGCATGAACTTAATGCCCAATGATATTGCAAATTCAAAATCCCAGATAATTGAACTTAATGCCCAATGATATTGCAAATTCCAGGCAACAATGAAATTCATACAAAGTACTACATTAAATCATATATCAAGATTATAGTGACATGTGACTTGGAGTCATCTTGCTTGGCTGCATTTACATATGTGCACACATTAATCATTTATTATTCATTTCTGCTTACACCCACATTTAATATCACAATAATTGAGAAAACCTCAATTAAACATTTGAAGTATGCAATCATGACAATAGTTGACTTAATCAAAATGGTACGTGCATGTTGTCGCAGTAGTGGGTGTATTAATGGTAGCAAGTGTGAAAAGTTTACATTCACAACAAAGTTTGCTCAATGAAGTGGCAAGAAAATAATATGATATTTGAAATTTGTATACATTTAGGATGATTTCATATATAATTAAGAAACCATGTTAACCTTGACTGCTACCAATCCAATTATCCAACCTACACAACAGGTGTTTACTCCACAAACAAATTTTAGAGACCATTAATCTGTATTTCACAATTCTGTGAGATCTTAAGGGATCTGGAATGAGCGTTTTGATAGTATTTTTTGTGGGACATGAGCACATCAGACATATCGAATTGAATTCTGAATACGAAGAATGTCTTTCTGATATCAAATAATTTTCATTTTTTGAAATTCACGATATAATACAAATTTTATGACAAATTATTAAAATTTGATATTTTCACATTTTGATATATAACAGTCCTCAAGTAAATTTTATAAATCTAATGATATATTCTTAACGTGTATGTAGCTGGGAGGAAAAGCAGGCGATCAATTGAAAATTTTGACCTTTCATATTGAAGATATGGATTTTTTCCCAAAAAAAGACCTAATTTTTTTTGGTGTTTTGGGAAAAAAATCCATATCTTTAATACGAAAGGTCAAAATTTTCAATTGATTGTCGGCTTTTCATCCCACCTACAAGCACTTTACATACATATTATCAGATTTTTTAAGTTTACTTCAAGTACTGTTAAATATCAAAAATATCAATTTTTATTCATTTGCCATAAAATGTGTATTACATTGCGAATTTCAAAAATGAAAATTATTTGATATCAGAAGGACATTCTTTGTATTCAGAATGCAATTCGATATGTCTGATGTGCTCTAATGTCCCATAATAAATACTGTCCAAAGGTTCATACCCCACCCCTTAAATTAATCTATATTTCACAATTCTGTAAGATCTTAACTCAAATTAGGCAATTTTTTTTTTTTTCAGTGTTCAAGAGTTTGAGTTGTAGCTATTTGTCCTCTTCATCAAGGTTCACATCACTAAATACAACACCCTATATTACTGTGTACAATGAGCTACAATGGGAACTATTCAAATGCATTTTTCTCAGCCATCAAAACCACCAAGATCATATCAAAGTTAACAGTTAGTGATAATTCAGTGTCAATGGGATTACACGCCTAAGTAATGAACCATGATCAAAACAATCACCACACAAAGTATATATGGCATTCTTAGTCAGTGGGAGTGGTCTAGTTCGTAGACACATTTCTGATTGGACAATCGTATGATTTCGGGTGCCGTCTATCAGGCCGTAGACGACCCCGTCATCATGCGTCTTGATAATCGTAACACGCGTGTGTAGAGGTGCGCGTATGTATCGCGCTGGATGCGTGAACTAGTGCGGAATCGCGAACACGCTAGCAATCGCGCAACAGAATACGTGAAGTTGTAAACAAGTTTCGTTCATTTTATAATGAGGGGATTTTTTATGACGGTAACTTAATTTTTGCTTTAAAAAAATGTTTACAGTTATTAAAATAATATTTAACTGACTAAGAATGTGCGCCGGCATCCACTACTCAAAATATTGGACCTGCCTGTCGTCTATCACACGGTAGAGGATAGGCAAAATAAAAATTCCTATCGTTTATTCTCTAACTCAAAGGCATACCAAAGTACTAATAGTGTGATCCGGTAGCCATGCAAGAGAATTACGTAACCACTTTGATGGTGAATAGATATTTAGATTGTCATGAATTGGTTATGATCACCCTTGGGCAGCAAACATTCTTAAGGTCATCTGAATATAGATTGTTGGATTGTTGTGAAACTCGGTGTGGATGTAATTTCCATTGATCCTTTCGTTTCAAGTATGAATTAAACATAGACCTATTTAGCACACATTTTTCAATTTAGATTTCAACATGAAAATTCTTGAGAAATTCCTAGTATGTCATTGGTGGTAACAATATTTCCTACCCGCTTAGTTGTGCAGTGTGCCACACACAAAAAATACTAGCATTCCAAGTACTTGTCAATGTAAAATTATGAATTATAAACTTCATCCATGGCATTGTCTTTTTTTAAAGACACTTCTTGTCTCGGCTATAAAGGGACCGAATCCTTTAAATGTGCTTTTTTTTTAAGACCAAGATCAAATGAAAAAAAAAAAGTATGATGAAGGTATGATGAAGACAACAATTTTGAGACACAATCAGTTGAATGGGATCACTGTTTTGTAATTGGCCAAACCTGAATCCCCCGGGGGTGTCACTCCCATTGTGGCCTCTACACCATCCGCGATAATCAACTTTTGAAAAGCACCCTAAACAAGGATTTAACCCTTGGCTAAAACAATACCCTAAACAGGTAACACAGGCCTGTTTTCACACCCTAAACAGGGATTTTATTCCTTGCATCAAATTTCATACCCTAAACTTCATTTCCGCGTATTAGCAATTACAATTTTGCTACCCTCTTTTCCAATTTTACACGTTTTTGACACCCTAAACATGATACGCGTGTATCAGCCGCGGATCCAGATAGAAAAAAATACGGGGGGCGCAAAATACATGAGATTTCTAGAAGGCGATTTAAGTATATGGCCGCTGAAAGCGTCATGGCGTCAGCGCTTACACGCATGGGGGTGTCTGAGGGGATGTGCCCCCCTCAGAAGTGAGAAACTTTTGCAAAATTAAGACCAAATTGAAGCCATTTGGTGGACCATTTTGACACTATTATTGTGTAAAATTTGAGTTTGAAAGAGCGGAAAATTTGTGAAATGACCATAACGGCTATTTCCTATTCGTGGAAATTTAATTGCTTGCGCGACGCAGGGGGTGTCTGAGGGGGATGCGCCCCCTGAGAAGTGAGAAACTTTTGCAAAATGAAGACCTAATTGATGCCATTTGGTGGACCATTTTGACATTATTATTGTGTGAAATTTGAGTTTTAAAGAGCGGAAAATTTGTGGAATGACCATGCCGGCTCATTTCCTTTTAGTGGACAAGTTTTCAATATTATAATTGTATAAATTTAATTGCTTGTGCGACGTACGCAGGGGGTGTGTGAGGGGGATGTGCCCCCTCAGAACTTGGTGAGAAGCTTTTGCAAAATGAAGACCTAATTGAAGCCATTTGGTGGACCATTTTGACATTATTATTGTGTGAAATTTGAGTTTTAAAGAGCGGAAAATTTGTGAAATGACCATGCCGGCTCATTTTACATTCGTGGACAAGTTTTCAATATTATTGTATAAATTCAATTGCTTTAAACATAAAGTTCATGGTATCCAAAGCATAAAGAAAAGGACAACTTCTTTATCGACATACGCAGGGGGGTGTCTAAGTTGGAAAATTGTGCAAAAAGAAGGTCCAGTTGAAGCCATTTGGTAGACGATTTTGACACTATTAAAGTATTATTGTGTAAAATTTTAGTTAGATAAAGTTCTGAAATGTGTGAAAATGAAGGCCCAATCGAAGCCATTCGTGGAACATTATCATTATTCACTATTACTGTAGGCCTAATCATTATTATTCAGTTATTACTTAAAACAATATAGGCCTAAAGTGTATGCGGTGTCCTAACAAAAGCAAAAAGCGGCCAGTTGTTTACGCATACGCATACGTAGGTGTGTCTGAGGGGAACATTTTGCAAAATGAAGGACTCAATTACGCAATTTAACCTTTCTCTTCTCTTTTCTCGCCTTTCTCTTCTCTTTTCTCCTTTTCTCTTTCTCTCCTTTCCCCTTTTCTCGTTTATACGGGGAGCGCGCGCACCATCTTTCCTACTTTTGCTATTTTTACGGGGGGCGCGCGCCCCCTCCGCTCCCCCCCTGGATCCGCACCTGTGTATCGTGCCTACCCACGAAAAACTACCCTTTTTACGCATTTTTATTATCGCGAATGATGTACAGACCACAATGGGAGTGACCCCCCAAGCTGAATCCACTTTGCTATCAAAGTTGAGCACATTTGGATTTGCCTCAAAATTGACACAAACAAGATCATTTCAACTCAAATAGTCCTGGAATAGGGCCTAGAATACGGACATTTAATATTTAAGATTTGATAACAAATTTGCACCAAAACTCAGATTGCTTGTACATCACCTGCTATGTTACTTTATTTATTGCTGTGGATTCATCTGCAGTTCACCATGTCATAACAGGAAACTAATATACAATGCCTATTTGTAATGCTATCAATATAATCCATGGAGTAACAATTCAATTTGATCTGATATCAAATATCAATCGGAGAAATATCTTACAAGTTTGTAACTTCAGGCAAGGATTATGGTTAGGAATAGCAAGCCTTTGGATTCTATGTGATCTGTCTGTGGCATAACCCTATAAGCGCCTACAGAATGATATACCAATTTGTTTCTTGGCCAGCATTGATGGATTTAATCATCAATTGTTACTACCCCATTTCAAAAGAGTTCTTACTGTACAAACTGGCACTTCCCTTTTTAAAGGTAGCACAATAGTAATAAATTTCCCTATACTTTGTGTACAAAATGGGCTCTATTCAAATGGCTCTACCTACCTTATGAAGCGACTAAATTTTTCGAAGTGATATTTACTGAAAGACAGACAAACAAACAAGCAACTAAACAAAAAAAAATATATTGGAGACCATTGAATTTTCGAACTACTGGACTGCAAAATTATCAATTTTGTTCATCCCATTTTCAGAATATCGCCACATGCGATTTACCTAGAAACCGGCGACTTGAGAAATACATTATAAAATCTGATTAAAAACCAAAAACACAGAGTCTTTTTAAATCTTGGCAGGTGCTTGGATTCAAGCATACATTTAATACCTGGCATAAATTTTTCACAAAATCTGCCCAATTTTTATTGGTTTTTAATATTGATTTATTCCGAAATGTAAAAACACTGCAGATCGGGAGGCCTTTAGAGACATTATTTGGTGATGTGAAATCTACAGGACCTCAAGAAGTCTGATTTTATAATTTTCTAACAGTTTTAATACTAACTAACATTATATAACTTCACGATGAGTGACCGATCTCAAGTGACATATTTTGGTGCCAAACTGAATTTGGTGCCAAATTCAATGAATGTGCTATCTACTGTAGATAGCACATGTAGAAGGTCATGGAGGTACTGGCGTGGAATTAATTGAAATAAGTTTTTTTCAAATGATGTTTCCCCATCTATACATAATGTTTGAGACATATGATATTAAATAGATAAATTGTACATCAAGTGATGACTGATCACTTATCAGAGGCCCAACCACGGCACAGGCTATATAAATATGCACAGCAATCTATGACAAGCATTGTCTCAAGGGGAGTGGGTGGGAATTAAAACATCAAAGGGAGCAAGGGGGGCCTAAAATACAATTTTTCTAAGTACATACATGTATCATGAGATACATGTATAATACATGACTGGTACCCTCATTATTGACACTACTTCTTTTTTAGAATAACAATAAAAGGCAAGTTCAACATGTTACTACTACTACACCAAAGGTCTACATACCAAAATGATCCAATTTCAAAAATGTATTATATAAATCATAAAAATTGTATGAATTGCTTGTAAACTAAGACAAATATAGAAATTCTACTGGGCTACTTGGTAAATACTTGTAGGAAAGTTGGTTCAGTCTGACCAGGTAATGACCCATTTGTCAACACAGTAAGTGTGGCAGCTTTTTGTTGCAAGTAGTTCATGTGTGTAAAGTGAAATTGCAGTGATACCGTTTCCCACCGTTTCATGTCTTTCATTTGAAGGGATTATTAGTATCAGAGATTTTTGTGTAAACAGTATTATGTTGAACTGCACCTACCAAGCTATCAATGATAGTGTATTATGGCATTGTAAATAGCTTGTTCTGTAAACATAAATCACTACCGTCAGCAATTACTGCTAGTGTGCACTGTAAAAATGGATTTAACGGATATGTCTGTATTTAGAAATTTCTTTTGATTTACGGGAACAGCTCTTAAGCAAAATGCCTTTCTGTGATCAGAACCACCTACCTATATATCTCCACACCCACACACACACCCCCACACCCCTACATGTAATACTACAAAGTGAGTGCAAACCCATGTGTGGGGGTGGGTATGTAGGTAGGTAGGTGGTTCTGATCACAAAAAGGTGTTTTGCTTACAGGCTGGTTCCCGTAAAATCATGGGATATTTCGAAATATAGGCATCTGTTAATTTACGGCCCGTTTTTACAGTGTGCGTAAGTTAACAATTCCGAATCCAACAGCCTTACTCACACAATGAAAGGGCATACTTTAATTCTACCTTCATTTTGATGTCTCTATCAGATTACTTTTGTGTTTGCCATTAGTAGTAGTAGTTAATCATCGTAGATTCCTCCTGCTTAAGTAGCACCAAAGGGGGATTTTTTGAAAATTGAATTACTATAATTTACCTCATACCAACATTCTGTTATCATATGCTGGAAACACCAAAGGTCTAGCATACTTGGTTCGAAATTTCTGAAGTTTTTCGATATTTAGTTTCTTATGTATTTTTTCCCCTGCCTTTGGCCCCATGGACCAGATCAACAATAACAATAACAAAAATTTATAAAGCGCCAATATACAAAAAGTCAATTGTTCAAAGGCACTGAAAGGCAGACACAAGAATTCAAGTCTGATCCCGGCCTTTTGCTAGTTCCAAGAAATCTTCATTCAAAACAACGCTGCTGCCACGCACGGCCGCTCTGCTCAGCAACATATTCGCCACACACCCACTAGTCGTGCTGGATCATGACTGGGTCATGATATTTGAGTCGGCATTCACAAAAGGCACCTTAAAACACGTTATAGGGGTACTATTTTATGTAGGCTCTTATTCCTTCATTAAATATAAATATTCAGAGCAACAAAAAGGCCAAACTTAGGCCTAGTCCACACTAGTATATTTTCGTCATCGTGTCGTAATTACCCGATTATGACACGATTATGATATATGAATGATGAGAGCGTCCACACGGTCAGCATCTCATCATCGTGTCGTAATAAATTCACGCTACCGTAATTACGAAGCCCATTGAGTAAACATAAATACAACGACAAAATGCGTATTACACGGGTAATTTTCATCATTAATTACGACACGATCATGCTAGAAACCGCCCAATGATGGAAATTTTCATCATTCGCGAATGATGACACGATTGTAGTATGCCGACGACATTGAGCGGACACACGGTACTAATATTATAATACGATTATGACACGATCGTAATCGACGGGAAAAAACACACTCGTGTGGACCAGGCCTAACATCCTGGAAACTTTCAGCAGATGTGATTGGTTAAATTCTGAATGATCGGCATACTCAAAGACTTGACTAACCAATAAAGGGACAGATAGTAAAATATGATCACAACAAGCTGTTCATGCTCATTTGCATACATTTGATTGACGTCGGCAAAGTGTGTGTGTTACGTCTCAGACACAGGCGGCGCTCTACATTGAATAGCTTAAGCTCAGTTGGCGATATTATTTTTTTTTCGAAAGGCTGTGTGATAGGCTTGTTGGAATAGATGACATTTTAGCAGCTTTTTGAAAATGCCAACAGTCTGAGCATTCCTAATATGAATGGGAAGTTTGTTCCACTCTTTTGGTCCAGAGCATGAAAAAGATCTGTCCGCAAATTACATGAGACAGATTGTGTCACATATAGGCTAAACCACCAACAAATACAAGTGAAAACATACACACAGCTACCACCATCCAATTCATTGATTGTTTAACAACTTAAAAGTGCTATGAAGATGGGGCAGCAAAAATAAAGGTTCTTGCAAACAAGTTGATGTGTAAAAAGAAGATGAATGCACATACAGGTTAAATATCTCATGGGGTTGCTGCAAGTCAGCTCTATTAGACATTGAACCACCTGCTACAGTGGAGTGAAAAGCACATTCCTATCAGCAGTGTCCGAAATAAGGAAAATACGGAGGTTGTCCCGTGGATAACCAAAGCTTAAATTCTGCTTGTCCTCAAAACATTTTGGTTGTCCCCCAAAATGTGCCATATTTTTGAGTGCAAAAAGTCAAATTTGTGTTGTCTTTTGTTCTGGAAAATCCATAGCCACAAATTGCTAAAGCTGTGCAAGCTTCAAAATTCACCATTCTGATCATGCAGATCTCAAGCACTGCCACCATTGGGTAACTCAGTGAAATGGTTAATTAAAAATGTTCAGAACTGGACATGCTGAACAAGTAGGCATCACATCATATTATAATACTATGTGCTAGCAGTGTGGTCTATATAGATGAGGTATTGTTGGTCGAAGCAACCTAAAAATCGATTTTCATTATCTAGATCAATATATTATTGAAAATTAACACCTTGATGTTTTGCAAAAGTTCATTCTACAAGTAGTATACTTTGCAAACTTGCTTAATTTATTGTTGTTAATGAGTTATGTACATTTTACAAAAGTGTTGTTGTTTCAGCCCTCTTTACAAAGTAACTTAAGAACCGCAGCACCTATAAAAGTATATCTGTGATATTTTAATTCTTCTACACACTCGCTATGAATTGTGTAATGCAGTTTTTGCCAAAGCTCACTACCAGTCAGATGATGTGAACTACCAAATCACAACAGTTTAAAATAATTAATAACCTTAAGGGAAGGGGTATGAACGTTTGGACAGTATTTATTGTGGGACATAAGAGCACATCAGACATATCGAATTGCATTCTGAATACGAAGAATGTCCTTCTGATATCAAATAATTTTGATTTTTGAAATTGCAATGTAATACACATTTTATGGCAAATCATTAAAATTGATATTTTTGATATTTAACAGTACTCGAAGTAAACTTTATAAATCTGATGATTTATACTTAAAGTGTATGTAGGTGGGATGAAAAGCCGACGATCAATTGAAAATTTTGACCTTTAGTATTGAAGATATGGAATTTTTTCCCAAAACACCAAAAAAAATTAATTCTTTTTGGGAAAAAAATCCATATCTTCAATATAAAAGGTCAAAATTTTCAATTGATCGTCGGCTTTTCCTCCCAGCTACATACACTTTAAAATATATCATTAGATTTATAAAATTTACTTCGAGGACTGTTATATATCAAAAATTTGAAAAATATCAAATTTTAATAATTTGTCATAAAATTTGTATTATATCGTGAATTTCAAAAATGAAAATTATTGATATCAGAAAGACATGCTTCAGTATTCAGAATGCAATTCGACACGCCTGAGGTGCTCTCATGTCCCACAAAAAATACTGTCAAAACACCATAAACGCTCATTCTAGATCCCTTAAGGATACAAATTACAATCAAACATGAAGTCACAAGTCAAAATTGAATTTCAAGTTTTATATTTTATCAATCATGATTTTAGAGGTAAAATATAGTAGTTGTCCAGTGGATAAGTACATAGCTCAATGTGGTTGTCCCAGTTATTTTTGGACCAGAGGACAAGAGGATAAGTGCTTATTTCGAACACTGCTTATCAGTATAGAGTCATGCAGCCAAAAGTGCTAAATCTAACAATTTCATAGGACAGATGTTTCAAATGGACAAATTATATGTCAGAAGAGTTTGGAGAATCATTTCTGTTATGTTGTCAAATTTGTAACCTGCACATTCTATTCCGTTTTCATGGCAACAGTCACACTTTTTGTGGATTTTAGTCATTTTGTTACCCCAAAACCTCACATTTTAACTAGCTATTTCTTCATATTTGGTGTGAAGAATACATGACACATGGATATTTAATATCTATGCACAAAATCATTACTTAGTACATGTACATGTACTTGAAGACTTTTTGATTTTTGGGTGATATGTTCATTTTTGGTGATGTTTGTACAGTTTTGGCCAAAAAATGTAATTTTTACATGAGACAGTTTTTGAAAAATGATTCATGCATCTTGAAAAGTATATGAATTTGTATATTGAGGTGGATGTTTGAACTCTAACATCACACATGTTGCTACTTTTATCAGTGACTCTGAGCCCCCAAATCACACATGTTGCTACATTTATAACTCCAAGGCCTAATATCACTCGTGTTGTTACATTTATCAGTGACTCTGAGCCCCAACATCACACATGTTGCTACATTTATCAGTGACTCTGAGTCTTTACATTCCACATGTTGCTACATTTACCAATGACTCAGAGTCCTAATATCACACATGTTGTTATATTTATCAGTGACTCTGAGTCCCAAAATCACACATGTTGTTATATTTATCAGTGACTCTGCACCCCAAAATCACACATGTTGTTATATTTATCAGTGACTCTGAGTCCCAACATCACACATGTTGTTACATTTATCAGTGACTCTGAGTCTTTACATTCCACATGTTGCTACATTTACCAATGACTCAGAGTCCTAATGTCACACATGTTGTTACATTTACCAATGACTCAGAGTCCTAATATCACACATGTTGTTATATTTATCAGTGACTCTGAGCCCCAACATCACACATGTTGCTACATTTATCAGTGAC
Source organism: Amphiura filiformis (assembly GCF_039555335.1). Classification (NCBI taxonomy): domain Eukaryota; kingdom Metazoa; phylum Echinodermata; class Ophiuroidea; order Amphilepidida; family Amphiuridae; genus Amphiura; species Amphiura filiformis. Next base: position 31,740,863 of record NC_092630.1, on the reverse strand, counting down.
TCTGAATCTTTACATTCCACATGTTGCTACATTTACCAATGACTCAGAGTCCTAATGTCACACATGTTGTTATATTTATCAGTGACTCTGAGTCCCAAAATCACACATGTTGTTACATTTATCAGTGACTCTGCACCCCAAATTCACACATGTTGTTATATTTATCATGACTCTGAGTCTCAACATCACACATGTTGTTACATTTATCAGTGACTCTGCACCCCAAAATCACACATGTTGTTATATTTATCAGTGACTCTGAGTCCCAACATCACACATGTTGTTACATTTATCAGTGACTCTGCACCCCAAAATCACACATGTTGTTATATTTATCAGTGACTCTGAGTCCCAACATCACACATGTTGTTACATTTATCAGTGACTCTGCACCCCAAAATCACACATGTTGTTATATTTATCAGTGACTCTGAGTCTCAACATCACACATGTTGCTACATTTATCAGTGACTCTGAATTAATCATATACATGTTCATTCTAATCTAACCACAGCAGGAACTGCAAGGACTAAGTGAGAGTAACATTTACTTTTTAAAATAGTAGTTTGTTCCTATGCAAATATATTTAGACACACTTTTAAAGCTATGTTAATATGAAATTGCTCCTGCTATATATACCTGTTCTGAACTTACTTTATTCATGGTAAAGTGAAAAAAAATCAAATGTGTGTGTCCATAGTTGGATAGTAAAAACTCAATGGGGAAGGCCAATTAGTTGTCTGTGTTTACATGTGTAGGGTTGTGGGATATATGCATCAAATATACTATACTAGTTTTAGGTAAATGCCAAGATGATATATGTGATGCGATCAAGCAAAATCAGTTATGGGATAGTAAAAAGCATTTATAAAACTGCATTTTGCAGAAAACCCCATTGACTAATTGAACAACTCGCTCCCATGATATGAGCAATTAAAGAGTTTCCAAAACAGGAGGAAACAAGATCTGATTGCGTTCGCCTGCGACCGCGAGCATGCACAGCCAGCAGTGACAAATGAGTTATGACCCCGAATCTGTGAGAACCAGAAGTGATCCCTTAATTACCTTTGACCCTGCAAAAATATTACATAGTGCTTAGGATGTCATAAGGAATATTCCTGGTGAATTTCAGCTTAATCGAACTTATACATGGATTTTGATTTAAAAAAAATTTATGATTGACCTTTTGACCCCTTTAATGACCTTTGACCTCAATGGAAAAAAAAAACACCTTATGTACACCGACAAAATGCATTGTTCCAATTTTAATAAAAAAATTCTACTAAGTTATTTAGCTAAAAACAGGAAGTGACCCCTTAATGACCTTTGATTCCAATTCTGTGAGGAACTTTTAGACACTGGCTATAGATGATGCATGTGTGTAAGTGACGTCACGATGCTATGTAATATGTGGGAGGAGTAACATTTTAGTGAAAATCCAAGTTTTGGCCATTGACCGGAAGTGGATGACATTTGACCGGAAGTTGATCATGTGACATCTGTGGCACCACCAAACGGTTCTACTGACCAAGTAGAACCGTGGGGTGTTTGGTGGTGTGCGCCTGACAAGCTGCCTCTCCAACCCTCCTGACAATTTATGTTTTCAACTGTGTTTGTGCATGTCTGTCAGGGGCGGATCCAGGAATTTTTGATAGAGGGGGGCCTTTTAGTCGATTGACCAGAAAAATGGTGTTAAGGGGTTACCCCTCGAAAACTCAACGGTTTTGACCCATTGTTTACTGTTCATGGGCGAATTTGTTCATTTTTTTAAATTTCTTTCATTTTTTGAATTTTAAGTTAGGCCAGCGCCCTTTGCTAGTCAAAAAATAGAGGGCGCTGCCTTGCTCCCCCCCTAAATCCGCCCCTGTCTGTTCAGCTTTAATTTTTTACCAGAAGGAAACTATTGCACATGGAACCTACTGGACAATTTTGATGGTATTTACTAATGTACTTTTTATAGAACTGAAAGACACCGGTATAATACCAGGGATAGCCACCTCAATTTTGTTGTTCCAAAGTTTCATGGGCAAATTGGTAGTACCACCTTCCAATACACTACAGTCAAGGCCTGGAACTGTCTCCCAAGCAATATTAAATCCATCAATGGCTATGCCAACTTCAAAAATGAAGTCAAAGCTCATCATGCTACAAAAGCAAGATCACAAGAAGGGGGTAGTTCTAGTACTTGACTGTTTCGTTTGTTTCCTTCTTTTGTCATTGATGTTGTCCCCTTTTAAAGGACCCCAATGGAAATAAGCCTCCATGGCTTTTTGGGCTATCCTTGGTCTTATCAACGTGCTCTCTATAAATATGTGCTGTTTATATTCTTATTCTGTTTTTATAAAATGTATTTAAGTATTTTCTATATGTGCCTTTTAAAATGTCAATTGTTGTTGTTGATAAGACTAAATAAATATGAAATGAAATGAAATGAAATGTATGGTCAACATGCCTGAAAGCATGTGGCTACGCTGGCTGATTATGATGTTGACATAAGAAAGAAAGAAAGAAGAACGCGGTAAAAACAATGCACAGCGCCGATGGCGGCTGTGCAACAAAAGGAAATAATTCCTTTGTTTGGCTATATCTCAAAATCAATATTTCCGAGTTCCGACTGATTTTGCTTGATCGCATCACATATATATGTATTTTTGCGTCATGCATTTGTCATTTTTGCGTCATGCATTTCATTTGACAGATTTCATCTGTAACTGGTAATACAAATACAAAGCAGAATCATAAAGTGAACTGGAATGATTCTTTTCAGAGTTGGTCAAAAGATAACATTTCATAATATTATATATTTAACTTGAGTTTGTAACACACAGCCTTTGAGTTTTAAAAATATGAGGTGTGTGATAAGTAGCACACCTCAAACTTGGGTGGAGTGCTATTTTGTGAATGATAAGTGTGATTGCCACGCTCATCATACGAGTGTAGGCTTACAGATTAAAGAGTTTGATTAATCGCACTCCGTATGATCATTTAAGGAGTGTGGAAGAGTGTGATCATACTTGCACTCTTTAAAACTCAAAGCCTGAACACATATCCTATATGGTTGGGTGGGTCCTTTTATGTTCTGTCTTGTCATCATTACCTGATATCTTTTAATTTCCTCAACTTCAAGGTAAAATTTAACAAAGTTCTCACGACTTACATTGTGGAGGTTGGTAATGATTTGATATATCCAATGAAACATGTCATGTCAGCCATATAATGCCAGAGTGTTAACATTTTATAGTTTATAGTTGTAGTTGTAGTTTATAGTTGTAGTTATAGTTGTAGTTGTAGTTATAGTTGGAATTATAGTTGAGTTTGAAATTGTAGTTGTAATTATAGTTGAGTTTATAGTTGTAGTTGTAATTATAGTTGAGTTTATAGTTGTAGTTGGAATTATAGTTGAGTTTATAGTTGTAGTTGGAATTATAGTTGAGTTTATAGTTGGCTAGATCGAGTATATATAACTAAAGACATTCTCTGTACCATTGTTGAAATTATGCCATAGCTTCCCATAATGCATTTTTAAAACCATGTTATTGTCATGTTAAATAGGCCTACATGCATCAGCTGTACCTTATATTCCCATACAAAGTATTGATGAAATGCCATAACTTCCCATAATGCATTGTTGATACTATGCTATACTTGTAGTCAAATGCCTTCCATAATGCATTCCGTACCATGTACTGGCTTTCCCATAATGTATTGTTGGAACTCTTGCCCATAATGCATTTTTAAAACCATGTTATTGTCACATGTTAAATACATGTACACTATGTATTCTTCCCAGAATGCATCAGCTGTACCTTATATTCCCATACAAAGTATTGATGAAATTATGCCATAGCTTCCCATAATGCATTGTTGATACTATGCTATACCTGTAGTCAAATGCCATAGCTTCCCATAAAATTATGAAATTATTTCATTCCCATGAAATTATGCCATAGCTTCCCATAATGCATTGTTGATACTATGCTATACCTGTAGTCATGGAAGTAGTAGACAATGCCTTCCATAAATGCATTCCGTACTCTGTACTGAATGCCTTCCCATAATGCATTGCTGTACCCTCTATTCGAATCCCTTGTTGAAATGTCACAATACATCAATACATCCTGGTAATATAGATTGTGAAATTTGGTGGAAAAACAACAACTTATTGTCATTTTGTGGTCATATGGGGTCAAAACGCCATAGATTGTTGCAGAATTTTGGGAAAGACCAAAGAAATGAGACAAAAATCCTGGATTGTACAGGGCAAAATATCCTTCTCCATCAGCATGTTGGTCGTGTACTAGTATGTCAATCAATCATAGGCGTAGATCAGGGCGCGGGGGGGGGGGGGTCTCCCAATATTTTGGCAGGGGATGGTCCATACAACGCCCCAATTTCAAAACCCACATATAGAATCTCACACTTCAAAAGTCACCAATCAATCAGGCACTGAATCTTGGAAGGTTGTCCACAAATAGAATCCTGCGCTTCATACTGCAGTTACTGTCCGTTTTCCTATACACAATACACAGTGCTCTTTCCCATTGACGCGTGACCTTAACAAATAGCCCTACATTAACAGTATGGGGATATGACTAGTTAACGTCGCTGTGTGAAAAATAACCGGCCAATATTAAAAGTACTCTTCTAAAGTTCTAGAAAATATAGTTTTTTAACATGTCCTAAATTTTTAGCTAATTTAGATGTTTGGAAATATTCGTACTTTGGTGTTTTAGTTAATGTTATAGGTAATAGTACATTGCCTAGTTAACGTCGCTGTGTGAAAATAACCGCCAATATTAAAAGTACTCTTCTAAAATTCTAGACAATATAGTTTTGTAACATGTCCTAAATTTTTAGCTAATTTAGGTGTTTGGAGAGGGTCGTACTTTTGTGTTTTAGGAAGGACATGTAAACGACAGATAACACCAAAAATATGAAGAAATTATTTCCAAACCGTGTTAAGTCAAAAATCATTATGTTGCTCATTTTCAAGAATGCTGGTTTACAAAAAGCACGCCATTGTCTGATTTAAGTGAACAAAGCCACACATAACATTGTTTCCTTTCGTTTCCTTTATAATCGGTTACCCAACTGAAGCTATGAATACCAGCTTTATTGCCATATCGCACATGAAAACAGTCACTTGTGCACAACCAGAGAAGATCCGATTTAATCAGTTGAGCTGTTTCAATGAGTGTTATCTTGGTTTAATAGCTTTTAATGGGGTTAAGTCCTGCAAAGGTCGAGATGAATTCTACTGTAGACATGACTGCATCATGTCAGAAGGCACAAATTGGGCACTGAATTTTGTAATTTGTCCACTTGTGTCGTCGCCATATACTATTACTAGTCTCTTGATGTAAATGTGAAGATCCTTACTACAGGACCGCAACTGATGAAATGGTGTCCTTTGATACCTGTATACCATGTATAGGTATAACCAACCAATTATAACAATTAGCCTCAATCCCATTGGCATTGTTCATAATTCTGCATTTTTTTTAATATGATGAAGCCCTTCCTGGGTTCACTGTGAAATGTTACATGAGTCCTTTTTGTCAAGGTAAACAAAGATACTAAACTGGGGTCCTGGGAGTTCTATAACTTCATGCTTGGAGTTGAGACACACAGTGAGGGGTCAATGTGTTGATGACATTAAGCAGGAAATGAAAGCCTCTGGGTGGTCAAATCATGGCCAAAACAGCAACCCATTATGCAATTTATAGAAAGCTCATGTCACTTCATGACTTAATTAATTTTTATAACATGATCCTTAATCAATTCAAAGACCCAGAAGAGCAGAGGCATACCAGCATCAGCAGTAATGGGGAGTGGGAGAGGCTGGTCCCGGGGGGCACTCAACACAAATGACCACGGGTATGCTCCCGGAGAGACCCCCACTTTTTGGATTTCGCGGCTCCGAAAGACCCCCTATATTTGACCAAAATAGAACTCCGAAAGACCCTTGATTTTGATAATTTCAGCTCTGAAAGGTTTTTTTCAGGCGATTTTCAACCAGAAAGCCAAGGTCATGAAGGTAGACCCTTGATTTGGACTGTTCGCAGCTCCAAAAGTCCCTGTTTTACTTGTTCGCAGCTCCAAAGACCCCCTTTTATCGGTACGCAGTCAGCTCCCAAAGACCCACCACCTCAAAATTTCAGGGGAGCATATATGATTGCCTCGGCTCAAAATACTGGGACAAAATTGACCAAAAGTATCTTCTTTTGTCCTGGTTAGACCACCATTTCTCAGTGAATATCAACAATATTTTAGTAGAGGGACAGCAGGAAGATTTGGAAATTTTTCACCTCTTGGCCCCTTCTTAATTCTCCCACTCCTGTAGAAGAGTTTATACGCTGTCTTTTGAAGGTGAAAATAAATAGGGTTCTATGTACAGGCCTGTCAGTGGTTTTACTTTTGGCTCCATCACCCAAACACCCCTCATTTTGGATGAGCTGTGGGGATTTGGCTCTTTAAAAGAGGGGGCAGTACCCTGGGCAGTACAGAAATGTGTGCAAAATGTCATGCTTGCTATGTTCACAAATAAACTATTTAGGGACCGTTCACAAACACTTGTAAGGGGGGGGCCTGATGCAAAAAAGGGGCACCATTATGTATCATTGGCCCCTGGGCACCACAACCCCTGAACTACACCACTGAACACTAATTAAACTATTGTCCTATGGACGCAATAAGTAGACCAAACACAACTATTGCCGGAGCTGGATCTTTACCATCCGAATCTTTTATTTCCTTTCATTTACACAGTTGATCAAGTGTCAACTGTGTTCTTCATACTTAATTTAATATCACATATCACCTCAGACAGCTATATCATCTGAGAGTATACACAGTTGACAGGAAATCAACTGTGTATATTATCATACTTTTAATATCACTTCAGACAGCTATATCATCTGATATTTTAAATAGATATAAATTCAAATTCATTAGCGCCTCAGACAGCTATATCATCTGGCTTATTCTTTAAAAGCAATATATATCAATCATTGAAATCATATATGTATCAGACAGCAATATCATCTGATACCCTTTTTACGCAATCAGACAGCTATATCATCTGATATTTTAAATAGATATAAATTCAAATTCATTAGCGCCTCAGACAGCTATATCATCTGGCTTATTCTTTAAAAGCAATATATATCAATCATTGAAATCATATATGTATCAGACAGCAATATCATCTGATACCCTTTTTACGCAATCAGACAGCTATATCATCTGATGCCATTTACGGTCCTGAAGTGAGACGACCCACTTCAAATCCCAAACAGCATATTTGGCTTGGACCTAATCATTACTCATTTCGAATTAGGACAACCCTATTCAATTTCCAAACAGCCTAATTTGGAATTGACATTAAATATTAAGTATGTGAAAACATTCCCAATGACTTGCTCAAATGCAGCAATGTATCTCCATTTTGATTCATATATTGGACAAAATGGTAAAAAGCAAAAAGAAACAATGCCATTTAATATCATATTTTTTATAAAGGGAGTGGTGGGTGGGTTTTAAAATTCTCCTGACCTCTTCGGATGGTATCAAAACAGCTTATGACTTTTCCCGGCATAATTTCTGAGAAAACAGCCACGCCCCAGAACCGCTGCCTATGATTGGCTACTGGCACGCGACTCGACACAGGGCCTGGATGCACAACAGGTGTCGGCCTGATGTCACAACATGCATGGCTCTACCTTTTATTGATCTACAGGACAATGAAACCCTTTTCAACAAAACCCAGGGTTTATTACGCCAATGACAATTTTGGTTTTGATTGAAGTTTGCTCAATCAAAACCCGATTGTCCTATGGACGCAATAAGTAGACCAAACACAACTATTGCGGAGCTGGATCTTTACCATCCGAATCTTTTATTTCCTTTCATTTACACAGTTGATCAAGTGTCAACTGTGTTCTTCATACTTAATTTAATATCACATATCACCTCAGACAGCTATATCATCTGAGAGTATACACAGTTGACAGGAAATCAACTGTCTATATTATCATACTTTTAATATCACTTCAGACAGCTATATCATCTGATATTTTAAATAGATATAAATTCAAATTCATTAGCGCCTCAGACAGCTATATCATCTGGCTTATTCTTTAAAAGCAATATATATCAATCATTGAAATCATATATGTATCAGACAGCAATATCATCTGATACCCTTTTTACGCAATCAGACAGCTATATCATCTGATATTTTAAATAGATATAAATTCAAATTCATTAGCGCCTCAGACAGCTATATCATCTGGCTTATTCTTTAAAAGCAATATATATCAATCATTGAAATCATATATGTATCAGACAGCAATATCATCTGATACCCTTTTTACGCAATCAGACAGCTATATCATCTGATGCCATTTACGGTCCTGAAGTGAGACGACCCACTTCAAATCCCAAACAGCATATTTGGCTTGGACCTAATCATTACTCCTTTCCGGATTAGGACAACCCTATTCAATTTCCAAACAGCCTAATTTGGAATTGACATTAAATATTAAGTATGTGAAAACATTCCCAATGACTTGCTCAAATGCAGCAATGTATCTCCATTTTGATTCATATATTGGACAAAATGGTAAAAAGCAAAAGAAACAATGCCAACCAAGGACCTAATCTAGGGACTTGCCTAACACCCCGTAAAGAGGAAGGCCCACATCCACAGTTTATCATTACTGCAAAGACATAGGGTGTACAAGGCTACTGAATTTTGAAGCATTTGAAGCATTGAGAACAGTTATATGGTGCTCCCTTGAATTTACTAACAACAATACCTGATAGCTGAAAATTGAAAAGTAAAAACCTGGACAAAAAAAACTCGGTGAGAAAAAACAGGAAAACCTTCCAACGGCAGCGTGTATCTGTTCTAGTTACTAAGAGCATCCCTACCAGGAACATGCCATGAAATGCACTGATCAGTTAACATTTGGGATTTATAGTGCAGTGCCAACCCACAGACCTCTGCACATTTTACATAATTTTGAAAATGCATTATCCCAGCTTCTATATTAACCAATCATAACTGAAGGGCTGAATGATCTGAACTTACAGTTCTGTCCGTTTTGTGGGCATATTTATGGCCCTAGTAAATCTAACAATATGAAGTATTTTGTTAAATGGCACTCCACTTTGCTGTCCATACAGCAATTTTTGACATGTATTTTGCACCCTGGACATGTTGAGCCTTTATTACATATATAAACCATTTTTCACATTTGTGTTTATTATAACATGTAGATTAGGCTAGTAATTAGCAAATTTCCAATTCAATAAGACATTAACATAGATATGTTACCTGTATAATTTTGCCTTTTAAATCGGCAATGTAAGCAGATAACGTTTTACTCCAATGTTTGCAATTTTTTATTCATCTGGGCCGTTTACATGATTACCATCTTCGTTATTAAGGTGGTGCAGTAGTACTCAATTTTGGCCCTTAAATCGTTTCATGCATTTCTGCTATCAATATATAATTATTCACTGTTCAATCACTGTGTTCCTTATAATTGCCACCTATGACTGATTTCTAGGTGTTGATTATACGTACCAATGCATCAATGCACATTGATGCTTTTTGAAAATATGGCGACTTCTCAAGAGCCCGCTCAAGAGTGATATCCTCTACATGTATACTGCAATAAGTTTTATTTCGGTTATTGCTTTACTGTTTGATAAATTGTCAAATACCAATTTCGCCAATATCGTTATACTGATTGTATCTTTTTATTTTCTATCCAATCGCTTTTAGGTCGCCTACAATGTATAATATCCATTGTTTGTAACATCACTTTACCTCAGTACTGTAACAATTCATGTGTTTTTCTTCTCGGATCTTACATAGTCTTGGCCATTATTGTCAGTCATTCTCGTCATACGTTTGTAATTCGCTGTCGTAGAGCGTGTTAGTATTAACCATTGTTGTAACTTAATTGAGTTCATACGCCTGTTTCAATTTTTAGATATGCCATAAGCTTAGTGTTGTGCTAATTTCGATCAATGGTTCGTAACAAGGATACTGATACTTCCAACTTATCATAGCCATGAGTTGAATCAGATACTAGGTGTCGAGTCTGATAGCTTCTGATAACAAAATGTTCAATGTATCACCTTCCCCCGCATTCTTATATACAGTCTTTCAGTTTCGTAGCCACTATTAATTCCAAGTTTCCGGGACATGCCAAGCCTCCATTTCTAATCACCAGCATTAAGATATCCATATTCTGAAATAAATTAGAAAAAACAAAGACAGAAAGGGCACCACTCGCCATACATGCACATGTAAACATTATATGTATGTACATTGTATTATTGATTGGTGATTTAGCAAAATGAAATATGAATGACATGAATGAATGAATGAATGAATGAATATGAATGAAAACAAAGTTATTTTATTCCTATTAGGAAACATGTAGGAGCTCCTGCTGTTACTAAAAAGTATTATTATTAAAAGGAGAAAAAGTGTTTTGTCACTGCTGTCTTTTCCCAACCCATTCACTTAATTCTCATTGCATTTTTCCTTCCATTTTTGCTTACTTGTTTGATTGCTTCATTACTTCCTGCTTCCAATTAAACTTGCAACCTAAATTTACCTTTTGAATTGTTAACTTGCGATATACCCCAATCTCATGAGTTCCCAAAGTTTCTTAATTTGCCATCCCAATGATCACAATTGACCTTCATTATTGCACCCTTTCACCACCTTTTATGGCCTCCAACCCTTTTTTTGACATTCATTGATATTATATAAATACTTATTTGATCATCAGGTGACTCCCCCATCTAGCCTTGCAATAGTCATAGAATTTGTTAGCTATCTTATAGGTTCACATTACCCTTGAACACAAGAAACTGCATATTTCATAAAATGTCATTTAACTTTAGCTATATATTTGCCATTCGATGTCCTTTGATGACCTATATTTTTAATTTTTATTTTTTATTATTATTATTATTTTTAATTTTATTTAACCTCAAGATTTTTGCAATTCCATTGATCTTGCCTTATATATTTTGACCCGCAAGAAATTGTGCCTCTCCATTGTGTTCTATGTTACCATATTTCATGAAAATCCTTCACCTGACTTGCGATGACTTTTTACATAAATTTTTTGACTTGCAGTTCTGAAATCCAAAAAATCTTAGCCTATTTAACCTCCGATGATGTTGATAGACCGCCAGAATTTTTTTTTTTTTTTTTCAATCATTATTATTTTATTTTTTGTTTTTTGGGTACTTCATGATGTAGAATTCATAATTTTTTAGCTAAATTATTTTTTTTTTTTTTTTTTTTTTCATAATTATTATTATTATTTTTTTTTTCAAAATTATTATTATTATTATTATTATTTTTTTTTTTTTACCGTGTTTAGATATTTTTCCAGTCAAAATTTTTTTTTTTTTTTTCTTTATTTATTTTCTTTTATTTAATTATTTATCTATTTTCCCCTATTTTTTATTTCATTTATTTATTATTATTTATTTCGTTGTTACCTTTATTTTGCCCCCTTTTCTGAATTCTAACACCCATTCCTTATTTCCGGACCTATTTTCCCCATTTATTAATTTACATTCTTGTGCTTTTTCTCCATCTTAAGAAACCAACATCTTATTTGATTTCAGCATGACCTTGAACTGAGATGACCAACAAAAAATTGCATCTGTCAATAATTTGTGTTCCATTTCCTGACCTCACTCTCGATCAGGCGGGGATTTTGCTTAAATGTATTGCGCAACCCTATTCACCGCGTTTCCTGAAAAACCCACGATCTATATTCATGTATTTATTTTGAATGACCTTGAACAGCCATCAGACCAAGGTATTCAATACTACGTCACACCCAATTATGTAAGCCCCGCCTCACTGAGCAACTAGGGTCACCCCCATGTTGGAGGACAAACTGCTTGCATGAACGCGATCTAGCTGTGTTTTTAATGCAATGTCTAAAGTAAATTGTGTTGTGATGATAATTTAACTCGCCGAAATTCGTAAAATTTTCAATCAGTTTTTCTTATTTGTTAGAAAACCCATGTATCAATTATAACAAGTGACGAAAAACCCACTACGGATGAAATAACAATTTTTGATATACAATTTGGGAATGAACGTACGGAAATCTAGAAACGCAACCCGGAAGTTTTGTGACCACAACAAACTCGTATCCCAGCGCGTCGTCAAAATTTACATCAATATTTTGCTCATTATTTTCGCCCAAATTGGTGAATTATGTAACTACTATAGCTCGATAGTCAAATTTATTGATCAAATTTTATTACGGTACATTAAACCTAAACAACCTCAATTATAATTGTGTCAAAGATTCTATGCCTGTTTCATTCATAAAAAGAGCGATCACATGATCTCAACTACCTGGATTTCAGTAAATTGATTCACTGGATTTAATAAACAATTATTCGCCGCGGCTAAATAAGAAGTCAGTTTTCACCCGGGGCTTTTGATTAATGTATACAGACCCATTTAACAGCTTAGATTAATTATATCAACACATCAAATTACCGCATCTAATTCATAATCATGTCTACTATAATTTTCTCACCCTTGTTTTCCAAGTATCGCCATGATTAAAGTCGTCCAATCTCGGCGTCTGAATACAAGATGGCGCCTTTTCTTCTCACTTCTCCGCTGACGATACGCTAAATCCACGATGATAAATACTAGATTGTCAACTTGTTAAAACCCGAAGTCACGGCACTGTTTAGTCAACCACCATGAATAAATGTCGATTTTACAACATCACTTTTTACGTCCGCAACGAATGTGAAGAATATTGATTTTTCGTACATCTTTCACGACCAATTGTACACGATGGATACCGTCGGAAGTTCAAGTTCTATTTCGGTTCGCAATATTTTACGGTTTATATCCTTCTTAATTTTGCGAAATTAATACACGATATCCCAATCATTATTTCCAGTTACTGTCTCCAAAACACTTGGTGACGTGCCGTAGGCTTCCTTCAAAGTTAAGTTGATCTCAATTTTAAAATTCTCCTGACCTCTTCGGATGGTATCAAAACAGCTTATGACTTTTCCCGGCATAATTTCTGAGAAAACAGCCACGCCCCCAGAACCGCTGCCTATGATTGGCTACTGGCACGCGACTCGACACAGGGCCTGGATGCACAACAGGTGTCGGCCTGATGTCACAACATGCATGGCTCTACCTTTTATTGATCTACAGGACAATGAAACCCTTTTCAACAAAACCCAGGGTTTATTACGCCAATGACAATTTTGGTTTTGATTGAAGTTTGCTCAATCAAAACCCGAATAGAGTGCAATTTCCCAGCAAACACAAAAACGTTTTTAAAACGTTTTAAATAAGTTATATTTTGGGTTTTGGTTTAGGGTAAAACGTTTTAATAACATTAAAATGTCGGGTTATATAAAGATCATGAAATCGTTTTAAAACGTTTTGTATGAAAACACACTACAACAATATTTTTAAAATGTTTTGGAAATGACATTATAAACTATTTTTGCAAACATTTTTGGCCAAGTATTTTGTCAACACTTAAATAACATTATGTTAAAATATTTGCACCCAGCAAACACAGAAATCTTCTTAAAATGTTTTTTACAAAACGTTTTAATAACATTTAAATGTCGGGTTATATAAAGGTCGTGAAAATATTTTTAAAACGTTATTGTAAATATTTTGGGCAAACATTTTTTGCAAAATATTTTTTCAACCCCAAAATAACATTCTGTTTAGTATGATTTGTACCAAGTTTTCAAAAATGTTTTTGGAATGTTATTAAAACGTTTTTATACCTTTTATATAACCCGACATTTAAATGTTTTCTGTAAAATATTAGTGTTTGCTGTGCAGTAAACTACCAACAAATGTTATTTAATGTTATGAAAACGTTTTATACCATTATGTACCCTTTATATAACCCGACATTTAAACGTTTTCTGACAACCTTTTCTAACCTTTTGCGAATGATGTCGAAAACGTTTTGTGTTTGCTGGGTTGCGCTAATTATGTTATGCTAAATGGTACTAAATGGCACAATTGTTTTTAAGTACCGCATTGTTACACCATGGAAGTAGTAGCACCCCACTATCATGACTATTTTAGGCATGGTAGGTGATCAGATCTATACCAAGTCACAGCACAGATCCTGGAATTTATTTCCAGGGTCTGTTTTCACAACCACTAATCATGCTAATAGTCTCCCACAGTGAAAACATTTAATATGGCCATAAAACTAATTCCCCTTTGTTGTGCCCTCAAGTAATTTACCCAGGTCTTCCAGAAAAAAAGAGTATCTGATGTTGGAGTATAGTCTAAGAAGATTTGAATCTATAGACCTAGGTTTTGAATTTACTAGGTTTAATACCTGATCATCATGAAAGATTTCTTACTTCTGTGATCATATGTAGCATAAGTGAAATATTCAACCCTAACTCTAAACCTACAACTACTATAAAGTAACTATAAACTCAACTATAACTCTAGACTCAACTATAACTCTCTAATTATAACTCTCAATCCAGCTACAATTCTAACTGCAACTATAAATGCAACTATAATCCAACTACAATTATAAATGATTATAAAAATGTGATTACAACTATAACTACAACTATAACTACAATGTCAATGATAAAAATACATTTACTCATAATGCCACAGTCTATTGAATTTTGCACTTCAGTCCGGGACTTCAGTGCATGGATTGTATTGTCGCTTTATGATCTATATATCTGGGAGTCACTTCGGGTCAGCTCATTTGACAATGAGACAAATTTGTAACAATGAAAAGAAAAGTGCAAATACATGCATTGTATACTTGGATTATTTATTCTGATGCACTCGGCTGCCATGCATGTATAAGGAATTGTTGTCAAAATACATTGCATATTGAACAATTAGAAGCTTAGATAAAGAAGAATCATTCAGAATAGGTTACATGAAAATAAATAACAAGACTGACAGTTGTAGGTCGTGAAAAAAATTGACATTCATTGTGTGGGTGTTTGTATTTCTGGCGTTTAGGGGATATATTTCACACCAAATATTTAGACATTGGGACAAACTTTAATATGCCGAAAATTGGCTTTTTATAATCAGGAACCTGTATGGGGTAATGTAGACGAGGTCGCTGATTAGGCAAAGCTTACAAAACTGTGTGAAAATGGGTAAAAAGTACCTGGTTAGGTGGTAAAAACTTGGAACTGTATGTTTTTGTCCCTAGTTGGCCAATAATTGTTCCCGGGTAACACACAGTTCTTGCAGGGGTGGTTGTCTGTTTGGTTTGGCTGGTGTTTGTGTGTCTTTGAACCACCCTAAATGTTTTGCATAAATTGATACATGTTGTATGTTGATATGCCCATGTCTCAATTGGAAAGCGTTTCTGTTTAGACTCATGACAAGGGGACTGTACTAAACTGAAGAGAGATAGATCAAACAAATAACTGTTGAAGGGGTATAATTACCATTGCTTAGAAGTTAGATATTCATAGCAATCATGATTTGCCACTTCAGCAACAATTTCTGCCTTTTGAATGAAGATGAATTCAAGTAAATTACTGGATGTGGTGAATATCGGTTGAAATGTCACATTTTGTAATAATTTGTTCAGTGATATGTAAGGCTAACAATTATATAAGATTTAGTAATAAAGTGTAGTCACTGTTAGTATTGTACAGAAAAAAGTCCATTGGTAATCACCAGATCACAACCACGACTAAGGCACCACAAAGATTATTGTCTTTTTGTTCCAGCCAACCACCACCTGTCTGGCTGTCCAAGAGATCAGGCAGTAATCTTTCTAATTTAGTGACTTTTTTGCACCACATCTGAATGGTACATGTATTATATATGAAAATATGCTCATAGACCAACATTTCAATGTACTCAAGTGTTTGTTCTATTGATTGTAACCCTAAAACAATCTCACTAAGGGGTGGTGCAATAATTATGTGTACCCCTGGGGGTGAATTATAGGGGGGGCAAAGATTTTTGGTAGGCCAAAAGGGGGGGGCAAGCATTTTTGGCAGGTCAAAAGGGGGTCAAGCGATTTTTGGCAGGTCGAAAGGGGGGCAAGCAATTTTGGCACAGATATTTTGGGTACCGTTTCTATATTACGCCCTAAAAGGCATAGGAAAACGTTAGGAACACATTCAAATATGCAAAATTTCCTGCTCGCTGCTCTCGCATTATATGATAAGACAATTTAAGGTTTTAAATTGGGTTCCCAAAATCTTGCATGTGTAAGGGGGGGCAAAGATTTTTGGCACGTCAAAGGGGGGGCAAAGGTTTTTGGCACGTCGAAGGGGGGCAAAGATTTTTGGCATGGCCAAAGGGGGGCAAGCATTTTTGGCAGACCATTTTGAGAATTCACCCCCAGGGGTACACATAATTATTGCACCACCCCTAAAAACCGAGCTTTTTGGAAAATGTGTAATATAAAAGGACAAAAATAAAGCAGTTGGAAGAAATACTATAGGGTCAGTCAGGTGTGGACAAACAAAGAACTTTTTCCAAAGTATAGCATCATTGCATAATTTACTTGACTTCTGGCAAGGTTGTTTCACCTGAATTGTTCCCATCCAAGTGACAAAAGAGGGGTGCTGCATTTGAATTGAATACCTGGGTGGAAGAAGGGCCCATCAAAACTGTTTTTGAGATATTTAGAAAAAACTTAATATTTGGAAAAGTTTTAGAGATGTAATATTTTCATCTTCAGGGGACCTTTTAATACATGAAAATACATTATTGCATACATGTGAAATTATATGATGTTTCCATGGCAATGGTACAGGTCTTAATATGGGCCAGAGTTGGGCCCTTCTTCCACTAATATACTACAAGTGCTAGTTCCGTAAGCAGATATGTTCTCAATAGCTACATAAATTCGTTCATTATCTATTAGTTGCACAAGTTGAAGCATGTACATGTAATAAGCTTGTAATATGTTAACAAGAAAGTTTATTGCAGTGAAAAGCAGATTTCATGGGTAAACACAACTCCAGTATATCCTAATATTTGTGGAAGAAAGGCCCAACTTCGTGGATTTGGGCCTTTCTTCCATGAAAACTATGATTAAATGTACTTGTAAAGCGCTCCACAGACTCCGAGTATTGTACGTACAATATTGTATGCAACATGTCTACGTTATTTAATCTATTGCCATTCTATTTCCAGTAATGTTTAAGTTCTAACGAATGTTTGATGACGAAAAATCGATAATATGTTACTTGTAATATCTAGTAGAAATATATTATCGATTTTACGTCTTTTTAGGGCGTAATATAGAAACGGTACCCAAAATATCTGTGCCAAAAATTGCTTGCCCCCCCCTTTCGACCTGCCAAAAATCGCTTGACCCCCCTTTTGACCTGCCAAAAAATGCTTGCCCCCCCCTTTTGGCCTGCCAAAAATCTTTGTCTTTTTGTTCCAGCCAACCACCACCTGTCTGGCTGTCCAAGAGATCAGGCAGTAATCTTTCTAATTTAGTGACTTTTTTTGCACCACATCTGAATGGTACATATATGTATTATATATGAAAATATGCTCATAGACCAACATATTTCAATGTACTCAAGTGTTTGTTCTATTGATTGTAACCCTAAAACAATCTCACTAAGGGGTGGTGCAATAATTATGTGTACCCTGGGGTGAATTATAGGGGGGCAAAGATTTTTGGCAGGCCAAAAGGGGGGGGCAAGCATTTTTTGGCAGGTCAAAAGGGGGGTCAAGCGATTTTTGGCAGGTCGAATGGGGGGGGCAAGCAATTTTTGGCACAGATATTTTGGGTACCGTTTCTATATTACGCCCTAAAAAGGCATAGGAAAACGTTAGGAACACATTCAAATATGCAAAATTTCCTGCTCGCTGCTCTCGCATTATATGATAAGACAATTTAAGGTTTTAAATTTGGGTTCCCCAAAATCTTGCATGTGTAAGGGGGGGCAAAGATTTTTGGCACGTCAAAGGGGGGCAAAGGTTTTTGGCACGTCGAAAGGGGGGGCAAAGATTTTTGGCATGGCCAAAGGGGGGCAAGCATTTTTGGCAGACCATTTTGAGAATTCACCCCCAGGGGTACACATAATTATTGCACCACCCCTAAAAACCGAGCTTTTTGGAAAATGTGTAATATAAAAGGACAAAAATAAAGCAGTTGGAAGAAATACTATAGGGTCAGTCAGGTGTGGACAAACAAAGAACTTTTTCCAAAGTATAGCATCATTGCATAATTTACTTGACTTCTGGCAAGGTTGTTTCACCTGAATTGTTCCCATCCAAGTGACAAAAGAGGGGTGCCGCATTTGAATTGAATACCTGGGTGGAAGAAGGGCCCATCAAAACTGTTTTTGAGATATTAAGAAAAAACTTAATATTTGGAAAAGTTTTAGAGATGTAATGTTTTCATCTTCAGGGGACCTTTTAATACATGAAAATACATTATTGCATACATGTGAAATTATATGATGTTTCCATGGCAATGGTACAGGTCTTAATATGGGCCAGAGTTGGGCCCTTCTTCCACTAATATACTACAAGTGCTAGTTCCGTTTCAGCAGATATGTTCTCAATAGCTACATAAATTCGTTCATTATCTATTAGTTGCACAAGTTGAAGCATGTACATGTAATAAGCTTGTAATATGTTAACAAGAAAGTTTATTGCAGTGAAAAGCAGATTTCATGGGTAAACACAACTCCAGTATATCCTAATATTTGTGGAAGAAAGGCCCAACTTCGTGGATTTGGGCCTTTCTTCCATGAAAACTATGATTAAATGTACTTGTAAAGCGCTCCACAGACTCCGAGTATTAGACGTACAATATTGCATGTAACATATCTACGTTATTTAATCTATTGCCATTCTATTTCCAGTAATGTTTAAGTTCTAACGAATGTTTGATGACGAAAAATCGATAATATGTTACTTGTAATATCTAGTAGAAATATATTATCGATTTTACGTCATCAAACATTCGTTAGAACTTAAACATTACTGAAATAGAATGGCAATAGATTAAACAACGAGATATGTTGCATACAATATTGTACGCATAAATAAAAAGTCTGAATACTGCTTAAGACTATTTATTTAGGGAGTGAATTTGGTTCCTTCTTTCACACACAGTGAAGAACAGTCTGCTGGCAATAACATACTGGGTCTAACTCATGTTTGTATAAGTGGAGATGGGCCCTTCTTCCACCAAGGTATTCAATTAGTACCAGCCTGAACTGCTTTTAATTGAATCTTATTCTTATTCATATTAATTATTATGTAGTGAAAGTTATTTGTGAGAATTAAAAATAATGATGCAACACATGATAATACTGTATAATTTGTTGTGAAGCAAAGGTTTTATTAAATCATTGAAGTTAAAATCCCAAACTACATGCAAGTGCCCCGTCTAAACGCACTCGCATCTAGCTACATGCAAGTTACAAGTGACGATTTTACATGTAAGATATCTTACATGTAGCGAGCAACATTCGAATGTAAGGCCAGTGTGAACAAGACTTGCATGTTAACTCGCTTGTAAGCATGACCTTGATGACCCAATTCTATTCTGATTGTGTATAATCATGGCATGATTTACCAATGAAGGTCACTCTTACAAGTGAGTTGGCTTACAAGTAAGTCCCGTGTGGACACACACTCGCTTGCAGCATAATTTAATTGCTGGCTCGCTTGTAAGTAACATTCAAAAGTAGGCTACCATCTAAACACCTATTATTTATTGATGCACATACAACACATTAAAGATTTGCATGCAGGAAAAAAATCATGGCCCACACAGCTTGATGGTGACCCGTAATGGTGTGACACTAATGTACATTTATCAATGATTACAGTTTAGTGAGTTTAGTACAGGGGAGTGGCAAAATCCATTAATGATTAATAACTATGCACAACACATTTAGTAGAGATTTGAATGCAGAAAAAGAAAGCATGACCCACAGGGCAGTGGTAACCATGGTATCATCCATTAATGAGTAATAACCATCATGCACACACAACACATTAGTAGAGATTTGAATGCAGAAAAAGAAAGCATGGCACACAGCCTGACACAAGTGAACCTTGTGGTGAGACTAAATCCCCGGGACTAAATCATCGTATTAAATGAGCACGGTACAGGTGCATAATAGTGATTGATTACTGTGTAACTTAATTAGAAGTTACTCCATGATCCGATCAACTGATGACTATTATGATCCACTGGTCCAAGGATCCTTGTTCACCGATGTATGATTTATAATTGAGTATAAAGAGTATGCAAAACCAAGGCTATCTTAGTGAAGCTAGTGGACCATGAACTATAGGATAGACAGGCAGGTCTGCCAAAGAACCAACAAAATAGTCATGATAATAAAACAAAATTTGAAAGCTGCGATTCTTTTTTGATGTGGAACTTGTTTATTTTTACAAATTACAGTGTTGTTGTTATTGTTGTACGCTGAATTGATGTTAAGTCAGCTGTATAGAATTGGTACAAAGATCTTGAGTTATGTAGCTCATAACACAAAGATCAAACAAAGGAGAAACTAAATGATTACAACTGAGGGCAATTAGACAGAAATTGTGTGACTTCTCTCTAGTCCAAAGGGTCGCTAGTCCGAAAGTTCTCTAGTCCGATGGGTTGCAGTCCGAAAACCAAATTAAGTTAGCTAATCCGGAGGTTCTCTAGTCCAAATATAGAATAAGGGTTAGGGTTTGGGTTAGTGTTCAGATTAGGGTTAGCGAGCATTATTCTATATTTGGACTAGAGATCGAACCTTATTTATTATTTGGACCAGTGAACCCTTGGACTAGAGAACCCGATATTCGGACTAGCGAATTTTCAGAATTTGGACTAAGGAGCCTTCGGACTAGGGAACCTTCGGACAAGAGAGTTGTCACCAGATATTGTACCATACTAAAGAGGTTGCATTGCTAGTTTTGTTAAACAGTCCAACCTCTTTTATCCGTTCATGGGACCAAGCATTGTCCAGATGCTTAAGTGAAAATGTAGATATGTGATTCTACATTTCAATCTTAAACAAAATAACTCACTGAAATACTTTGATTTGTTGTTTGGGATGTGTTATAAAAATCATATTCAAGGGAAATCCAATGTGTCCTAAACACTTTCACATGATCTTGCAGGGGTATACAATTGTACAGAAGCTCTTCAAGTTAAAACTTTTCCTTGACTCAAATCAACATGTTTTTCAATAAAATGGATAAAGGGCTTTCATCCATAAATTCCAAAAGTGCTTACTTTTTTCTACCTGAAATAAGTACCTAATTTGCAAGTTTTATTTATACGCCCTGTGATCTTGTGGTTGTCAAAGAATAGTCGTGTTCACATTTTGAAATGAAAATTCCACAAATATTTTCGCTACTCCTACCGCGTGTCCACAGCTAGCCTACTCCTAGCACTACGCCACATTTCCATCAAGCATTCACTTCTGGTCGGCGTAAACATTGGCTACCAGTTCCGGTGTTTCTGTGACATTTTTTTTAACCACGCGATATCATGTAATGTCTTAGTTCCCACCAACAAAAGGTCAAACGTACACAGGGTGCCAAGAGTAGCAGCGTTCATATTGCAACTTACACCTGGAGGAAGTTACACCCAGCTTGCTACTCCTGACTTTTGTCAGGAGTAAATCTTCGGACCTACGCCTGGCGGAACTTATGCTGACCATCGTTCACACTGCCACTACTCCTGGCAGCGCTTACCGCTATTCCTAGCAACTTGCACCGACCAAGTTCCGCCGGGCGTACGTCCGACAATGTGAACACAACTAATAACCAAAGGTGAAGGCAACCTTGAAATGATAAACACTGGAAATAATTGATTGAATAAAATTGTTTGACAACAATTTGTTTAAAAGTTGTTTTTATTGATTTTGATTTGTGAATAACTAGGTTAACAAGCTTAGTTCACTGGTATGAAAAGTGCAGACTTTTAATGATATACATGGTTGCTTAAAGCCACAGATTGATATTTCTTGAATACCAGGAAAATGGCAAGAGAGTAACATGAGTGGGTGTAAACACATGGGTAGTCATACAATTTATTAGGCAGAGGTGCCCTATTTAACATTAGCTTTGGACATTTAATTATTTTCTTAATTTTTCACCCGACTTACCTGGGTGAAAATTACAGAAAATAATTAAACATCCAAAGCTAATAACGCTAAATATGGCGCTTCCACCTAATGAGGGTCTAATTTCCTGCTAGGCCACCCAATTCACCGTACAATAGGCTACATTGGTTGTATTGTTGGTTGTATTGATACTGGCTATATAGACTATGCCTGGATAGTATACTTAACCCTAACACCCAGGCCTATTTTGGTGAGGGCAAACGGAAAGAAGAAAGAAAGAAAAAGAAGAAACCTTTTCTATCTGGTGCGGTTTTGAACCAAGGACCCCTCGGGTGCCAGAGACGTGCATTGCCATACCTTGCCACAGGGGTCTACCTTGACCGATATGACTGTTAGCATGATGATGCAATCGCATCACGTGGGATATTCGCACTTGCAGATGCTTTGTGAATTGAGGTTTTATGATGTTTGTTATGGTTAGGGTTAAGAGCCTGTAGGATACAAAGCTTAGTATGAGCCAGGCAGGATGATAGTGATGTTATGGTTGCATGTATCCCAAGCTATCAGACTACTATTGAGTTATTCTATTGTAGAAGCAATTGGTTGACCCTTGATCTTAGTATGTATTATTCATTTTAATTTGATGTTCAATTCAGTTTATTTCACCATTAAACAACTTTTACATATGTAAAGCAAAATCATGTGGTGAGAGGCCAAACAGAACAGAGATGCAATTTGATCTAACCCTAACAGCCTAAGGGCTTTTTGGCAACGGGAAGGGAAAGAAGGAAGGAATAAAGAGAGAAAAGAAAGAAAGAAGTTGTTTGCTCTGGGTGGGATTCGAACCTGAGACCCCTCGCATGCCAAGCACATGGTCGGCGACACCTTGCCACGGGTCTTGGGCTTCGCTGGCCAGCGAAACCGTGCCTATATATCACTTAGGGCGATTAGTATTTTGTAGTACACGGTACGGTTAGGGTTAATGTAATGGCTATACTAGGATATTCTTTCCATAGAAATGAATGTAAAGTGTGATTAAAACAAAGTTGTCAATTGTTAGTGAAATAATATTTCATTACAAGGTATATAGCACAACTTATACATAGACAAAATATGAATCAAATTCTGGACTGGTGGTTTGAGTTCGGATAGGTGGTTTGACAGGGGAGTTAAAGAAGCCATCTGGGAAACAGCTACAGTGTAGCACGTAATACGAAGGGAGGTCTCCATTTCCTGCAATCACATGCCTGGGACCCCACATTGAACCTACTTCCTTGGCAATTACCATCACATGACCAAACCATCAGTCAAGTCTCTGCACAGTCTGACGAAGACCCGGTAAACGGGTCGCAACGTTACTGAAAAAATTGTTGGTGAGTCCAGAATTTGATACATATTTTCTACTACTGGATGACTCAAAACATTCATAATCTTACAAATTATACATGTTTATGACCATGTTACATAAACCATAATATTTATAACCAAATATTTTTCTTATTTTTTTCAGTATGGGATATTTGTTCTGTTGTACAATGTTTAAACGGCGGTACCTGTAATCCACAATACGTTGGAACTGCTTGCTTCGCTAGGTGTGACTGTGAACCTCCTTTCACTGGCCTCCTCTGTGAAATATTGGGTATGTATTAACTAAAATACACTTTGAAAGGAATACATGTGACAGGATCTGGTCCATGGAGGCCAAAGGCGGCAAATTTGAAACTGAGATAAAGGTAAAAGTATGGAATAAAAAAACCCAATAAAATACATAAGAAAATAGACATCAAAAATGTCTTATCTTGAGAACCAAGTATGCTAGACCTTTGGTGTTTTCAGTAAATGATAGCCTATTGTATGTATAATGCAATAATCATAGTAACCTTTTTGGGGTGCACCCGGTATAATGTAATAATTACAGTAACTCAATTTTCAAAAATGCCTCCTTTGGCCCTCATGGACCAGATCGTGTACTTGAACAGTAGCTTTGGGGGACTAAATCGCCAATAGTCGTTAGTCGCGACTGTTACTGGTAGTCGCAACTACGACTATTGGAAACCAAAGTCGACTAACACAACTATATTTTATGTTAAAAAAAATCATGTTGAAAGCGCTAGATATTCGCACCAAAACCAAATCAATTCATATTTCCCGTAATTTGGTCACCGAACCACTATTTTCACCCCTACTAATACGTACATCCCACAGAATTAGAGAAGAACCCCCAATCCATGATGAAAGTAAGCAACACTGGCACGATAGCGAGACAAATTAGCAAATGGTTACATTCATGTGTTTATTTATCTATGGTTTACTTCAAACAAGGCTGATATTTCAATACAGACAAACAAAAGACCATATTTGTTCACATTTCATAGTAAATTTCGCGGAAAAACAGGAGCAAATGAAATTGCTCGGAGAAAGGAAAATTTCACGGCGTGGTGGCCGATTTCGCGCCGCAAAAATTGCTTGACCCTGCATATGAGCTCCAGTGCTCTTGTAGTTTAGAACTAGCCTTGTCAATCTGTTGCCCCTTATTTTAACATTTGGGGCCCTGGGGCCCATAATATATTACATATGTGGCTCATGTATACTTGTAAATATAGAGTACCCCTGGGCCTATCAGTGTACCAATTCAGGGCCCTGTGACTGCTTTATTTGATGGAAATTGACATGCTTTGTATTTTAAACTTTGGGCCCCTGTGAATTATGCCATCTTTACACCCAATTATACAAAAAACATCAATATGAATTATACGATCTTCTGTAGATAGTGAAGTAATACGAAACACCCAAATATACCACCAAAATAAAAATGCAACAAAACAAAAAAACCCTTCCTCCAAAAAATTTCTTATAAATTATGTTAGTTTCAGTAGATGCATACAGGCTATATCAAAAACATTGTTACCCACTGTTTTTTGTGTTATGATATGAAAAACTTGCTTTTTTTCACATGCAACATAGGATCCTTTTGGAGCCAGAATTTATTGTTTATAACCTTTTATCACATCAATCTAACAAAATTTTGTGGATGTTATGTTGCATTTTGATGAGGCAAGTCTTGTCCATAATCAATGAAAACTGATGGGTACCAATCATTTTGATACAGCCTGTATCATCATTTGGTCTGCACTGAATGAAGATAGTATGAATATTTTGGGTGATGGTGTTATCTTCAGTAGATAGCAAAGTACATAAAACGCCCAAATGTACAAAAAACTTTCCTGTGAATTATCCTATCTTCAGTAGATAGCAAAGTACATAAAACGCCCAAATGTACAAAAAACTTTCCTGTGAATTATCCTATCTTCAGTAGATAGCAAAGTACATAAAACACTCAAATGTACAAAAAACTTTCATGTGAATTATCCTATCTTCAGTAGATAGCAAAGTACATAAAACGCCCAAATGTACAAAAAACTTTCCTGTGAATTATCCTATCTTCAGTAGATAGCAAAAAACATAAAACACCCAAATGTACAAATGTGAATGATCCTATCTTCAGTAGATAGCAAAAAACATAAAACACCCAAATGTGCAAAAAACTTTCCTGTGAATTATCATATCTTCAGTAGATAGCAAAAAACATAAAACACCCAAATGTACAAAAAACTTTCCTGTGAATTATCCTATCTTCAGTAGATAGCAAAAAATATAAAACACCCAAATGTACAAAAAAAAATTCCTGTGAATTATCCTATCTTCAGTAGATAGCAAAAACATAAAACACCCAAATGTACAAAAAACTTTCCTGTGAATTATCCTATCTTCAGTAGATAGCAAAAACATAAAACACCCAAATGTACAAAAAACTTTCCTGTGAATTATCCTATCTTCAGTAGATAGCAAAAAACATAAAACACCCAAATGTACAAAAAACTTTCATGTAAATTATCCTATCTTCAGTAGATAGCAAACAAACATGAAAACATCATTTAACATCACGAGTTTTTTATTGGGTGTTCTTATTGAAACTCTCGGTCATGTTTCTTGATTCTGTCTGCTGAGATGTATTGTTTGTTATACAAAGTGCGTTTGTTCACAAATGATTTAACAAAAACACAATATTACACATTTACACATTTGGATTCTCAATTTTCACACTATTTATTGACTTATATCCATATTTAAAGCCTGTTACGTTAAGCTTACAATTATATCATTAGACAAAATAGCATTATACTGTGTCAAAGTTTTAAACAAATCATTGATCCCAGAAGTTGGATATCTGGCTGACTACATGCTCGATAGACTCTCCATACACTCAAATCCAGCATTGGTGTCAAAAACTGGAGCATTTGCAGCATAGTGCTCATTCAGGTACTCACATATCTTATGATAGAAGTCAACTTGGTACAGGTAAACAAGACTGGTAAACAGCATGAGGAAAAACAGAGAACAAAATCATTGTGCTGGCATCAGCAAAACAGCACCATCATCAGCTAGACTAGCTGGCATCAGCTAGACAGCGGCCATTACCTCTTGAAATTAATCTCGGCAGAATAAACACTGAAAATCGCTCAAATTAAATGCATGTTGTCATTTTGGTCTGCTGAACCATGGAACGAAGGGATTGTTTATAATAATGATACAACAATTTTTTATAGCGCTTTACAGACCAAAATCCCTTGGCGCTTAACAAAAACAAAATGTAAACAAACAAAATAACAAACAACAAAACATGAGAAATCTTTTCAAGCTATCATAACGTATCCACCATAAGTACCATCTGGCATAGCCAGCTTTCTTGACCAGACGGGGATGGGCAAAAATATTTCTTCCCAATTTTGATGGTCGGAATGGGGGTTGGTGTTCATCATTTTGCCCCGGTATTAATCGGTGGAAGATGCATATATCGGGTATCTTTTTGACAAAGATTTTGTTAAAAGAAAGCCCCCCTGCTTACAAGAAGGGCTTTATTGGGAAAATATTCATGCACAGACATGAAATAATTTGGGATTTTACACTAAGTTTGGCCCATGATGTGTATCAGCAGATACACTGGGTAGTATTCTTTCTTTTTTTCCTCCCCCTTCTTTTCTTTTTTACTCCTTTCCCTTTTCTTTGCCTTGTCCGATGATCTCTTTAGAATTTTTGTCAGGTGACTTCCCCACTCCTGCTGGCTACACCACTGCTTGCGGGCGGGCCAAATTCATGTATGTTCCTTGGTTCTCTGTTGCGACTGATTTTGTTATCCACTGTAATTTTCAGTTCCACTGCACATGACTGCATTTTTTTCATTCAGGTAATTAGCTTCATACTCAAACCAAATTACCATATTCATTGATTTGATCATCTAATTATGGACAACATTTCAGACTATAAATAAATTGCCGATTACACAATGCTTGGACAACGCATGGACTAAGTAAGATCTCCTTGAAAACAAATGAAAAGACCACCACACCCCTGTCCACTTATCTCCTGTCTCCATGTTATGGTCGTTTAAGGGATCTAAAATGAGCGTTTATTGCGTTTCGATAGTATTTTTTTGTGGCACATGAGAGCACCTCAGACCTATCGAATTGCATTCTGAATACGAAGCATGTCTTTCTGATATCAAATAATTTTCATTTTTTGAAAATCACAATATAATACAAATTTTATGACAAATTACAAAAAATTTGATATTTTTTCGAATTTTGATATATAACAGTCCTCGAAGTAAATTATATAAATCTAATGATATATTCTTAAAGTGTATGTAGCAGGGAGGAAAAGCCGACGGTCAATTGAAAATGTTGACCTTTCATATTGAAGATATGGATTTTTTCCCAAAAAGACCTAATTTTTTTTTTGGTGTTTTGGGAAAAAAAATCCATATCTTCAATACGAAGGTCAAAATTTTCAATTGATCGTCGGCTTTTCAACCCACCTACATACACTTTAAGTATAAATCATCAGATTTATAAAGTTTACTTCAAGTACTGTTAAATATCAAAAATATCAATTTTAATGATTTGCCATAAAATGTGTATTAAATTGCGAATTTCAAAATTCAAAATTATTTGATATCAGAAGGACATTCTTCGTATTCAGAATGCAATTTGATATGTCTGATGTGCTCTAATGTCCCAAAATAAATACTGTCCAAACGTTCATACCCCAGCCCTTAAGCATTGGAGATGTATTTTTTTGTATTCTTGTGAAACCAAAGAACACTGGGCTAAATATCTATGGTGGGAGTTAAAAACGAGATCGATGGAAACTTATCCAAGCATGCCATTGAATTGTCAGCTAATTTACCTTCCGCAATTTGTGACCCGTGTAAGTAGCTCAGTCTCTAACTTTAAGATCACACAGCGTGTAGTAGAAAGCATGCTACCGGTTTATTGGTTTACACTTGGTGGATGATAAATTTCCTTAGTCTACAGAATCAACTTGCTTCCATGGGAATTTATAAGGAATATATATCTGTTCTGAAAACTTAGAGGATATTTAGCTTTTTCACACAGCGTGTAGTAGAAAAAGCATGGTACCGGTTTAATGGTTTACACTTGGTGGACGATAAATTTTTCCTTAGTTTGCAGAATCATCTTGCGTCCATGGGAATTTATAAGGAATATATATCTGTTCTGAAAACTTAGAGGATATTTAGCTTTTTCATACAGCGTGTAGTAGAAAAAGCATGCTACCGGTTTAATGGTTTACACTTGGTGGACGATAAAGTTTTCCTTAGTTTGCAGAATCAACTTGCTTCCATGGGAATTTATAAGGAATATATATCTGTTCTGAAAACTTAGAGAGGATATTTAGCTTTTTCATACAGCGTGTAGTAGAAAAAGCATGCTACCGGTTTAATGGTTTACACTTGGTGGACGATAAATTTTTCCTTAGTTTGCAGAATCATCTTGCGTCCATGGGAATTTATAAGGAATATATATCTGTTCTGAAAACTTAGAGGATATTTAGCTTTTTCACACAGCGTGTAGTAGAAAAAGCATGCTACCGGTTTATTGGTTTACACTTAGTGGACGATAAATTTGTCCTTAGTTTGCAGAATCATCTTGCGTCCATGGGAATTTATAAGGAATATATACCTGTTCTGAAAACTTAGAGAATATTAAGCCATAGAACGGTAGATCACGATGCATTTGCTATTACAGGCTGTAGTGGTTGCCTGTCTGTATATGATGGGAGCCTACGCGCAAACCACAGGTAAGTTTGATCATGGAAATGCATTTTTTTTTCAAGTTTGATATCTATGATCATACAACTTGATATTAAAGTAAGCAATGAACTGTACCAGTTTGTTGTACAAGCAATGAACTGTACCAGTTTGTTGTACACACGCCGTTTTGGACAAATGGTCCTTTTATACAACAAACTGGTACTGTTTTTACTTACTATCTACGACTCTACAATTTTGATACAGTACTACGCAGAACTTACGACTTTTTGGAGGAACACTTTTGGGATAAATTGTTTCTTTTTAATGCCTCCACGGAGGTATTATATATTTCCTGGTTGTCTGTCTGTCTGTCATTCAGTCCGAGCTTGCGAGTGCAATTTCTTGGAACTGGTAAGGCGTATAGTAATGCAATTTTGTGGAGGGGTGGCAATTGGCAGTCTCCAAATTTCAGTAGGTTTTTGTCACAAAATATGTATTATAATAAAATAATTAAGTACCTAATTTGCATAATTTATGCATATTTAGCTTAATAAACTTGTGCAGAGATTTTCTGGAGATCCGTATGGGTTACAGTGATGAAACTTGGTGGAAGTAGCGCAGCCAGAGGTTCTTGACCTGATTAAAGTTTCAGCGCAATCGCATGGTCATTGTGGGGTCATCTGGGTCAAATCGCCATATATTGTTGCAGATTCATAAAATTTGGTGGGAATTAAACAGCCACCATAGCGAGACAAAAATGTCAATGTCATTTTGGGGTCATTCAAAGTCAAATTGCCATAGATTGTTGCAGGTTCATAAAATTTGGTGGGAACGACCACCGGAGCAAGACAAAAATGGCAATGTCATTTTGGGGTCATCCAAGGTCAAATCACCATAGATTGTTGCAGGTTCATGAAATTTGGTGGGAACAACCACCGTATCGAGACAAATATGTCAAAATCATTTTGGGGTCATTCAGGGTAATTCAAAGTCAAATTGCCATAGATTGTTGCAGGTTCATGAAATTTGGTGGGAACGACCACCCTAGTGAGACCAAAATTTCAAGGTCATTTCAGGGTCAAATCCCAAGAGAATAGACTGCTGCAGGTTCATGAAATTTGGTATGAACAACTACCTTTGCGAGGCAAATAATGTGAAAATCATTTTGGGGTGAAGTGAAATTGCACCGGTTAAAATGATGCGTATCAAGATGGAGGCATTGTGGCCAACGATTTGCGTAGAGAACCGTGATATTCTAGTTTATTTAAAACAAATAGGGCTCCCTCTGAGCCCGGGCTAGCTCTCTGTGGCCCTAATGTGAGCCTAAATGTGAGGTTATGAAATAACCAAATATAAACTAAATCATGAAGAGCATACGTCACAAGCATTCAATCACGTAATTATCTTCTTTTCATTTTGCAGAATGTACTAAGGAAACGTTCCCATGTGCCAATGGTTTTTGTGTTGTACAAAGTGATGTTTGTAACATGGTAAATAACTGTGGGGATATGTCAGATGAAGTGAATTGCACTTATGGTAAGTATTGATGGTGTACAGGTGAGAATTAATTTAGATTTGTTACGGCATGTGTCAATAAAGTCCCAACTTACACACCTGTAAATTCACTAAAGCACTTGTCAGTCACAAAATACGCAAATCAAAGTATGTAGGTGCTGTGCCCAGCAGTGGCCCGGAGGGAGTTCTCCTTGGTTGAAGGTATACGGGGATGTGCCACGGTTTTTGGGTACCTTTTCAGCAATTTTGGTATATCGATGGGTGGGTTTTCAGTAGAGAGTAATTGGGCAAAAATGCCCCTAAAAGAGCCCAATTAGGGCAAATTTGGGTGCTTTTTGGGTGTTTTTTGTGAAAAATGGGTATACTGATGGGTGGCAAAAACAGCAAAAAGTAGGTATAGATAAAGTCAGCATCCAAATCCCCATAAATATTTTTTCAAGACCCATACCACCCCGAGCAGTGGGTACATCATTCTAGATCAATCCATGATGATGATGTTATGAGTCAATCCCGCCTCTTATAAATAAAGGGCTTATCATAGTATTATGTCCAATTCCCAAGAGATCTCTCAAAATAGGCATATAATGAGTTGCTTTTCTGTTCTTTATTTGCAGCTACAACTGAAGTAGTTACAACTCCAATGCCTTATACAACTGGTAAGTACTGTATCCATCCATGCCCCTATATAATTGGAGACAGAGATAAAAAGACTAAAATGCGTCTGACGTCATCTGTCAATCAAACTCTAGCACAGTTTGTTTACAAGTGTGTCGTGATGATGAGTTGCTGAACTTGGTGGTAAAACTGGTTACCTTATTGTTAATTTTACACCTTCAAACATACAAACCATCTCAAAAGTTAGGTCTTTATAGTAGGAAACTTTCTTTCCCGATGGCACCATGTCAACAATGCCTAGAAAAGTTGCTTTTCGCCTTTTAAAGTACGTTATTTTTTCGCCATTTCCTGCTATTCCTTTTCTCCGATTGAAACCAGATAAATCAACCTTCCTTTTACGGGCTAATTAACCAATCAAGGATCGTAGGGAATTTAATTGACAGTGACGTCAGATGCATTTTAGTCTTTTTATCTCTGTCTTCAATTATGGTGTCCGCCCAGTGACTTTTCATCTTGCAAAACAAGAAATAATTTAGTGCTCATCCAATATACCCAATTAATTCCATGAAAGCTTATGACAAAATGCCCAAACTCCTGCCAAAAATGCATAATAATGCTATTTTATAGTGATGATTTCAGCCATGAGATGTATCTACTGGCTTCAGTGTTGTCTTTTTCATACACTTTTAACATATGTATTAGAAGTAGGATGACAGGAGCTACCTCAAAAATATGTTGGTGTGGCAGTGCTACACTACTGTGTGGCCAAAGGGTAAAAAGACATGTATATTCATGGGATTTACAGTTTATAGTAAATTAACAAATCCACCATTTTGGTATTTAAAATAACTTGAGAGTCCTTGAAATATCTTGAGAGAGCATCTAGAAATCAATATTTCCAGGTGTGACATATCCAGCATATTTCTGTATCATGCAATAGGAGAATTCCTGTATCATGCGATAAGGGAAAATACCGTGCAATCTTGTGCAATGGAATTTCGGGGGAAAACCCTCTTTGGTTGCAATAACAACATCAATCAGGATTATGTATGTTAAGTGAAAATCCCCAGATAACAGTGTGTTTGTTATGCATTCGTGCGTGAACTTGAAAAACGTGATTTTGGCATTCAGTCTTTATGGTAATACACACAGGGCCCTTTAGCCCCATGTTGTTATATACTCCTCTCACTTTGCTCAGTCTACTTAATGGATTGCCACCCAATAAATATTGCCATCCCAAAATAATCAAGTCCAGAGTTGTACATATTGCAATTTTGGACATGTTCAGTGGTTTCAATGTTTGCCCTGTCTTCAAACAGTCTATGAGAGCTTCAAATGTCAGTTTTCCATTGTCCAACTAGGTTTAGTCTAGGCTTCTACATAACTCATTTAGAGTTTTCACAGTGAGGCATTGTACAATGTATCACCCCCGGTATCACCTAGCATTGATCTATTGCAATTAGTTTGAAACAGTGCAATCCTTCAATCCTTAATTTATTGTTTCAAAATATGTTTTATACCAGTGGTCAAAATTTGTGAAGGTTCTCTTGCTTTACAAGAAATTGTGAAGGTTCCCTTGCTTTTCAAGAGATTTTGAAAATGACTCTTTATCTGACCAATGGTTTTAGATTTTATAATTTAGTAAACAAATAGTGAAAATAGCCCTCTGGAGATACTAAATACCTTTTGGGTGATTTGTTTCTCAAAAATATAATTTTGTCTATGACATCATTTCTGTTTATTCTTACTACAATCCCGGACATAAATAGTTCGAACACTTGTGTCAAAGTAGGACTGTTTGAAACCGTATTTCTGTTATACTTGACATAATAAAATTTCGCTTTCTTTAGTGTGAGGTCTAAACCATTTCCTATTACTACAACCCTCCATCCCCCTACCCCACTAATCAATGTTGGATGTTTCTAGGGGCTCGTGACCAAAAAAACTACTAACAACATTGATCGGGGGGAATGGGGTCATATTTGAAGTACCCGTGTTAAAGTGTTCGAACAATAATGACCGGGATTATAGGATTTACAAAAAGGAGCAGGGGAGGTGTGATTTGATACCCTTAGATTTCTTTAAGGAATAACAGGGAATTTGAGACTCTTTCCTATCGTTTCCTAACACAATTCCAAATGGGTTTTAGCATGAAAAGCCTAATTATAAGACAACTTATCATTTGAAATTTGTTTATTTGTTTAAATACTTGACAGAATCATCAGCATGTAGTCTTGTAGAATTTGAGTGCAACAATGGCATGTGTATATCACCTAATATGTTATGTGATGGGATTGATGACTGTGGTGATGCCAGTGATGAAGCATCTGATGTCTGTAAGTATAAGTGTATCTTACATGTAGGGGTATTTGTAATCACCTCCGAACTGGGATGTGCGATACCCTACATTCTAACTGGGAACCTCCCGGGAACCGGAGACTGTCCCTGCTTTGTAAATATGTGCAAATTGCATGGGCTGCAAATATATAATATAATTTGCATATAATATAATTTTTGTACGTCTCTGGTTGATCTGCGAAAGTCAGGAAGTAACGTCTTTTTTTGTAAAGTCCTACACAGCGTCCCCCAGTTTAGGGGGGGGGGGGCAGGGGTATGTATATGTGTTTGCCATCAATAGTGGAAATTTGTATGAAAACTCCTCTATACATTGATACCTACAGAACTGCTGATGGTCCTCAGTTCCAAACTCTCAAAAGACTAGAGACACATTGAAAATGCAGCCCCTTATCGGAGTCATATAATTTACATTTACAAATGTTAAGCACAAATAATTGCAGCAGGGGAACATGTCCTTGGTATGGCATTGAATGCCCAGGCACACAGTCGGCACTTTGGTAATTGTGTGCA
The DNA here is from genome assembly GCF_039555335.1 of Amphiura filiformis. Classification (NCBI taxonomy): domain Eukaryota; kingdom Metazoa; phylum Echinodermata; class Ophiuroidea; order Amphilepidida; family Amphiuridae; genus Amphiura; species Amphiura filiformis. Next base: position 31,706,620 of record NC_092630.1, on the reverse strand, counting down.
TGGTTCCCATTTGGCACCAAATATGTGCAAACACACCCCCACATTAGAAAATATAAACTGGGGACACATGTATAGAGTAGGGTCATTTGGTACTGGAGTGGTGGTGTATGTCTGCATCCCTGTTTTTCTCAAACGCAAGTATTCATGTTGTTGTGCTGACATCAGGGACCATAGTGATCAATAATTAATTGGAAAGCACCATGAATCCATGTTAGTTGTAAAGCTACTCCTTTTTTTTGCATAAAATTTTATAAATTGAGCCATTTTATTAAAAGTGTTAAATAATATTAAAATTTAATTTTGTTGTTGTTGCTATTTTTAGGCTCAAAATATATACTGTATAAGATATTATTTCCTCTAATCCAGAGGGCATAAATATTTCTCAAGTATAATTATAGCAAAAGTTAACAAACCTACAATCTGCAATAGAAACTTGTGCAGTGATAAATTACAACTGATCTCTATTGCAATTTTAAGGTCATGTCACTCTAATTGAATACGTATAGGTTCCCTAGTGAAAGGTGATTAATGGCGTGGGAATATAATTTCAAAGAGACTTTTGAAGAGTATATATGTGATGCGATCAAGCAAAATCAGTCGGAACTCGGCCATAATAATTTTTCAGTTTCCTATAGGATAGTAAAAGGCATTTACAAAGCTGGATTTTGCAGAAAACCCCATTGAAATTGAACAAGCAGTTCCAAAGATATGAGCAATTTAAGAGTTTCAAAAACAAGAGGAACAAAAGGAAAACCTTTCTTTGTTTGGCTATATCTCAAAATCAATATTTCCGAGTTCCGACTGATTTGGCTTGATCGCATCACATATTTGTATGTTTTACTAGCAATTTTGTAAATGCATAGGATTATACTGTATAATGGTAAACTATTAAAACTGTCAATGTTGCAACCATTTCGTGAATTATAGGATGTTTAATGGAATGAAATTAAACATCATAAATTGTCAAGTTCAATTTCAAATAAAATCTTGTGTGATGGAATAATTAAATTGTGATTCATAGTATATTGTTAGAAACCGGTACTCTGAGTGGGAAGGAAGTTACACAAACCTAATATTGTAAGCATTATGATTTGCCCCCTCAAAATCAACTATGCAAATAACAAATAATTAATTTTGTTACAGTTACGTCATGTTTTGCAACCTCAAAATCAACTACGCAAATAACAAATAATTATATCTGTTACAGCTACTTGTATTTAACCTAATTATTGCCTCGTTAGGAATTTCTTGTGTGGGATATACCCACAGCAGCTAAAGGGAGTATCCCATCATGCATTGCAGTATATCTGCTGCTTGCTCCATAGCAAATGTATACAAAATATAAACAAGAGCCGCTTAGATATTGAGAGCTATGGATAGTTTCACAATACTTTAGAGATCATATTTTTTCAAACAAAAGTCTAAGTTCCCCTGGCATAAGCGAGTAATTGAAAGTTGAAGTGAGGGATTTTGTGTACACTTTTTATGGCATGTGCAGTTCTACTATGGTACTGCAGAGCATGATGGGATACACCTATCAGCTGCTGTGAGATGTACCTAACAGAGTTGTTAGTGATGTTTCAGAACCAGGTTTAGTTGTTTTTAAATAGCCAACATATTCTGTACCTCTCTTTCAAAAGTGTTCCTTTTTTTTTTAAACAGTACACACCATTTTAAATTTAATTTTCAATTAATGGTCCTAATTTAATCCCAGGAATCCAGTTGTTGAGTTATATAAAATACAGAAAGCAACAAAAGAAAAATATATATATCAGTAAATTTTGATTCAATTATGCACATTTATATTACCATTTCACAGGTGTAGCAACAACAATTCAACCAGGAACAACAGGTAAGAATGGGATTGCTTCTGTGTGTGTGTTTATTTTCCTTTTCCTCTCTCTATCACTTTACATCTCTCTCTCTCTATATATATATATATATATATAGGACGTTTTACTAACTGCATGTACGCTCTTGCATAGTTCTTCTGCCAGGAGTCTACAAATTTATGCCCTTTTTCTAAATAGGATAATAAATATACACACATTACATGTGTTTAAATAAAGTCGTTTTTATCATAACAAAATAATCTCAATTAAAAAAAATATGTTCCGGATTTAATTTTTTGCCCCATTTCCAGAATTCCAGACATTTTTGTAACATCTACTAGAATGTCATACATCCATGGTTCATTCACCAACATTTACAACGCTTCGTAGCTCTTCGTAACTTTCTAAGTCTAAAAAATCCATCATAACTTTCAATGCATTGCCATTGTCACATACTCATACATTTAATAAAGTAAAACAATTTACGATCGATAGGTCTGCCTACACTACTGAACAAGGACCCTTCGTAAAGTTAAAATATGGTATTTGCAGAGTGAAATGGACATAAAGCAAACTAAAGTGCAGGCTTCAACATGTTCCACTTTATGCAAAACGGTTCCCAATAATAATTTAGACCAACCATATCACCATGTAAAGACCATATGCCAGATTTTTTTTTGATTTCGCACAGAATGATTAGTCTCGTTTATGCAACTTATGGTCCCCATACAATCGGTCCAATAATATGTGTTTTGGCGCGAAATTTAAAATTTAAAATGTTCCCAGTAAAAATTTGAGTATGCAAATATGAAAGACCAGTCCACGTTTTGAATAAAAAGCGTCCAAGTGTTGTATAAATCGGATGCTCCGACTCTGTACGAAGTATAGGGACTAAGATTCTGAAAACATAATAATGATTCAACTTGAAGGAGACAAAATAGTCACTGAATCACCTGTCTTCATTCCAGTGTAGCAGAGCACAAACTTTCACTATTTACCAGTCTTTGTCTTCAGTGCATCCTATTTCTTCAGTCTAATCTTCTGTTTTACCAGTTTATAACAGCACAGGTCTTCTGTTGTCATTTCAATATTTCGTCACTCACTCTGTACACTTCACAATCTTCAGGAGTCATTTCAGTATTGCTCAATTTCGTCACCACTCTGCATCCTATTTCTTCAGTCTAATCTTCTGTTTTACCAGTTTATAACAGCACAGGTCTTCTGTTGTCATTTCAATATTTCGTCACTCACTCTGTACACTTCACAATCTTCAGGAGTCATTTCAGTATTGCTCAATATCGTCACCACTCTGCATCCTATTTCTTCAGTCTAATCTTCTGTTTTACCAGTTTATAACAGCACAAGTCTTCTGTTGTCATTTCAATATTTCGTCACTCACTCTGTACACTTCACAATCTTCAGGAGTCATTTCAGTATTGCTCAATTTCGTCACTCACTCTGTACTCTTCACAATCTTCAGGAGTCATTTCAGTATTGTTCAGTTTCATCACTCACTCTGTACACTTCACAATCTTCAGGAGCCATTTCAGTATTGTTCAATTTCGTCACTCACTCTGTACACTTCACAATCTTCAGGAGTCATTTCAGTATTGTTCAATTTTGTCACTCACTCTGTACTCTTCACAATCTTCAGGAATCATTTCAGTATTGCTCAATTTTGTCATCCACTCTGTACACTTCACAATCTTCAGGAGTCATTTCAGTTTTGCTCAATTTTGTCACTCACTCTGTACACTTCACAATCTTCAGGAGTCATTTCAGTTTTGCTCAATTTTGTCACTCACTCTGTACTCTTCACAATCTTCAGGAGTCATTTCAGTTTTGCTCAATTTTGTCACTCACTCTGTATACTTCACAATCTTCAGGAGTCATTTCAGTTTTGCTCAATTTTGTCACTCACTCTGTACACTTCACAATCTTCAAGAGTCATTTCAGTATTGCTCAATTTCGTCCCCGCTCTGTACTCTTCACAATCTTCAGGAGTTATTTTAGTATTGCTCAATTTCGTCACTCACTCTGTACTCTTCACAATCTTCAGGAGTAATTTCAGTATTGTTCAGTTTCATCACTCACTCTGCACTCTTCACAATCTTCAGGAGTCATTTCAGTATTGTTCAGTTTCATCACTCACTCTGTACTCTTCACAATCTTCAGGAGTCATTTCAGTATTATCCAGTTTCATCACTCACTCTACTCTTCACAATCTTCAGGAGTCATTTCAGTATTGCTCAGTTTCGTCACTCACTCTGCACTCTTCACAATCTTCAGGAGTCATTTCAGTACTGCTAAGTGTTGTCATTCACTCCTCATTCTGCACTCTTGGCAAATATTCAGTTGTCATTTTATTATTGCTCATATCATAGGAATCAATTACGAATTTTTTTCTCAATTTTCAACAGTTTGTGCAGCAGGTGAATTCCAGTGTACCAGTGGCATCAACTGCATCCCTGAAGAAGACCGCTGTGATTATATTGCTGACTGTGATGACAACAGTGATGAGGTTGATGGCTGTGTCTGTGATCCACAAATTGAGTTCCAATGTGTTGATGGTGGTTGTGTTAATATATCCTGGGTTTGTGATGGTGAAGCAGATTGTTTTGATGGCAGTGATGAAGTTGATTGTTCTTTGTTCATTGTTGATTGTGACAATGGCTTCTTTAAATGTGAAAATGGTAGATGCATTCCGGAAGAATTGCGATGCAATAATGTTGATGATTGTGGTGACAAAAGTGATGAGTTGGATGGTTGCATCTGTGACAAAGGCACAGAGTTTGAATGTTTAAATGGTAGCTGTATCAATATGATGCTGGTTTGTGATGGCAAGCCAGATTGTGATGGTGGCAATGATGAATTCAACTGTACCAAGTGTGGTGCAGACTTTTACCAGTGTGCTAATGGTAACTGCATTGCAGAGACCGATCGTTGTGATTATCAAGACGACTGCGGTGACTTCAGTGATGAATTGGATGGGTGTAAATGTGAGGCGGATTTTGAGTTTCAATGTACAGCTGGCAATTGCATTCCTGACAGGTGGCGCTGTGATTTTGTTGATGACTGTGGTGATCTAAGTGATGAAATTGTTGGATGTGTATGTGAAATGGGACTTGATTTCCAATGCACTGCAGGCAACTGTATGCCTCTGGATTTTGCATGTGACTATGTATTTGATTGTCAGGATTACAGTGATGAGATTGGTTGTACTTGTAATAATGAGACAGACTTTGAGTGTGCTTCTGGTGGGTGTGTTCCTTATGGGTGGGTCTGTGATGGGGAACCTGACTGTGTGAATGGCAGCGATGAAGATAACTGTTTAATCCCTACAACAGGTATGATATACACTACATTTGGAGGCTGTGTTGCATGTGCATCATCACAGGGACATTGTATAATTCAAAGCACAAATTGTATAATTTAAAGGACAAAGTCTTATTGTCTTATTAGTGAACTATTGTACAGCATACCTCTATGTTTGAAAAATATAATGTGCAATTTTGATGTAAAAAATGTTCCTATATTTATTTAATTTGTGGCTGTTTTTCTAATAAGCATGTTTTCATCAGGATTTATATGCAAGTCTATATAGTGAAATATTCATTTGGGGTATGATTACCTCAATTTTTATTATTTAGGCTTGTAGTAAAAAATTTCAATCATCACAACAAATCATAAACAAACCCATCTGAGTTTGATTGACAGGTGACGTCAGACATAACATTCCAAGTTTGTCTCTGCCGATGACTATAATAAGACCTTTTATTGATAATGAAATAAACAGGACAATCAGATCATGATCATGCTTTTTACAGCTAGATCAGAATATTGAAAGATTTTTCTTTGCCCTGTATAAAAGGAAATGTTTAATACTCTCAAGTGGTACTGCAAATGGGTAATTGTGTACATCCATATCAAAACGGAGCACTTGTCGGCTGCTACATGTGTCTTATTTCACATAATAGCTCGGAATAAATACCAGACTCATCTCAAGTGGAGGTCACTTCAAATCATCCTTAAGTCATGTGATTTAGGAATACAGAGAACATTCCTTAAACCATGTGACTTGAGGATGATTTGAAGTGACCTCCACTTGAGATGAGTCTGGTATTTATTCCTAGCTATGTACATAGTTGTTAGTAATGGTAATAAATAACACAGCATTTAATACAAAAGGTAGGAATGGAACGATAGGAATTTTTGTTTTTACTATCCTCTACTGTGTAATAGACAACAGGCAGGTCCAATATTCTGTTGTAGTGGATATCAGCTGCGCTGGCATCCACTACTAGAAATATTGGACCTGCCTGGCATCTAGTAAAAACAGAAATTCCTATCATTTATTATCTAATGTCCCTGTTGCTTGTTTGCAAGGTAGTAAAAATCAGTAAAAGATTTGAGGAATCCTTTGTTTCCTATTGTTTGTGAGAGGTTTAATAAACCATATCTCAAAACAATAAGCTCTGCCGACATTACCGCCCATTTGTGGTGGATGATCACATTCACAAACATATTTCAACTTTCTTACAAGTTTGAGATGTTTGGTCAAATCAATAATAGTTAGGTGAAAAAAAGTTCAATTTGGTGACCACTCTCTGGCTAGTAAGGTTTGACGATTGATTCGACTTCTATGGACCATTTAGAAAAAAAATAGCCACCATGTCCCTCGCGAAAATCTCGGCATTTTTCGCTAGAGGCCAAAATCCAAAATGGCCGCCGCCACCATTTTGAAAATTTAAGTTTTGAACCAGAGCACCTATAATCATGCACAAAGACACTTTTTCGGATATGTCGAGTACAAGGATTCCGATTCTGACATTAGTTTGACATTACGGCATCATTTTCACCCAGAAATCCAAGATGGTGGCGGCACCATCTTGAAAAATTTAGTTTTGAACAAGAGGACCTAAAATCGTGTACAAAGACACTTTTTTGGATAAGTCGACCACAAGGATTTCAAATTTGACATTACTTTGACATTACGAACTCATATTTACCCAGAAATCCAAGATGGATTGAACCAGATTACCTAAAATCGTGTAAAAAGACACTTTTTCCGGTAAGTCGACCCCAAGAAATCTGAATCTGACATTAATTTGACGTTACAACATAATTTTTGCCCAAAAATCCAAGATGGCCCCCATTGGATTTTGGCCTCTAGCGAAAAATGCCGGGATTTTTGCGAGGGACATGGTGGCTAATTTTTTTTCTAAATGGTCCATAGAAGTCGAATCAATCGTCAAACCTTACTAACCAGAGAGTGGTCACCAAATTGAACTTTTTCACCTAACTATAAGGAGTTGTTTTATTTTTTTAATGTTAATTATAGTTGCTATCATTTGGAATCAATGAATATATTCCTATTATTTACCTGTCCCCCAGAAATGTCTATGCTCATGTTAATTTCAATTTTGTCTTTCAGAAGTTGTAACAGACTCTATGGAGACTGTAACACCCGGTAAGACAGATTAAAGCCTTGTTCTAATCTTGTGCATTCCATATTGAACCCACATCTCTACCCAGCATCATTAATTTGAAATTAATTAAACCCAGCTATATTTCATTTATACAGCTATACAATACTAGTTACATCTCACCCCTCAGCATTCAAAATCTAGATCCCACTCCAAGAGCTATTTTAAATCTAATTTAATAATAGGGTTCAGAGTAGCATTTAAATGTCCATAATGACAATATTATGCTAACTTTATATAATTGACCCAAAGTGTCATTTTGCTAACCTCATAGATAACATTTATATAACAAAATTTAATTTATCTAACTTCATGACACAGCAATAACATACAAACTATCTTCAACTGTTTATATTGGTCTTACACGGTCTTAGCTAGCCACCCGTCTGGCCGTCATTTTAGACGGCCAGTTTGCTCCTGGGACGGGCAAAATTAATGCCTTTGACAGATGCTATATCATAAATTGTATGTTTTGAAAAGCTAATTGCCCTTTTTAGTAGACCCAATTTGTATAACAAGGCCATATCAGCACATATTTGAACTCTTTGAACCCCCAATGGGCTATAGATGTCTGGTAAATATTTTAAAGGTCAAATTAGGACAGGCAAATTTTTTCAAATGACGGGCAACCCTCAATTTCTAGCTAAGACCCTGGTTTTACATAAACTGTGTCATGTAGGGTAAATTATGCTTATGAATTTAGATTCCTTTAAAAACAGAATGTGTTAATGACGAAACTGTTGGCACACACTTAGAATAGCTGGCTTTTCATATTTGGTTCTCTAAGTATCCCTTAAAAAGTAAAATCATTTTAAGATTGGAACATGTCATTTTATCCAATATGATTACACTTGGTTATGAAAGACAATAAAAAGCAACTTAGAAATCCTATTTAGTAGGATATTTGAAACAAAAACAGCTTATTCAAAATGTGTGCCACCAAGTTTATTTGCCTTTGAAGATGCCCTTCCAAATGCTGAATTCCCTGAATGTCTTCCCATATTAACTGTGTTGATGTAATTGTCTTTATTCCTTATGGATATGTCATTGAATTCAGCTAGAGAATTCAGATCTTGTCATTGTTGCATATCATGCAGGGATTGGAACTAGTGACCTCTGGATTGTTTTGCTGTGCTTTGATACCTCTGAGATCTGGGAAAAGGCGCTATATGAAAGAGGCACTATATAAAACACCGAAATTTATGTATTTATTTATTTGCTGTGTGCATAACAAACTTCTTTGTATGAATGTTTGTTTATGTTTTAATTGTATACTAGTTTTGATAACAGGCTATTTAAAGTGATGTGTACATCCATATCAAAAGGATGAACTTGTCGGCTGCTACATGTGTATTTTTTACATAATAGCTAGGAATAAATATCAGACTCGTCTCAAGTGGAGGGTACTTCAAATCATCATTATGATCATCCCCAAGTCATATGTTTAGGAATACAGAGAACATTCCTAAACATTCTGATGTGGAGATGATTTGGAGGGACCTCCACTTGAGATAAGTCTGGTAGCTAGTCCTAGTTATTATGTAAAAAGATACACAAATAGCAGCCAACAGGTGCATCCTATAGATGTACACATATATGCCCAAATCTTTAAGACAACCTTCCTTACATCAACATCAATGTGAGCCATAGCTGCAAAATGTCAGAGGTACACTATTTGGACCCTATGTGCGACAATTCAAATATATTTTTCTTCTTCAATAATATCATGGATGGAGCTATTTCAAGATGACCTTCAAGACAATTGGCAATGCTGTGTTCAAAATGACATGTTATTAAATGAAGACAGTCACATACATACCTATTTCCCCACCCAGTACACAATAACTAAATTAATGCCAATAATAATGTCACTTACAGGAATGACCACTGTAATTGCCTATAACATGTAATTGTGATCCTAAGTGTTTTTATCATGTGTATATTGCATTTTCCTTTTGTATTGTGAACTCTCCCATGTTGATACCTTTGTTATTTGGCGATGCTCATTGCCAATGCTACTATAATGATATCCATGTGAAGAAGAAAAGCAAGCGACTACAGACATTCCAGGACCAACTGTCACACCAGAGATTTTAACAACTCCTGGTAAGTAAGAATTCAAATGCAGACTGTATGAATTGATAAATATTAAGTTAAGGTTAATTGTCTTTTCCATATAGATTGGTAGAAAAATATATGTATGATCAAGACTTCCAAGATTTAAGTTATGGTTACTTCTAGGGAATGTAGAAGCTTGTGTGTGTGTTTCTCAGGGTTTTCTTTGTGTGTACCATTGCTTGTATATTGTTCTCGGACAGTGTACTAAATAAATAAATGTAGATATTTATATAGCGCTTTATGCCGTAAACAGCCTCAAAGCGCTTTACATTTATTCCACCTTCATTAGAATATGTCGGAACCACGTTAGCAGCCTACAAGTGGCGCAGGGTCCATCAGCACAGTGACTGTGACTACCCCTAACAGCTTCCCATTGCACCTGGGTGGGGTGAGGCAAGTGAGGCAAAGCGCCTTGCCCAAGGGCGCAACACGGTGGTGGGACGGGGAATCGAACCCACGCATGTCGAGCAAGCTCTCGGATTATGAGTCCAAGGCTATAACCACTAAGCCACCTTGCCCTTGTACTATTTCAAAGTCCAAAGCATACACGATAATGAATATGTACGCATTCATTTCACTGCAGGATTTGACATTAAATGCACAATATCATCATAATTTATGATTATTCATTTCTCAAAAGCATCTTTGCTCCATTGTTTTTATTCAGAATTGCACCAACCTTTAAATCTATAAACTGCCAAAAATCAGAATGTTTCCAATTTCAGACCTAAAAAAAAAAGCAATAATGGTAGAAATTGAAAAATCTAGTAAATGGAAGGTTGTGGGTTCAAGTTCCACTTGTGTACATTTCGTTTTTTTCATTTGGTTTGGGTGCTGGCTGGGTTTTCGTTTATATGTTATCTACTTATTAAAATTGAAAAAAATTTGAGTTGGTTAACTGTTATGGTTGTAGGGCAGCAAATTACATTGGCACCTACAATTTTGTGCGAAAAACGTTGGGACAGATGATGTTTTATAGATCAAATTCCTGTGAATTGAACATCAGACTGAAAATACATGATACGTTTCATAGCTCATGTTATGTACTTGCTTACTCCCCCTCCCCGTCCCCTGGAAATAATGTTGGAGCAGACATTGAGCGCAACCACTTTTTACCATTTTTCAGCACTCAACATTGAATAAGGGGAGAGGGGATGCGTAAAATAAACAAACTGTCCCAAGCATTTCGTGCGGGATTGTAGACCTCGAATTATTTTACACAAGACATGTTGTCTAATTGTGAGATGGATAATCCTTTTGGATATATCTGCCACCCACCATGATCCGTTTTGATCCTGGAATAACGAGGCAGGATTGTTATACAAATGTTGAATGCCTGAAAAGGTCGACAAGGGTTAGAGTCAACTAATATTGGCACTTAGACTTGTTAGTATTTACACAAAACATGTTGGCTAATTGTGAGATGTCTAATGCTTTTGGATATTCTTTATACACCTGTTATGATCTGTTATGACCACAAATGAATAAAGATGAAGAGCAGCTTGACATAGTGGTCTTTGACTCTGATGCATGAGATTCAGGGTTCAATATCTGGTGGATGCAAAATTCATGATCAATTACTCGCTCTCTCCATTACTGCATTGATGAATTGAGTGTGGCTGATGTAGTAGATGACAAAGACCTCATAGCCAGTTCTGATCAGGGGGTTCTTGGCTGTGCATACACCCTGCCAAGATCTGGGCATCATGAGAAATCAGCTGGATGATTTGCCCAGGTTTAATAGGAAGTAAAAAATAAATATATAAAGAAAAGAGGCTGGATTGGTGGGAATTTATTATCGGGATGGAGTTATAGTTACACCTCATACATATTCATGAGAGAATGACACTAATTCATTAGTAAATCGCAACTTGACACAGCCCAAGTAGAATGCCCTATATCCAGTATGACCTATTTTACCAGTTGATAGTTTTTTCCCTATTCACAATATTATCATCCTTAGAGACAAAAGTTTGTAATCCTTTTCATAAGCATGCTTTCGATCAGCAAAGTTAGGACTTGGGCATTAATATTGTATCATGGTTCTCCGTGTGAGGAAACAGGAATTTACAAATATAATACAGAAATGGCAGCTCCTATCCACAAAATGAAGTGCTTTGCTGTTCAAAGCGATATTGCAGATCTAATTTGGCAAAAGGATGCTCAATTTCGAAGCACCAAATATATGATGTGATGTCAAAATGTCAAACAAAATCAAAATTCTGTTTTCAATCTCATATATATGAGCCATTCTAAGATGTAAGCCTGTTGCAAGGAGAAGGAAATCCAAACCTTAAATTCAAGTTAAATAGGAGCCGTGGGGCAAAGCTGTTCAAGACGTAAGCCTGCATGTTGCAAGGAGAAGGGAATCGTGTGTGCAGGGCCTAGAGATGCTAGTAATCCCCAGCTTAAATTCAAATTAAACAGGAGCTGTGGGACCTAGCACCTAATTTCTTATTAAATGTTATGAATTGGTGTCATTCTCTAATAAATATGTATGAGATATAATAAAACAAATGCTACATGGTATTTTCAAGGAAATAAGGTCACTATTTTTCCCTCAGTACTGACTACAGGCCTACATGTACCACCTCTCACCCTTCGGGTTTGGGGCGGTAGGCCTGTAGCCAGTACCTCAGGAAAAATAGTTTCCCCTATTTCCTTTCAAACCATGTAGAATTTGTATATTATTCGCTGTCATAGTGCACGTTAGTAACCATTGGTTACTGCTCCAAGCCTGGGCTCATACACCTGTTCCGAATTTTGATATGCCATAGGCTTTGTGTTGTGATCATTTCGATCAGTGGTTCGTAAAGAAAGCATGATCCAGTTGGCCTAGCAATGGTCATATTGTAACGTGCACTACGACAGCGAATTATCAATTATGAATGTGACATACTAAAATGAATATGCTTTGTTGATTTGAGCAGCTGAATGTGGCAATGATGAATTTATATGCCTGAACCTCAACTGTATTCCTATGGAATTGAGATGTGATAGAAAAGACGACTGTGGAGATAATTCAGATGAAAGATGTGGTATGTACTATAGGTGTCATGCAGGTTCCACTGGGACAGTCCATTTGAAATCTACACTCCTCCTGTGGAAGATTAAGCTGAAGTCTTCCACAGAGGGAATATACATTTCAAATACAGGCTGTATCAAAATAATTTGGAACCCATCAATTTTCATGTTTATTGAAAAGCCTGCCTCTTCCAACTACAATATTGGATACTCTCGAAATGCCAAGAGTGGTTAAAGACTTCTTATACAATTAAAACAAATTATTTGGATCTTATGCTAAATTTTGATATGTTAGACTCATCCATTATCAATGTTTTTGCCTGTTTTTCTTAATATTTGATGGGAATCCAAAACCTGGTTTTGATTAGAACCAAAGGTTCTCGCAGAAGCCCTTTGCGAGAACCTAAACAGGTTCCTGCAATTGATTGAAAATTTTAACCCCTTTTTGTAAAAAAAAGTGCACTGTGGTGCTAATTAGGTCAAATAAGTTACAAAGGCTTTTTATTACTTTGGTGTTATTATTTGATATTGAAATATTATGGCATCCAGTCATTTTTCGTGGTCTTTTTCTTTGTAGGTTGTGGTGCATATGGTTTTCAGTGTACTAGAGGTGAACCTGAATGTATATTTCAGGGTCAATTTTGTGATGGATCTCCCGAATGTGAAGATGGCAGTGACGAGACAAACTGTAAGTAGTTCATATCCATGTCCTTGTGAACAGACCAATATTAGTTATAAACATCTCAAAAAAAGTAACTAACCCCCCTTAAATAATGGGGATGATTCAAAAAGAGGCTATTGTATTACAAATCTGTAAAATGCGTTGGAAGCAGAATTTATTTATGCGCATTTTGACACCTCATTTGATACGATAGCCCAGAAAACAATAAAACAACATTTCAATTTAATGTAGTGGGTCCAGATTTGAAAATTGCACTTACATACAAATTTTTACAATACAAAAACACTCAGATATCATTACACAGATTTCATTCCATTACACTGAATACAAAATGAATACAATTTACTGCAACTTTCAACCGATGTTATGAGCAATTTATCAATGGCTGAAAACAATATAAAACAAAATAATTTGAACACTGTTTTTGCCAATATCTCAAAAACAATATTATTGACATCTGACTCATTCCCTTTGATCATGTCACATATGATAGCCTAATGTTACTACAAGGTAATAATTATAATAACTCAATTTTCAAAAATGCCTCATTTGGCCCGCATGGAACATATCGTGTCACATATGGTTGGGGCATCGTTTATTTCAGACAGCATTATTTGAAAATTGAATGAGATATTGATGAAGTTAATTGGTATATAAATGCATATATAATTATATGAATATCTAAATACTTGACTACAATTTGTTGGCATTTGTTGTTAATGTTTATGCTTTAATTTGATTTTTGTTTTTAACCCATTTGATTTCAGATCATCAGTCATACTTGGATCTTGGCATTTATAGATAATATGTGTAATTTTTCTTCCATTAGTGTTAATGCTTTGTTCCTCCTTCCTACCCAATGTAGAAATGTGGCTCAGATTTTACCATTAATCAACACCCTCCTTGGTGCTTCAGTACAGAAAGTATCATAACATTATGTTTAGTTAAACCAATTTACAAAGCAAAATTGTTGCTGACCTAAGAGCTTTCACTATGTAACGCTATAGCATAACATAACATTATGTTTACCCATTTACATATTAATAGTTAATATTTTGTAGAATATTACTTCCCCATTTTACCCAAATCCAGTAATATTGGTGCAAGTGTATAGTTACAATCTAACTTTGAATTGGTGCATTGTTCTTAACATGTAAATATTTGTTCCATTCACACTAAGTTTGACAGCATGTGGTGAGAGGAAGTTTTTTTCTTCAAAATGTGAAATTGTAAATGTCCTTTGGGTTTTTCAATTATTTCGGCAAAAAGCTTGTATATATAAATTAATTTTACAAATTGTTTTTATAACCTTAAAGGGGGGTAACCCTATTGGTTTTGGATATGGATTGTCTTTAAAATTACATAATAATATCAAATATCGCCTCCTTTATGCTGCTTTGTGATAAAACGAGAGCATTTTCAGCGTAAATGTGAATAAATAGCCAACTTTGCAATCCAATACCTTGGTATACGTGAATTGCATTCTGGGCAGGCAATGACGAATGCTGACATGCTGTACAATGCCCGGCCCGTATTGAACGGAAAATGTTTTTTTTTTTTTACCGTTTCAGAAAAAAGGAAACAAAATATATTTCCCCTTGCAATATGTACATTTTAAATTTATATAAAAAGTTTGGGTAAAATGGAGAGGAAAAAAACCTTCCGAGACCGGGTTTTGAACCGGTACCTCTCGGTAAAAAACAAACGCGCTAGTCAATTGAGCTATTTAGCACACCACGCTCACTGTTGCCGCTTTCATAACTATATACGGCGCACCGCCTCCTCAGCAGTTAGTGTGGTTCGCTTTTTCACAGAAAGTGTATGACGCGAAACCAAAGTAGCTGTTGCGGTGACTGATATTTCGCTCATAATTCCTCCCAGAAATCCAAAGTATTTACCATTGTTTACAAACTGGTATACCTGTAAAACCGCTGTGATTCATGATTTCTCCGAAATATATCGACTTGGAGCGTCAAATTTCAGGATAGTAATGAGAAAAATAGTATCTATTATGTGATACCAAAACCTCATCAACAATGAAAAAATCGGGGATGATGCTGTCGATCGGGTTACGGACCTTTAATGTGCAATTTGGAATATTATATAGCTGATTTTGCATAATGGTTACATAATTAAATGGCCATGGCTCGATTTAATTATTTGACATTTTCATCTTGAATGAATGATCCTGACCCACATAACCCATCTGTGAAGTTTCACGCTGGTATTGCAATCCATTTTGATATATGTGAGCTAAAAATGTCAATTTTTAATCCCTATAGAATACTGTGTAAACCTAATATTGGTCAATCAGAATGGGGATGAGGTTGTCACTTTTTTTGTTAATAACATCCAAACTAAACATCTTTTAGCCCCAAAATTTCACAGGATACTTCTAATATTTTTTCTTCCAATACCAAAATTGTGACCACTTCTGGTTAAATCTGATGTTCCTGGGGATGAAGCTATTTGTGACATGGCCATGGCTCTTAATTAATTGATATTAATTATATTTAGCTTCTGTTAAAAGATGGCATAATGAATACAATATGTTTAGGACTTTCTCTCAACCTTTCTAGTTATCAACTGAAGTAAATAAGATATGGAAAACAAGACATGTATTCATTCATTTTCTCTGCTCGATTGCAGTGAACCCACAATCACAATAGGATTTTTACTGTTTTCACAGCAGATTTTTTTTACATTTTTGAAAATCAAATTCTTTGATATAATGCATTACTTGCATTCCTTGTGCATCAAAAGTCAAAATATTTTAATTTCATTTATTTAATTTAGTCTTACTAATTTAATTAAAAATTAGTAAGACTATATTGTTTGAGTCTAGGTGGTTCTGATGAATTTTGCGGAGTTAACTTGCATTAAATGCCCACCAGTTAGATATTTGGACAAATGTTTTCTATGCCTACAGATATGCTGTTGACTTCAGAAACATGTAAATATTCATCATACCTCTTTGTTTTTGTGTCATCAGGCTTAACAGTTGTTGACACCACAATGACATCTGTTGAAGTAAGGGTCCCAATGATCCCAGCTGCAAGCTCTTACATTCTGACTTTACAAGGACCAGATGGAGAAACTCAAATGGTTATGTTTACTTCAGATGACTTGGTCAATGATACGCTATCTCACACATTTGAAAATTTATTACCAGGAGAGATGTATACAGTAGATTTGGAGGTCATTGATGAAGATGGCAATAGGAATGCAGTGACAAGGGAGAGTGTCATTTTACCAGGTATGTTTATTGGAAAGTCACAATTAGGGCATATTTTGCTACAAAATAGAGGAATTTGAATATGTTTGGCACTTTTTGGCACTTTTATAATTTTTGCATTATATTTACTCTATAGCTAGCTATTATGAAACATTACCTCACCCACAATGAACTATCAGATTAATCATAAGGTATAAAATATAAATCGATTATTCTGGTTTAAAAAATTTTGTTTGTGCAAGTTTTTAGTTGTAATCTACCTTTGCATTATTCTTAACATGTAGGCCTAAACATTTGTTCCATTCGCACTAAGTTTGACAGCATGTGGTGAGAGAAACTTTTTTCTTTCAAAATGTGAAATTGTGATGTCCTTTGGGTTTTGCAATTATTTTGGCAAAAAGTATATATAAAATATACAAATTTTTGTTATAATAACTTACAATGATGAGAGAATTATGCTGTGGAACCTTAATGTGCAATTTGGAATATTATGTAGCTTATTTTGCATAATTCTTAAACACTTGAGAACATTCCTGCAATCTCATTGGTACTTTCCCTGTGATATGACACGATATGACACGGGTCGGCGCGTGTCAATGCGATACGCGTGCTCGCTATTTGAACCAATCGGAGGCACATAGCAAAAACGGGACTGATCGATTTTAAGCCCAGGTAGTTCCTTGTAAAATTTAGGATTTAATTTGATTAAAATTACTTATGATATTTCTATTTGAATTGAAGTGTTTAAGAATGAGTATAAAGGTATTGTTTTCAGCCGCTGTTGTGCATCTATCGTCTCATATAACACGGGCGACATCATTATTTTTGGCGTAAAACAACTCGGCTTCGTCTCGTTGTTTTATTTAAAATAATGATGTCGCCCGTGTTATATGAGACGATAGATTCACTCCAGTGGCTAAAACCAATACCTTTATTCTCTAAATGTTACATAATTAAAGGGCCGTGACCTGATTTAATCACTTGACATTTTCATTTTGAATGAATGACCCTGACCCACATAAAACATCGGTGAAGTTTCACTCCTAGAGTATATTTCAACTTTGAATGTGTTGAATGCTCCTATTTGATCAAGATATGACAAAATGTATTAGATTACATTTCAGCGTTGACTCAGGCCAATCTCAGGCTAATCATTGAATATATTTTAGTAGCTTGAACCAGCCACACATAGCCCAATAATTCCACTTTTACGCAAGTCATAAATATTACAGAATGAGATATGAGCAATAGGTGCTATTTACATGAATAGCAGTGAGTATTCAAAAAGTGACAAATTGAGATATGTGTATGTGTGGTTTTCTTCTCTCACTCTCTGTGTCTCTGTATAATGTAGATTTCATCGTTGTACGCTCCTGATTGTTCACATTTATTTACACAATTTTATAGGTGGAGGAACAACAGTTGAACCAGGCACTGGGCAATCAACAGAATCAGTAGGAACAGATTCTACAGGTAAGAAATGGATTGGGGTGTTTGTATGTGATGGCATGTTTGGTGGGTGGGTGGGGGTGTGTGTGTGGGGGTGGGGTCTTCTCTCACTCTCTGTCTCTCTGTATTAGAGTAGATTTCATCTTTTAATTCTCCTAATTGTTCACATTTATTAACACAATTTTACAGGTGAAGCAACAACAGTTAAACCAGGCACTGGGCAATCAACAGAATCAGTGGGAACAGAGTCTACAGGTAAGGAATGGATTGGGGTGTTTGTGTGGGGGTGTATGTGGTTTTCTTCTCTCACTCTTGGTCTCTCCGTATTAGAGTACATATTGCTCCTAATTGTTCATATTTATTTACACAATTTTATAGGTGAAGCAACAACAGTTGAACCAGGCACTGGGCAATCAACAGAATCAGTGGGAACAGAGTCTACAGGTAAGGAATGGTTTGTGTGTGATTGGGGGTGGGGTGGTTTTCTTCCTCCCACTCTCTCACTCTGTATTTCAGCTCTGTATTTCAACAGATTTTACAGATTATAAATGGATTTCTTTGTATGTGTTGGGGTGTGTGCTGGGGCAGGGGGTGAGTGTTGGTGTAGTTTTCTTCTCTCACTCTCTGTCTCTCTAGTACATTTTAGTTTTGAATGCACCTAATTGTTCACATTTATTAACACAATTTTAAAGGTGAAGCAACAACAGTTGAACCAGGCACTGGGCAATCAACAGAATCAGTGGGAACAGATTCTACAGGTAAGAAATGGATTTGTTTGTGTGGGGGTGGGGGTGTTTGTGTATGTGTATGTGGTTTTCATCTCTCACTCTTGGTCTCTGTGTATTAGACTACATTTTAGTTTTGAATGCTCCTAATTGTTCACATTTATTAACACAATATAGGTGAAGCAACAACGGTTGAACCAGGCACTGGGCAATCAACAGAATCAGTGGGAACAGAAGGTAAGGAATGGTTTGGGGTGTTTGTGTGGGGGTGTAAGTGGTTTTCTTCTCTCACTCTTGGTCTCTCTGTATTAGAGTACATGTTAGTTTTGAATGCTCCTGATTGTTCATATTTATTAACACAATTTTACAGGTGGAGAAACAACAGTTGAACCAGGCACTGGGCAATCAACAGAATCAGGAACAGATTCTACAGGTAAGGAATGGATTTGTTTATTGTGTTTGGGGTGTACTGGTGGGAGGGGGGGGGTGAGTGTCGGTGTGGTTTTCTTCTCTAGCTCTCTCTGTCTCTCTGTATCAACAGACTCAGTAGGAAGAGAATGCAAGGAATGGATTGGGGTGTTGGTGTGGGTGTGGTTTTCTTCTGTCACTCTCTGTCTCTCTGTGTTATAGTACATTTCATCTTTGAATGCTCGTAATTGTTCACATTTATTTACATAATTTTACAGGTGAAGCAACAACAGTTGAACCAGGCACTGGGCAATCAACAGAATCAGTAGGAACAGATTCTACAGGTAAGAAAGGCATTTCTTCTGTATTTGTCCTTTTTTATCACTCTCTCTTTCTCTGTTATGTTAATCATCATGTTTCAGGGCTGAATCACATCAGGATTGAGGAAACCAACAGTTGTGGGTACCCAGATGTTATATAAAACAATGATCATTAACATTTGTCAGTTTTACGAGATGATCGGTTGGACAATTGAGGAAGCTTATATAATTGATGTCAGTTTTCTATGCCATTATATTCAAAAGTGATTAATTCTTAAACTATAAAATAATAAATGCAGCATCGCTTGAGCCTGCGTTCATAGTGCGTCATGCATGGCAAGTTTGAGCGTTGGATCATGCAGCCTCGGGAGTATGACATAACACACACTCTCTCTCTCTATCAACTTTTTTACCTCTATTTCTATCTTTTTCTCTTTGTCAAAGCAAGTCATACCAACTTATTCCTTCATAATGTTTTTAGTGCGCTCACCTGGCTCAAATCTAATCGTGGATTTAACAAAATCACATGTCACTGTTTAAAATTGTTCAGGTTTTCATCAACTGATCAATTTTAGCTGTCAGTGTGGCTCAGTTTTGCAACTTACTCTAGCTGCATACTAGGCAAATCTTCCAATATCAATTATCATATCATTTCAATTTGCGCAGATTTATCATTCACTCTGCATATATTCAGTTATTAGTTCAGTATTGTTCAGTTTTGTCACTCATTCTGCACTCTTCATAAATCAGTTTTGCTAGATTTTGTCTCTTACTCTGCACTCTTGCCAAATATTCGGTTATCATCTTAGTGTTGCTTAGGTTTGTCTGCAGTTATCATCTCAGTGTTGCTTAGATTTGTCTCTCACTCTGCACTCTTAGCAAATTTTCAGTTGTCATCTCAGTGTTGCTTAGTTTTGTCTCTCACTCTGCACTCTTAGCAATTCTTCAGTTGCCATCTCAGTGTTGCTTAGTTTTGTCTCTCACTCTGCACTCTTAGCAAATCTTCAGTTGTCATCTCAGTATTGCTTAGTTTTGTCTCTCACTCTGCACTCTTAGCAAATCTTCAGTTGTCATCTCAGTATTGCTTAGTTTTGTCTCTCACTCTGCACTCTTAGCAAATCTTCAGTTGTCATCTCAGTATTGCTTAGTTTTGTCTCTCACTCTGCACTCTTAGCAAAACTTCAGTTGCCATCTCAGTGTTGCTTAGTTTTGTCTCTCTGCACTCTTAGCAAATCTTCAGTTGTCATCTCAGCGTTACTCAGTTTTGTCTCTCACTATGCACTCTTAGCAAATCTTCAGTTGTCATCTCAGCGTTGCTTAGATTTGTCTCTCACTCTGTACTCTTAGCAAATCTTCAGTTGTCATCTCAGTGTTGCTTAGATTTGTCTCTCACTCTGTACTCTTAGCAAAGCTTCAGTTGTCATCCTAGTGTTGCTTAGATTTGTCTCTCACTCTGTTAGCAAATCTTCAGTTGTCATCTGAGTGTTGCTCAGTTCTGAGTTTTACTCTGCACTCTTAGCAATTCTTCAGTTGTCATCTCAGTGTTGCCTAGTTTTGTCTCTCACTCTGCACTCTTAGCAAAGCTTCAGTTCTCATTCCAGGTTGTGATAGTGCCAATGATGAGTTCAACTGTACCAAGTGTGCTGCAGGCTTTTACCAGTGTGCTAATGGTAACTGCATTGCAGAGACCAATCGCTGTGATTATCAAGATGACTGCGGTGACTTAAGTGATGAATTTATGTGCACCTGTGAAGCAGATTTTGAGTTTCAATGTACAGCTGGCAATTGCATTCCTGACAGGTGGCGCTGTGATTTTGTTGATGACTGTGGTGATCTAAGTGATGAAATTGTTGGATGTGTATGTGAAATGGGACTTGATTTCCAATGTACGGCAGGCAACTGTATGCCTTTGGATTATGCATGTGACTATGTATTTGATTGTCAGGATTACAGTGATGAGATTGGTTGTACTTGTAATAATGAGACAGACTTTGAGTGTGCTTCTGGTGGGTGTGTTCCTTATGGGTGGGTCTGTGATGGGGAACCTGACTGTGTGAATGGCAGCGATGAAGATAACTGTTTAGTCCCTACTACAGGTACAATATACACTACAATTGGAGGTATTTTACTTAATCCAGCTTCTCATTTCATTGCAGTAGTTTTCTAGAGATTGATTTTTCTTATTGCATATGCATCATACATGTTTTACATGTACTTCCGTATTGATCACATTTATTTGTTTATGTTAAGTCTACACACATTTTAGTTTCAATCACTGTGTCACCCTGTATTAATTTGAGCAACTTGGTCAGATTTTGTCCTGGGTTTTTTGTTCCTCCTTGTATTCTTGCATTTTGTATTTTGCATTTGCAAAATAAAGATTGATGTAACAACACAATATTAATTAGCCCCTTGGTGTCTGAGACTTTCCAAGCTGAATGTAATTTGCATTATGCAGGTCGACTGATAAATTGAACATAAAGCTATAAATTCAACCCCCGCCATATTTGTATATTCATATTAATTTCAATTGTGTCTTTCAGACATTGTAACAGACTCCATAACTGTAACACCCGGTAAGACAGATTTAAACCTTGTTCTCTTCATATGCATCCCATATTGACTTCATAACTCTACCCAGTAACATTTAACTTGTATATCTATACAAAATGATAGTACATGCCCATCCATCATTGTCAACCTCATTCAGTATTCCAATCTATTTAAATCAATTTTAACAATAGGGTTCATAGAACCATTTAATTTCCTACATCGTCAACATGCTAACATAATAATTATAATCTTCCTCATAGAAACCTTTGAAGATTGCTCTTCCAAGTACTGAATGTTTCCCATAACCACAATGATGTTACTGTCTTTATACATATGTCATTATTAAATTACAATTAAAAAAGTCTGCAGCCTCTGCTGTGGATATTACTCATGGATAGAAAATGGTGATCACTAGATTGTTTTGTCATCCACAGGTGAAACTTCTTTCTTTTGTTTGCATGCTAGTTTATACACTTATGCTGATAACAGGCTAAGTGCTATATACCTAAATCTTTAAGACACTCTTTACCCCAACTATATTTCAAAGTTGGCTGTAGCTGCAAAATATCAAAGATACACTGTTTTGGCTCCTATGTGTGACAATTCACTATGGTGTATATTCCAGTGTAATTATGAATGGACTTTAGGAGTCAATATGCTCTTATTCAATTCTTTAGTATTTTCATTTAAATTTTGCAATATTGCAATATCTGAACTGATAATTTGCAATGCTATATTCGCTGTCGTAGTGCACGTTAGTAACCATTGGTTACTGCTCCAAGCCTGGGCTCATACACCTGTTCCGAATTTTGATATGCCATAGGCTTTGTGTTGTGATCATTTCGATCAGTGGTTCGTGACAAAGAAAGCGTGATCCAGTTGGCCTAGCAACGGTCATATTGTAACGTGCACTACGACAGCGAATTCAAAATGGCATTTTATAAATGAAGACAGTCACATTTATGCACATTTTCCCCAGTACACAACTAAATTAATAATAATGCACCTTATAGGATTGACTGCTGTTGCCCATAACCTGTCATTTTAATTAATCTGTGTTTTTATCATGTGTATGTTGCCTTTTGTATTGTGAACTCTCCCATATTGCTACCTTTTGTTATTTGGTAATGCTCATTGCCAATACTACTATGTCTTACTATGATATCCATGATGGGTATGTGAAGAAGACAAACAAGGGACTACATACGAACCAGAGCCAGCTGTTACAACGGATATCTTGACCTCAACTTTTGGTAAGTATAAAACACACATAAAATTGCAAAGTTGTAATAAAATACACTTGCAGGTGTTACAAGTTGATCAATATTAAAAGGGCATTTCGTGATCCACAGCCTCATCCCCCCACTTTTCTCAAAAAAAGTTGAGATTTTTATACCACTGGATACCTCTGGCTACATAATGTGTATGTACCAAATATTTCTTGCAGATTAATTCGTTTAGCAAAAATATCGCCAAATTTGAATTTCCTTCTGGTATACCAGAATGAAATTACAACAGTGGCCTATATGGAGCAGTGTAAAACACATAATCATGCATAACTCGCAAACGCTATATCGGAATCAACTGAAATTTTGGGAATAAGCTTTTTTTGTGGATATCTACTGAAAAATGTCATAAAAAGACGATGCTAGGATCACAAAATCCTCCTTTAAGTAAAATAGTTTTTTAAAGATGTTCTGTCATTAATATATTGTCTAAACTGAAAGATTCTAAATCTTTTAGTTTTGACAATGCTCAAAACTGACTTCAAACTCTTAAAAGATTGTGTGTGAGTGCCTGTTTGTGTGTCTATTTTCAACTGCAACTATAGACTTTTGTATGAATGTATGTATGGGGTGTGTGGGTATAGGGGAGGGGTGGGGTGGGTGTGTGTGTGTGTGTGTGTGTGTCTAGAGGGGGTATAGGTGTTTGCCGGCAAATGCGGACATGAAATATTCCAAACATGGATGTTAGTGCAACCGAGGACTGTCCTCATTTAGCTGACATGTGCACTTGACTGCAAACAAACAGCCTTAAAATGCATTTGAGAGTGTATCCTCTATTGTTGATATAAAAATCAGTCCCCAGTTGATAGGTTAAAATCCAAATAAGTTGGGTTTAATTTGTATAAAATGAGTCAACATCCCCGGTTAGGCATAGTAAATCGGAAAAACTTTTATAATGATTATAAATGAGATTATAAATGATATGGGTATTATATTGATTATAAATAAGTGACATGGGTATATGGATTAATATTGTTTGATGCATGTTCTGTCCCAAGTTAAAGAGAAAAAGAGAAAGAAAAATGGTTATTGTACACTTGATGAAGAGACATTGTTATTATTTACATTTCAGCTCCAGTTGATTTCACTCTTGGAGATGTGACATCTTCCACAATCAGTGTGACAGTGATGGGAAGTGCAGATGCTGTATCCTATCAATTAGTTTTAACTGACCCAGATGGTGGAGAAACAGTAGTTGATATTACACCAGCAGAATTTATGGATGGACAATTTACTTATATGTTTGACAATCTTCAACCTGAAACAAATTATGAAATTGGCGTTAGATATACAAATGCTGATGGAGACACTATTGATGCAGAACCATTGATGGCAACAACTCCAGGTAATGCAAATTCTTTATGCTTGTGTGTATATGGAAGGGGATGGTGGGTGTGTGTGTTTCTGGGTTCTCTTTTCATGCATATAAATTCATGTATATTTGCACTCGGACAAAGTGATTCCATTCAAAGTCCAAAGCCAATTGTGTCAGCACATATATATATATATATTAGTGTTAAAAGTTATCCAGCATTGTAACTTAAATATTAGTTTCACACCTCACAGCGATCGTCCGACAACTGCGCTGTTGTTGTTTTGATTTGTGAATTACGGAACCGAAAAATACGTAAAGTAGGCTTACGCGGATATGCCTACACATGAACATGTACACATTAAAGCACTGCACGTTTTGACATTATGGCAGCACTAATCTAAATCAAGTTTCAATTATTATCAAACAATCATCTGAATGTGATAAACTAAAATTAATATTCTTTATTGATTTGAGCAGCTTGCAGAGCCGAGATTTATGTATGCGACAAATCCAAATGCTTGCCTAGTGAATTGAGATGTGTTAGGAATGCTGATTGTGGGGAAAATCCAGCTGGAAGATGTGGTATGTATTTTTAGTTAAATGCAAAGTAGCAGAAGTATCCAGAAAAGCCCACACCTGCAATATCTCATACTGTCTGCTACTTTGTTTTACTGATTGAGAAAACAACAGCTTTACAATTGGTCATCACCCCAACTGTAATCCCAATCAGTGGCGTAGTGTGATTCATCCTAGGGGAGGCGGGCTCATGCCATGGGGGAGAAGGGGGGCACTGGGCCTGATTAGGCAACTTCTGTAGATTAAATTCAGACTTCCGCTCTCCCCATGGTTCATTTAGAATTGGGTAAATGAATCATGAAAGTACTCCGTCCTTCGGAGGGGACATTGAGCCGTTGGTCCCATGTGCAGAGAGCCATACCTGTATATGTATATCGCAGCCAGTTTCGAAAAGAGAAGGGTGTTAACCCCTGACTGTTCCCAACTGTCCCGGTGTTCAAATGGACCCCAATGGAAATAAGCTTCAATAGAGGCTTTCTTGAGTTATCCAGGGTTGTCAAAACCTGAACAAATCAAATAAAAAAAGAACTAGACTTAGCTGTGGTCTAACCCACGAACACATCCGTGTTGTGACCCCTAATGACTTTTGACTCCAAAATATATGAAAACGCCCATAGACATTGGCTAATGTCAATGCATGGGTGCACGTGGAACCACTTTGCTATTTTACTTGTGACAGAAGGGGCACTTTGAAGGTTTTTCGTCTCAGACCGGAAGTGACCCCTTAATGACATTTGACCCCAAATAAAAAATACCACATATGAATTTGGTAACCATAATTCATGTGTGAACATACCGTTACTGTCCTATGTTTTCTTAGCTAATAAAAATTTTTGACGGAATTTGGTTTTATACCGGAAGTGACTTCTTAATGACCTTTGACCTCAAATCTGTGTATGATTCATAGACACTGGGTAATAACAATGCATGTGTGAAAGTGGCGTCACCGTCCTATGTAATTTGTGGGAGAAGTAGCATTTTGAAGGTATTTCGTTTTATACTGGAAGTGACCCCTTAATGACCTTTGACCTCAAACAAAAAAATACCACATATACATTAGGTTAACATAATTCATATGTGCACATACCATCACTCTCGTATGTTTTTCTTAGCTAACAAAATTTTTTGAAGGAATTTGTTTTTTTTATTGGAAGTGACCCCTTAATGACCTTTGACCTCAAATCTGTGTATGATTTATAGACACTGGGTAATAACAATGTGCAAGTAGCGTTACTGTCCTGCGAAATTTGTGGGAGAAGTAGCATTTTGAGTTGAAATCACGTTTTTGACCTCTGTGACCCCTACATGACCTTTGACCCCACGAGTTACATGTGACATGTAGGGGCATGGTCAGTGATAGTTGTGACAAAGTTAGGTAAAAATCGGTGTAAGCATGTCAGTGCTAGAGCAAATGAAATGGTCGACAGAAGAAAGAAAGAACCTGTAAGAAAAAATGTCACGGCTGTGTAACTCTTTGCACATAATACATTATGTCATGACAAAGGAAATATAAATAAACTCATTCACTGTGTTTTACTACTTTGAAGTTATTATCAATACTTTTAAAACATATGAAACATAAGTGTCCTGTCAGGCTGTCAATATCTTTTGGTGATTTCTTTTGTAGCATGCGGGGCATTTGGATTTAAGTGTAAAATTGGACCCCCTAGATGCAGACATGTGAGGGGTTTATGTGATGGATCGCCCGATTGTCCAGATGGCAGTGATGAGGAAAGTAGTTTATGTAAGTAATTTATATTTTGATTTTGAGATATTTACATGTCCTTGTAAAGACCAATGTTAGCTTTGTATGTGGTAAAATATTATACAGAATTCAGCATATTTGACAAAGGCAAACCTTGACATATTGACTTAGGTGGATAAACATATATGTATCTTTTATCTAAGTATGTTAAAACATACTTTGATATCATGTTATTCTAGTTAAAATGCGGTTACCATCATTTCAGACAGTAGTATCATATCAAAATTGAATAAGGAATTATTGACAAGACTAATTTCTTTACATATAAATGCATATATAAAATTATCTTAATATTTGTCTCCACTACAATTTATTGATATTCAAATGTTTTAAATTTGATTTGTTTTTTTAACCCATTTGATTTCAGATCATCAGCCACGGATCTTGGCATTTAGCATTTATAGATCATTTGTTTGTTTTTCCTTCCATTAATGTTAATACATTGTTCCCCCTTCCTACCCAATCCCATCAATGTCAGGTGAAAGAAATGTGGATCAGGTGTTACCATTAATCAACACCCTCCTTGGTGCTTAAGTACAGAAAGTATCATAACTATGTGTTCTCTTTATCACCCATTTACACATTAATAATTATGGTTTCCAGACCATTACCTCCTCATTTCACCCAAATCCAGTCATGTTGGTACAATGGTAAAGTAAATTTCCTAACTGTTCAGAGTTATGTGCATTTAGCACATACGAGCATTAATGTAGAAGTGATAAAATGATCATGCTGATTGGCTAATCATATGACAACAAGATGGTTGACCCATATAGAGTGCATTGAAGGGGTGGAAACTTTGCCACTTCTGTGTACTCGATGATCACCATCCCATACCTGGACCTCTGAGAAGGGGCAGAGACTTTGCCTCTTCTGTGTACTCAATGATCACCATCCCATACCTGGAACTATGAGAAAGGACAGAGACTTTGCCTCTTCTGTGTACTCAATGATCAGCATCCCATACCTGGAACTCTAAGAAGGGGCAGAGACTTTGCCTCTTCTGTTTACTCAATGATCACCATCCCATACCTGGAACTCTGAGAAGGGGCATAGACTTTGCCTCTTCTGTGAACTCAATGATCACCATCCCATACCTGCAACTCAGAACAATTAGGAAATTTTCTCTAGTTGCACTCTAACTTTGAATTGGTGCCTTGCTGATAACACACAAATATTGTACCATTTACACCATGCTCATGCCATGTGGTAAATTTAATTAAATTTCCACATTTGTGAAAGTTTTTTTCTTCTTCAAAATGTGACATGGTGAATGACCCTTTTTGTTTGTAATCATTTTGGTAAAATCTTGTATTGTAAGTTTGTGCAACTAAGTACTAATATTTTTTTCTGATTATAGTAAATGGTATACTTTTGTTTTATCATAATAACATAATAATTATTAAAAGAAAGTACCCAAAATTCCAAAATTTGAAAATACTTAATAAAGTTATATTTTAGAACAAAGCCCATTGCATACAAGAAAATCAAATTTACCAGCAGCAAGTCATATGTTGAGATAATGCATCACAAACAGTATTTCATGTTCACCAAAAGTTAAAATATTTAAATTTTATAGATTGAATTTAGGCATTGTATAATATTTCAATGTTTGTTTTTAATTTAGGTACACCTTTATTACCAAGTACCGCAAAACCAGCAAGTACTACAGAATCATTACCAGGTATTAAACTGTATTTAGTTTCCATATTTGTTCCATTAACCACCCATGCCCCTATAAGCACCCACCCAGTGACATTACTACACATGATCCTCCATCATTATGTGCAGGATCCATCTACAAATGTACCAAACACAAAAACACATAAAATCCATATTTTTGCATTTTTTTTAAGTTTCCAATTATGAATTTATGTAGACATGTGCCCATCCAAAATGAACTTTTTAGTGTCATGGATGATTAATGGAACAAATATGGTACAAGCATTACAAATGTGACTCATTTTTGAAGCTTTATTTGATGTTGTGTAGTTCAAATAACATGTGCACACATGGAAGCTTTCTTTGCTTTCTGTGGCTGTACCGGGGTTCAATTCCCTGTGGTGCCACATGTGAGTTTGGTTGCCGTTCCATGCTTGTCCTCGCAGGTTTTTCTCTGGGTGCTCCGGTTTTCCACCTGCATCTAAAATTGGACCTCTTCCCATATCCCTGTCTCGTCATTATTATGTTTTGATGGATCCAAGTGTGTGAAAATATTAGATCCAACACACAATAATGATAAAATTGGATGCTTTACGCCCAATACTTATTGGTCTCGATATGAGTTGTAAAATGTTGGACTCGACTATGTCTCGTCCAATATTTTTAAACTCATAGCTCGACCAATAAATATGGGCTCAACCGATCCAATTTTATATCATATCCGGATGCATCCCTTAAATTTAGTAGCCTCTGAGCACTATCGGGCTTAGCCTGGCTTCGGCCGAATGTTATAAATAAATATAAATATTTAAAAAAAAATCATCTGTAATAAGTTAGGGAGTTGCTATACATACAGTTCCCACATAGCCTTAGTGCAAGTCTAAAGTATTACAGAAAGAGATAAGAGCAGCGTGGTAAATAAGGCAGGCCCGGGGGCCCATAGCCCGTGAAAATCAACGCGGGCCCGACGAAAATGTGCCATGAGGGCCTGACTGGCCCATGAAAAAAATAAGTAAATAAATAAATAAATTTAAGCTTACTGAAAAACGGGACTGAAAATACAAAAAATCTTCCAAGACATCATCCATTATACTACACTAATTCATTTTAAATGCTGATTTTTTTCAAATAATATGTTTATTTTCCACTCTCAAGTTTGTGAGGGCCCCTAAAGATTCGAGAACAAGGGCCCAAATGGCCCATGGTCATTTTTGCTTATTTACCACACTGGATAAGAGCAATAGGTGTTATTTACATGAAAAGCAGTAATATTAAAAAAAAAAACAAATTGAGCTATTCACTATTGCCTGTACCATTTGAAAAGCATACCTGCCAACTACTCCGATTTTTGCAGAGTTACTCCGATTTCCCGAGTTTTTTTTTTTTTTTAATTTTAATTTTTTTCCAAAGGTTTTGGCGACTTTGAAGAACCACTGGACATATTCTGAAGTGCTAGGATCATTCACAGTTAATTGGAAAAAAATTGACAAAAATTACAAAAAAATTTTAGTTTGTTATCCTTAATATGCAAACCACTAACTAATGTTTACCTCTGGGCAATCAACAGAATCAGTGGGAACAGATTCTACAGGTAAGGAACGGATTGTGTGTGATTGGGGTGGGGTGGTTTTCTTCTCTCACTCTCTCACTCTGTATTTCAGCTTTGAATGCTCCTAATTGTTCACATTTATTGACACAATTTTACAGGTGAAGAAACAACAGTTGAACCAGGCACAGTGCAATCAACAGAATCAGTGGGAACAGAGTCTACAGGTAAAAAATGTATTTGTTTGTGTGTGTGTGTGGGGGGGTGCTTTTCTTTGTTCACTCTTTCTCTGTATTAGATTATATTTCAGCTTTGAATGCTCCTAATTGTTCCCATTTATTAACACAATTTTACAGGTGAAGAAACAACAGTTGAACCAGGCACGGGGCAATCAACAGAATCAGTGGGAACAGATGCTACAGGTAAGGAATGAATTTCTTTGTGTGTGGGGTGCTTTTCTTCTCTCACTATATTCTGTATTAAAGTATATTTCATCTTTGAATGCTCCTAATTGTTCCCATTTATTAACACAATTTTACAGGTGAAGAAACAACAGTTGAACCAGGCACTGGCCAATCAACAGAATCAGTGGGAACAGAGTCTACAGGTAAGAAATATATATGTGTGTGTGTGTGTGGGGGGGGGCTTTTCTTCTTTCACTCCCCGGGTTTCACTCTTTCTCTGTATTAGATTATATTTCAGCTTTGAATGCTCCTAATTGTTCCCATTTATTAACACAATTTTACAGGTGAAGCAACAACAGTTGAACCAGGCACGGGGCAATCAACAGAATCAGTGGGAACAGATGCTACAGGTAAGGAATGAATTTCTTTGTGTGTGGGGTGCTTTTCTTCTCTCACTATATTCTGTATTAAAGTATATTTCATCTTTGAATGCTCCTAATTGTTCACATTTATTTACACAATTTTACAGGTGAAGAAACAACAGTTGAACCAGGCACTGGTCAATCAACAGAATCAGTGGGAACAGATGCTACAGGTAAAGAATGAATTTCTTGGTGTGTGGGGTGCTTTTCTTATCTTCTCTCACTCTAGAGTACATTTCATTGAATGCTCCTAATTGTTCACATTTATTTACACAATATTTCAGGTGAAGAAACAACAGTTGAACCAGGCACTGGGCAATCAACAGAATCAGTGGGAACAACAGATTCTACAGGTAAGAAAGGTATTGCTTTATTAGAGCATACTCTTTGGAAGGTTTGGAAGGTGATCTTGGAAGATCATGATGATTAAAGTCAGAAGCAGGGAAGAAGAAACAAGGAAGCAGAAAACTACCAAGATCACTTGAACTGATGAAAAAAGAGAGTGAATAGAGATAAAGCAAGAGGTAATATCCAAAGGTTGTATGTGAAGAAATATGTAAGACAGTCAGGAAAAGAATGAAAGATGAAATCCCATGTTACAAGTAAAAGATTGGACAAACTGCAGGAAATGTGCATCTGGGAGTAATAACTCTCATTGTGGAGGTTGTGAGCATGAGTCTCCAATCTAGTAGGGGGAAGAAGATTGTTTGTATGCTCCAAGTTGGCAAGCCCTTCATCAAACATGTGACAATGATTCTAAAGGTGATCCATTATCTTTGTGTGTTCTCGTGGAATGCATCTCTGTATTTCTAATGATAATGACTAAAGATATTTAGCCATTCCCTATCATGTGGTTATTTTTCAACTAGTCTTAAGCAGACAGTGGTCTCTCTGCTTCTGATGAAGGCAAAATTAAATCCAAAAGAGTTTAAAATAATATATCAAGTACTGGATAAACTAATCAGGGGCATAGCCGTCAGCCAGTTCCAGGCTTTCCTCTGTGAAAATAATCTCATTGACACCATGCAGTCAGCCTATCATCAACATCATGGCACAGAAGCTGCATTGGTCTGAGTACATAACAACATTGGGTATATGCACTTGGCCAAGGTAAGGAGGCATTCCTGATAGTGCTAAACTTCTCTTTCTTGTCTTCATTTGACGCTGTTGACACCAGCTTCTTCCACATGTTACAACAAGACGTGGCATCAAAGGCACCTCATTGACTTCTTCTTCTTCCTTATAAGTGCCTCCCTCATATGTATGAGTATTATCGCACTGCGTACAGACAAGCTTTACTTATTTTTACTCTGGAACCTAGAGTAGATGAGTGTATTTTGAAGTACAGTCAACAGTACCGGGATGATCCCCTGCTCTTTTTGAATAGCCTGTGACGTTCTTTAACATGCACACTACATTAATGTGAGAAAATATGCATGTACACGGGACCGACAGCTTAAAGTGCCCTCCGAAGCACTAAGCAAGTAGAGTGAAGTGCCTTGCTCAAGGACACAAAGAGCCGGACCTGGGATTCGAACCCTTGACCCTTGGATTCACAGTCCTATGCCTTAACCGCTAGGCCACGCTTGGCTAAAATCTATCTCAAGTATAGAATGCAGCCTGCAGCAGTCAATGATCTCATCATCTCAATGATGTCACTTGCATGGCCCTTTATGGTTCAGCCTTAAGAATGCTCTTCTCCAAGATATCACTTCTCAAGTTCTCATGACATATCAACAGTGTTTGACATAGACGATACTCAACTTAATAATAATGAAGTATGCTGTTCAGCTGTAGGCCATTGAGAAAAAGCTGTGTTTAACAATGCTATGATCAAGCTTCTATATATTTCATTTAGATTCACCACTGTCAACATTTCATCACTCTCTGTAGTCATAGGTGACTGCATATAATCTGGTGCCATATTCGACTGTAAATCAACATAAAAATTGGACAAATATGTCATTTCATCGACAGTGAACTGCAGACAAATTACTCTCTTTCACCTTTCAGCGGACTCTTGC
The DNA here is from genome assembly GCF_039555335.1 of Amphiura filiformis. Taxonomy (NCBI): domain Eukaryota; kingdom Metazoa; phylum Echinodermata; class Ophiuroidea; order Amphilepidida; family Amphiuridae; genus Amphiura; species Amphiura filiformis. The sequence continues at coordinate 31,673,788 of NC_092630.1, read as the reverse complement.
AACACCCTAGGAATCACTAAAAATGGTACAAACACCTTGCAAATGGATATGTGATGAAACAAATGTTCCAGACATCTAATATTATCAAACAGTAGTGATATGTAGGGCACATTGCCCCATTAAATAATGACAATATATGAGCAAAGCTTTGTACAGAATGCATAATGGAGGCATAATGTGAATGAGAGCGACACATGATTGGACCAAATATCGCCAGCTTGGTGAGATTTTCACCAGCTTGCAGTGGGCTGAAAAAAGCTGTATTAAATAGATAGAATGTTTTATCCATGTGGAGGCTTACACCTACTCTTCAAGAACAAGATGGACAGTCACTGCTGATTATGCTATTTTACTTTTTCATACAAGATTTTCCTTTTCAAAATATGATGAATTCACACCTTTGTACTTTTTCAGTCAATTGTGCTGAAGATGAATATGCATGTGCTGATGAGGCCTTTGGATGTATTGCTGAAAGATATCGCTGTGATTATGTATATGACTGTGGTGACTACAGTGATGAACATGGCTGCGTCTGTGATCCAAATGAAGCATTTAATTGCACTGCTGGAACTTGTATCAATGCTGAATGGACATGTGATGGTGTTGGAGATTGTTTTGATGATAGTGATGAAGTCAACTGTACTGAATGTGCTGAAGGAGCTTATCTATGTGCCAATGGTGACTGTACTTCTGAAGACTATCGCTGTGATTATAGAATTGACTGTAAAGACAATAGTGATGAAGTTGATGGATGTGTATGTGACCCAGTTACTGACTTCAATTGTACTACTGGTGGATGCATATTGGCTACTTGGGTGTGTGATGGTGTATTAGATTGCTTTGATGGTAGTGATGAGGCTGCAGGTTTATGCTACACAACTGAAACACCTGTAACTGAAGATATTATCACTGATTTAGTCACAACTGAATCGGGAGTAATAGGTGTGTTGACTGAAATTACAACTACATCTGAGCCACAAAACATGTGTTTAGTCCATGTCACATTGATTTCACAAAGTGGCAATGGGATTTGTAAATATCATTTGAAAATCTATAATCAGTTATTTTATGAAAAACGGCAAAACTGATAAAATTGTATCGTAATCTGTTATTGTGGCAAAGGAACAAGACTAAAATAGATTGATTGCCCCACAACAATGTATCATGTGGATCTTATATTATGGCATAAATGGTTTGTCTTATTTGACCAGGCAGTTGGAAGCCAAAGGAAAATATACAATGACCTGTTGTATGGTATATTGTAGTTTTGTGTCATGTTATTTTCAAATTATATGATTACTTGAGCTTGTTTGCATATTATTTGTATTCACAAACCTTGTTCATAGGGACTGCCTTAGCTACAAACGTGTAAATCTATTTTGATGATTTTGATGAATCCAAATTCTGTTCATGTTAATGTTACTTTAAATATTTAGTGTGTTAGATTCATCTGAATTTTTGTATTTTTATTCAATATCAGGTCTTGGAGAGCTTACCCTTGATGATGTGGCGCCATCATCAATAAATGTTACTATAGCAGAGACACCAGATGCATCAGCCTATCAACTAGTTATAAGAGACCAAAATGGAACAGAAATGGTTGTTGATATAGGTCCAGAAGATTTTGTGAATGGCAGCTTGTCATACATGTTTGAAAATCTTAAACCCGAGACAGATTATGAAATAAACCTCCGTGTGACTAATGCAGATGGAACAGTCACTGATGGTGGCACACTTAATGTGATGACTCCAGGTAATTTGAAAAAGTGATTTAAAGGTTTAATCTTTGCCTCATTTATATCGATACAGGTTATGGAAATTTGATAGCTGCAACTACACACTCTTATGGTTGTTTATATATCCTTGTTCCAAGATGCTTGTTTTTCATTATATTCACCCTATTAACCCAACAAATATTTTCTTTATAGATGAAGGCAACTTATTAATTTGGAAACCACATGTAAAATTAAAATGGGATCAGTTTATGCTAGTATACCCATCAACATTCCCAATATGAGTTTATGAGTTCTGATTGAGAGAAAAGAATAGTTTTGGGGTGCAAACCAATCAGGAGTGCCAGTTGAAATCAACAGTGATTTTAATTGAGTTTACTGGCAGTCACATTGATATTACTTTTTGTATTTAAAAAAATTAAATCATTCAATTATGATTTAATTAGCCTGATTTGTTTAATTCAACAATTTATGTAGGGTTATGTTTTTACGACGATTGATCTTACATTTTTGTTCCAGTTGATTGTGCTGCAAATGAGTTCACATGTGCTGATGGTTTAAGCTGCATTCCTGAACACTTTCTCTGTGATTATGTGGATGATTGTGTAGACTTCAGTGATGAGCTTGACTGTGAATGTAACCCAATGACTGACTTCCAATGTCTGAGCGGTGGTTGTGTCAATTCTACTTGGCGATGTGATGGTGAAGAGGATTGTTATGATGGCAGTGATGAACGGAACTGTACTGAATGTGCTGAAGGAGGGTATCTTTGTGGTAATGGCAACTGCATTCCAGAGGAGTTCCGCTGTGACTATTTTGATGACTGTGAAGACAACAGTGATGAAGTTGATGGTTGTGTCTGTGATCCAAGTATTGAATTCAATTGTACTACTGGTGGATGCATAAATATTACTTGGGTTTGTGATGGTGCAGCAGATTGCTTTGATGGTAGTGATGAAGAAGCAAATTTATGTGGATACACAACTGAAGCACCAACAACTGAAGACATGTTCACTAAACTATCAACAACAGAAGAAGTTTTTACTGGAGATTATGGAACTAAAACAATCACAACTGAAATGTTTACTGAAGAGTTTGGAACCGATATATCTACAACTGAGGAGGGTGGAGGGACAGATGTGTTTACTGACATTGCAACTACTTCAGCACCACGTAAGGCATTTTCAATTCATGTTGCATTTGTTTTTCTGACAGTGGAATTTATGAGGATCTATTGATTCCCTAGAATGTTTTAGTAGAAGTACAATTATCATGGACCTGAAAATGTATGCTTAAAAAGCAGGAAAGTGCTTGAATATCAATACTAGAGAAGAGATCATTAGTGAGGTAATTGTTTGGTTTTAATGTTAAGTTATCTCTATTTTTAATATCAGGTCTTGGAGAGCTTACCCTTGATGATGTGGCACCATCATCAATAAATGTTACTATAGCAGAGACACCAGATGCATCAGCCTATCAACTAGTTATAAGAGACCAAAATGGAACAGAAATGGTTGTTGATATAGCTCCAGAAGATTTTGTGAATGGCAGCTTGTCATACATGTTTGAAAATCTTAAACCCGAGACAGATTATGAAATAAACCTCCGTGTGACTAATGCAGATGGAACAGTCACTGATGGTGGCACACTTAATGTGATGACTCCAGGTAATTTGAGACAATGATTTAAAGGTTTAATCTTTGCCTCATTTATATCGATACAGGTTATGGAAATTTGATAGCTGCAACTACACACTCTTATGGGTGTTTAAATAATCTTGTTCCAAGATGGTTGTTTTTACATTATATTCACCCTATTAACCCAACAAATATTTTCTTTTTAGAGGAAGGCAACTTAATTTGGAAACCACATGTAAAATTAAAATGGGATCAGTTTATGCTAGTTTAGCCACAAACATTCACAATATGAGTTTGTGAGTTCTGATTGAGAGAAAAGAATAGTTATGGGGTGCAGACCAATCTGGAAATGCCAGTTGAAATCAACTGTAAATTATTCACGGTGATTTTAATTGAGTTTACTGGCATTCACATTGATATTACTGTTTGTATTTAAAAAAATTAAATCATTCAATTATGATTTAATTAGCCTGATTTGGTTAATTCAACAATTTATGTAGGCTTATGTTTTTACGACGATTGATCTTACATTTTTGTTCCAGTTGATTGTGCTGCAAATGAGTTCACATGTGCTGATGGTTTAAGCTGCATTCCTGAACACTTTCTCTGTGATTATGTGGATGATTGTGTAGACTTCAGTGATGAGCTTGACTGTGAATGTAACCCAATGACTGACTTCCAATGTGTGACCGGTGGTTGTGTCAATTCTACTTGGCGATGTGATGTTGAAGAAGATTGTTATGATGGCAGTGATGAACGGAACTGTACTGAATGTGCTGAAGGAGGGTATCTTTGTGGTAATGGCAACTGCATTCCTGAAGGGTTCCGCTGTGATTATTTTGATGACTGTGAAGACAACAGTGATGAAGTTGATGGTTGTGTCTGTGATCCAAGTATTGAATTCAATTGTACTACTGGTGGATGCATAAATATTACTTGGGTTTGTGATGGTGCAGCAGATTGCTTTGATGGTAGTGATGAAGAAGCGAATTTATGTGGATACACAACTGAAGCACCAACAACTGAAGACATGTTCACTAAACTATCAACAACTGAAGACTTTTTTACTGGAGATTATGGAACTAAAACAGTTACAACTGAAATGTTTACTGAAGAGTTTGGAACCGATATATCCACAACTGAGGAGGGTGGAGAGACAGGTGTGTTTACTGACATTGCAACTACTTCAGCACCAGGTAGGACATTTAAACTCATGTTGCATTTGTTTTTCTGACAGTGGATTTAATGATGATCTGTTGACTCTCTGGAATGTCTTTAGTAGAAGTACAATTATTATGGACCTGGAAATAAATGTTTAAAAAGCAGGAAAAGCTAGAGAGAGGGAGAGCATTAATGAGCATATTTTTTGTTTGGTTTTAATAAATAAATTTCGGTGTTTTATATTGCGCCTTTCCCGGATCTTAGAGGGATCAAAGCGCTGTAATTTCGCTGCCATGATAGATCATCACAATCAGATCGCATCAACTAGGCTGGTTGCAGCCGAACTTGGCGCAAACCTATCCGCACTTAGATTGTAACATCCACCAATTATCTATGCAGCTCCCCAAATTCCATTGGGTGAAGGAAGTTTTTGTTAGCCAAACAACTAATCACTGATTTTTTGTTAATAAGGGATGTGAGAGTTCCTTGTTTCAGTGTAATTTCATGTTTTTTGCTTCTTTGCGACTCCTTTTTATTTGGCCCAGACCTTAAATCTGTGTTTCTGCAGTGTAATGAGGACAATTCATTTTATGTCCCTCCGTGTTGTTGTATAAATGTATGAATGAGACTGTATAGTGCTGTTGCGTGTATAATTAGTCTATATGAGGCTATACATGTATATGATACTATCGTGCATGGTAACGTAACCGTCACTGTTACACGATGTGCATGTATATCTTTGTTCTGTGAAAGTTGGATGATGTTTATGGCCGCCACTGCTAGATTGTTAATGTGAGCGATCAGTTGTAAATTTGTTCAATCCACACCTTCCGCTGTCTATGGAGAATTTAGAAAATAGCTAAGGTGGAATAGGAAGGAATATGGCATCTATGAATTGCAATTTTATTGAATGGGAGACAGATATTGATTTACAGATTTGAAAGGTCTGTTAGTCAAATTAACAAATTGGTGATTCAGATGGACTTCCAAAGGGCCTTAAAACTGCTAAAATCTAGTAGCTTCAGGGCGCTGCCCATAGACCCCACCTGGGTCCTTGGACCCCAAGCCGAAACATGCGATGCTCCGGTCACTATGCTCCCCTACGCCTGCTTTTGATCTTCCTTGTTTTTGGCTATCCCCCACTCACATCCCGCTGTTAATTTATCTGTATATTTAATATCAGGTACAGGAGACCTCACTCTTGATGATGTGGCACCATCATCAGTAAATGTTACTATAGCAGAGACACCAGATGCATCAGCCTATCAACTAGTTATAAGAGACCAAAATGGAACAGAAATGGTTGTTGATATAGCTCCAGAAGATTTTATGAATGGCAGCTTGTCATACATGTTTGAAAATCTTCAACCCAACACAGATTATGAAATAAACCTCCGTGTGACTAATGCAAATGGAACAGTCACTGATGGTGGCACACTTAATGTGATGACCCCAGGTAATTTGAGAAAGTGATTTAAGGTTTAATTGTTGCCTCATTTATATTAATACAGGTTATGGAAATTTGATGGCTGCAGCTACACACTCTCATGGTTGTTTATATAAACTTGTTTTTCAATATACTCACCCTATTAACCCAACAAGTGTTTCTTTTTAGTGGAAGTCAAGTTAATTTGGAAACCACATGAGAAATGGGATCAGTTTATGGTAGTATAACCACAAACATTCACAATATGAGTTTGTGAGTTCTGATTGAGAGATAAAAATAGTTATGGGGTGCAAAACAATCAGGAATGCAGTTGGAATCATCTGTAAATTATTCAGTGATTGTAATGTTTGTATTAAAAAAGACAATCATTCAGTTATAATCCATAAATGTTAATGTTTTTATGAAGATAGATCTTACATTTTTATTCCAGTTGATTGTTCTGCAAATGAATACGCATGTGCTGATGGCTTAAGCTGCATTCCTGAAGATCTCCGCTGTGACTATTTCAGTGACTGTGAAGACAACAGTGATGAAGTCGATGGCTGTGTGTGTGAACCAATTATTGAATTCAATTGTACTGCTGGTGGATGCATCAATGGTACTTGGGTTTGTGATGGTGAACCAGACTGCATTGATGGTAGTGATGAAGCAGCAGATTTATGTGGATACACAACTGAAACACCAACAACTGAAGACCTGATCACTGAACTATCAACAACTGAAGACATGGTTACTGAAGAGTTTGGAACTGATATATCCACAACTGAGGAAGAAGGAGGAACAGATGTGTTTACTGACATTGCAACGACTTCAGCACCAGGTAGGGAAATGTTACGCCATGATGTACTTTTTTTTATGACAGTTTGACTCCTTGTTGCATTTACATGTCAATGACAGTGGGATCTGGTAACTCCATAGAACAGGTTTATATTACCGATTTGTTGGTAAAGGAACATTTCTCTTAAATTTATGTTCATAATAAGTCATAACATTTTCAGTATCCTTTTAGGAATTGACATTTGATAAATGTATTCTATATAACCCTTTCTTGATTTTTACTCAATGTTAGTTAAGGGTAAGTAATAAAGTATCAGTACCATATTTGATGGGTAGTAGATGATTGGTTTATGGTCCACACTGCTTTTTATGTGCTCTATTTTTTATTAAATAAAACAAGCACATTAAGCCAGTTTTTTAAAAATTATGTTATTACCTCAAATGAAACACCGAGAACTATATAGCGGAATCAGAACTTAAAGTATACCACCAACCAATTTAAATATCTGCATACTTTTAATTTAAAGAGTAATTTGGTTATCTCCCACTCTCATCCCACTGTTAATTTATCTCAATTTTTAATATCAGGTACAGGAGATCTCACTCTTGATGATGTGGCACCATCATCAGTAAATGTTACTATAGCAGAGACACCAGATGCATCAGCCTATCAATTAGTTATAAGAGACCAAAATGGTACAGAAACGGTTGTTGATATAACTCCAGAAGATTTTGTGAATGGCAGCTTGTCATACATGTTTGAAAATCTTCAACCCAACACAGATTATGAAATAAACCTCCGTGTTACTAATGCTGATGGCGAAGTCACTGATGGTGGCACACTTAATGTGATGACCCCAGGTAATTTGAGAAAGTGATTTAAAGGTTTAATCTTTGCCTCATTTATATTAATACAGGTTATGGAAATTTGATGGCTGCAGCTACACACTCTCATGGTTGTTTATATAAACTTGTTTTTGTATATACTCACCCTATTAACCCAACAAGTGTTTCTTTTTAGTGGAAGTCAACTTAATTTGGAAACCACATGAGAAATGGGATCAGTTTATGGTAGTATAGCCACAAACATTCACAATATGAGTTTGTGAGTTCTGATTGAGAGATAAAAATAGTTATGGGGTGGAAAACAATCAGGAATGCAGTTGGAATCATCTGTAAATTATTCAGTGATTGTAATGTTTGTATTAAAAAAGACAATCATTCAGTTATAATCCATAAATGTTAATGTTTTTATGAAGATTGATCTTACATTTTTATTCCAGTTGATTGTTCTGCAAATGAATACGCATGTGCTGATGGCTTAAGCTGCATTCCTGAAGATCTCCGCTGTGACTATTTCAGTGACTGTGAAGACAACAGTGATGAAGTCGATGGCTGTGTGTGTGAACCAATTATTGAATTTAATTGTACTGCTGGTGGATGCATCAATGGTACATGGGTTTGTGATGGTGAATCGGACTGCATTGATGGTAGTGATGAAGCAGCAGATTTATGTGGATACACAACTGAAACACCAACAACTGAAGACCTGATCACTGAACTATCAACAACTGAAGACATGGTTACTGAAGAGTTTGGAACTGATATATCCACAACTGAGGAAGAAGGAGGAACAGATGTGTTTACTGACATTGCAACGACTTCAGCACCAGGTAGGGAAATTTTACGCCATGATGTACTTTTTTTTATGACAGTTTGACTCCTTGTTGCATTTACATGTCAATGACAGTGGGATCTGGTAACTCCATAGAACAGGTTTATATTACCGATTTGTTGGTAAAGGAACATTTCTCTTAAATTTATGTTCATAATAAGTCATAACATTTTCAGTATCCTTTTAGGAATTGACATTTGATAAATGTATTCTATATAACCCTTTCTTGATTTTTACTCAATGTTAGTTAAGGGTAAGTAATAAAGTATCAGTACCATATTTGATGGGTAGTAGATGATTGGTTTATGGTCCACACTGCTTTTTATGTGCTCTATTTTTTATTAAATAAAACAAGCACATTAAGCCAGTTTTTTAAAAATTATGTTATTACCTCAAATGAAACACCGAGAACTATATAGCGGAATCTGAACTTAAAGTATACCACCAACCAATTTAAATATCTGCATACTTTTAATTTAAAGAGTAATTTGGTTATCTCCCACTCTCATCCCACTGTTAATTTATCTCAATTTTTAATATCAGGTACAGGAGATCTCACTCTTGATGATGTGGCACCATCATCAGTAAATGTTACTATAGCAGAGACACCAGATGCATCAGCCTATCAACTAGTTATAAGAGACCAAAATGGAACAGAAATGGTTGTTGATATAACTCCAGAAGATTTTGTGAATGGCAGCTTGTCATACATGTTTGAAAATCTTCAACCCAACACAGATTATGAAATAAACCTCCGTGTGACTAATGCAAATGGAACAGTCACTGATGGTGGCACACTTAATGTGATGACCCCAGGTAATTTGAGAAAGTGATTTAAAGGTTTAATCTTTGCCTCATTTATATTAATACAGGTTATGGAAATTTGATGGCTACAGCTACACACTCTTATGGTTGTTTATATATCCTTGTTCCAAGATGCTTGTTTTTCATTATATTCACCTACAAGTGTTTCTTTTTAGAGGAAGGCAACTTAATTTGGAAACCACATGCGAAATGTGATCAGTTTTTGCTCTTTTAGCCATCTACATTCACAATATGAGTTTGTGAGTTCTGAGAGATAAAAATAGTTATTGGGTGCAAAACAATCAGGAATGCAGTTGAAATCAACTGTTAATTACTCAGTGATTGTAATGTTTGTATTAAAAAAGACAATCATTCAGTTATAATCCATAAATGTTAATGTATTTATGAAGATAGATCTTACATTTTTATTCTAGTTGATTGTGCTGCAAATGAATACGCATGTGCTGATGGCTTAAGCTGCATTTTGGAAGATCTCCGCTGTGACTATTTCAGTGACTGTGAAGACAACAGTGATGAAGTCGATGGCTGTGTATGTGATCCAATCATTGAATTCAATTGTACTGCTGGTGGATGCATCAATGGTACATGGGTTTGTGATGGTGAATCGGACTGCATTGATGGTAGTGATGAAGCAGCAGATTTATGTGGATACACAACTGAAACACCAACAACTGAAGACCTGATCACTGAACTATCAACAACTGAAGACATGGTTACTGAAGAGTTTGGAACTGATATATCCACAACTGAGGAAGAAGGAGGAACAGATGTGTTTACTGACATTGCAACGACTTCAGCACCAGGTAGGGAAATTTTACGCCATGATGTACTTTTTTTTATGACAGTTTGACTCCTTGTTGCATTTACATGCCAATCACAGTGGGATCTGGTAACTCCATAGAACAGGTTTATATTACCGATTTGTTGGTAACGGAACATTTCTCTTAAATTTATGTTCATAATAAGTCATAACATTTTCAGTATCCTTTTAGGAATTGACATTTGGTAAATGTATTCTATATAACCCTTTCTTGATTTTTACTCAATGTTAGTTAAGGGTAAGTAATAAAGTATCAGTACCATATTTGATGGGTAGTAGATGATTGGTTTATGGTCCACACTGCTTTTTATGTGCTCTATATTTTATTAAATAAAACAAGCACATTAAGCCAGTTTTTTTTTTATTATGCTACATGAGGGTTATTACCTCAAATGAAACACCGCAGACTATATAGCGGAATCTGAACTTAAAGTATACCACCAACCAATTTAAATATCTGTATACTTTTAATTAAAGAGTAAATCTATTTGATTTACAAAGAGAATGTTGTATTGTTATTCAGTGGAGTGCGCTGTAGGTGAATACAGATGTGCTGATGGTCTGACCTGTATTCCTGAAGAAGAACGATGTGATTACATCAATAACTGTGGAGACAACAGTGATGAAGTGGATGGCTGTGTCTGTGACACTGGACGGGGAGATTCACCTGCCACAGACTTTGAATGTGTCGGTGGTGGTTGTATTGATGTTAATTGGAGATGTGATGGTGAACCAAATTGTTTTGATGGCAGTGATGAACAAAACTGTACTGAATGTGCTGTAGGATTGTATCTATGTGCCAATGGCAACTGCATCCCTGAAGAACGGAGATGTGATTATTTTGATGACTGTGGTGATAACAGTGATGAAGTTGATGGATGTGTATGTGATCCAATCATTGAATTCAATTGTACTGCTGGTGGATGCATCAATGGTACATGGGTTTGTGATGGTGAATCGGACTGCATTGATGGTAGTGATGAAGCAGCAGATTTATGTGGATACACAACTGAAACACCAACAACTGAAGACCTGGTCACTGAACTATCAACTACTGAAGACATGTTCACTGAACTGTCAACTACTGAAGAAACAGAGACTGACATCTCTACTACAGGAGAATTTGGAACTGACATATCTACCACAATAGCACCAGGTGAAATGTTCCTCCAATGTATTTTGTTTTCTATTTTTCTAATAAGGGTTTCGGTAGATTGTATGTACCAATTATTATAGCTGTCAGAATAGCTAGCTTTTTCATGAATTATTTACTTCTAACTGAATGTTTGAATATGAGGTAAGTATGCTTTATCTGCTGTCGTAGTGAATACTTCATGTCTTAGTTACTGGTTCACGCTTGGTTTTTACACCTTTTCAACCAACTGGCTTTGTGTTGTGATCATTTTGATCGTTGTTTGGAACACAGATAGCGTGAACCAGTTGACCTGGAAACGATTGATTTTGATGACGTCACATTACAGTGGCAAATATGCTTTTTACTTTTACATTGTCTCATTAGGCGATGTTATCAGGAATATTATTCAGGTCTCATGCATTTGAGGTTATTAATTTAGAGATTTGATTTGTGATTCAACATGGTTATGTCTTTCATTAGGTACAGGAGATCTTACTCTTGTGGATGTGACACCATCATCAATAAATGTGACAGTTGCAGAGACACCAAATGCACAGTCATATGAACTAATTCTAACAGACCCAAGTGGCACAGAAACAGTCATTGATATTACCCCAGATGACTTTGCTAATGGCAGCTTTCCATACACATTTGACAATCTTGAGCCCAAAACAGATTATGAAATAAATCTCCGTGTTACTAATGCTGATGGAATAGTTACTGACGGTGGCACACTTAATGTGATGACTCCAGGTAAATTGAACTTTGTATTTGAACTTTTTTAGTCTGTCTCTCAAAACAAAGGGGTGGGGGAAGTTGTCAATCTAGTTTTATGGTCATACAATATTTGAAAATAAAAACATTCTTTTAATTCCAGAGATTACAATATATTTAAGATATATACTATCATTTTGATTAAAAATATATTGTGGAATTGTTGTTATTGTTATCAAATTGTCCTTTTTAAAAGTTTTGCCGATGCATGTAATATTTTAGTTTTGCCGATGCATGTAATATTTTATATAGTGGGCGAAAAGAAATAAATGGTATCAATAGAAACTCTGTTTGAAAGTATCATTTTATTATTTCAGTTGATTGTGCTGCAAATCAGTACACATGTGCTGATGGTTTAACCTGCATTTCTGAAGACTTTCTCTGTGATTATGTGGATGATTGTGAAGACTTCAGTGATGAGCTTGACTGTGTATGTAACCCAATGACTGACTTCCAATGTGTGAGCGGTGGTTGTGTCAATTCTACTTGGCGATGTGATGGTGGAGAAGATTGTTATGATGGCAGTGATGAACGGAACTGTACTGAATGTGCTGAAGGAGGATATCTTTGTGGTAATGGCAACTGTATTCCTGAAGAGTTCCGCTGTGACTATTTTGATGACTGTGAAGACAACAGCGATGAAGTTGATGGTTGTGTATGCGATCCAAGCATTGAATTCAATTGTACTGCTGGTGGATGCATCAATGGTACTTGGGTTTGTGATGGTGAAGCAGACTGCATTGATGGTAGTGATGAAGCAGCAGATTTATGTGGCTACACAACTGAAACACCTATAACTGAAGACATATTCACTGAGCTATCAACTACTGAAGAAACAGGGACTGAAATCTCCACTACTGGAGAATTTGAAACTGATATTTCAACCACCATAGCACCAGGTTAAATGTTTTTCCAATGTATTTTGTATCAATCTATTAAATGAAACGAGAGTCTCAGTAGATTGTACATGCAAATGTACAAGATCGATTATGGCAATGGGCTGCTTCTTGTTTGTTATAAAGCAGACATTCAGCGACTACAACGGATCCAGAATAGGGCTGCGAAGCTGATATGTAAAGCCCTCAAATATGATCATGCCACACCGTATTTAAAGCAGTTGAAGAGCGCATCAATTTCAAAGTTTTAGTTACTGTGTTTAAATGCCTCACCAAGAGTGTTCCTGAGTACCTGTCTAATTGTGTTTCCCTGCACTGCCCTGCCTGCGCACGCTGGCCTGCGTTCTGCTGCTGATACCACCCTCCTGACTGAGCACAACACAATCAAGACCCTTATGTCAGCTGAATGCAGGACCTTCTCCTATGTTGCGCCTCGCACCTGGAATAGACTGCCAATTGGTATCAGGGAATCACAATCAGTGGGTATTTTCAAGAGGGGGCTAAAGTCACATTTGTTTCCATAGATTTTGTAGCCTTTCACAGGCAGTTCTCATTTATTTTTTCTTCATGTTCTTCTTTTGCTTTGTTTTTTGTTTTGAGCGCGATGTTCTAAATGTAGCAGTGCTATACAAATATTTAAAATGTATGTATGTATGTAAATGTTAATAAAGTATTGTCTTGTCTCACGCCCCAATGTCAGAGCTAAGTTGACAGGAGTTCTATGGCTGTCACAGTTGCTGGCCTGTCAGTTATTAATTATTTACTTATCAGTTTGATGATATTTGAAATAATAGATTTAGGTCTAGACATTTGTGGTTATTTGAAATATATATGTGTCATTCAATTAATTAATTTAATAATCTATTTTTTCTTACCTTAGGTACAGGAGATCTTACTCTTGTGGATGTGACACCATCGTCAATAAATGTGACAGTTGCAGAGACACCAGATGCACAGTCATATGAACTAATTCTAACAGACCCAAGTGGCACAGAAACAGTCATTGATGTTACTCCAGATGCTTTTGTTAATGGCAGCTTTCCATACACATTTGACAATCTTGAGCCCAAAACAGATTATGAAATAAATCTCCGTGTTACTAATGCTGATGGAGCAGTCACTGACGGTGGCACACTTAATGTGATGACTCCAGGTAAATTGAACTTTGTATTTGAACTTTTTTAGTCTCTCTCTCAAAACAAAGGGGTGGGGAAGTTGTCAATCTAGTTTTATGGTCATACAATATTTGAAAATAAAAACATTCTTTGTTTTAATTTGAGAGATTACAATATATTTAAGATATGCTATCATTTTGATTAAAAATATATTGTGGAATATTTTGGATAAAGTGTTATTATTGTTAGCAAATTGTACCTGTTAACATTTTTGCAGATGCATGTAATATTTTATATAGTGGGAGAAAAGAAATAAAGAGAATTAATAGGAAATTTGTTTAAACGTTTTATTAGGTAATGATATAATGAAGAATTGCATTTCATTATTTCAGTTGATTGTGCTGCAAATGAGTACACATGTGCTGATGGTTTAACCTGCATTCCTGAAGATTACCGCTGTGATTATTTGGATGATTGTGAAGACTTCAGTGATGAGCTTGACTGTGAATGTAACCCAATGACTGACTTCCAATGTGTGAGCGGTGGTTGTGTCAATTCTACTTGGCGATGTGATGGTGAAGAGGATTGTTATGATGGCAGTGATGAACAGAACTGTACTGAATGTGCTGAAGGAGGGTATCTTTGTGGTAATGGCAACTGTATTCCTGAAGAGTTCCGCTGTGATTATTTTGATGACTGTGAAGACAACAGTGATGAAGTTGATGGATGTGTATGTGATCCAATCATTGAATTCAATTGTACTGCTGGTGGATGCATCAATGGTACATGGGTTTGTGATGGTGAATCGGACTGCATTGATGGTAGTGATGAAGCAGCAGATTTATGTGGCTACACAACTGAAACACATACAACTGAAGACCTGATCACTGAACTATCAACTACTGAAGAAACAGGGACTGACATCTCCACTACTGGAGAATTTGAAACTGATATATCAACCACCATAGCACCAGGTTAATTGTTTCTCTAATGTATACAGTCCACAACTTAAAAGTTTCCCCTAATACTTTTTAGAATAAGTCAAAAAATATTTTACGAAATGCAAAAATGTAAAGCGATATGTATAGCCCTATTCGTTTTACACATGTGGACCAATTGATAGCGTCACACGTCATTGCATTCAGTCACAATGGTTAATTGTGTAAGAAAAGAAGCCATTTTAAAAGTTGCACCTGAGTCCATCATAGTCAGGTTTTCTTTAACAAAAACATGAATAGACCTGGCCTACTGTATTGTTTGAGAGCTGACTCCTATGGACTCAGATGCAACTTTTAACACTGTTTAAAACGGTCTCTTTTTTACATAATGAACCATTGTGACTGAACGCAATGACGCATGTGACGCTAAAATTTGGTCGATATGTGTAAAACAAATACGGCTACCCATACCAATTTACCATTTGCATTTTGTCAAATATTTTTTGATTTATTTAAAAAAGTATTTAGGGGGGAACTTATAAGTTGTAGATCCTATATTTTGTATCAATCTATTAAATGAAACAAGAGTCTCAGTAGATTGTACATGCAAATGTTAATAAAGTCTTGTCTTGTCTTGTCTCACGCCCCAATGTCAGAGCTAAGTTGACAGGAGTTCTATGGCTGTCACAGTTATTGGCCTGTCAGTTATTAATTATTCACTTATGAGTTTGATGATATTTGAAATAATATATTTAGGTCTAGACATTTGTGGTTATTTGAAATATATATGTGTCATTCAATTAATAATATAATAATCTATTTTTTCTTACCTTAGGTACAGGAGATCTTACTCTTGTGGATGTGACACCATCGTCAATAAATGTGACAGTTGCAGAGACACCAGATGCACAGTCATATGAACTAATTCTAACAGACCCAAGTGGCACAGAAACAGTCATTGATATTACTCCAGATGATTTTGTTAATGGCAGCTTTCCATACACATTTGACAATCTTGAGCCCAAGACGGATTATGAAATAAATCTCCGTGTTACTAATGCTGGAGGATCAGTCACTGACGGTGGCATGCTTAATGTGATGACTCCAGGTAAATTGAACTTTATACTTTAAATTTCTAGTCTGTTTCTCAAAACAAAGGTTGTCAACTTAGTTTTATGGTCATACAATATTTGAAAATAAAAACATTGTTTTAATTCCAGAGATTTCAATATATTTGAGATATATACTATTATTTTGATTAAAAATATATTATGGAATATTTTGGAGAAAGTGTTGTTATTGGTATCAAATTGTACCTGTTAAAAGTTTTGCCGATGCATGTAATATTTTATATAGTGGGTGAAAAGAAATAAATGGTATCAATAGAATCTTTCTGTTTGAAAGTGTCATTTGGTAATGATATAATAAAGAATTGCATTTCATTATTTCAGTTGATTGTGCTGCAAATGAGTACACGTGTGCTGATGGTTTAACCTGCATTTCTGAAGACTTTCTCTGTGATTATGTGGATGATTGTGATGACTTCAGTGATGAGCTTGACTGTGAATGTAACCCAATGACTGACTTCCAATGTGTGAGCGGTGGTTGTGTCAATTCTACTTGGCGATGTGATGGTGAAGAGGATTGTTATGATGGCAGTGATGAACGGAACTGTACTGAATGTGCTGAAGGAGGATATCTTTGTGGTAATGGCAACTGCATTCCTGAAGAGTTCCGCTGTGACTATTTTGATGACTGTGAAGACAACAGTGATGAAGTTGATGGATGTGTATGTGATCCAATCATTGAATTCAATTGTACTGCTGGTGGATGCATCAATGGTACTTGGGTTTGTGATGGTGAACCAGACTGCATTGATGGTAGTGATGAAGCAGCAGATTTATGTGGATACACAACTGAAGCACCTACAACTGAAGACATTTTCACTGAGCTATCAACTACTAAAGACCTGGGCACAACTGATGAAATAGTCACTCAAGTATCAACATCTAGTAAGCATAAAAATTATTTGAATATACATTTATTAAGCATATCTTTTGATTCACGTTTGACAGTTTTGACATAAACACTGCCATGTGAAACAATTTTCCCTTTTATCGTTTTTGACATCTTTTGTGGTTGTCGACCTTGTGGAAGTTGTGACACAGAGTCCTATATGTGGAATTTCTATACTTGGGTATGAAATGTCCTGTGAAGAATTGTCATATCTCTTGTTTACAGTGGCATATGCCCACAGGTACTAATATTCTATACATAGTGGCCTAGCAGTTAAAACTCTGATGGTGGCAAGAAGTTTTGTTGCTAAAAGAGGCTAATGGAAGAGGACATTGTGTAGAATTACCTAAAAGTTTTGTAAAATCTCTGAAAAATATCCGTAAATATAAGCAAACATTTTTGCTTCCAAATTTTGAAATTGTGTGCACTTTTCTGTCTCAAAAGACTGGCTACATCACTCTGCTTGATTCTTTTAATGTTACATGAATTGTAGGTTCACAAAATTGCACACAAGTACATAATGCACATATATGCATAAATCCATATATGTACACATAGGTACAGAAATCATATGCATGTTAACAAATGGGGTTTGTTCAAGAGAAACTTGCCCTATAAGTTCTATATTTTTACCTGCTAATTTCACCAGGTTTAGGAAACAATAAAATAATTGAATTCTATTTAAAAACCGATCAGAATCTTTATTGTTATTCTATATAATTCTGATAGAAAAGATATACATACAATTTTGCTGGAATAGATTTTTAGAGTTTAAACTGTATGTATGTTAGAGATACGCAAGTTGGGACATGGATGTGGCTAGCTTTTATTTCAATGAAATCAAAAGTACATTGCAGCACCACGTGGAATACTTACTTGAGTATCTTAACAATAACTAGGAGCGTCTTCATTAAGAGTGATGTCAGCAATCAGATATAATTGAAGACCGAATTAAAAAGACTAGTTTACATATGGCGTCCTGTCAACCAGACCAAAATTGCCATACTGCGCAAGTCAGCAACCAATCACGCTGCACCTTTGCCCTGACGTCAGATGCAAACTAGTCTTTTTAATTTGGTCTTCAATTATAGAAGTAGATATTTTTTTTATGTTGAAGTATTTTACAAAAACAAATATGAGATAAAAACTAATCAAAATAAAGGAACACATTTTAGATGGAGAATTAACTTTAAGATGACATACAGAGATTTGTTGGTATCAAACTGCACTGTAGCCCACACATTTGATTAATATTCACTAGATTATAAATTAACCCCCTGCAATGAATAATCTATACACCACATTTTCATATCATGAGAGACCAATCTTAATTCTCTATGTCCAGGCATAGGGCATTTTGTGAGGATCCAATGGGGGAAGCGATCTCCTAGACGGATGTAACCAACCTTGCAGGTTTCTTCATATTTTGTTGATATTTGTTTAAAAATGGTTTAAGGGTATTTCCCAGCGTTATCAATTGTTTGATATTGTACAGATTTGTTTGATCCTGGACATATCTCTAAAAAGTCCCTCTATAAAAGAATAACAGGGAAGAGACGTTGCAGTTAGTGGTCATGTATCTGAATCTTTTGTTTGCTTAGTGTCATATGTTATTTTTACTTTTTATTGTTTTTAGGTGCCTTGAGGCTTACAGTGGGATACATATCATGGTTGTATTGATTAAGTACTAGTATTGCTGCTTAATGTGTAATGCTCCCTGCTCATTTTATCTCCACTAGTAAATAGTTGCCGTGTATCATACGCCTCTTTTAGTGTAGTTGTATACATTTCCTCAACCCAATGCCCCATGCAATATTTGTAACTTCTTTTTTACTTATTTATCAAGTACTTTATTGTTCTTACTCCTTGCATTGACTTATCCCATCCACACCATCCAATTCTATACACATGTAGTTATTAAAGATGTTGAATCTTAATGTGTATTCATGCTTTCTAACATAACATTTGAATATATTTCACTCTTCACTTTGCTGTAACAGAAGTTAATTGAAATAACTCTGTAAAATAATCCCTCCAAAAATTGTATTGTAAATTTCAATTACCATATTGGATTTTTTGATCAATTAGCTCTTGTCAACAATGTATGGGTTTTTTTGTTTTGTTTTGTTTTGTTTTGGATCATCAGTTTAAGAAATTTGTAGGCAATTCCAGTGATAAAATTGAAATAAAAGGATCTTTAGTGGTGTTTTCTGAAGTTTTCTGAAGTGCCAATTTTTTTACGATAATAAGAAATCAAAATGTATTATCTAAACTGGGCATAAATGAAGGAACTTATAACACATTTTATTGAAAGTCCGATGGTACCGGATGCAAGGTAACCAAGTGAGTTGCAAATTTTGGTTCTAATGTTAGATTTAATTTCAAAATTAATATTTTAAAAGAATAACAATAAGTTTGCATGTGTAAAAACAGTTTTGTGTTGTTGTGTGGCAAGGGTTTGAAGGCAACACAAGCATGATATACTGTACTGAGCATGAATACATATCTGTAGATACTTTGGTACCTGAACTTCAACAGCATGACCATCAATATTTATTGTAGTTTCAAAACTCATTTTTTGTAGCAGATTATTGCCAATGATATTGGGTGATATTTGAGTTCTCCCATCGTAATAGCATCCTGAATTATATTTTAAAACATACCTATAAATGTTTTACATATATATATATAGTTGTAACATGAGAGCATAAATATTTTTATGCACAATTTTCTAGTCTATGCAGTGGTGTAGCTGACCACTGGAGGGGTAGGGCAAGCTGCCTATCCGACTTAAAATTATACAAATATTGCAGTGTGCATCTTCCTTCGACCTGCTTTTTGGCCACAATTGTCCTAATTTTGACCTATTTTAGTGTTAAAATTGTGCTTTGCATGCATTTATCCTGTGAAATTCATTTTAGTAGCGGGTCAGTGGGACTATTCAGAAATCTTGTCCCCGCTGGTGCCCCTGGTATGCTCCTGGTTCATATTATTAATATATATTTTCCTATGATTTCATGAAGGGGCTTGCAACGATTATGAGTTCCAATGTGCTAATGGAACATGTTTATCTGCTGACAAGGAATGCAACAACGAAGATGACTGTGGTGATGCTGGTGATGAAATCAATTGTAAGTTTTTGTGTTGAGTGTTGGATTTTTCTCAACATAAAAAATGACCTTTTTATTATAGCTATAATGGGCTTCTGATAAACCTAAAGATACACTGCCCTTAGAAGAATCAGATAGGGAAAGATTAGCCCTTGGTTAGAGGGTTTCTGCCAAATGTTTATGGTAGTGCACAAACATACATGTTTTTGATTTTCCCCTGCTGACTTATAATCACTTTTTTTTTTGCTCTGCTAGTTGATTAACAAAAATGTGAATAACCTGTACAGCAGTACTTGCTTATAACATTAGTTCACATGAGATAATCACTATTCTAAGCTCTTTTTATATATCATTTGGCTTTGTGTAGGCAAGTGTCCTAGAACTGAATTTAGCTGTGATATCTGGGGCTGCATTCCACCAGAATGGGCATGTGATGGCCAAGTGGATTGCCCAGATGGCAGTGGCAGTGATGAATTACCTGATATTTGTAAGTAGAAGAATTTTTGATGCACACATATCAAGTAAATCCCAATCATTTGCATGTGGGAAAGAAAGATAACGGAAATTAACCCATAATGTCAGAAAAATGCAGCATTTAATTTGTTTAAGCCATATAATACTGAGAATAATAATTGAGAAAGTGCCAAGTGTTAATTAGCATGAAACTGTCATTGATCGAGGTATGTAACATCTAATTCTCAGGTGGTGGTCGTCGTGCATTCTCTAAATTCAGTAAATTTTCATCGTCAACCGTATAATTGAATGGGATTATTTTGAAATTTTAAAACGCTTGAAATTTCACAAACAAATAGGCCTATGTTAATAAATAATATAAATACAAGCTAAAACCGTTGGGGTTCGATAATGAACCCCACAAAACTAACCGAGTATATGGAAAATGCCATACGGCCGGGCGGTTTTACAAGTTGCCGGCTCTATCATGCCACTCGCCGCCTGCTAATTCTGGATTTCCTAAGAAGAATTTTGCATTATATATTTCATTGACAATCCTGATGAACTTATTTGCGGAGCATATAATACTATTTGAGTAACAATATTTGTGCTCTTATGTTAATCAGGTGAATGTCAAGAAGGTCAATTCATGTGTACCACAACTGGTGCTTGTATACCAGGCAATTGGACATGTGATGGAGAAAATGATTGTGGCGATTTCAGTGATGAATTACTTGATTGTAAGTTGATAAGAAATTGAGTGCATATATGACACTATCTAGTCCATGGGGGGCAAAGGAGGCATTTTTGAAAATTGAAGTACTGTAATTATTACATTATACATACAATAGGCTATCATTTACTGAAAACACCAAAGGTCTAGCATACTTGGTTCTAAAGTTATGATGTTTTTTGGTGTCTATTTTCTTATGTATTTTCTTATTTTTTAACTTCATATTTTTGCCTTTATCTCAGTTTCAAATTTGCCGCCTTTGGCCCCCATGGACCATATCGTGTCACATATGATATTAACTGCACTCAAAGGATTTGGTGTATTCACTTTACTAAAAACAAATCTATAAATCTTTTATTCAGCGCTGCATAACTGGATTACTGGTCATGTCTACTCAGTCATTTAAAGGGGCTCTCTTGTCATGTTGCGTGCACATCACGGCACTGTGTGTATATTGTAATTTCTCCTCAAAGGTTGTACAGTCCAGACAGAACTTTATAAGAAATTTGAAATTATATGTGTAATATCACTCACTTATAACCTAAAAATGATTTTAAAAAATGAATTCAGTGGTGATGCAGTAGTTAGGTGTTTGACCCTAGGGTGAGGTGAGAGGGAGAAAATTGCAAATGGGATACATGAAATAGGGTAAACACTACAACGTTTTTGCAAAAGTTGCCCAAATATACCTTTTTCAAAAACATAACAGTCAGTTGTAGGTAGACTGAAAGTGAAAGTCAATCATGCAACAATGCAAAATCCTGTATCACTGCATGACTTTCTAAGTTGCTTTTGTTTTGTAACATTAATAAACATCAAACATCATAGAAACAAACACAAAAAACCAATTTTAAAAATAGCATCACTTTATTTGCATCAAATTGTGAGACTAATATTATTGATTATTGTTTTCTGTCCATGTAGGTCAATGTAAACTTGGAGAGTTTCCATGTATGAATGGTGATTGTATCTCACTAGATAACATATGTGATGGTGTGGCTGACTGCTCTGATGCCAGCGATGAATCGAATAATACTTGTAAGTACATTTTGTCTGTTGTTTTGTGTGGGGGTTGTGTGTATTTATGTGCTTTGGTATATGTACTCACCAGCAAACAAGGACAGATATGAAAAGTCTATGCATAATTGTGAACACACATGAACTATGGTGTATTGGTGGTTCCTTGAAGGTGTTTCTACAATCCCGGACATAAATAGTACGAACACTTGTGTCAAAGTAGGACTGTTTGAAACCGTATTTCTGTTATACTTGACATATTAAAATGTCACTTTCTTTGGTGTGAAGTCTGAACCATTTCCTAATACTACAACCCCCCTGCCCCACCAATTAATGTTGGATGCTTCTAGGGGTGCATGACCAAAAAACAACTACCAACATTGATCAGGGGAATGGGGGCATATTTGAAGTACCCATGTTAAAGTGTTCGAACAATTATGACCGGGATTGTGATCCAAAATAGCATTACAATACATTATAGCCATTGACTGCATTCATTGGTGTTAGGTCTGTACTTGAATAGGAGAGAGGGTTTAGTATAGAAATCCAGAACAGGTAGTACCATCCTCTCCCTAATAAAACATGTAACCAAAAATACCCTGGTAATGTAATCACAATAGGATGGGTTGATGTTGAGGATTGCCTGTGTTTTCACATAGGGGGTTGTGTTACTCCTACATAAACTATGTTTGTGGTTCTCTGTTGATATATAATATGGCAATATGCATACTGAATAGATACAAGTGTTACAAATGATATAGACGAATCCAACAAGCCAAGTCATGATCAGGATTTGGTTGGCCATATTTGGTTCCCCGCATGCACCAAACAGGTGTTGTGAGTGCCCAATTGGGTGGATTAAATCCGCTTCAAATTCGATGTTAGATTCTTTTGTGTTGTAAACTGTCATCATTCTTTTGTCTACGTGTAACACGGGTGATAGAGTGCAGTTTAAAATACCCTTCAAGGCCGCATCATTTCACATTTTAGGTGAGATAGCTGGGTCCCTGTCGCGGCTATGGCTGCCATTGAGGAGTAGGAATGTGTGAAATTGGATTCGTCTATACCACTTTACTCTGTGATTGTATGACATCACGTCCACAGGTGATATCTTACAAGCTTGTCTGTTTCTTCTCTTTTCCCTAATCCCTCATTTCTCTTCACCGCACCATATTCCACATTATTTCATTTCTTCTTTTCTATATATATTTGATGCCATTCAATTTTTAGATATGTTCTAATTCTTTTTTTCTCCAGGTGGCTGTGCTGATAATCAATTCACATGTGACAATGGTGCCTGTGTATCATTAGATGTTGTTTGTGACATGCGCAATGACTGTGGTGATCTAAGTGATGAATTCACTGAAGAATGTAAGAATCTGTATTTGTTTCTGAAAGAATATCATCAGTCATTTGCTTTCCTTAGAATAAGTAAATTTTGCCTCAAAAAGAAATTTATCATTTTTCACAAGGTCAAAAATGAACAAAAATTGCACACAGGATTACTTCAATACTCTACTCAAAACACTGGTCAGTAACCAAACAGTTGTCCAACTGACACAACAGCAAAATGCACTGACATGGAACACCTTCCTGGACCACATTCACAGCCCAACAGATTTCTTTTGCTGGGTTCCAATTATTCGCCTGTACATGAACAAAAATTACACACAGGATTACTTCAATACTCTACTCTAAACACATGTCAGTAACCAAGCAGCTGTCCAAATGACACAACAGTAAAATGCAATGACATGGAACAGCTTCCGGGACCACAGGCGAATAATTGGAACTAGCAAAAGAAATCTGTTGGGCTGTGAATGTGGTCCAGGAAGGTGTTCCATGTCAGTGCATTTTGCTGTTGTGTCAGTTGGACAACTGCTTGGTTACTGACATGTGTTTAGAGTAGAGTATTGAAGTAATCCTGTGTGTAATTTTGTTCATTTTTATAGACAGGATTTTAAGATATGACCTTGTGAAAAATTATAAGTTTCTTTTTGAGGCCAGTTTATATTGCAAAGAGGAATTAGGGGGCACAGTGGCGCAGTGGTACAGGCTCTGTCTTGCAATCAATGGAATGGGAGTTATAGCCCTGACAGTGCCATTGTGCTGTGCTCTTGAGCAAGGCGCTATACGTTACTTGCCTCTCTCTACCCAGGGGTGAAATGGGGAGCTGTTATGAAAATTGTCCATTGAGCGCTGCCCAAAGGTATGAGCATGCCTTGGGCATTGTATGGCAGCTGACATGTTCTTACGACAGCAAAATAAATGTAAAGCACTTTGATACATGTACATGTTAAAGGCGCTAATATAAATACCAACATTTATTTTATTTATTTGTACTTTACAAAAATGTTAATAATAATTGCATAGAGCTTTGAATAAAAGTTACAATCTGTGGAACATATTTAGGAGATACTCTATCCATAATGCACCCTGCATGAACATTCTTTTTCGTTATTTTGCTTTATTGATACGTATTTCTCATATTTATTGTTTTGGTTATATTTTCATGTAGGCTTTGTCATGACAACTACAGAGGCTCCAACAACTACACCAGAAGGTAAGGATTGTGTGAAAAACTATGTGTCATGGTACATGTAGTATGTAGATGGCTTGACTTCTTGATATGAAATAGATATAATGTAATTTGTGACTATAGTAGGAATTCAAATTGAATGAATATAGCTTTCAACAGCTGTACTCGATCCAACTGCGATCATATTTCATGTATTTCAAACTACAACACGAACGCACGACCTTGGATACAATGCTAACCAATCATGAGTGTGTTGGCATGGTTGGATTCACTTCCGTGTTACTCATGCACAGTCGCATATGCTGGCGTACATCGCGCAGTGTATGTAAAAACTGTCGCTGTATTGAAAGCATAGAAAAGTATAAAGGAGTATGGAATAACTGTATTATCATTATTCTTCCTATAAAAATCGTTAGTAGTGAATGTGTTAATGCTGTCTAAGTTCCATATATTTTTAGCAATAGTAATGTTTGTTTTCATTTCTTTTATTCATAGTTACCACTGAAGAACTATGTAAGTAATACGATATTTCCATTTGAAATTGTAGGAGTATAATGTATATATACATGTTCATCAGTTTTCCATATAAATATAAATATATTCCTTTTATAGAACATAGTCATGCCCTAGTGCCAGTAACTGAAACTCAACATCAACATCATTGTGTTATAATTGGATGTTGAGTTTTAGTGCCGTGTATTGAAATGCAATGCAAACAAAGAAACATCACACTACATGGGCTGTTTGTTGAGCTTCAAGTATTTAAGATTCGGGAACTCTCTTAGCATGCATAAATGACAACAATGTAACAATTCACTAAGTATTGTTTGTATGAGGCAAAACTTGCTTGAATATCACATTGAGTTGCACTCTTGAGTAATGCTACTACAATGTAGGGAAGATCTTCATCATTTCTGAGGTCAGATGCTTAACTGTGAGTATCTGAAATGTTCAGTGGATATGGTACTGGAACTCAACATCCAATTAATGATGCTGATGATGTTGAGTTTCAGTCAAGGAGCCAGACATGCCCACATATATGATTACACATGACATGGTATGTCAAACATGTGCATGGTTCTTGTACATGTGTACCCTTCCATCGGAATGTCAACTTCACGAAAAACACCAAACATGTTGAACCCATGATTGATCATGTATCAAGATGAAAAGCTATCTACAGAGAGTATTTTACATGGATATCTACATTATATTTTAAGCCTATGAAAATAAAACGTCTTAAAACTTATCAAAATGAAAACATTTTGTAAACCACACTGAGGCAGAAAATTTTCTATTATAACACAGAAACATTTATAAAATGACATAACACATTCACCAAACAGCATTGATGAAATAAGCATGTTTTTGTTCATTCTATCCTTAGTTACCACCATACCACTTACCACTGAAGGGCCACGTAAGTTACTTCATTGTTTCATTTAAACTTGTAGTCATGTAGTAATATTTTCCAGATTTCTTTTCTTTTTGTATTCATCACATATTTATATTTCAATTGTGTTTACTGTATAATAATACAATCCTAAAAACTTTTAGCTAAGAGATGTTTGATCTGCTCCGTAAATGTTGCTAGTTTTGAGTTATGTAAGCTATCCACCAGTGGAGCTTCTGCGACCCCTGCGCAGAACTTCCGATAGTGGATTATCTGCGCACGGTGGACGCAAGGAATCCACAGTCGGATTTTCCGCCCGTGCAATGAAAATCCCTCCGTATTATAGTTCCGGTGGAGTAATTCTGCGCGCGGTCGCAGGGAATCCACGGACGGATTTTCGGCGCACGTGCGCAGAAACTCCCCTCCGTATATAATTACGGTGGAGTAATTCTGCGCACGGTCGCAGGGAATCCACGACGGACTTTTCGGCGCACGTCGCGCAGAAACTCCCCTCCGTATATAGTTCAGGTGGAGTAATTCTGCGCGCGGTCGCAGGAATCCACGGACGGACTTTCGGCGACGTGCGCAGAAACTCCCCTCCGTATATAGCTCCGGTGGAGTAATTCTGCGCCGACGGTCGCAGGGGATCCACGGATGGATTTTCGGCGCACGTTTTAATCATCTCATGAATTGTTTTGATTTAATATTATTAAATGGTAGAAAGTATGAAATATTAGGCCTATTTATATATAACTCCGTGGAGTAATTCTGCGACGGTCGCAGGGAATCCACTAGCGGATTTTCGGCATACGATTTAATCATCTCATGAATTGTTATGATTTAATATTATTAAATGGTAGAAAGTATGAAATATTATTTATATATAACTCCGTGGAGTAATTCTATGCACGGTCGCAGGGAATCCACGACGGATTTTCGGCGCATTTATTTAATCATCTCATGAATTGTTATGATTTAATATTATTAAATGGTAGAAAGTAAGAAATATTATTTTAGGGCCTATATGTTTAGAGTCAGTTCTATGCATCAAGTTTCATGTTTAAAAAACATAACTTAGAAAGTAAGAAATATTATATATAGGCCTATATTTAGAGTCAGAACGGTGGATTTTTTCTGCGCACGGTCGCAGGGAATCCACAGTCGGACTTTTCGGCGACGTGCTCAGAAACTCCCTCCGTGATATAGTTCAGGTGGAGTAATTCTGCATGACGGTCGCAGGGAATCCACGACGGACTTTTCGGCATACGTTTTAATCATCTCATGAATTGTTATGATTTAATATTATTAAATGGTAGAAAGTATGAAATATTATTTATATATAACTCGGTGGAGTAATTCTACGACGATGTCGCAGGGAATCCACGGACGGATTTTCGCATATGCGATTTAATCATCTCATGAATTGTTATGATTTAATATTATTAAATGGTAGAAAGTAAGAAATATTATTTTAGGGCCTATATGTTTCTGCTCCAATTTCGAGTTTTTGCGGATGCTACGCGATAGCGGGCGGGCGCGAAACCTCCAAAATCGGAGGGTTTAAATCCTTTTTAAATATTGTTAATAATGTTCATACTCCAAATTCGGAGTTTAAAATTATAGTAATATAAATATTTTCCAAGGATTTTAAAGGTTATTAATGGATTGACGAATTTCCCAGTAGGCGCTAATGATACGGCCTATTTCACCAGAGGCGGTAAAGATAAGACGGCTTATTACACAATAGGTGGAATATAGATGAGATGAGATTAGGCCAACTACACTGCTACGTATCTAAATAATATCAGGAATAATCCGATTCCGCGGTAATTGTTAATTAGTCATTGAACCAAAAGATCAAAGGTGTCGTGATGAGAAGATTCATGAAAATTGTTAATTAGCCATTGAACCAATAGATCAATGATGTCGGGATGAGAAACCCCGCTGTTTTGCAGCATTGAAAATAATTTTAAGAGGTATAATGATGACACCAAGAATAATCCGATTCCATTAGAATCATTTTCATTTTCATACGCATATATTAATATGTATTGATAATTCTTGTTTTTGTACTTTTACTATTTACCAAGTCTTCTTTTTTTACTTATGCTTATTGTCTCAGCTATATTCTAACTATTTTCATTATATTTCCTACCGCGATAAAGTTTGATTTCGTTCCGAAATTCAGAATATGGACTATATTAAAAACATCGAATGCCTGGATCAGGAAAGTTCCTAGATTTATATTTATTCGATTGCCCATCCCAGCAAACACAAAAACGTTTTAAAAACGTTTTAAATAAGTTATATTTTGGCTTTTGGTTTAGGTAAAACGCTTTTAATAACATTAAAATGTCGGGTTATATAAAGGTCATGATAACGCTTTTAAAACGCTTTTGTATGAAAACACACTACAACAATATTTTTAAATGTTTTCAAAAATGTTATTGTAAACTATTTTTGCAAACATTTTTGCCAAATATTGTGCCAATACTTAAATAACATTATGTTAAAATGTTTGAACTTTTAAGTTATTTTTTTTATTTTGTTTTTTTTTGTTCAGAACATACATTTATAAATGGTGATTTTTACAAATAACTAAGAAGTATACACAACATGGGCAATCGAATAAATATAAATTTAGGAACTTTCCTGATCCAGGCATTCGATGTTTTTAATATATAGTCCATATTCTGAATTTCGAACTAAATCAAACTTTATCATGTAGGAAATATAATGAAAAGAGTTAGAATATAGCTGAGACAATAAGCATAAGTAAAAAAAAAAGACTTGGTAAATAGTAAAAGTACAAAACAAGAATTATCAATACATATTTTATGCGATGAAAATGAAAATGATTCTCGCGAATCGGATTATTCTTGGTATCATCATTATACCTCTTAAAATTATTTTCAATGCTGCAAAACAGCGGGTTTCTCATCCCGCATCATTGATCTATTGGTTCAATGGCTAATTAACAATTTTCATGAATCTTCTCATCACGACACCTTTGATCTTTTGGTTCAATGACTAATTAACAATTACCACGGAATCGGATTATTCCCAATATTATTTAGATACGTAGCAGTTGGCCTAATCTCATCTCATCTATATCCCACCTATTGTGTAATAAGTCGCCTTTATCTTTACCGCCTGGTGAAATATAGGCCCTAAATAATATTTCTTCCTTTCTACCAATTAATAATTCATGAGATGATTAAACGTGCCGAAAATCCGTCCAGGATTCCCCATGCGACATCGCAGAATTACTCCACCGGAGCTATATACGGAGGGGGAGTTTCTGCGACGCGCGCGCGAAAATCCGACTCAGGGATTCCCTGCACCGTGCAAGCGCAGAAAAACTCCACCGTTCTGACTCTAAAAATATATATAATATTTCTTACTTTCTAAGTTATTTTTTTTAACATGTTTTTTAAACATCAAACTTGATGCGCAGAACTGACTCTAAACATATAGGCCCTAAAATAATATTTCTTACTTTATACCATTTAATAATATTAAATCATAACAATTCATGAGATGATTAAAACGTCGCGCCAAAATCCGTCCGTGGATTCCCTGCATCATATCGCAGAATTACTCCACGGAGTTATATATAAATAATATTTCATACTTTCTACCATTTAATAATATTAAATCATAACAATTCATGAGATGATTAAAAACGCGTGCGCCGAAAATTCCTGCGATCGGCGCAGAATTACTCCACGGAGTTATATATAAATAATATTTCATACTTTGATTAAAAACGCGTGCGCCGAAAATCCGTCAGGGGCTTACCTGCGACCATGCGCAGAATTACTCCACCGGAGCTATATACGGAGGGGAGTTTCTGCGCACGTACGCCGAAAGTCCGTCTGTGGATTCCCTGCGACCGTCGCGCAGAATTACTCCACGGAGTTATATATAAATAATAATAATATATATACTATATAATGGAGGGGATTTTCATTGCACGTGCGCCGAAAATCCGACTGTGGATTCCTTGCGTCCACCGTGCGCAGATAATCCACTATCGGAAGTTCTGCGCAGGGGTCGCAGAAGCTCCACTGGTGGATCATGTACATACATGTTTTGCCTTATTTATTAGCATTTCTCTCAGTTTACAGTAGCATTTTGAAGAAAGAGGAAAAAAGTAGAAAAAAACCCTATCTATGGAAGATATGACCTTAATGTTCCACACAGGGAGTGTGAATTTCAAATGGAGCTACCTGAAAGAGTGGCTCAATTTGAAATCTGCAAATTTCATTCGAAATTAGCATAGCAACAATAAAATGATACTAATAATGTTTGTCTTTGTTTTCATTTGGACAATCCAACAGCTTGCCTGGAGGGTGAATTCTTTTGCACCAGTGGAGAATGTATTCCAGATACATTTGTGTGTGATATCTACATGGACTGTGAAGATGGCAGTGATGAAATAGATTGTAAGTTGTGTAATATTTTTTGAATCAACTTAAAATGTTAAGTTCTTACGTTCCATTGATGCATCTATTCCTTATTATTTGTGTATTTGTATGATTGAATATGTAAGGCCCCCGCAAAAAAACAGGTAGCAGGTAAAAAAAGTCAAATGCGAAATGTATTTATGATCCCCTTTCAACCTGCAGATTAAAAAAGTATTAAAAAATGTGTGATGTTTTCTCCAGTAGTTTTTCACTAAGCTCATTTGTTGTGTGATGTGTAAATGTTTACTCCAGTAGTGTTTTGTATTATTATTAAAAGTGAAAAAAAATAATCTAAATGCGCAAAAATGCCGTCAAAAACAAAATGCGCGCGCTACAGGAAACAAGCTTGTTGTTTTTTTGGCCTAATAGGCATTAACCAAGTATTGAAAATAGCACTTTAAATTAATTGTGATACTGCACATAGAAGCATTGTAAATCACTTCTAGGCTCAACTGTATCAGTCGTATTATTATGTGTATGTATTAATATTTCAACATAGGTCAAACAAAAAATGCCATTGGGAGGTAGTGGCCATAAATCGATATTATATTAACACAATTGCCCAAATGAAGAAATCTTCTGGTTACAACAAAATTATGGAAGTAACTGTTACAGTTTTGTGATTGTATCTAAGTGTTTGTTTCAGCATAATTCTTAGTAGAGAAAACTATCATATTAAAGCCTTAATAAACGATTTCCGTCAAATTTTAATTTTGTTATTCTTTAATCAAAATGTTGAAATAATATTAGCAATAACTGCCTGGAAGGGTTGCTGTCCATTTTAAGTTGAAACAAGAAGGTAAAGTGAAAGAAACCCCACTGGTTATTTTGGCCATTTAACATGCAGTTCTATGGGAGGTCATATTATCATAATTTTTTTAATTATGATAATATGTCGAACTTTGCTCTGTTGACCTACAAAGACAACAAATTTGGCCAATTCCATTTCATATTATAAGATCTTACATTAAGGCTTAACAAGTGAATATTCATACATGTTGGTAATCAATCAGTAACTTTAGCAAGAAAAGACAATTTAGATTTTGACTCGCTATCTTGAAATAAAGATACACATTCCCACCAGTGATATTGGATGCAGTTATCTTCATGCTAGATCAGATATAACATTTGGTTGAATGTGAAAGACTGTGTTGTTAAGACAAAAAGTTACTAAACCACACACAATTTTTGTTCATTATGCCTTTCAGGTCCATGTGATAACCCTGCTGAATTCCGCTGTACAAATCAACGCTGTATAAATGAATTGTTTCGCTGCAATGGGGCCAACAATTGTGGCGATAATAGTGATGAAGAAGAATGTAAGTGCAATTGAAATGCCTGCTTTTGCCTTGACTGTTTGTGCCCAAAGTCTAACACTTAGATGCATTTAATGGTGATTAACTCTCTCCACGCGGGTGTCGACGGGAGACAACAAGTTTCAAAATTTTGTTAAAAATTTTAAAAATTTCATAATTGTAAATTTTTATGACCATATTTGGAATCAGTATGAAGAATACATTAAAATGAATACAAACAAGCCTAGGATTGGTCCAGTGGTTCTAAAGATAGCTCTTGATATTTTGAGAAAATATATCAAAATTTGGACTTTTTATGTTGAAGCCTATGGCTAGCACGCAACATAATTGAGCCTTACTGTCATACAGATAAAATTACACAAATATGCTGCAAATAAATGGTAGAAGCTAGCTTATGCAGATATTTTATAAGAAAAAGTAATAAACAAATTCAAATTGAAACTTTTAATTTTCAGAGCAAATAGAAAATAATATGCTTCATGTTTTTCAGTGAAAAACAGTGATAAAATAAGTAAAATGTTGAACAGTTTCCCACTGTAATTGTGGAAAGGGTGTGCAGCTCTAACCCAGAAAGACTTTTTCTGCTGAAGACTGAAAGTTTCATTGGCAAGGTTGGTTTATCCATCATAAGATAGTTATGTCTGGTTTATCAGATTTAATTTTAATCGCTAGTTTCAACTTACCCAGATGAAATAGTCTACTGAAATGATTTCAGTAAAGGTGTGTTTAGACGGTAGCCTACTTTTAAATGAAACTTACAAGTGAGCCAGCAATT
Organism: Amphiura filiformis; assembly: GCF_039555335.1. NCBI lineage: Eukaryota > Metazoa > Echinodermata > Ophiuroidea > Amphilepidida > Amphiuridae > Amphiura > Amphiura filiformis. Next base: position 31,641,034 of record NC_092630.1, on the reverse strand, counting down.
AAATTATGCTACAAGCAAGTGTGTGTCCACACGGGACTTACTTGTGGTAAGTGTTCTATATAACTCATATATTAATATTCATATATCAAAGTAAAAAAATTAATGGAGATACACGGAGCTGTTTTGCATTACTGCAGTTTCTTTAATCGTCAGATGCAAATAATAAAATTACAAATACAAAATACAAAAGAATTACATTGATGCACTTTGCGTAAAAAAATGTGTTTGCGTGCGTGTATAAAATGTACGCACACAGTGACGCGTAAACGTTAGTGTCGTGCTGCGACCTACATGACAAGATTTTCATCAAATGTGCGCGTGGAAAATATATAAAAAAATTAAATTAATATTTATTTAATGTTGGGTTAAAAGTATTAATCAAATGATTTTCAATGTTCAGACGTTTTGCTTTGTCATCATTTGGAACTTTATATAAAGGCACAACAGAGAATTTGGGTATTCCTTTTGTTTTTTTCGTGCGCTCGTCAATATGTTCACTCAGTTTGATTTGGCGAGTGCTTGGATTATTTTTTAACTTTGATATATATAATTCCAGTGTTGAAGATTTACTTACCTTGAACTTTTAATATTCATATATATTCATATAATATTTAAATAAGCAATACATATTCATTAGGAGCATCTAAATACACTTAATAATATATATTGAGGTATATAGAACACTTACCTTACTTGTAAGCCAACTCAAAAGTAAGAGAGACCTTCACTTGTAAATTATGCCATGATTATGCACAATCAGAATAGGATTGGGTCATCAAGGTCATGCTTACAAGTGAGTTTACATGCAAGTCTTGTTCACATTGGCCTTACATTTGAATGTAGCTCGTTACATGTAAGATATCTTACATGTTAAATCGTCACTTGTAAATTGCATGTAGCTACATGCGAGTGCATTTAGACGGGCACTACTTGCAAGTTTACATTCGAATGTAGTTACAAGCAACCTTACAAGCGATCGTCTAAACAAGCCTTAAATCACTGAATACTTGAACATACCCTCTTAATAGAGAGTAAGACTACATTGTTTGAAATATTCCAATAGTAACATGTTTAGACCAACATTTTTAGAACTATTTGTAGCATAATATCAAAGTATAGGTGGTTCTGATTAATTTTGTGGAGTTAACTTTTATTAAATACCCATATATGTGAGTACTTTTATGAATTTAAATAATATTACAGTTTCTGGCAGAAAAGAACACCAGTTGTTTACATTTTGAGAGCGTAAACACAGAAGTGGGGTTCTGATTGGCTGATTCATGTGACAATCATAACAACAGACCGATAATCTGATTGGCTGATTACGCTGATCAATGAAGATCAGCATTCTTGAAGGGAAGATGAAGCTCCGCATATGTCGCTCATTAAGGGGGTGCTCATGTCAATCTGAGCAAGGGACTGCCATTCTTCTCTGAAGTGTAAAAGATCTTTGTTTTTGTCTAATCAGGCTTAACTGTTGTTGACACCACAATGACATCTGTTGAAGTAATGGTCCCAATGATCCCAGCTGCAAGCTCTTACATTCTGACTTTACAAGGACCAGATGGAGAACCTCAAATGGTTATGTTTACATCAGATGACCTGATTAATGGCATGCTAGTGCACACTTTTGAAGATTTAATATCAGGAGAGATGTATACAGTAGATTTGGAAGTCATTGATGATGATGGCAATAGGATAGCAGTGACAAGTGAGAGTGTCATTTTACCAGGTATGTTTATTGGAAAGTCATAGTGTGCACATTTTGCTACAAATGGAGGGATTTGAATGTGTTTGGCACTTCCTGGTGTTTTTGTCTTCATTCAATTATGATTTTTGCATTACTGTTACACATAGCTATAGTGAAACATTATCTCACTCCAATGATCTTGATCTCTCGGATTGTTCATTATAAGATATAAAAATATTTGTCTTAAAAGGGCATTTCGTGATCCACAGCCCCATCCCCCCACTTTTCTCAAAAAAGTTTGAGATTTTTATACCACTGGAATACTCTGGCTACATAATGTTTATGTGCCAAAAATTTCTTGCAGATTAATTCGTTTAGAAAAAATATCGTCAAATTTGAATCATGTTCTGGTATACCAGAACGAAATTACAACAGTGGCCTATGGAGCAGTGTAATACACATAATCATGCATAACTCGCATACACAAAATTGGAATCAACTGAAATTTTGGGAATAAGCTTTTTTCGTGGATATCTACTGGAAAATGTCATAAAAAGAGGGTGCTAGGATCACAAAATACTCCTTTAACAGTTTTAATCTGGTTTAAAAGTGTTTATTTAAATAGTTTGAAATGTTGTTCCCTCACCCCTTTCATCATCTGCAGATGTAAGCGCCTCACCATTACTTAATATGTATGTATGCTATAATACTAATATTATTTGAATTCTTGTTAAATATCATTTCAGTTCCTACTACTGTACTACCAACAACAACTGACAGTAAGTAATATAGCAAAAACAACTCCATACAATTAATCTTTCTTATCTAGTCATATTCTCATGTCATGCCACCTTTATATATTTATACCAACATAATATACCACATAAATCCTTAACAATGATCCATGTCAGTGTATACTTATGATCCCTGATCTACCAACCATGTATTCATCCAAAGACTTATGCAAACCAGATCAAGTCACTAAGTTCATTATGATGCCAATTTTAATGCCAATATAGTTGCTTTATGCTACCTTAATAAGTTTATGACATCCATTAGCCAATTCCCATAATATGACTTAAACCACTAAAACCTGTCAGTTTGTAGTTATTAGTCCTCGTCATTTCAACCAGGAATAACTATGTCATTAACGTTAAAATGTCATATATAAACCTTAACACCATTTCAGTTCCTACCACTGTACTACCAACAACAACTGGCAGTAAGTAATATAGCTAAAACTACCAACAAGGTCTATAACAATTAATACTATAGGCCTACATATTAAACTCTTGTCCTATTCCCATGCCTTAATATCGCCTTAATATATTTATACCAACGTAATACCAGATAAATCCTTAACAATTAAACCATGTCAGTTTATACTTATGATCCCTGATTTCTAATCATGTATTGACCCACAGACTTATACAAACCAGATCAAGTCACTAAGTTCATAAGTTGTGATGCCAGTTTTAATACCAATATAGTTCCAAGCTTTATGTTATATTCCCTCCCTTAGCAGATTAACATAATTTGATTCTAACCACTAAAACTTGTCAGTTTGTATTTATTAGCCCTCGTCATTTCAACCAGGAATTAACCATGTCATTAACATTAAAATGTCATATAAACCTTAACACCATTTCAGTTCCTACCACTGTACTACCAACAACAACTGACAGTAAGTGAATTATAAAATCCCAAACAAGTCTATAACAATTAATACTATTGTCTAAAATTTGTACGACACATCTGTCTACATTGTTAAGATATAATCTAGTCCTATTCACATGTCATAATGCTGCCTTAATATAATTTGTACCAAGATGATACCAATTAAATCCTTAACAATATTAAACCATGTCAATTTATACTTAATGAGCCCTGATATTCCAACCATGTAGTGACCCACTGATTTATGTAAAAACCAGATCAAGTCACTAAGTTAATTGTGATTCCAATTCTAATGCCAATAGTTCCAAGCTTTATGCTACCTTAATAAGTTAATTACCTCCCTTAGCCAATTAACATAATCATTAAAACCTGACAATTTGTATATATCATAGTCCTCATTATTTTAACCATGAATTAATTATGCCATTAATGTAAAACATGTCATTTCAACAGATAAAGCTTTCATAATTCATAAAACCCTTAATACTACATAGTTCATACATAGTTCCAAACTCATGATTTGCAGATCCATGCCCTTATTGCTTGTGTACCTCAAACACCAAGTCATACTGTAAAAGTGGTTATTTTTACATAGTTATTTTTGCATTTTGAGTTTTTAGAAATTTAAAAAGTTGTTTATTTCATGAAATTCAAATCAGTTTAAATTTTAAATGTGAAAGATGTAAATTTTGTGTGTTGCTATTTTTGCATCTGTGTGCCCACTCGTTATTTTACAAAAATTAAACTCACACAAAAATAATCACTTTTACAGTTGTAGAAAGTAGCTTAGTAGGAATTATCCTTAAAATTTTTATCCAGAACATAATCAAGCATGATGTAAGCTTCTATGCATATATGCATACAGTGTTAGAAATAAGCCAACATGTGCCCTTAAGTCTGAAAATCTATGGGCCCTCATCAGTTTGTACAGGCCCCAAACTCAATTGTAAAATTAACACGTAATGCACGGTTTCAAGATTTTAATGTTACACTGGTCCATATTTTGTGACACTTTCTAAGACTTGCAAGTCAGCAATAGGAAATGCCAAATGGATTGAAATGATTAATGTTGAAGGCAGTATGCAGTATTGAGTCTGTCTTGATGACGTTTGCAACAAAATTTTACGGGCCCTGCCAGTGAATCGGCAGGCCCACAATGATTTTCATGAGCTTTTGGCCCAAAGGCATACCTTATTCTGATGCTGTATGCATTCATACATCAATGCCCAATAGAAGACAGGGCCTACTCATTAAATTTGGTGAGATATTACCCGCCTTGCTTGTCATGTTCTGAATGAAAGTAGTAGAATAGAAAACCATGCTATATATTAGTTTTTTGTTTCCAACTGCCGCATCCATCCATGCAGAATCAACCACATTCCAAATAGTTACTACTGATGAATCAACAACTGTAGCTGCAGGGCCTTCAGAGACTACAGAGACTTCTTCATTAGGTGAATAATAACTAGGCAGTGTGAAGCAAATACTTACATACTAACTGCACATAAACTGTCTTAAATTGAAATTAACTGCACATATTATGCACATTGTCATGTATATTAACACTTTTCATATTACTAAAACTGTATTTTGCACATCAAACTGTCTTAAATTGTAACTAACTGCACATTATATTTTGCACATTATCAAACTCTCTGCAATTGTAACTAACTGCACATTATGTTTTGCACATCAAACTGAAAATGAAACTAACTGCACATTATATTTTGCACATCAAACTGTCTTAAATTGAAAATAACTGCACATTACATTTTGCACATTATCAAACTGTCTGCAATTCGTCGGTCGCAACACATAGTGGCGTACGTGAAGGACAAAAAACGTTTCCAATCAAAACGTTTTTGATGGATGTGCTACTAGTAACAGAGTCGGTACTTCTCCACTGTTATCTCTCAGTGGCCCGATTCCATTTGTAATTGAAGTTTAAGGTTCAAACTATTAAACTGTATCTTTAATAGTTAACAAGTAATAACTATTATAGGATAATAGCTAGCTCTAAACCTTTACGTCACTATGTGAAACGGAAAATTTTGAAAATCACTCTACGCCACTATGTGTTGCGATCGACGAATTGTAACTAACTGCACATTTATATTTTGCACATTATCAAACTGTCTGCAATTGTAACTAACTGCACATTATGTTTTTGCACATCAAACAGTCTGAAATTGAAACTAACTGCACATTTATATTTTGCACATTATCAAACTGTCTGCAATTGTAACTAACTGCACATTTATATTTTGCACATTATCAAACTGTCTGCAATTGTAACTAACTGCACATTATATTTTGCACATCAAACAGTCTGCAATTGTAACTAACTGCACATTACATTTTGCATATTATCAAACTGTCTGCAATTGTAACTAACTGCACATTACATTTTGCATATTATCAAACTGTCTGTAAATGATACGTAACTGCATATTATATTTTGCACATCAAACTGTCGTAAATGGAAACTAACTGCACATTGTATATATTTTGCACATTATACAAAGTCATGTGTATTCATATTTTCCATCATCAAAACGGTCGGAAATTGAATGGTATTGTTATCTTTCAATTTCCATTTTAATTCATTCAAATTAAGTTAATTTGTTTGTTTTCATGCCTGCATCTGTACAGTTTACTTGTCAAATTATATGAAACACAGAGGAATTACTTTGTATTCAATATTTTTGTTTATCTGGTAATATAATAAGTAAAGAGTTCATAACAATGGACCTGTCCAAAAGCATTCAGAACTAACAAATCTTGCAGGTTGAAATCTTGTGATTCTATCTTTTTCCTTCTGCTTATTTGGATGCTAGTACATTCTTTAGAATCTCAAAAGAAAAATGTTTCAATTAATAATACATGCTGAAAATAATTGATTTGAAACATGTTGCATGCTTTTGCCGATTGCACACTATTTGTAAGGTGTGAATACTGTCAAGTTTTTATAAAAAGGTAATCTCAGACTTGTAACAAAATTGTTTTCTGTGGGGAAAAATTACCATGCACAATTATCCTTAAATTGTAACTCAGTTTTTGGTGTGGTGTCTTCTTGTTGATCTTTGATTCACCTCAAGTTTGGTAGTGTAGTTGCATATATTGCTGGTTGCAGTATCAAGTTAATCGTGCATAGCGTACACGCTTCTTTACGGTTGGTATAACCATCAAATTACATTGACATCACTACCTAACTTGAGGTGAACCACAGTAAATAATATTTGGTGTTAATATCCTTTTCATATTATCTAAATATTATACCTGCATGGTAAGTATGAAATGTTCAGATTAGTTACCTAGTTAATGGAAAGGGTTGTACCAACAAATGTATATGAATGATGCAGATGTGTATAATTTATGTTGATATTCCTGGCTTATTATGCACCATTGGTATAAAGAGCTTGCACTACACTGCAAGGAGCTACAGTCAAATACTGGTGAATATTTTCTGGTCATGACTACATCCAGTGTGTCAAGTGTGTCTGCAGCAGTCAATTATATTTTAATATTTAAAAATATTATATTAAGGCCTTAAGGGCTGGGGTATGAACGTTTGGACAGTATTTATTTTGGGACATTAGAGCACATCAGACATATCGAATTGCATTCTGAATACGAAGAATGTCATTCTGATATCAAATTTTGGTTTTTGAAATTCGCAATTTAATACACATTTTATGGCAAATCATTAAAATTGATATTTTTGATATTTAACAGTACTCGGTAAACTTTATAAATCTGATGATTTATACTTAACGTATGTAGGTGGGATGAAATGTCGACGATCAATTGAAAATTTTGACCTTTCGTATTGAAGATATGGATTTTTTTCCTAAAACACACAAAAAAATTAGGTCTTTTTGGGGAAAAAATCTATATCTTCAATATGAAAGGTCAAAATTTTCAATTGACCGTCGGCTTTTCCTCCCTGCTACATACACTTTAAGAATATATCATAAGATTTATATAATTTACTTCGAGGACTGTTATATATCAAAATTTGAAAAATATCAAATTTTTATAATTTGTCATAAAATTTGTATTATATTGTGATTTTCAAAAATGAAAATTATTTGATATCAGAAAGACATGCTTCAGATTCAGAATGCAATTCGATAGGTCTGAGGTGCTCTCATGTCCCACAAAAAATACTGTTGAAACGCAATAAACGCTCATTTTAGATCCCTTAATGTACGATCTTTTCAAATTTGTAGATTTTTATTTTTTTCTTCCAAAATGATAAAATAGTTAATATGTAATCATTATGAAAGTTCCCAATACATTTGGACACAAAAAACATTGGAAATTTGCAAAGAAAGAACATCATAAACTTCACCTCTATCACTCGAAATATCTCGCACTTTTTGGATTTAGGACGGCGAGTATGGCCTCAGAGTTAGTCTCCTAGCAGCCAGTTTGGTTACGCTCACTGCACGTGTGGAGGGAGCATAACCAAACTGGTTTCGTAGGAGACTACGATTTGCGAGTCATTCCGACATATTATAATCTGAAAAATTATGATAATATGTCGGACCAACAGAAAATCATCCTGTTTTACTACAAATAGGGCGAATTTGATAGTTTGCTCATAGATTTAAGTTGGAACATGTGTAAGTACCGTATTCATTCCAATAAGCGCTCAGGGCTTGGTTTACCTAATTTTAACCTAACAGGCGTTTATTAGAGACAAATTTATGTACGTTATAAAAGGGTCCTGAGACGTTCTAGTAGCTTTAAATATATTATTATCTATTTTGTTAATGTTAAAGTAACGTCTATCCGTCACTTTAACATTAATGGTACCCTTTTTCCTTTAGCAAATTAAAAATACCCTGGGTGGGCGCTTATTGGGGCATGGGCGCTTATTGGAACGAATACGGTATTACAAATATGCCAAAAAATTCAGTTTTGAAAAAAATAAATGTATATTCTGAAAAAAGGTCGTACATTAAGGCTTTAAGACAATTGGTTGGCACTTGGTAGAAAATGGGATGCTTTGAAGGGTGTTATGAAGGTATTAAACAAGACTTGGTACATTTGTAGAATCAGTTTGTTCTTAAAATGCAGTTTAAAACTCTGGATATGGTGTTTATCATCAGTTACATATCCAGGAGTCAGTTTCCCAAGGTCTTTGGAAGAAAAAGAGTTCTGATGAAAATCGTACACTGTTAACATGATAAATTTTGTTCACTCTTCATTTTACCAATATTTCTGAGTCTAAATTAGGAAATCTGCTAGCTGCTTCAGTAAGTACTTTGGGTGCCTGACCTTTATATTATTCTGTTCACTTTATTACTGCATTACCATTTAATCCATATGCTCCTTATAGAAGACATACCCTTAATTTTCCACATAGGGAGTGTAAATTTCAAATGGTGTTACCTGAATTGGTTGTCTCTATTTGAAATCTACACCCTCCGTGTGCTATGAAAGCTAATATGTGCACCGCATTAAATGATGATCATAAGCTTTCCAGTCATTCTTTGATGTTGTGATGTTTATATTCTCCTTATGTAATACTTTGCTACTGTGTTGATATTACAGGACCATGTGAGAGAGATGAATATCATTGTGGTGATGGTATTTGTATCAAAGAGGAATTTGTGTGTGATCTCTATTTTGATTGTATGGATGAAAGTGATGAAAGAAACTGTGAGTACAAATATCTTTCAAATTTAAGAAATAAAATGTTATGCTGTATTCTTTACACCCAAATAATGTGTCCCAGGCAATAAAAATGTAAATAATGGGTGAGGCTCAGCTGAACCCATTATTTAACCCGGAACCTAATGCACCACCTGAAAATCACCCATGCACTTTGTTATGCTCTCTCGGAAGTAAACTGTAAACTGTTCATGTTTTTGAAATATCACATACAATGTACTAGAATATGAACATCATGAATAGATCACTTGTTAACAAAATAGCTTGCAAAAAGGTGCAAATCTTGCATGATGCTATTTGCATGTAAATTGTAAACAGATTACCTATGTTGGAGGTAGTTTTATGAATTTAGAATTGTACCTTTAAATCTCTGTATATATTGATTAGCAGTAACTATTTGAAAAAAAGATGCAGGCTCTTTTTTGAGGAATATCTTAACATTGCATTTTTATTAAGCTTGAATAATGAAGTAACTAAGATGCTGATACATGTGTTTTGAGTACCTATATGCATCTTTTATTTGAGCATAAACAATTTAGCACTAACTTGCTGCCAAGTTGCATACATTTATTTTCTCTGCATTTTTTGTGTTGGCAATGTTGTTTTATAGCTGAAATTGATCAAATTTTAGCGAGCAAGAAAAGTTGCAGGAAGTATACAGAGTAGATTACAATTAATTTCATGTGAAAATATACATGGGAAATGTTTTTTTAAAGCATCAGAGAGTGGATTAATTTGATCACTGTATATCTTTTATTATGAAGGTCCATGTGAAGAGATGAATCATTTCCGATGTACAAATCTGAGATGTGTGCCTGATGACGTTCTATGCAATGGTGACAATGATTGTGGCGATTTGAGTGATGAGGGAGCAGTATGTAAGTATTATAAACCATCAGAGTTGACTTCCCACAAGGCAGTGGGTGATTACAGTTAAAATCCATACACCCCTTATGAATGATAAGACTTATTTGTATTCATCCACACAGGGGTGTGTATTTCAAATGGGGTTGCCTGAATGAGTTTGAAATCTACATCTTTTGTGTGGCAGATTAAGGTCATGTCTTCTATAAGGGTGTGGAAAAAAGAAGACCTGGAAGGCAAAGAACATCCTACTTGTCTTATGTGCAAAAACTGTTGGGGGATTTCGACAACTTTCTACTGCCAGATGCCATTGCCACTTTGGCTTCAGATTGTAGTACATGGAGAAACTTTGCAGTCGCCTGCTTCGCAGCCGAATGAAATGAAATGAATGAATGTATGCAGATGATACTACTCTTTTAGTAAGCTCATCTGACCCCACTGTTCTAGAAAATAATCTTAATGTAAATCTAAAGAAAATTGCTGACTGGTTTCAATCTAATCATTTAACTCTAAATACTAAGAAAACTAAGTTGATGTTGTTTGGAACAAGGCAAGCTTTAATTAATTATAAAAACATATCCCTCATTTACAAAAGTGAGAGCATTGAAAGAGTTGATAAGTATAAGTATTTAAGAGTTACATTTGATCCACATCCTTCTTGGGATGAGCATGTTAATTATCTTTCTTCTAATGTATCAAAACGTATTGGTGTTATTTGTAGAGTGAAAAAGTATCTTCCTGTTAGATCAGTTAAAACACTTGCCCAAGCCTTTGTCTTTCCTCATTTTGACTACTGCAGCTCTGTTTGGTCAAATTTTAGTGCTTGCCACAAAAATGAGCTTCAGATTCTGCAGAAGAGACTTGCATGTATTTTACTTTCTGCAGATGTAAGAACACCAGTGGACAAAATGATGAAAGACCTGGACTGGGTTAAACTTGATAGTAGGTGGGAGAATCAGTTACTAATTTTAGTTTTTAAATGTCTAAAAAACATTGCTCCACATTATTTGTCATCTCAATTTACCTTCACCTCCTCTACTCATTCTAAGAACACCCGAAGTCAATCACATAATAAATTGGTTCTTCCAAGGTGGAAATCATCTTCTGGGCAGAGAACATTTCATTATGGCCGTGTGTCCTGAACTTGCCACCCTTAGCGTTACATTACAAATATTATGAATTTTTACACCATTAGAGTTTCTAATTAGATTATCTCGACAATTATTGAACCTAAACTAGCAAAAGTATACATTTTCGGAAAGCTGAAGGCCTAAGCAATTCAAATATACTTATTTCAACTCATTATACAGGGTGACCTTCAAGTTATATAGGGTGGAATAAAACAGATTCAGATAAAAAATGGGTTACTTAATGCATTGCTTATTACCAACTTGCTGTAATAAACTGGAAGTAAACAACATTCATATGGTTAGAGGACAGGGGGAGCCTACTGACTTTGGAAGAAACCAAAATTACAGCTGTTTGGTGATCTTGGAATACAGGGTGTCCCAAAGTATGTTAGAATTTTTTACAATTCAACATATTTTGAACTGAAATATTTTACCCTTAACCCATACAGAAAAAATAAGTCCATATTTAGATTCCTCATCAATACTATACTTTGACTATGATGGGATAAGTAATTAAAATTTTACAGTAACTTTTAGATTTTGAAGACATCTGCATTACTCACTACAGTGTTTAATATGAAAACAGATAGTTTTGTGTGGAAAAGTTTGTATTTTCTAGTCTAAACCAATCATAAATGATTAAAAACAATTAGTAGAATTGTTTAGCTGTAAGGTCAGAGTCTTTTAGATGCTAAATATAGTTAAAATCCAATTTACAGCCTTTACAGAAGCAGATTATGCACTAAAAATATAAATCCCATAGAGTTTGTGTACCACATCCCCCACCTCCACATCCCCCACCTCCGCCACCCTGCCCATTCTGAATTCTATGAAGCACAGTGTCAGTATTAAAAAGGCTAAAGAATTTCATTTGACAGGATTGAAAGTGCATTTTATTTAGCAATAAAATGAGACTGCAAGCATGACAATAACTTCTTGCTTGGCAGAGATATCATCATTTAATTTGAGTTGACTTTGGAAAAACGTAACATTGCCACCTTTTTTTGGTGGTGAGTTCGGGACACACGGCCTTATAGAGCTGCCACTTCATGGAATAGACTTCCTTTTAATCGCTGTGCCAATTTAGATTCACTACGCTTGAATGATTTCAAGAATGCCTTATAATTTTGTATGTATTTAAGTTAATAAGGAACTTATTATAGCCCTCCTCATTAATTTGTTATTTTGAACTTGTTCTATATTTCCATGTTTGTATATTAATTTTTCATATTCTAATGTTGTTTGTATGTATGTTATCAGGGCTTCCAGGGAGACCAGTACTTTTGTAGTGATGGAATTTTCCTGAATAAATAACGAATAAATAATAATAAATAAATATATTCAAATTTAAGCCTGATGTGGCAATGAAGTTAGTGTGCATTTCATTAGGCACAGCTTCAAATTGCTAGTGTTCGCTCAAAGCGCTGGCATACACAAGCACACGCATAAAGACGCTGGATAGATGCTCATGCAAAATGGCTGCCTGGGTGCATTGACGTCACTGCCACAACAGGTTGGAAAATGGTATAGTCAATGTTATAAGAGTTGGTTGTCTGGACACTTGCAGCTACACACAATTGAATTAAGTTTTGATTTATCTACACTCCTGTTTTCTTCATTTTTACCTAGCCGAGGAAACCGGCTAGGTCTTGTAACGCTATCGGATCTTTCTTTCTTTTGTCTGGCAACAAATTTCAAATGCTCCTTCTCTTACATGTTACATCGTACAATGACCTCACTTGCACATATGCATCGGCTATATCCAGTGTCTATAGTGTGTTCACAAATTTGGGGTCAAAGGTCATTAAGGGGTCATTTCCTGTATAAAACCAAATATCTTCAAAATGCTTCTGCTTCCACAAATTACATGTGATGGTGACATGCTTAGGTCATGTGACTTGACTTTGGTCGGTGTCTATAGGGTGTTCACAGATAAGGGGTCAAAGGTCATTAACCCTAACCCTACCCCTGGTTTTTTGCTATTGGAAGGGAAAGAAGAAACGAAAAGGAGGGAAGATGAGGAGAAAAGTCACTTGGCACCCCAGGATTCGAGCCTGGGACCCCTCGCATGCCACGCAGAAGATCCCCAGCATGTAGCCACACAGGTGACGTTGGCCCGGCCAACGATTCCCTGGGTAAATATGACTTGGGCTGATTGCGTCATCAAGTCACATGGAATGCATGCACGCAGAGCGGTTTTAATAGTGAGCTTTAGTGAGACCTAGTTGGGTTAAGGTTAAAGGGGTCATTTCCAGTCTGAAAGCTAAATTACAAATTACATAGCAGAGTGTTGTCATTAGCACACATGCATTGCTACTGACCATAGTGTTTGGGGTGTCTACAGTTTTGGGGTCAAAGGTCATTAAGGGGTCGCTTCCGGTCAAAAACCAAAAATCATCAAATATGTTCATTTTTTTATATCTCAAAACGTAACCAGACCAGAGCTTCATATATGCATTAGTTTTACTCGATGTATGCACAGTATTTTTATTATTTTGGTCAAAGGTCATTTAGATGTCATTTCTGGTTTGAAGCTAAATAACTTCAAGAATTTTTATCTCCATAACTAAGCATAGTAGATTTTTTTAATTTAAACTAACAATGCATTTTCGCGGTGTGTATGAGGTTTTTTTTATATTGGGGTCAAGGTCATTAAGGAGATCAAAACGTCAAATTTGCAAAAAATGTTTAAAATTACGGAAAAGTAGCTGTATCTCAACCTATATGGAAGACGGATAAAGCCCCTACATGCTACAGTGATGCACCATTAATGGTGTGAGATGTCCATAACCTTTAAGACTGCCATTTCCAGCCCCGGCTAGGTCCAGATCTCCCAGATCTAGTTGTAATATTTTTTTAATGAAAGTGCTTTTAAGAAAAAATATACTCAACTTGAAATTTGAGACTTCTAGTCATATGTTTTAAACTATTTTTTAAATATAAAAAGGTGCCATACCAACAACTAAAGACATGGTCACTGAAGATATGGAAAAAGAAGCAACAACTGAATTACCAGGTTAGTGTTTTTATGGTTTAATGGAATAAACATTCTAATTTTACATGAAGTACTACTTGTTCTTCTTGATTTGCAAACAGCATGCAGCAGTGCCTTTCAGTTAAACATATTGATTATAAATGAGATAATTTAATGAATAATATTGCAGAAAGGGCGAATTGCTTGATACAGCTAAGTAAGCCCTGTATAAACTTAGACTCAAATTTGCCTAGGGGTGACAATTTAACACCCCAGCCCCTAATTTTATTTGGTACCACCTATTGAATTTTTTCAGAATTATTGTAAATTTAATGAATGAGACATTGTTATTATTTACATTTCAGCACCAGTTGAATTCACTCTTGGAGATGTGACATCTTCCACAATCAACGTGACAGTGATGGAAATTGCTGATGCCATCTCCTATGAATTAGTTTTAACTGACCCAGATGGTGGAGAAACAGTAGTTGATATTACACCAGAAGAATTTATGGATGGACAATTTACTTATATGTTTGACAATCTTGAACCAGAAACAGATTATGATATTGGCCTTAGATATACAAATGCTGATGAAGACACTATTGATGCAGAACCATTGATGGCAACAACTACAGGTAATGTAAATTCTGTGTGCTTGTTTATGTGCATGAATAACGTTTTCTTGTCCCTTTTTTTGTAGATATTCACAGATTTGCACATTCTTCATGCTTGTTTGTGTGCATGTATATTACACATTGCATGATCAAATTTTGGTCGCTTTGGTGTAGATATGCAGTTATGTTACAGATTTGTAATGTAATAGACAATTGAATATATGAATACAAAAGCCACCTAAGTCCATACTTTGGCCAAATTGAGTTAAGCATGGGAAATTGTTGCTATACATAGGTCTGTCATATGCATGAAAGAACAACTCAAATTCATTCTCTGTGTCTATTGGGCATGTGAAAAATAGCATGTATGAAAGAATCACCCAATTCCATGATTTGAGTCTTGTAACACATTGATTGAAATCCAGTATGTATAAAAGTCCACTTGTAACACATTCATTGCTAGAGAATGACTTTTGAACAAAAAATGGGTTTAATAAAGGAAAGTGTGTGGTTTATATTACATGGCAGAATGCTTATCAACATTATACATACCTGTGTGCTTTATTTTGTATTATCTTACTAGTGGTAATCTCATTCTAACATTGTTGTCTTTGTATATGATTCAAAAACCACCTAAGTCCAAAATTTAAAATGAACCCCACGAAGTCCCTGAAATGCTAATCGTCATACCTAATACAGGTTAATCCACTCATTTGCACGTAAAACTTACCATATTGACCAGGTAAATCTAACTGAAGGAATTAAAATGATACACGGGTTTTTCTCTCAAAATAACTTCGCATGGACTTAGGTGGCTTTTGTATTCATGTATTCAATTGATCACATTATCATTGATATTCTGTATTTTGACTTACAGTTGAGTGTGATGTAGGAGAATACACATGTGCTGATGGACTAGAATGTATTCCTGAAGCGTACCGCTGTGATTATGTTGCTGACTGTGATGACAACAGTGATGAAGTTGATGGCTGTGTGTGTGATCCAATGATTGAGTTTGAATGTGCCAGTGGAGGTTGTATCAATGGTACTTGGGCATGTGATGGTGAACCAGATTGTTTTGATGGCAGTGATGAAGTCAACTGTACTGAATGTTCTGAAGGAGCTTACCAGTGTGCAAATGGCAACTGTATTTCTGAAGAATGGAGATGTGATTATTTTGATGACTGTGGGGATAACAGTGATGAAGTTGATGGATGTGTATGTGATCCAATCATTGAATTCAATTGTACTGCTGGTGGATGCATCAATGGTACATGGGTTTGTGATGGTGAATCGGACTGCATTGATGGTAGTGATGAAGCAGCAGATTTATGTGGATACACAACTGAAACACCAACAACTGAAGACCTGATCACTGAACTATCAACTACTGAAGACATGGTCACTGAAGATATGGAAACAGAAGCAACAACTGAATTACCAGGTTAGTGTTTTTATGGTTTAATGGAATAAACATTCTAATTTTGCATGAAGTACTACTTGTTCTTCTTGATTTGCCAACAGCAGTGCCTTTCAGTTAAACATATTGATTATAAATGAGATAATTTAATGAATAATATTGCAGAAAGGGCAAATTGCTTGATACAGCTAAGTAAGCCCTGTATAAACTTAGACTCAAATTTGCCTAGGGGTGACAATTTAACACCCCAGCCCCTAATTTTATTTGGTACCACCTATTGAATTTTTTTTGAAAATTATTGTAAATTTAATGAATGAGACATTGTTATTATTTACATTTCAGCTCCAGTTGAATTCACTCTTGGAGATGTGACATCTTCCTCCATCAATGTGACAGTGATGGAAATTGCTGATGCCATCTCCTATGAATTAGTTTTAACTGACCCAGATGGTGGAGAAACAGTAGTTGATATTACACCAGAAGAATTTACGGATGGACAATTTACTTATATGTTTGACAATCTTGAACCTGAAACAGATTATGAAATTGGCCTTAGATATACAAATGCTGATGAAGACACTATTGATGCAGAACCATTGATGGCAACAACTACAGGTAATGTAAATTCTGTGTGCTTGTTTATGTGCATGAATAACGTTTTCTTGTCCCTTTTTTTGTAGATATTCACAGATTTGCACATTCTTCATGCTTGTTTGTGTGCATGTATATTACACATTGCATGATCAAATTTTGGTCGCTTTGGTGTAGATATGCAGTTATGTTACAGATTTGTAATGTAATAGACAATTGAATATATGAATACAAAAGCCACCTAAGTCCATACTTTGGCCAAATTGAGTTAAGCATGGGGAATTGTTGCTATACATAGGTCTGTCATATGCATGAAAGAACAACTCAAATTCATTCTCTGTGTCTATTGGGCATGTGAAAAATAGCATGTATGAAAGAATCACCCAATTCCATGATTTGAGTCTTGTAACACATTGATTGAAATCCAGTATGTATAAAAGTCCACTTGTAACACATTCATTGCTAGAGAATGACTTTTGAACAAAAAATGGGTTTAATAAAGGAAAGTGTGTGGTTTATATTACATGGCAGAATGCTTATCAACATTATACACATCCAATTTCTCACTGGATGTACTCTGGAGCTACTCCGGATTACCCCCAGGGCTACTCTGTAGCGGTGTACCGTAACGCGAGTCAAAAATCCGTGGACTACTCCTATCCGGTTTTCCACGGTGTACCTCCCGTGAGAGACAGACTATAGCGGAGTACCTCTAGAGGTACTCCGTGCAAATGCGTGATGATCTGTTGCCAGATTTAATGCTATTTTCTCAATTTAGCTTTATTGTATGCTTTTATTAGGATATATTAGGGATTTTTGTTCTTTCTTTCTTTCTTTCTTTCTTTCTTTTATTATTTTCAAATATATGTTAATAATATAATAATAGAAAATAATAAACAAGTAAATAGGCCTACATAAATACATGAACAAGTTCAGAAATAAGCAAGTAAGTAAAATTAATGATGTAAATAATTGACTAAATAAATTTATCAATAAATAAACAAGTAAATAAATAGGTAATTAAATTAACAAGTAAAAACTACACAAATAAGAAAGTAAATAAGTAAACATGTGCATTATTTAGGCCTAAAAAAAATGAATAGTAGGCCTACTCGTATAGGCCTAGGCCTATGTAAAATAATCAATAATAGAATAATAATGATTGTCATTAACTTGGTTGTTATTTAGCTTTTTAATTTGATTACCTGTTTGCTTGTTTTTTCATTTGTTTGAGTAGGCCTGCATTTTGTATGTTTTTAAGCATTTTTTCTTTGCATATTATACTTGAATGATTGGCCATTTTATAGCTAATATTTATTTTAGGACCCCACTTTTATTCAGTTATTTTTTACGCTTTTATTAAATTTATTATTAATTTTATATTTCTTTATTGTATTATATTTTACTTATTTACTATTTAATTGTTTAGTAAGTTATTTAAATATTTACTTTTTAATAAGTGACCAATCATTCAAGTATAATAAGCAAAAAAAAATGTTTAAAAAACAAACAAAATACGGCCTACTCAAACAAACGAAAAAACACATTTCAAACAGGTAAGTCAAAGTAAAAGATGAATAACAACCAAGTAAAAAAAAATGAAAACTGCGAATAACATCAATGAAAGATGAAAGACTAGTAGGGCCTAACCAAAACATGTAAAATATCAAAACTGTATTGCAAGTAGGCATATTATAGGCCTAGGCCTACGACTTGCAACAGTAAAATAATGTGGTGCAAAATGTTAGGAAAACGGCGTGAAAACAAGATATTCAAGAAGTATAAATTATGAACAAATTTTAACTGTGGGCCTAATAATAAACTTGGGTAATAAACAAACAACATGGGAAAGTAGAACCGCGAACCGCAGTATGCACACTTTCTTTAAAATACCCTGAGAAAAACAACGTCACGCAAACATCTCAAAAACTAAAAACATAACAAGAAACACAAAATTAAATAATGATTAAAAATGATTTTAAAAACAAATTGAGAAGAAGTTGTACTGTCGTTAAACAAAAGAACAAGTTTCTACAAAAGAAACAACCACTAAATAGAAACAAAATGTCTCCGTGACATTGACAACGGTGATTCTCGCTCCGTGTGGCTGAAAACGATTCATGACGCCCTATGCAAACGTGCAAACATGGTCAATCAATTAATCAAAACAACAAATGTTCGCTTTGCTAAAAATAGCTACGTACGCGCACTAGTACGCGGCCGATTACGCGTTCGGCGAGTTGTTTACCGCTGCCGGTCAATGACCCGTTTGGCTGCGGTTGTACACAGGAGCTGACTTCGTTGTTACTCCAGGGTTGGCTCGTGACTGACAGCTATCAGATGTACTTCAGAGTAGCTTCTTAAGAGTACCTTTGGAGTAGCTCCGATATGGCGTATCCAGAAGTTGGCACTAGTGTAGCACCGGAGTTGGCTTCTAGACAGACAATGGATGGTGTAACAGCGAAGTAGCTCTGATATGGTGTATCCACTATGGGTTTGCTAAGGTGTAGCTACTTGAAGTAGCTTCAGAGTAGCTCTATTAAGGTGTAGCTTCAGGGCTACACCAGGTGTAGCCAAGGTAATCTGCCATGTGGTAAACCGTGAATGAGAAACTGGATGTGTAAATTTAAAATGAACCCCACGAAGTCCCTGAAAATGAACCCACTCATTTGCACGTAAAACTTACCATATTGACCAGGTAAATCTAACTGAAGGAATTAAAATGATACACAGGTTTTTCTCTCAAAATAACTTCGCATGGACTTAGGTGGCTTTTGTATTCATGTATTCAATTGATCACATTATCATTGATATTCTGTATTTTGACTTACAGTTGAGTGTGATGTAGGAGAATACACATGTGCTGATGGACTAAAATGTATTCCTGAAGCGTACCGCTGTGATTATGTTGCTGACTGTGATGACAACAGTGATGAAGTTGATGGCTGTGTGTGTGATCCAATGATTGAGTTTGAATGTGCCAGTGGAGGTTGTATCAATGGTACTTGGGCATGTGATGGTGAACCAGATTGTTTTGATGGCAGTGATGAAGTCAACTGTACTGAATGTTCTGAAGGAGCTTACCAGTGTGCAAATGGCAACTGTATTTCTGAAGAATGGAGATGTGATTATTTTGATGACTGTGGGGATAACAGTGATGAAGTTGATGGATGTGTATGTGATCCAATCATTGAATTCAATTGTACTGCTGGTGGATGCATCAATGGTACATGGGTTTGTGATGGTGAATCGGACTGCATTGATGGTAGTGATGAAGCAGCAGATTTATGTGGATACACAACTGAAACACCAACAACTGAAGACCTGATCACTGAACTATCAACTACTGAAGACATGGTCACTGAAGATATGGAAACAGAAGCAACAACTGAATTACCAGGTTAGTGTTTTTATGGTTTAATGGAATAAACATTCTAATTTTGCATGAAGTACTACTTGTTCTTCTTGATTTGCCAACAGCAGTGCCTTTCAGTTAAACATATTGATTATAAATGAGATAATTTAATGAATAATATTGCAGAAAGGGCAAATTGCTTGATACAGCTAAGTAAGCCCTGTATAAACTTAGACTCAAATTTGCCTAGGGGTGACAATTTAACACCCCAGCCCCTAATTTTATTTGGTACCACCTATTGAATTTTTTTTGAAAATTATTGTAAATTTAATGAATGAGACATTGTTATTATTTACATTTCAGCTCCAGTTGAATTCACTCTTGGAGATGTGACATCTTCCTCCATCAATGTGACAGTGATGGAAATTGCTGATGCCATCTCCTATGAATTAGTTTTAACTGACCCAGATGGTGGAGAAACAGTAGTTGATATTACACCAGAAGAATTTACGGATGGACAATTTACTTATATGTTTGACAATCTTGAACCTGAAACAGATTATGAAATTGGCCTTAGATATACAAATGCTGATGAAGACACTATTGATGCAGAACCATTGATGGCAACAACTACAGGTAATGTAAACTCTTTATGCTTGTTTATGTGCATGAATAACGTTTTCTTGTCCCTTTTTTTTGTAGATATTCACAGATTTGCAAATTCTTCATGCTTGTTTGTGTGCATGTATATTACACATTGCATAATCAAATGTTGGTCGCTTTGGTGTAGATATGCAGTTATGTTACAGATTTGTAATGTAATAGACAATTGATCACATTATCATTGATATTCTGTATTTTGACTTACAGTTGAGTGTGATGTAGGAGAATACACATGTGCTGATGGACTAGAATGTATTCCTGAAGCGTACCGCTGTGATTATGTTGCTGACTGTGATGACAACAGTGATGAAGTTGATGGCTGTGTGTGTGATCCAATGATTGAGTTTGAATGTGCCAGTGGAGGTTGTATCAATGGTACTTGGGCATGTGATGGTGAACCAGATTGTTTTGATGGCAGTGATGAAGTCAACTGTACTGAATGTTCTGAAGGAGCTTACCAGTGTGCAAATGGCAACTGTATTTCTGAAGAATGGAGATGTGATTATTTTGATGACTGTGGGGATAACAGTGATGAAGTTGATGGATGTGTATGTGATCCAATCATTGAATTCAATTGTACTGCTGGTGGATGCATCAATGGTACATGGGTTTGTGATGGTGAATCGGACTGCATTGATGGTAGTGATGAAGCAGCAGATTTATGTGGATACACAACTGAAACACCAACAACTGAAGACCTGATCACTGAACTATCAACTACTGAAGACATGGTCACTGAAGATATGGAAACAGAAGCAACAACTGAATTACCAGGTTAGTGTTTTATGGTTTAATGGAATAAACATTCTAATTTTGCATGAAGTACTACTTGTTCTTCTTGATTTGCCAACAGCAGTGCCTTTCAGTTAAACATATTGATTATAAATGAGATAATTTAATGAATAATATTGCAGAAAGGGCAAATTGCTTGATACAGCTAAGTAAGCCCTGTATAAACTTAGACTAAAATTTGCCTAGGGGTGACAATTTAACACCCCAGCCCCTAATTTTATTTGGTACCACCTATTGAATTTTTTTTGAAAATTATTGTAAATTTAATGAATGAGACATTGTTATTATTTACATTTCAGCTCCAGTTGAATTCACTCTTGGAGATGTGACATCTTCCTCCATCAATGTGACAGTGATGGAAATTGCAGATGCCATCTCCTATGAATTAGTTTTAACTGACCCAGATGGTGGAGAAACAGTAGTTGATATTACACCAGAAGAATTTATGGATGGACAATTTACTCACATGTTTGACAATCTTCAACCTGAAACAGATTATGAAATTGGCCTTAGATATACAAATGCTGATGAAGACACTATTGATGCAGAACCATTGATGGCAACAACTACAGGTAATGTAAACTCTTCATGCTCGTTTGTGTTCATGTATCAATTTTGATCACTTTTTGTAAATATGGAATTATGTTTCATTCACATATTTATAGTGTAATAGACATTTGATGACATTATCACCGATATTCTGTATTTTGACTAACAGTTGAGTGTGCTGTAGGACAATACACATGTGCTGATGGACTAGAATGTACTTTTGAAGAGTACCGCTGTGATTATGTTACTGATTGTAGTGACAACAGTGATGAAGTTGATGGCTGTATTTGTGATCCAATGATTGAATTTGAATGTGCCAGTGGAGGTTGTATCAATGGTACTTGGACATGTGATGGTGAACCAGATTGTTTTGATGGCAGTGATGAGGTCAACTGTACTGAATGTTCTGAAGGAGCTTACCAATGTGCAAATGGCAACTGTATTTCTGAAGAATGGAGATGTGATTATTTTGATGACTGTGGGGATAACAGTGATGAAGTTGATGGATGTGTATGTGATCCAATCATTGAATTTAATTGTACTGCTGGTGGATGCATCAATGGTACTTGGGTTTGTGATGGTGAATCAGACTGCATTGATGGTAGTGATGAAGCAGCAGATTTATGTGGATACACAACTGAAACACCAACAACTGAAGACCTGTTCACTGAACTATCAACTACTGAAGACATGTTTACTGAAGATATGGAAACTGATATGTTTACTGAAGCAGCAACAACTGAATTACCAGGTTAGTATTTTGTTAAATGTTGATGTCACTATTTTTGATAATATGATTGGATGCTGATTCGATCCATTGAGTAAATTGTTCACCTTAATTTGCAAATTCTAACAACAGTATTTAAAAACATTACACTTTAAACATTGATTATATATGAGATGATCACTGACATGAGTATTATATTGGTTATATTGGTCAAAAATGAGATTTGAAATGAGGGTATATTGCTTGATTCATGTTCTGTCTAAGTAAACAAGGAATGATGAAATGAAAGAGTTATTGTAACTTGATGAATGAGACCTTGTATGTTATTATTTACATTTCAGGTCCAGTTGATTTCACTTTTGGAGATGTGACATCTTCCTCCATCAATGTGACAGTGATGGAAATTGCAGATGCCATCTCCTATGAATTAGTTTTAACTGACCCAGATGGTGGAGAAACAGTAGTTGATATTACACCAGAAGAATTTATGGATGGACAATTTACTCACATGTTTGACAATCTTCAACCTGAAACAGATTATGAAATTGGCCTTAGATATACAAATGCTGATGAAGACACTTTTGATGCAGAACCATTGATGGCAACAACTACAGGTAATGTAAACTCTTCATGCTCGTTTGTGTTCATGTATAATCAATTTGGATCACTTTTGTAGATATGGAATTATGTTTCATTCACATATTTATAGTGTAATAGACATTTGATGACATTATCACCGATATTCTGTATTTTGACTAACAGTTGAGTGTGCTGTAGGACAATACACATGTGCTGATGGACTAGAATGTACGTTTGAAGAGTACCGCTGTGATTATGTTACTGATTGTAGTGACAACAGTGATGAAGTTGATGGCTGTATTTGTGATCCAATGATTGAATTTGAATGTGCCAGTGGAGGTTGTATCAATGGTACTTGGGCATGTGATGGTGAACCAGATTGTTTTGATGGCAGTGATGAGGTCAACTGTACTGAATGTTCTGAAGGAGCTTACCAATGTGCAAATGGCAACTGTATTTCTGAAGAATGGAGATGTGATTATTTTGATGACTGTGGGGATAACAGTGATGAAGTTGATGGATGTGTATGTGATCCAATCATTGAATTCAATTGTACTGCTGGTGGATGCATCAATGGTACTTGGGTTTGTGATGGTGAATCAGACTGCATTGATGGTAGTGATGAAGCAGCAGATTTATGTGGATACACAACTGAAACACCAACAACTGAAGACCTGTTCACTGAACTATCAACTACTGAAGACATGTTTACTGAAGATATGGAAACTGATATGTTTACTGAAGCAGCAACAACTGAATTACCAGGTTAGTATTTTGTTAAATGTTGATGTCACTATTTTTGATAATATGATTGGATGCTGATTCGATCCATTGAGTAAATTGTTCACCTTAATTTGCAAATTCTAACAACAGTATTTAAAAACATTACACTTTAAACATTGATTATATATGAGATGATCAATGACATGAGTATTATATTGGTTATATTGGTCAAAAATGAGATTTGAAATGAGGGTATATTGCTTAATTCATGTTCTGTCTAAGTAAACAAGGAATGATGAAATGAAAGAGTTATTGTAACTTGATGAATGAGACCTTGTATGTTATTATTTACATTTCAGGTCCAGTTGATTTCACTTTTGGAGATGTGACATCTTCCTCCATCAATGTGACAGTGATGGAAATTGCAGATGCCATCTCCTATGAATTAGTTTTAACTGACCCAGATGGTGGAGAAACAGTAGTTGATATTACACCAGAAGAATTTATGGATGGACAATTTACTCACATGTTTGACAATCTTCAACCTGAAACAGATTATGAAATTGGCCTTAGATATACAAATGCTGATGAAGACACTTTTGATGCAGAACCATTGATGGCAACAACTACAGGTAATGTAAACTCTTCATGCTCGTTTGTGTTCATGTATAATCAATTTGGATCACTTTTTGTAGATATGGAATTATGTTTCATTCACATATTTATAGTGTAATAGACATTTGATGACATTATCACCGATATTCTGTATTTTGACTAACAGTTGAGTGTGCTGTAGGACAATACACATGTGCTGATGGACTAGAATGTACGTTTGAAGAGTACCGCTGTGATTATGTTACTGATTGTAGTGACAACAGTGATGAAGTTGATGGCTGTATTTGTGATCCAATGATTGAATTTGAATGTGCCAGTGGAGGTTGTATCAATGGTACTTGGGCATGTGATGGTGAACCAGATTGTTTTGATGGCAGTGATGAGGTCAACTGTACTGAATGTTCTGAAGGAGCTTACCAATGTGCAAATGGCAACTGTATTTCTGAAGAATGGAGATGTGATTATTTTGATGACTGTGGGGATAACAGTGATGAAGTTGATGGATGTGTATGTGATCCAATCATTGAATTCAATTGTACTGCTGGTGGATGCATCAATGGTACTTGGGTTTGTGATGGTGAATCAGACTGCATTGATGGTAGTGATGAAGCAGCAGATTTATGTGGATACACAACTGAAACACCAACAACTGAAGACCTGTTCACCAAACTATCCACTACTGAAGACATGTTTACTGAAGATATGGAAACTGATATGTTTACTGAAGCAGCAACAACTGAATTACCATGTTAGTATTTTGTTAAATGTTGATGTCACTATTTTTGATAATATGATTGGATGCTGATTCGATCCATTGAGTAAATTGTTCACCTTAATTTGCAAATTCTAACAACAGTATTTAAAAACATTACACTTTAAACATTGATTATATATGAGATGATCAATGACATGAGTATTATATTGGTTATATTGGTCAAAAATGAGATTTTAAATGACATTAGTATATTGCTTAATTCATGTTCTGTCCAAGTAAACAAGGAATGATGAAATGAAAGAGTTATTGTAACTTGATGAATGAGACCTTGTATGTTATTATTTACATTTCAGCTGCAGTTGATTTCACTCTTGGAGATGTGACATCTTCCTCCATCAATGTGACAGTGATGGAAATTGCAGATGCCATCTCCTATGAATTAGTTTTAACTGACCCAGATGGTGGAGAAACAGTAGTTGATATTACACCTGCAGAATTTATGGATGGTCAATTTACTCACATGTTTGACAATCTTCAACCTGAAACAGATTATGAAATTGGCCTTAGATATACAAATGCTGATGAAGACACTATTGATGCAGAACCATTGATGGCAACAACTACAGGTAATGTAAACTCTTCATGCTCGTTTGTGTTCATGTATAATCAATTTTGATCACTTTTTGTAGATATGGAATTATGTTTCATTCACATATTTATAGTGTAATAGACATTTGATGACATTATCACCGATATTCTGTATTTTGACTAACAGTTGAGTGTGCTGTAGGACAATACACATGTGCTGATGGACTAGAATGTACTTTTGAAGAGTACCGCTGTGATTATGTTGCTGATTGTAGCGACAACAGTGATGAAGTTGATGGCTGTATTTGTGATCCAATGATTGAATTTGAATGTGCCAGTGGAGGTTGTATCAATGGTACTTGGGCATGTGATGGTGAACCAGATTGTTTTGATGGCAGTGATGAGGTCAACTGTACTGAATGTTCTGAAGGAGCTTACCAATGTGCAAATGGCAACTGTATTTCTGAAGAATGGAGATGTGATTATTTTGATGACTGTGGGGATAACAGTGATGAAGTTGATGGATGTGTATGTGATCCAATCATTGAATTCAATTGTACTGCTGGTGGATGCATCAATGGTACTTGGGTTTGTGATGGTGAATCAGACTGCATTGATGGTAGTGATGAAGCAGCAGATTTATGTGGATACACAACTGAAACACCAACAACTGAAGACCTGTTCACTGAACTATCAACTACTGAAGACATGTTTACTGAAGATATGGAAACTGATATGTTTACTGAAGCAGCAACAACTGAATTACCAGGTTAGTATTTTGTTAAATGTTGATGTCACTATTTTTGATAATATGATTGGATGCTGATTCGATCCATTGAGTAAATTGTTCACCTTAATTTGCAAATTCTAACAACAGTATTTAAAAACATTACACTTTAAACATTGATTATATATGAGATGATCAATGACATGAGTATTATATTGGTTATATTGGTCAAAAATGAGATTTGAAATGAGGGTATATTGCTTAATTCATGTTCTGTCTAAGTAAACAAGGAATGATGAAATGAAAGAGTTATTGTAACTTGATGAATGAGACCTTGTATGTTATTATTTACATTTCAGCTCCAGTTGATTTCACTTTTGGAGATGTGACATCTTCCTCCATCAATGTGACAGTGATGGAAATTGCAGATGCCATCTCCTATGAATTAGTTTTAACTGACCCAGATGGTGGAGAAACAGTAGTTGATATTACACCAGAAGAATTTATGGATGGACAATTTACTCACATGTTTGACAATCTTCAACCTGAAACAGATTATGAAATTGGCCTTAGATATACAAATGCTGATGAAGACACTTTTGATGCAGAACCATTGATGGCAACAACTACAGGTAATGTAAACTCTTCATGCTCGTTTGTGTTCATGTATAATCAATTTTGATCACTTTTTGTAGATATGGAATTATGTTTCATTCACATATTTATAGTGTAATAGACATTTGATGACATTATCACCGATATTCTGTATTTTGACTAACAGTTGAGTGTGCTGTAGGACAATACACATGTGCTGATGGACTAGAATGTACGTTTGAAGAGTACCGCTGTGATTATGTTACTGATTGTAGTGACAACAGTGATGAAGTTGATGGCTGTATTTGTGATCCAATGATTGAATTTGAATGTGCCAGTGGAGGTTGTATCAATGGTACTTGGGCATGTGATGGTGAACCAGATTGTTTTGATGGCAGTGATGAGGTCAACTGTACTGAATGTTCTGAAGGAGCTTACCAATGTGCAAATGGCAACTGTATTTCTGAAGAATGGAGATGTGATTATTTTGATGACTGTGGGGATAACAGTGATGAAGTTGATGGATGTGTATGTGATCCAATCATTGAATTCAATTGTACTGCTGGTGGATGCATCAATGGTACTTGGGTTTGTGATGGTGAATCAGACTGCATTGATGGTAGTGATGAAGCAGCAGATTTATGTGGATACACAACTGACACACCAACAACTGAAGACCTGTTCACCAAACTATCCACTACTGAAGACATGTTTACTGAAGATATGGAAACTGATATGTTTACTGAAGCAGCAACAACTGAATTACCATGTTAGTATTTTGTTAAATGTTGATGTCACTATTTTTGATAATATGATTGGATGCTGATTCGATCCATTCAGTAAATTGTTCACATTAATTTGCAAATTCTAACAACAGTATTTAAAAACATTACACTTTAAACATTGATTATATATGAGATGATCAATGACATGAGTATTATATTGGTTATATTGGTCAAAAATGAGATTTTAAATGACATTAGTATATTGCTTAATTCATGTTCTGTCCAAGTAAACAAGGAATGATGAAATGAAAGAGTTATTGTAACTTGATGAATGAGACCTTGTATGTTATTATTTACATTTCAGCTGCAGTTGATTTCACTCTTGGAGATGTGACATCTTCCTCCATCAATGTGACAGTGATGGAAATTGCAGATGCCATCTCCTATGAATTAGTTTTAACTGACCCAGATGGTGGAGAAACAGTAGTTGATATTACACCTGCAGAATTTATGGATGGTCAATTTACTCACATGTTTGACAATCTTCAACCTGAAACAGATTATGAAATTGGCCTTAGATATACAAATGCTGATGAAGACACTATTGATGCAGAACCATTGATGGCAACAACTACAGGTAATGTAAACTCTTCATGCTCGTTTGTGTTCATGTATAATCAATTTTGATCACTTTTTGTAGATATGGAATTATGTTTCATTCACATATTTATAGTGTAATAGACATTTGATGACATTATCACCAATATTCTGTATTTTGACTAACAGTTGAGTGTGCTGTAGGACAATACACATGTGCTGATGGACTAGAATGTACTTTTGAAGAGTACCGCTGTGATTATGTTGCTGATTGTAGCGACAACAGTGATGAAGTTGATGGCTGTATTTGTGATCCAATGATTGAATTTGAATGTGCCAGTGGAGGTTGTATCAATGGTACTTGGGCATGTGATGGTGAACCAGATTGTTTTGATGGCAGTGATGAGGTCAACTGTACTGAATGTTCTGAAGGAGCTTACCAATGTGCAAATGGCAACTGTATTTCTGAAGAATGGAGATGTGATTATTTTGATGACTGTGGGGATAACAGTGATGAAGTTGATGGATGTGTATGTGATCCAATCATTGAATTTAATTGTACTGCTGGTGGATGCATCAATGGTACATGGGTTTGTGATGGTGAATCGGACTGCATTGATGGTAGTGATGAAGCAGCAGATTTATGTGGATACACAACTGAAACACCAACAACTGAAGACCTGTTCACTGAACTATCAACTACTGAAGACATGTTTACTGAAGATATGGAAACTGATATGTTTACTGAAGCAGCAACAACTGAATTACCAGGTTAGTATTTTCTTAAATGTGAGTGGACGCGGCGAATCAGCCGTAAACTCGGCAAATTGTATTCTGAGTTAAAGTGTAAAATGTATGTGAAGGTCGTATTCATAGGTGTATTAATTCGTTGCGACAAGTATCTTATCAAACGCTGTTTAAAGCAATCAATAATACTACTGCTGAAGAGGATAATAAGCTTCTACCTATTTCTATAGAATAGTTCTTGTCTTTGTTTGCTTTGGCTAAATCCTGTTCAAGTGGTAGATAACAAAGCATTGTATTTTGTCTAGGTATGTATAATCAACAATGAACAATGAGAGGATATTTCTGAACCTCGTTGACTTGGGGATGATTTGAAATGACCGCCAGTTATGACTGTTGGATATTTATTACCAGAAATGTAGAAAAGAGACACATGTAGAACCGATAAAAATACAATTTTGTCGAAGGAACAGAGTTCAACAAATCATAACCCCGCTTTTGGATATCGTTTGAAGTCAAATGATATACCATTTTAAAGCTTATGGTATATATTTTCTAAACACGAAATAAAACAAAATTGACCGGGGCCGACTTTACGGCTGATTCGCCGCGTCCAGTCACAAATGTTGATGTCACTATTTTTGATAATATGATTGGATGCTGATTCGATCCATTGAGTAAACTGTTCACCTTAATTTGCAAATTCTAACAACAGTATTTAAAAACATTACACTTTAAACATTGATTATATATGAGATGATCAATGACATGAGTATTATATTGGTTATATTGGTCAAAAATGAGATTTGAAATGAGGGTATATTGCTTGATTCATGTTCTGTCTAAGTAAACAAGGAATGATGAAATGAAAGAGTTATTGTAACTTGATGATTGAGACCTTGTATGTTATTATTTACATTTCAGCTGCAGTTGATTTCACTCTTGGAGATGTGACATCTTCCTCCATCAATGTGACAGTGATGGAAATTGCAGATGCCATCTCCTATGAATTAGTTTTAACTGACCCAGATGGTGGAGAAACAGTAGTTGATATTACACCTGCAGAATTTATGGATGGTCAATTTACTCACATGTTTGACAATCTTCAACCTGAAACAGATTATGAAATTGGCCTTAGATATACAAATGCTGATGAAGACACTATTGATGCAGAACCATTGATGGCAACAACTACAGGTAATGTAAACTCTTCATGCTCGTTTGTGTTCATGTATAATCAATTTTGATCACTTTTTGTAGATATGAATTATGTTTCATTCACATATTTATAGTGTAATAGACATTTGATGACATTATCACCGATATTCTGTATTTTGACTTACAGTTGAGTGTGATGTAGGAGAATACACATGTGCTGATGGACTAGAATGTATTCCTGAAGCGCACCGCTGTGATTATTTTGTTGACTGTGATGACAACAGTGATGAAGTTGACGGCTGTGTGTGTGATCCAATCATTGAGTTTGAATGTGCCAGTGGAGGTTGTATCAATGGTGCTTGGGCATGTGATGGTGAACCAGATTGTTTTGATGGCAGTGATGAAGTCAACTGTACTGAATGTTCTGAAGGAGCTTACCAATGTGCAAATGGCAACTGTATTTCTGAAGAATGGAGATGTGATTATTTTGATGACTGTGGGGATAACAGTGATGAAGTTGATGGATGTGTATGTGATCCAATCATTGAATTTAATTGTACTGCTGGTGGATGCATCAATGGTACATGGGTTTGTGATGGTGAATCGGACTGCATTGATGGTAGTGATGAAGCAGCAGATTTATGTGGTTACACAACTGAAACACCAACAACTGAAGACCTGGTCACTGAACTATCAACTACTGAAGACATGTTTACTGAAGATATGGAAACTGATATGTTTACTGAAGCAGCAACAACTAAATTACCAGGTTAGTGTTTTTGTTAACATTAATGTCATTAGTTTTGACAATTTGATTGGATGCTGCTTCAAGCAATGCATTGAGTAGCTTACAAATTCAAACAATAGTTTTTTAATAAGTCAGTGCCTAATGATTACAAATGACATGATATAATGAACATGGTTAGACAACTTAAACATCTACAACTGAGGACATATATTACCTAAACTATCACCAACTGAAGACATATTCACTGGAGATATGAGAACCAATATATGTACTGAAATGGTGACAACAGATTCACCAGGTGAGATTCTTCTTCTTGACATAGATCTGAAAGAATGATTTTAGTTACTTGAAAATATTACCAAGTATACCAAGTACTGTTAGTGCATTTAAACATCCAGTTAATATAAATACCGATTTTTCTTTAATCTAAAGTGTTTTGGAGTCCCCAAATTAAGGTTTTCAAGTCTTTGGATTTAATGTTTTTCACAAGATGTTTTATTATAGTACATATTCTATTTAGATTATATAGTTATTATATATTTTTTAAGTAGATCATTTAGACCTATGCAATTGGTATTTTGTGATAATTGTTTTTGTTGTTTTATTTTGAAGACTTTTGTCCTGAAGGTCAGTTTGCATGCTCTGATGACATAGGACCGTGCATTGAAGACAAGTTTATGTGTGACGGATTCATTGATTGTGCAGAAACAGAGATTGATGAAATTGGTTGTAAGTTCTGTTTTAATCCTGGGTAGTGTAATTAATTTGTTTCTGTATATTTATTGTTACCTCTCAAAGCATGAGGATTATGTATAATCAAGGTAAAATGTTTGCATATTTTTGAGTACTTGAATAAATCACTACCTCAATATGTTATTGAAATGCTTTTGCCATTTGATCCTTTAATTTCTGCTGTCATTTATGTAAGAGGAGTTTGATAATGAGTACCAAAAAGTTCATAAATATTACTCTGACATAGAGACGAATTTTATAGCTCTAGTCCAATAACAGCACTTACTATGGATGTTTCAAAATCTGTCAGATTTCTTTATCAACACTGATGTTGTGATGACCTGTAATGTATACAACTCGTTGCTGAGCAAAGCAGTTGCCAGTTGGTTTCTTCTTCAGGAGATCATCAAACACATGAGTTAGGTTGTATTACCCCTTGTCTCTGTTCATGGTGGTACCCTGTTGTCTGATTTTCACCGCTCCTTTGATCCATCGTTTGTATTTGTCTGCCTCTTTGCCTAAAATCTTAGCCTCTTCCCGGTCAATGATGTGGTCATTTTTGAAAGCATGGTCTGTGATGGTCAATTTATTGACAGCTGATTGAGAAGCTTTTCTGTTTGCTCTTGTGTGAACATTAACCATATATAGTGACATATTGGTTATTTATCAAAATTCAGTATTAATGTATGCAGATGGTCTTGCATACTTGACAGCATCATATACTTGTGGGAAGCCATTCGAATGTACATATGCTGTGACTGCTGTCTTATAATAGTTTACAGTTATGTTATAATCACTGAGTGTGTCCAGGCATGCCATCATTTGTTTTATGGCTAGATTTCAGATTGGATATTCTTGGCAGCGGGGATAAATATGATTTTAAACATCATGCTAATGATTTTTCTGATGTGAGTGTAGTATTTTGCATAAGCTGCCTACAACAAGCTAACTGTCGGAATCAAGTTTGCAGAAATATTGTGTTCTGCCGTTCCTCAGTAACATTTTTATTTATTATTTAGTATTGTATTAAGTTAAAAAAAATACAGGTAATTCTGTTGATGTGTTGCCTTTTATCCCATACAGGCCCATGTCCAACAGAAGGTTATTTCAGGTGTGACAATAGGCGCTGTTTGGCACCTGACATTGTATGCAATGGATTTAATGACTGTGGAGATGGCACAGATGAAAGGAACTGTAAGTTGTTTTTTTAACCAGATAAGATCTACATTTTCTGGATGGCTAGGGTATAAATGATTAACATTTCATTTAAAAGGAATGCAGCAGATTGTTGAGACTACTAGGAACATGTTGCTTTTATGTGTTCATATCGCACCCAAGATAAAGTCCCCATGTTCCTGTCAGGGGTCAAAAAAAAAAAATTTCTAGGGGGCTATTTACAATTTTTTAAAATAAAAATCGCCCTGTATAGTTTTTCCATGGGGCTCTTTTAAGCTTCAAGGGGGCTACTTTAATTTACATTGAAAATCAACTGTACAGAAAGTTGTTTATTTTTAAAATTTTATATTATGAATTCATTACATGGGCTGAAAAATCGTCGGGAAATTTTAAGATTTTGCACCTGCGAAATGAAAACAGATTCGGACACTAAACTTCTTCTTAATTTAGTTCTGATGTTTAGTTTTTGGATGGGGGCGATTGTTGTGCTTTTGTATATTTTTTTCGCCCTGGTTCACCTTTGTTTGGGGGCTATTTTGAACAAATGAGGGGCGAATCGCCCTTCGCCCTCGTGTTTTTTGATGCCTGGTTCCTGTCAAGGATGTCTTTTTTTAAAATTTTACATTCCTATTTTTGAGTAGCATTTTTTGAAAAGTAATCTTGCTGAATATGACTTGTGCCTTTTTGGAGGAAGGAAAATGTGAATAATATTCAAAATGAATTGCCTCTGGTTATGGGCATCTACAATGCAGGCCTTATATGTATGTGGTTATTTTGATATTAACATTGATGTCTCTTTTCTTGATGTTCATATACTTCAGGTTTATCAGTTGGCAATGTCACTTCCAATTCAGTAGAGGTTATAATACCAGAGATACCAGATGCTGCTATCTATATACTCAACCTCGTACATCCAGATGGAAGCCAAGAAACTGCAAGATTTACACGAGATGAGGTGGTGGATGGCATGATTTTACATACTTTTGACAACCTTGATCGTGATACACAGTATCTGGTGAATTTGACAATCATTGATTATGATATGAATGTTATAGATGTTGGCTCAGTTACAGCAGACACACTGGCAGGTGGGTAATATGCATGTGTACTTGTCAAAGAAGTTATAATGGAGCAGTTGGACTCTGAATAGAACCATGGGTAAAGTTATGGGAGTCCTCAATATATATATTAGTCACGCATAGCTACCAAGATAACGTTCTTGTGTCATTAATGATTTACATCTTAAAAGATATATGATATAAAAGAATACAAAGGTTTGAACACATTGCTTAGCAGTCATAAACACTTTGCGTTGATTACTAACTGAAAATTAAAATGTGTCAGGAGCATGGCCACAATAATTATGGCAAACTGACATAATAAAATAATGAAGTGCACTAATTATGAACAGCACAGTCAGATATATACAGTTCAGTGGTGGTGCCAAGTGGAAGCATGAGGGCATTGCCCTTCCCCCCAACTTGAGCTTTATTCACAGTTGCTCCTAGTCCTAGTCAAAACAAAAAAATTCCAAAAGTTGTTGGACAAAAAATTCAAAATCCTCCAGATTTCACCTTCTTCCCACGCAAATTTCCACTGGCCAAAAACCCTGGTGCAGTCATTGATACAGTTGGTTTCTGTTTCTTGTTAATACTCACATAAGTTCATGATATACTTATTTCCAGCCTGTGCTGAAAGTGAATTTGCATGTGCTGATGGCCTGAGCTGTGTGCCTGAAGATTATCGCTGTGACTATTATATTGACTGTGGAGACAACAGTGATGAGGTTGATGGCTGTGTATGTGATCCAAGCATTGACTTCACTTGTACTGCTGGTGGATGCATCAATGGCAATTGGACATGTGATGGTGAAGCAGACTGCTTTGATGGTAGTGATGAAGCAGCAGATTTATGTGGTTATACTACAGAAACACCAGTAACAGGCATAGTAACTGAACCACCAGGTAAGCTTGTTTGTTTTTGTCAGTTTAGGCAATAACAAAGCATTCTAGATAGTGCAAACTACTCCTTATTTGACTTAATTTACATGATGAACAATTTGAGATAATTTTCAGTGAATTCAGAGTACTTTAGTTTCTGACCCCTGTGTGGCAAGAAACAACAACAACTGACCACCCCCAGCTTTGACTTTTTTTGCTTATAACTTGAGAACAGTATGTCACAAATAGGTCAAACTATACTTTTTTTGAATCCTTATTTACGCCAAGAGAACTCTGACTTGGTGTAGCTCATGCATATAAATGCTTTTTGAAATCTGCCATATTGAGTTGTTGCTCATGGGACAATAGTATAACTCAAGCATTTTCAATTTGAAGTATGAGCTATGAGGTTTTGGTCATGTACAGTTTGTCCACTCTGAAGTACAAAGTGACAATGCGCGAGTATACAGTGCATTGTGCTGCGCTCTGCTGAGGTATCGCGTTCCTTCAAAGTCGGCACAATGTGTGCATCTGCGCCAGTATTTTGTACTTCAGAGTGCTCAGTGCTTGTAATTTTGTCAATGATGAAAATTATGAGCATTTCCACTTTTCTTTCCATTACTGTCATATTGTGAAGTACCAAATAGCACAGGTATTCAATATGTTGCAAAAATATTTGACCCCATCTTGATATTGGCTAAATAAGCTGTATTTTCACTCGTAAGGGTACTGTGATTCATGACATTTCTTGTCTGCCATTTTGACTTCTTGATGTTCATACACTTCAGGTTCAGGTTTGTCGGTTGGCAATGTCACTTCCAATTCAGTAGAGGTTATAATACCAGAGATTCCAGATGCTGCTATCTATATACTCAACCTGGCACATCCAGATGGAAGCCAAGAAACTGCAAGATTTACACGAGATGAGGTGATGGATGGCATGATTTTACATACTTTTGACAACCTTGATCGTGCTACACAGTATCTGGTGAACTTGACAATCATTGATGTTGATATGAATATTATAGATGTCGGATCGGTTACAGCGGACACACTGGCAGGTGGGTAGCATGTATGTGTACGCTACAAGATTCTTATTGTGACCAACTGCATAGGTACATCATCACCAAGGTACCTACATAGTAACAATACTACTACTGCACTGGACCTATCAGCAGTGGTTCTGGACTGGTACTCCTCTGTTATTGCACAGTGCCAGCCTAGTACCTTGGTGATGATATACCTGTGCAGGTGGCCCAAATAAGAATCTTGTAGTGTACTTGTCAAAGAAGTTAAGTGGAGCACTTTGGGTCTGAATAGCACCATGGGTAAAGCTACAGGAATCCTCCAATATAGGATTGTCACTCATAGCTACCAAGATAATGGTCTTGTGTCATTAATGATTGGCATATTAAAAGATACATGTTACAAATGAATACAAAGGTTTCTCAGGTGCATGGTAACAATTGAGACTCAATATTTTCTTCTCCATTTGTGAATAATTATATTGATAAGGAAAGTTGGGCAAATTGACATATAATAAAGCAACAGAGTGCACCAATTATGAACAGCACACTAATATATATACAGTTCAGTGGTGGTGCCAAGGGGGAGCATTCCCCCCGAACTTGAGTATTACCCCCAGTCAGAACTAAATATCATTTAAAAGTTGTTGGAAAAAAGTGCTGAATTCAACCCCCAGATTTCACCTACCCCCTCTCCCCCATTACATTGCCCCAGCCGAAAGACCCTGGTGCCACCACTGGTACAGTTTGGTTTGCTTACTTGCTTGCTTGCTTAAGATGAGTGGTGTCCTCGAACTACAACAGCACGCCAAACCCTTCTGTCCTGCATGGCCGTTCCCAAATCCATAACGTCCAGTCCAGTGTCCTGTTTCAATACATCCACGTATGTTAGAGGGGGTCTGCCAGGTTTTCTGTTTCCATGTTTTGGTTATGGATCAGCTTGGCTACAGGCTCATTTTTGCTTCTGTATGCATGTCCAGCGAAAAACGTGTCCTCTCCCTGATCTTCTGTGAAAGTTTCGGTAGGTCCCCATACAGCTCTTTGTTTGTGATGTGCTGCTTCCAATTGATGTTGTAAACTGCTCTAAGCATTCTTGTGTAGCAACCATCAAGTTCTTGGTTTGTTTCTTGTTAATACTCATGTAAGTTCATGATATACCTATTTCCAGCCTGTACTGAAAGTGAATTTGAATGTGCTGATGGCCTGAGCTGTGTGCCTGAAGATTATCGCTGTGACTATTATGTTGATTGCGGAGACAACAGTGATGAGGTTGATGGTTGTGTATGCGATCCAAGCATTGAATTCAATTGTACTGCTGGTGGATGCATCAATGGCAATTGGACATGTGATGGTGAAGCAGACTGCTTTGATGGTAGTGATGAAGCAGCAGATTTATGTGGTTATACTACAGAAACACCAGTAACAGACATAGTAACTGAACCACCAGGTAAGCTTGTGTGTTTTTGTCGGATTTTGGCAATAAGAAAGCTTTCAAAATAGTGCAAACTATTCTTTATTTGACTTAATTTACATGGCAAACAATTTGAGATCATTTTCGTTGAAGTCAGAGCACTTTTAGTTTCCGACCCCTGTGTGGCCAAACAAACTGACCACCTTCTGTCACCTTTTTGCTTTTAACTCAAGAATGGTATGTTGCAGATAGGTCAAACTATATACTTTTTCTGAATCCTTAAGATGAAAGAAATACTTTGATATGATTTTTAAACAAATTTGGGCAAGTTTGAAATTTGACCAGAACCTAACAAAGTTCTCTGTATGCATCGACCTTCATTAATTCTATATAAATGAATCAAAATTGTTTTGTAAATATGGGTTTCTGTTTTGTCCAACAACATTAGGTAAGTATTAATTTGATATTGTACATGTAGGAGTATATAGGTAAGGCCAAAAAAAAAATATTGTTGTGTTGCCCTCAAGTGGAAAAATGGGAAATTTGGGTAGGACGGTCGGATTATTTTTTTTTTTTTTTTTTTTTTTTTAAACCTTCAGTTTTTAAAAATCCCCTCAAATATTAAATAATGCTTATTCAATTTGGGGACATTTGTCAATTTTGACTTCTGGATACCTGTTAGACAACAATTAAAGACTAGTCTTACAATAAAATATTAATTTTAAGTGAAAAACATTGAGTTTTTGAACAAATCTGTAAAATCATCATTCAAAAAAAAAAATTAGACCCTGATTTTTCAGGATTTAGGGTAGGACGGTTGAGGGCAACACAACAATTTAATTTTTTTGGCCTAATAAGGAATGCTACATGGTTTGATTGGTGTAAACATTGTCAAAAATTTAGCTAAAAAGCGCCCAAATTTCCTGAATTGGGATAAATAAAATTTGAAAGCTATCCGATAAAGGTGATAGAATCTTTTATTGAAGTTGATGAGGTTCTTTTATGATGTTTTTTCTTATTGCACAACAAAATTATCAAATTTGGCTTGGTATGTGGCTAGCAGTAGACACAAGAATATCAACTTAACTTTCAGAGCAGGCTATCTACATGTTTTATGCAATAGACATGGTTTATTATGATCAAATTGGCCTATATACATACTTGTTGATCATTAAGGGGTGCAGT
This sequence comes from Amphiura filiformis, assembly GCF_039555335.1. Lineage (NCBI taxonomy): Eukaryota > Metazoa > Echinodermata > Ophiuroidea > Amphilepidida > Amphiuridae > Amphiura > Amphiura filiformis. The sequence continues at coordinate 31,602,321 of NC_092630.1, read as the reverse complement.
TAGACAACACATTTTTGTACAGAAAATCTCTAAATAAGCCTGTAAATCAAAAGTAGCAACTATTAGTTGACTATATACTGTGTTCTGAAAAGGCATCTTCCCTGGGCATCTTCAAGTAAGGAAGGGAATCTTTGTTTTTCTCTTAATTTGACATAAAAAGAACCTTATTTAACAAGAAAATTGTATTCTTTAAATCCTAATGACAAAATACAGAACTTCTATCCCTCTTTTTTTACCTCTTATGCCAAACATGTTTTTGGAACAAATTGTATTTACTTTATTTGTAAGGCAAAAATCTAAAAACGATAATACATGAAGTAAATGGAACCTCAGTCTGTCAATAAAGCACTAGAAATGCCAGAATATCCTATGTTATTTCATTTGATTTGGTTGTCTTCAATTACACGATGTTACATTGTGGCTTCTCTTCCTCGTAATGTCTATTTGTTAATGCTTTCATTCTCCACTATCTTGGGTTTTTTCAAGTAACAGTGTTTTATCATTATCAGACACAATAATATTATTTGATGACTTTTGATCCAAACACAAGGAATTAATTCCTACCTCGGAATTTTCAGATGGTACTCCATTTTTCATCAGCGAGTGAGTGACTGTATCAGTTCGTGATCTTTTTGACCTTTGACCTGATAACAGACTCATAGACTCCTGACAGTTTGAACCGGCCCCCTCTTTGTTGAGAGATGGTTGGTTGGCTTTGATGTGAACTGCTTCTTTGACTCCACGTTGGAACCACCTGCTATTACTATTATTTGATATCATATTTGATATCATATTTGATATCATATTTGATATCATATTTGATATCATATTTGATATCATATTTGATATCATATTTGATATCATATTTGATATCATATTTGATATCATATTTGATACCATATTTGATACCATATTTGATATCATATTTGATATCATATTTGATATCATATTTGAACCACCTGCTGTTATATTATTTGATATCATATTTGTCTTTTTAGCACCATGTCCTGGGAGACAGGCAAGATGTGACAATGGAGTGTGTATACCTTCAAGATTCTTCTGTGATGGTTATTTTGACTGTGCAGATGGCAGTGATGAAATGAATTGTAAGTACAGCATGATGAGATATGCATTCTCTTTTGTCATGCATAGTACATATTTTAATATTTAACCCACACAATCCAAAATACTATCATGGTAATGTTACTGTCAGTTTTGTAGAAATGAGTCAGGTTTATTGTTTGAATTGAAAGGTCTTTAAACTTATAGATTACCAAAATATATGTAACACACACATTGTGCATTTGTGACAATTTGAAATTCTGGCAAAAATATTAATTAAACTGAAAAATCTAGTCATCATAATACAAACTGCTACTATCAACATCAACAAAATGCTCAGTGATTAGGTTTTTCTGATATGTGTTGGACTTGCCAGGTCTTAGATATGAGTCAATGGTGAAAATTGTAAGATATTTTAAAAAGTCGTACATTTCACCATTAAAAGAGCCTTTCAGGTAAACATAAGAGCCACAATATTCTGGGACTGAATTGGGATCATGACAAGACAGGGCAGGTAAATTCTATTTAAACAATTGATGGTTTGGTCTTGACTAATCCCACTTTCATTTAAAGATAGGGAAGTAGTTTTTATTTGAGGCAATTGCATTTCTGGATAAGGTTCCAGGATAGTATGTAACAAAGGAGACATTATTTTTACAATTTGGTATGATGACATGATCTCCTGAAAATTTATCTTACTGTGCACTTGTATGCTGAATGGATCACCATGACTTGCAAGTTTGTGTGATCCCTCAAATCATTGACATTCTATAAATGATAATTAGACTGATACAAAGAAAATTGTCAGTCAGGGTGGACTGGGGACGAGGCAATGGATCTGGTCATCAATAAGATTTATTGTTCAACTTTTCAGGGATGGCAGCACAGCAGGCTGCTGGGAAATCGAGTTTTGGTGATCATTACTAACACAGAAGTGCAGAAGATCAATATTTGCACTTCATAATTGAATATGATAATAGAAGAGCAGTGTCAATCATATTGGTTAGGGTGACCATACTGTGTGCTTCACTCAGTACCAATTATAGAAATGCACTGCCTGATTCTATTATTGAAATATAATAAAATACAAAATATTCTGGATATCAAAATTTGACATTGTGCTATTATGTTGCATCCACTTTTTTGATAGTCATTTATCAGGACAGTAATTGTAAAACCTTGCTGGCCTGACTATGAGATAGGTGGCTAGGACATTTAGATTCTTGACACTGATCCAAAATGATTGTTACTTGCCAGTCTTTTGAAATGTTACCTGCCAAGTAGCAATAATGCTGACAGGTGTTAAATCTATATCCCTGAATGCATCTGATGATCTGATAAAGATATGTAAGTAGGCACAACATATGAAAATGAGTCGCACATTATTCTGATTTCCATTATTTGATTTATGCTGCATGAATAATTTATAAGATACCGTTTGATTATTGTAGGTCCATGTGATACAGAAGGTGAATTCCGCTGTGACAATAACCGATGCGTTCCTCCTGATGAGATATGTAATGGTGTGGATGATTGTGGTGACAATTCTGATGAAACAGATTGTAAGTTAATGCTCTGCGTGCTAGCCAGAGGCTTCAACATAAAAAGTCCAAATTTTGATATATTTTCTCAAAATATCAAGAGCTATCTTAAGAACCACTGAACCAATCCTAGGCTTGTTTGTATTCATTTTAATGTATTTTTTATGCTGATTCCAAATATGGTCATGAAAATTTACAATTCTGAATTTTTTTGAATTTTTAACAAAATTTTAAAACTTGTCGTCTGCGGTCGACACCCACGTGGAGAGAGTTAATTGTTAAATTTTCCTTCACTTGATCAAACAAACGGTAATTGGAATGATTATTACTAGTAAATGACCCAGACTTTGCTGATTATGATGCTTTCTTAGATTCTTCAATGCCACATGCCAATATACAGCTCTTTAGAACTGTAGTAGCATCAGCAGATCTCCAATCTTGGAAAAAAATACTTGGAACACTTGGCACACTTTGTCGAAATTATGTGCAGAATTTGTTATGATCATGGATATGATGTATATTGTGGTTGGGAACAAAATAGCATCTACAACAATGATTTACCCTTCCCCTCTTCCCATCAATCAATGTTGGAACGCATTGGAAAACTGCTTAAGATGTTGGCATTTCCCAACATTGAACGGGGGAGAGGGGTGGTAGTTGTCTGTTCTTTACATGAAAGTGTTCTAAGACTATTTTTCTGAGATTGTAGGTTTAGGGATTCAATCATGTTTCACCGTTGTTCATCACCGATTAACAACGATGCGTCCGTGTCGTCTGAGTGGTAAACCACACAGACGCGCCGGACGCGAGTTGTTAATTGGTGATGAACAACGGTGAAACATGATTGAATCCCTTTCAACAACGAAACAAGCTAAAGATGTCTAATTTACATAATTCTTTCATTCGAATGTCTGTTTGTCATTGCCACTCAACCTTACAAGAAGATCGCGGTATTTCTCTGTTGATATCAGCAATAAAACTAAAGAATAAAGTGGTAATATTTAGCTGCTTCCGCCAACATAAGTGACTTCATGTTTACGCATACGTTCCAGGCATGACAAATTTTACGCGCTCATGCATAACACGTACGTGTAACCTTGCGTTCGCGTATACGCTATACGCTTACTGCAAAAGTATGTGTTCATCACGGATTAACAACGGTTGGCTCCTGTACAAAAGTATAGGAAGAGTTGTTGAATGTGTCATCATTGCTGCTGAAAGAAAGTATAACTGCAAATTGTAATCCTCAGCTGGCTTGTACTTCAAGTTTATGATAGTACCACCAACCATAATTCAAATACCTAAGATCTATGATGAGATCCAGCATTGCAATCGCTAGAGTATTATTATCTATTGATGTGTTAATTGTATGTGAAAGAATTACGGTAATGTATTTTTTCTAAATCTTTAGGTATCACAACACCTACCATATCAACTGTGGAACCATCTACACCTGCAGTCACCATGACAACAGTGGTACCATCTACACCTGCAGTTACCATGACAACAGTGGTACCATCTACACCTCCAGACACTATGATGACAACTCCACCTTTACGTAAGAAGTTTTTAAATTATGTTGTCATACATACATACATGTAGACATAAGTTGGCTGGGCATATTGTTGTAACTATGGTATTGGTCAACTTTCAATTGTTTTGACTCCTCAATTAGTACTCTCAGCCATATTATTAAAGGATGTATGATAGTAATGCCTACCCAGCAGTTACAAAAATGTTCTGAAAATGTTGTAAACGTGTTTTTTATTTAAAACATTTTGATAACATTTAAATGTCAGATTATATAAAGGTTATGAAAACATTTTTAAAATGTTTTATATTAAAAAACACTACAAAAACATTTTTTAAATGTTGTCGAAATGTAAGTGTGAATATTTTTTGTAAACATTTTTGCAAATATTTTGTCAATTCGTACATAAGATACAACTATAGTAAAATATCATATTTGTCTTTTTTAGCACCATGTCCTGGGAGACAGGCAAGATGTGACAATGGAGTGTGTATACCTTCAAGATTCTTCTGTGATGGGTTTTTTGACTGTCCAGATGGCAGTGATGAAATGAATTGTAAGTAATTGTCAGTCGGTTACCTGGATAGCATAATAGCATGTGCACACATGTACATACTTATGTTGATATGTAGCATTGTCAGATCTTCTTAAAGTCTCACTCAGTGATCCCAGCGCAAGTATAAAAAAATTAAAATTTTATTGTACAATAATAGTTGTAGCATTGTCAGATCTTCTTAAAGTCCCACTCAGTGATCCCAGTGCAAGTATAAAAAAATTAAAATTGTATTGACGAAGATGAAGCCCCATTCAAATAAATGTAGCTAATTTATATATTGTCAGTATGTAAATTACAGATTCATGTAAATGTCTTATTTTGTCTTAAATGCATGGATTTTGGCTTAATAACTAGCAGGTTATGTTAGCACATCTATTAAAATGTCATAGGTACCAAAATCTGAGTTTTGATGATTTTTATGATCATCCGGATGAGCAAATCACTGAATGCAGTGCTTGCATACTTAATAAAATATCATATAGACATTTCTTTCTTTTACTAACCATGCTAACATTTACCAAGTAATATGAAATCCAATAATACCATATTCTCTCTAATTGACAAGATGCTTCATGCTTCATGACTAATCTACAAGTACATCAATACACCGTTTAATTATTGCAGGTCCATGTGATAATGAAGGTGAATTCCGCTGTGACAATACCAGATGTGTTCCTCCTGATGAGATATGTAATGGGATGGATGATTGTGGTGACAATTCTGATGAGATAAATTGTAAGTTACTTTTGTATAGAACTTTTCTCTTTGTTCAAATTGAACACTTTTGTAATTAAAATGCTAATTACACATTAATGCTGATAATGTTACTCTTAGCGTCATCAGTGCCAGTCACAGATCTTTTGAAATACAGCAGCCGCAGCAGGTATCCTCATCAGTTCTGACAAGACAGAGTAAACGACTACAAATTGTTATCCAACACTTGCAGGTTGTGGCAGTAACATGCTGCAAATATCTGGAATCTATGATGTAATCCAACACTTGAAGGTTGTAGCAGTACCATTAACCATGCTGCAAATATCTGGGATGCATGACGGTTGTTGCAGTAACGTCAACCATGGGTCTATGATGAGATCCAGCAATTTGAATCCGTAGAATATTTATTGATTTGTTAATTGATTTAAATGTGAAAGAATGATATATATTGTGAATTCTCTATAGGTAACATTACAGCTAACATATCAACAGTGGTACCATCTACACCTCCAGTCACTGTGACAACAGTTGCACCAACTGCACCTCCAGTCACCATGATGACATCATCCCCTTTACGTAAGAAATTTTTAATGATGTGATAGACATAGACATGTACAATGTACATTCTCTTGTTTTTTAGAAAAATTGTTGTTCAATTTTGTTCCTGCAATTTAAAAATCATTTTTGCGTAAAGAGATGAGAACTTAGCATATTCTTGTCTTTGAGAACAGTAACTTGTGTTTGAGCATATGTTAAACCATGGTTGACATACTGGTGTTAACAGTCAGCACTCATGAGATAGTGACTTAGGTTTCTGTTTCTTACTGGCTCTCTGGGCCAGAGAGATTGTAAATCTACTGACCCAGCAATAAATTGACTCGCCCAGATTTGTCAATAATTTCTACTGCAAAAGCAAGCAACTGACAACCAAGTTAATTCCATTTCCCATTTTAGGATATATCCCTCTGTGATAGCATTTTAATCACAATGTGATTGGTCACATTATATTGTTCTTCACTGGTCTTGGTATTTTTAGCCAATAATTTGGGGCCTGTGTAATTAACAATTGCAAATCCTGTCTATACTAATCAGTATTCTACGGTCATCCAGACGGTGTACGAAAAAGCTGGAAGTACAATCGCTGTATACAATCCCAACTTGTGACTCAAGAATAATAGATAGTTGAAAAATTAAAATATAAATTACACAGAGGTATACCACAAACTATTGCAAATTATTTTGTATACCTTATTACATAGGTTTACACTATTAAGCAATAAGTTTGGAAAAGACTAAACACCAAGGAATTTTATTTTGTTGAATAGCTCCATGTGGTAGACATACAGAAAGGAGATGTGACAATGGAGTGTGTATACCTTCAGAATTCTTCTGTGATTTATATTTTGACTGTTCAGATGGCAGTGATGAAAATACTTGTAAGTGTGTGGTCTGTTAGTCCGTTACCTGGATAGCATTCATCTTGTAGAAGTAATACCACTTTGATGTAGCATGTGCACATTTGATCATGGTGAAGCCATTTCTTTCATTAATCCACATTTTTGCAGCATTGTAGCAACAGTACAGTAGTTGCAGCACTGTCAGATCTTATTAGGAAATTGTAGCAGCAGTTGTCAGATCTTTTTAAGAGCATTGTAGCAATTGCATGGTAGTTGTAGCATTGTCAGATCTTTTTAAGAGCATTGTAGCAATTGTGTGGTAGTTCTAGCATTGTCAGATCTTTTTAAGAGCATTGTAGCAATTGTATGGTAGTTGTAGCATTGTCAGATCTTTTTAAGAGCATTGTAGCAATTGCATGGTAGTTGAAGCATTGTCAGATCTTTTTAAGAGCATTGTAGCAATTGTATGGTAGTCGCAGCATTGTCAGATCTTTTAAGAGCATTGTAGCAATTGTATGGTAGTTGCAGCATTGTCAGATCTTTTTAAGAGCATTGTAGCAATTGTATGGTAGTTGTAGCATTGTCAGATCTTTTTAAGAGCATTGTAGCAATTGTATGGTAGTTGTAGCATTGTCAGATCTTTTTAAGAGCATTGTAGCAATTGTATGGTAGTTGCAGCATTGTCAGATCTTTTTAAGGGCATTGTAGCAACTGTATGGTAGTTGCAGCATTGTCAGATCTTTTAAAGAATATTGTAGCAATTGTATGGTAGTTGCAGCATTGTCAGATCTTTTAAAGAGCATTGTAGCAATTGTATGGTAGTTGCAGCATTGTCAGATCTTTTTAAGAGCATTGTAGCAATTGTATGGTAGTTGTAGCATTGTCAGATCTTTTAAGAGCATTGTAGCAATTGTATGGTAGTTGTAGCATTGTCAGATCTTTTTAAGAGCATTGTAGCAATTGTATGGTAGTTGCAGCATTGTCAGATCTTTTTAAGGGCATTGTAGCAATTGTATGGTAGTTGTAGCATTGTCAGATCTTTTAAAGAGCATATTGTAGCAATTGTATGGTAGTTGCAGCATTGTCAGATCTTTTAAAGAATATTGTAGCAATTGTATGGTAGTTGCAGCATTGTCAGATCTTTTAAAGAGCATTGTAGCAATTGCATGGTAGTTGCAGCATTGTCAGATCTTTTTAAGAGCATTGTAGCAATTGTATGGTAGTTGTAGCATTGTCAGATCTTTTTAAGAGCATTGTAGCAATTGTATGGTAGTTGTAGCATTGTCAGATCTTTTTAAGAGCATTGTAGCAATTGTATGGTAGTTGCATTGAAGTACAGCAGATGTAGTATTGTCAGATCTTCATGTGGACATTGTAGCAATATCTTCGTAAGGGCATTGAAGCAACAGTACAGTAGCTGAAGCTTTGTCAGGCCTTCAGAAGGGCAGTATAGCAACAGTAAAGTAGTTGTAGCTTTGCCAGATGTTCTTAAGGACATTGTAGCAAATAGTATTAAGTGCATCCCTGCATAGTCTTTTAGTCACCTGGATAGCATTCACCTTGTAGAAGTAACACCAATTGACATAGCACTTGCACATTCATTTTAACATGTTGTAAATACTTCTTTTTTTAACTCACAATTTTTCAGCATTATGAAGTCAAACAGTATTTCTAGCTTTGACAGATCTGGGTGTCAGACCTTCGTAAGGGCAATGTAGGAACAGTACAGTAGTTGTAGCTTTGGCAGATCTTCTGAAGGGCATTGTAGTAACACACAGGTGTTGCATAGCCCATTTGGTTTCCTTGAGACAGTGTTGTCAGTGCATTCTCCAGTGCATGTAGTATTAAATTGGGCACATTGGCTCAAAGAACTAGCATATTTAGACACATGATCAAAAATGGTATATCTGTACACACGCAAAGTAACTCTGACAAAGGCATTTTGAGGTTCATCTGTTGTATAATCTTTGGGGTCTGCTTGAGTTTTATTTCTTATATGTGACCGTACAGCACAAATGAGCCGTTAATTCCCTAAATTGTATTCTGAGTTACAGTGTAAAATGTGCATGCAGGTCGTATTCATCTGCATCTCTAGCTGGCGCGACATCTATCTCATTTTGATAGTCAAACACCAACCAATAATCTTATTGTTGAAGAGGAAAATAAGCTTCTACCTTAGATGGCAATAGAATTTTTAATAGCTCTGGTCTTTGTTTGCTTTGGCTAAATCCTGTTCAAGTGGTGGGTTACCAGGCATTGTATTTTGTATAAGTATGTATAACCAACAATTAACAACCAGAGAACTTTCTTGAACCTCGTTGACTTGGGGATGATTTGATATGACCGCCAGTTATGACTGTTTGATATTTATTGCCAGCAATGTGGAAAAAGAGACACACGTAGAAACGAAAAAAGCAACCATTTTGTTGAAGGAGCAAAGTTCAACAGACCATAACCCCGCTACTGGATATCGTTTGAAGTCAAATAAAATAATATACCATTTTAAAGCTTATGATGTATATTTTCTAAACACGAAATAAAACAGTTTTGACCGGGGGAGGAATTTACGGCTCATTCGCCGTGACAGGTCACATATATTTATACCATTGTGGTAAGTAGTTTCTCAAATGAATCTATAGCACCTCTATAATGTCATGCACATCTCAAACCACTGCTGCTATAGTGGATATCCCATCAGTTCACTTCCTCTATGCATGCTACAGTGGGACACATCATGATCCATGTTATCCTTTCCATCAAATTCCAGCCAGTTACTCTTGTATGCACTAAGCTGCAGTGATAAGCACTAGGATTAAATACTATGGCACTACTGATTTTGAGTAAAATTCTACCTTATGATCTTATAATCTTGTATATGAATCAACATCTATGGCTTTCCACAAATGTGTCCTCCATACATAACTTAATCTTAATGAATCATTTTATTTAGGTCCATGCCCTAATGAAGGTGACTTCAAATGTAGAAATCTTCTATGTATATCACCTGATATGGTCTGTAATGGAATGAATGATTGTAGAGATAATTCTGATGAAGAACAATGTAAGTCAGTCTTACTTGGATAATGCCTGCATCTTAAAGCTAGCTGTGCTTATATGCATAAATATCATATTAGTCTTATTTTGGAATATGTCTTAAAGCTGTAGCTATGCTTATATGTATAAATAGCATATTAGTCGTATTTGCAATATGACAGCATCTTAAAGCTAGCTATATACTTACCATATAAGTAGCACTTTAGTCTTACTTGGAATATGCCAGCATCTTAAAGCTAGTTCTGCTTACACATAATTATAAGTAGCACATTAGCCTTACTTGGAATATGCCAGCATCTTAAAGCTAGCTCTGCTTACATAAGCAGTAGCACATTATTCTTACTTGGAATGTGCCAGCATCTTAAAGCTAGCTCTGCTTACATATAAGTAGCACATTATTCTTACTTGGAATATGCCAGCATCTTAAAGCTAGCTCTGCTTACATATAAGTAGCACATTATTCTTACTTGGAATGTGACAGCATCTTAAAGCTAGCTCTGCTTACATATAAGTATCACATTATTCTTACTTGGAATATGACAGCATCTTAAAACTAGCTCTAGCATTTCCTATGCCTCTTTATTAATTATAACCATGTAAAAATTTCTTCTGATTTACATTTTCTGTATATGACACAGGTGTATATAACAATGATGTTCAATTTTATCTCAAGGTTCTTAACCTGCAGTACCACTTATATGAATGGATAAATTAATTTCTTGCCTTTTTTCACTTTTTCACTTTTATATTTTCAGGTTTATTTTACACTTCTGTCTTTCAAAATACTTGAGTAAAGCCAAAGATCTTATACTATGAGATAAGACACTCAGTACAATTAACATGCAAACGGCCTATACCGATGTGAGGACAGAAAATGTGACTCTCGTGCTAGTCTCTCACACAACCAGCTAATTATGTGGTCCTGACACTCGTCGTTCATAACCGCCAGGACCACATAATTAACTGGTTGTGCAGGAGACCAGCACGAGAGTCACATTTTCTGTCCTTCGGAGTGTCGCATGCTTGGTAAAGCACTCTGTATTAAAGTAATCCCCTCCTGTATCTAACTGAGCATTAACTGAGTTTTATTTCAGTTCCGTACAAGCTGATTGCAGAAATATTGAATTAAAACAAGAGAGCTCTAATTTACAACAAAAAGAAGAAGACAAATAAAAGATTCATTTTAAAAATCATTCAATATACCTTTGTTATGTGATGATTTTTACAAGACCAATTAGAGATCTCTTGTACTTGTGAACACAGGTGAACCGTGTCTTGCTCTCCTTTCCAGAAAAATACAGAACTAATTTTTTTGGATTAAACAAATATTATCAATTTCTGCCAAATGAAACATAGCTAAATCCTAATCCTTTAGTTAGTCCTAACTGGCAATTAAAGTCAAATTTTAATATTTTTTCCATTTGAGGTAAAAGGATCCAAAAACATGCAATTTTGCATGTTTTCTTACAATTGCAGTGACAAAACTGTAAGACTTGGCACAAGTCTGCATTCAAAATCTTGAGTATAGGCTAAGATTTAGCTCTTAATTTTAATATTATTATGTTATTTTTGCTAATTGGTTATGAAAAAAATTGGAAAATGTGTTTTCAAAAAATTAGAATGCATAACTTGAAATTAGTCTTTGTTCAAGTCTTTGGACCTGATTGTCACAGAATATGAAAAAGGTCGAAAAACACCCTAAAAATGCATGTTTTTGGCCCTTATTTCCAACAATTGACTAAAATTTGACTTTTATTGCCAGTTAGGACTACCTAAAGGATTAGGATTAAGCTATGTTTCATTTGGCAAAACCAGATAATATTTTTCTAATCCAAACAAATTAATTCTGTATTTTTTTGGAATGGGGAGTAGTAACTACTTATTCACCCGTCAGTGTCATTTAAAGATTCATGTATTTTTGGCAGATGCTAAATTATAAAAATAACAATAAAATCAATCATATATCACATAATCTTGATATGATTGTATTGTGCCTCCAGTGGATTACAGAAGTCTAAGAACAGATTCACATATATTTCTCTTAGAGGGCATGCCATTGCTGTGTATCAGCCTCTATGTACTATGTGACCATGTTGCCGTTGAATCACGGGTTCAAGCCGTAGCTGTGCCCAAGGACTATGCGCACAAGGTTTATCCCTATCCATGCTCACTGCCACAGGTTTTCTCCGGGATCTCCAGTTTCCTTCTGCTTTCAAAATCAGTGATTAGCTGGTTGGTTATCAAAAACTTCCTTTAAAAAAAATCGGTGATTAGTTGTTTGGTTAACAAAAACTTCCTTCACCCAATGGAATTTGGGGAGCTGCACAGATAAATGGTGGATGTTACAATCTAAGTGTGGATAGGTTTGCTATTCTGGCTGCACAATGCCTAGTTGATGCAATCTGATTGTGATGATTCATCATGGCAGCGAAATTACAGCGCTATATAAATACCAAAATTTAACCCAATGGAATTTGAGGCAAGGTGGCCATGGTTTCACAGTGCTTGCAAAGCAGCCACTCAGTACAGGGAGGTTGATAGAGTCATTTAAGATAAATATTAGGATGGAATTAAGATGAATCTGATTCATCCTAATAGAATAAGGGTGAATCTTGTCCCAATATTAGCTTTGAAGATCAGATTTTATGGGCAGTTTTCATTTTAAATGAAATGTTATGTCTTATTACTTGACCTCCTTTGTTTTTGTTTGTTTCTAGGTGACCCAGTAACTACAGCAGCACCATGTCCAGCTAATATGTTTGATTGCGGGGAAGAGACGTGTATACCAGAGGCATGGGTGTGTGATGGTAGGGATGATTGTGGCAATTTAGCAGATGAAATGAACTGTACAGGTGAGTAAAAACTATGGTCAATTATCATGATTATAGCAAAACCCTACCGCAGAATGTGGCCATGTGGCCTATGGGCAACGATAAGTAAGGGGTGCGTTTCCAAACTCAAAAATAGCGCAAGTATACAAAATAAACTTATAAGATGAGCAAATATCGCCAGGTCTGAATGCTGTACCGGCATATAGGCTGAATTCATGTATGGTTAGAGAGAACAGGCATAGAATATTTAATATTCTAATCTATGTGTTATTAATTTATGATCAATATCTATTTTTTACCAATTAGTTTTTGATTATATATGTTAGGTTTATGTATCCAATGTTTATTGTCTGACTTTTACTTGTAGTAATGCAGGGTGCATGTAATTGATTGCTTACAAGGAATGTTTTGAGCAATTTTTAATAATTGATGAAACAATTTACAGTAGTTTAATCACTGCTGTAAATGCTATTATCAATCAAGCATGAGTCCATCTTGCATATAAATCTGCTTTCAAATTTATAATTGATGTTTGGAACCAAGGAGCCAATTTTAATCCTTCCCCATAATCATGGCTTTGAGCAACATTTGATTTTTGGATTTGAGTACCGTGGTATAAACCATACTAGTTTGGCCTCATACAGTGACAATTGTTATTCTGTCAATTTGAAAAAGGAAAACAAAATAAATACAAAAATGTTGGATGCGTATCTAATTGCAATTCTCAACAATTATTTAGGAATGTGGGGGGGGGGGGGGGGGGGAGGGTGGCAGTGTTACTTTCAAGATGGCCAAAATTGGACAACAATGGCTAAAAATAATTTGTATTATATTTGCTGTTTAAAACATACTTTTCATCGCTAATAAGTATATGGTCAATTCCAGCAAAAGCGGGACAAAATTCTCTCTATGTTAACTTTCCACTTTAAAATGTCATTAATAAAGGAAATCACGTTATTGATGGAGCTTATCATGTCACGTCCAATGTGCTCTCTTTGAGTATATAGACCTTTACTAGCAAGTCATACCAGGGGACAAGTTATGATGGCTTAAATGAATTGGCGTTACCCACGAATTCAAAGATAAAGCACCATATATGTGACCGTACACCACGAATGAGCAGTAAATGTCCTCAATTGTATTCTGAGTTACAGTGTAAAATGGGCATGAAGGTCGTATTCATAGGTACCTCAATTTGGTGCTACGTGTACCTCATTTAATGAGATACACGTAGCACCAAATTGAAATACCTATGAATATGACCTTCATGCCCATTTTACACTGTAACTCAGAATACAATTGAGGACATTTACGGCTCATTCGTGGTGTACGGTCACATATGTCATTGAATGTCCTTCAATCAAAATGAAATTATTACCGTTAGAAAGACGTTTGCATGATCTCGCATCATATGTAAAACGATTGAATTCCAACAAAGTTTGTGGACTCTAGAGGCCATTAAGTCAATTTGGCTAATAATTTTGTTACCCGCGTATCAAAAATAAAATGATCGTTCTGAAAAATGTTAAGTGAATATGCCATAAATGACTATATCATGAAACGAAGTTTCGTTCTATAATTCTGAGGTCCAAGTGATTATTTTATGCAAATACATTTTACCCATGAAATTCCATAAAATCAAATTTGACGTTACCCACGTATCAACTGTTACCCACGAGTCCAGCAAATATAATTGCCATAACTTAAATTAACATTTAATGATTTTGGACACTGAATTTAGTTTGACAAGCGCTTAAAATTGTAAATCGTAAAAATATGTTCACCGCTTTAAAAAAGAATCTCTGACGGTTTAAACTTTTGATACCCACGAATCCCGAATAGATGCTAACCTTGAAAAACAAGGAGATTGTTTATTTTAAGTTTAAATCAGCACATATTCAAGCCATGGGTATGCTATAATTTTTACAGTACTTACATTTTATGCACCTAAGAAACGCAAACCCCAAACGGTACTATAGTACTTATAGCTTTACACACGAATTCGGCGTTACCCACGAATCCAAGGATTTACTCGTAAATTATATGTTTCTTATGCATCTTTACATTTTGAAAACATGCGAAATAGGTTCCAAAACAGTCCTGTTTAATAGCGTCCTCTTGAAGGTATACTGAAGCTGTATCATGAAGTTTTGATTGATTATCCTAAATTACCATTTTTTGGGTAAATGCAATTGGTTAGAGTAACGGGAATCATTGAAACACAATGGAGGAATAACCGCATGATGGTTTCCAACCTTCTGTAATATTTTCTATTTTGCCACTTACCAATACATACCTTCAAATATGTGTTACCCACGAACATTTTGGTTACCCACGAATCCCTACTTAAATTATAGTTAACAATGTATTGATAGTGTTTTAGTTCATAGGAACTGTCAAACACGAGTTAATAGAATATTGCTGCATGAAAATATGGAATGATTTTACTTAAAATAATAATATAAAACTGTTTGCTCTGTGTATTTGAATTTGGCAACTTCATTATTCTCAACATTTTTATACCCAAAATGCCATAATGATCAATTCTAAATATTCCATGTAGTTTGTATTTTGATTAAAATTCATTTTAGTGCCATTGCAGCCTGAATTATTGACATACGGAAAAGCAATTTTTATTTTTATTAAAAAAATTAATAGGAATTGCTATTTTTCAGACGCTGTTACCCTACGAATCCATCCGAGATCCTCATCCTCATGACGAGATACAAAATCTAACTTTATATTTCTATGAAGCATTTATTCTAATCTTTCAAATAATACAGTAATGTTAAATGACAGCCACTTTGGAAAGAGTTCAAGAATTGACACAATCTTAACTGTACACCTGGTTCTTTCTTAAAATTTGTAATAACCAAATTATTTCTTTGTAGATATATGTAATAAAATTCTATTTTACGTTCAAAGTCTTCACCGATTTCTAGTGTATATGAGTCACACATAAAAAATTGAAAGATATTAAAGAAAGTGAAATTTTATGGCGTACAACAGGTGAAAAAGGCTTGAATTGTGGGTAACATGCATATGCGCATTTAACACTTTATTTGGTCTAGCAAGAAAAGTTATTTTTCAATCCGATGGCACTTCCACCTGATGATTCACTAGATATGATCGTCTCATTTGATAAGTCTAGAATTGAAAAGGAAAACATTTTTAAATGGCCCCAGAGAGAATTTTGTCCACCTTTGGCTGGAATTGACCATATATGCTGAAGAGGGGAATCTCTAATGCAAATGTCATCAAGTTTCTTTTTATACTTAAACTGTAAAATGCAAAGCATTGTGTGTGGCTTTATGTAACATACATGAATTCATTAACTGTGCACATTCCTGATCAGTATGCTATAATTATACTCTTGTGTGTGGTTTGTGAATGTTATCCATACAGCTATTTCACACTGTGCTCATTTAATTGCCTTTCCAAGTATAAATACTATTTTTGTTGTTTGATATACAGTATTTTCTTGTTTGTCCCAGAGAAGAGCAGCAAATCTGCTTGAAATGTTGATTTTATCTGTCTTTTTTTGTTGTCCCAATTATTGTCCCAATGTACCTCTTGTATTAATTGTTCAGTTTGATTTTGTCAGTTCTTGTTGTCTTGCAGTCTATTGTTGTTATTCCATTGTCATTGTTTGGTGGAACATGGTGTCAATTGTTGAATTAGTCTCGTATGCAGTGATACATTATTGTCCCAATGTACCTCTTGTATTATTGTTCAGTTTGATTTTGTCAGTTCTTGTTGTCTTGCAGTCTATTGTTCTTATTCCATTGTCATTGTTTGGTGGAACATGGTGTCAATTGTTGATTTAGTCTGGTACGCAGTGATACATTATTGTCCCAATGTACCCCTTGTATTATTGTTCAGTTTGATTTTGTCAGTTCTTGTTGTCTTGCAGTCTATTGTTCTTATTCCATTGTCATTGTTTGGTGGAACATGGTGTCAATTGTTGATTTAGTCTGGTACGCAGTGATACATTATTGTCCCAATGTACCCCTTGTATTATTGTTCAGTTTGATTTTGTCAGTTCTTGTTGTCTTGCAGTCTATTGTTCTTATTCCATTGTCATTGTTTGGTGGAACATGGTGTCAATTGTTGAATTAGTCTGGTACGCAGTGATTCATTATTGTCCCAATGTACCTCTTGTATTATTGTTCAGTTTGATTTTGTCAGTTCTTGTTGTCTTGCAGTCTATTGTTCTTATTCCATTGTCATTGTTTGGTGTAACATGGTGTCAATTGTTGAATTAGTCTCGTATGCAGTGATACATTATTGTCCCAATGTACCCCTTGTATTATTGTTCAGTTTGATTTTGTCAGTTCTTGTTGTCTTGCAGTCTATTGTTCTTATTCCATTGTCATTGTTTGGTGTAATATGGTGTCAAGTGTTGAATCAGTCTGGTATGCAGTGATACATTATTGTCCCAATGTACCTCTTGCATTATTGTTCAGTTTGATTTTGTCAGTTCTTGTTGTCTTGCAGTCTATTGTTCTTATTCCATTGTCATTGTTTGGTGTAATATGGTGTCAAGTGTTGAATCAGTCTGGTACGCAGTGATACATTATTGTCCCAATGTACCTCTTGCATTATTGTTCAGTTTGATTTTGTCAGTTCTTGTTGTCTTGCAGTCTATTGTTCTTATTCCATTGTCATTGTTTGGTGTAATATGGTGTCAAGTGTTGAATTAGTCTGGTACGCAGTGATACATTATTGTCCCAATGTACCTCTTGTATTATTGTTCAGTTTGATTTTGTCAGTTCTTGTTGTCTTGCAGTCTGTTCTTATTCCATTGTCATATTTATTTGCATGTTTTAGCTTTTGTGGGTTTTGGAATTGGTAATTTTTGGCTATCAGTCTTTACCATCTTCTATGCTGACATCCTGCTTATTGTTCTTGTTCCTGGTGATTTTACATGTCTCCCTGCATCAAGTGGGCATGCCATGCTCATTTCATTCCAGCTCTTTGCATATTCATGATATCTATACAACAGTGTCACACTAGCAATGGATAAGATTAAAATCAGGGAAAATATGAAACAATATCCAATGGGGGAATAACATAAACGTATAAAGTTAAAAACTCTGTTAACTTTGTTTATACGTTTTGTGTTATTCCCCCATTGGAAATCGATGTTGTGTCATATTTTCCTGTTTTTGATTGTGAAGGGTTACTCATTCTTTAATTTTTCTTGACAATTTTTCATTTGCCCGCCCTATTCCTTTTAAAGGAATTTTTATTCTATCCTATACAACTTTTGTGGCAATCTCCTATTTATTCTGAGCTATTCTGTGTGTCTCATTTGATGCTGCTGCTTCTTTGCATTCATCTGATGCTGATGCTTCTTTGCATTCATCTGATACTGTTGCTTCTTTGCATTCCTCTGCCTTCTCCATCTTATCTCAATTGGTGTTGCTACATCTATAACCATCTGACATAAAGATGGATTCTGAAGAGTTTTGTATGTTTTGCTGGATAGCTTCTTGTTCAGCTGAGATGTTCCGCTGTGCTAGTGGTGGATGTATTCCTCTGGATTATTCATGCGATGGGGAAGTTGACTGCTTTGATGGAAGTGATGAACAGGATTGTCCAGGTCTGTACCAAACTTCATTGTAATTGGTATTTGTTTTTCTTTATGTTTACATTATGTCTGGTATATTGTGTTGTTGTTTTAGTCTTCTATTTGTTTATAATATCGGAGTGGGGTGAATATCATTTAAGGTTTTTGATGATAATGAACTTGCCAACTGAAATAAATTGGTGGCATATGAACACATTCATCACAATTAAGTAATACACAGTGCACAATACAATACTACTGCAGAAACAATGATTATGATCTAATATGGCTGTAGTTTAGACAGGTTGTTTAGCTGTTAAAAGCGGTACAATCCAGTTGAAATCCATTGCATTGTTTTTAACCATGTTATTTTCTTTTATTCCAATTCACTGTAGATACATGTGACGAAATTGAAATTACACCATGTGTTCCATTTTCATCAAGCGGTTTTGGGATGTTCCCTAATTTCTTTGGGGATTCACATCTACAAGGAATAAATGTATATAGCTCTCTTTTCCAAGACCTAGAGTGTAACCCAGATTCCACACAGCTACTATGTTCACTGATATATCAAGACTGTGAAAGAGATAGCAGACGGTTGCCATGTCGACATTATTGTGAGGCTGTACTGGGTGATTGTGGCAGTTTTGGGCAGTATGTTAACTGTTCCCTGTTACCAACATTTAGCGATGATCCACTATGTATTCAACCAGATGGTATGTATTTTATTGCTTAGATAAATTGGCCTCAAAAAGAAACTTATAATTTTTCACAAGGTCATATCTTAAAATCCTGTTCATAAAAATGAACAAAAATTGCACACAGGATTACTTCAATACTCTACTTTAAACACATGTCAGTAACCAAGCAGCTGTCCAACTGACAACAGTAAAATGCACTGACACGGAACAGCTTCCGGGACCACATTCACAGGCGAATAATTGGAACCCAGCAAAAGAAATCTGTGAGAATGCGTACAGATCCGTACACAGGTGAGTAAGTGGAATAGTGTTGAACAGGGCTGCTTCTGCTTTTCACACATTTTCTTCAACATAATTCCATCTACTCACAGATTTCTTGTGTTGGTGCCAATTATTAGGCAGTGAATGTGGTCCAGGAAACTGTTCCATGTCAGTGCATTTTGCTGTTGTGTCTGTTGGACAACTGTTTGGTTACTGACCAGTGTTTAGAGTAGAGTATTGAAGTAATACTGTGTGCAATTTTTGTTCATTTTTATGGACAGGATTTTAAGATATGACCTTGTGAAAAATTATAAGTTTCATTTTGAGACCAGTTTACTTTTCTATGAAGTCCACATACATCCAACTCCCTGGATTAATCATGGTTCTTTTTTATCAGATAATGAACACGCTGCATCCAATCATTAACAGTATAGGTGCTATGTACTTTAAACTGGAATAGCAGTTTGGATTGCAAAAATTATTATTTAATTTTTTGGATTACAAAATTTACAACTCATATAAATTGATATTGCCAGTTATGATTGACAATTGTCAGATTATTTGGTATAAAATAATGGCTCATATTGTTTGTTCAATAATACATCACAAATGAAGTCAATATATTTATGTTTCACTAATATAGTTGTTTTTACGAAAATGTATGTTAATCAATAATCTTTTTTTGCAGCTGAGTGTGAAAACAGCGAGGCAATTTTCTATCGTCCATGTACTGATGAGTTACCATACACTCAAAGTGTTTTCCCCAGTGGTAGAGACCAAGGTGCTGCAGTGCAAGAATTTAGGATGCTACGCAGCATCCAATCCTGTCATGCAGATTCCAATCTTTTCTTTTGCACACAATTCTTTCCTGGCTGTCCTTCCACTGGTACTGCCTTACGTGACCCATGTAGGTCGTTCTGTGAGGCTGTCCGCGATTCATGCAGTGATGACTATCTTACTGCATCAGGAGATGCTTGGCCATTTGTATGCTCCAATTATCCTGACGATACCTGTATATCTATGAGCCCATCACCAGGCAGGAGTAGGAGAGACTCTGCATTGATGTCTTCAGTAGATATAGACTGGGATATTGTGAGGAAAAACTCAGAATCAGTCTTTGAATTTGTCCAAATTTCTCAACTGCTTCAAAATAGTAAGTATAGGTGTATGATTAGACCCGCAGGTGTATATAGGGGACAGCATGTGGACAAACAGGTGGAATGCATGGTAGGATTCCCTGGCTATTAAAGCAACCTGCAGGAGTAATGGTGACCTACCCTTTTTCCAACTTCTCGAAGCTTTTTTGTTTTTTGCTTGTCTACCACTGCTTATACTTTGCTTGCTTTGGGTTTTTTATTCGCCTATTTGCAGTTACAGGATGGATGTTATTTCAACATTGATTGCATTTGGTTTTGGTATTTATATTCCTGGTGGATGGTGGTGCATCGCTATGCTATTGAATGGTGAAATAGAAATTGCATGAACACATTTTGCACAATCCCAATATACTATACAACAATCACAATCCCATAGGTCCAGCACCAGGGACCCAGCTTTGGGAATATATATGCTCAGTTTTCTGTAATATAGTAAACTTGTTTTTTTCGCAGGAAATGGAAATGGCCCGTCTGTGTTGCACAGCTTAGGCTATATGTTATTCTAATGAGGGTTTTCCATCTAAATTGAAATGTGAATTTGGGTTACCACACTTATTTTCATATCTGATGCAATCTTCTAATATTTGTTCATATTTGTTGTAATCAATATCATTGGATGAGCATTAAAAACTTTTATGTTTTCAATGCTCATTCAATAATTTTAATGCTTATCCAATGATATTGATAACTAAAATTGAAATTAAAAGTTTAAACTTTCAAACTGTCAGTGGCGTAACCAGTGGGGTGGCCGGGGGGGCAAGCTGCCCCCCCCCCCGGACACAAAAAAACTGGGAAGAAGACCAAAAAATTGGGAAGGGGAAGGAGAGAAAAGAGGGAAGAAAAAAGGGAAGGAGAAGAGAAAAGAGGAAGAAGAGAAAGGGAAGAAGAAAAGAAAAAGAGGGAAAAAAGGGAAGGGAGAAGAGAAAAGGGAAGGAGAAGAGAAAAGGGAAGAAAGAGGGAATTTGAAATTTGTACTCTGAAACACTGATTTTTAGCTTCTAATATGCCAAAAACCAGGAGCTTCAGGGGCTCTGCCCCTTGACCCCCAGGGCTTTGCCCCTGGACCCCACCAGGGCTCCTAAGGCGGGCCCCTGGACCCCACCCGTTTAACGCTTTGCGGCACGCCGCTCGCGACTTTTGGTCAAGAATTGGGAAATATTTCAATCTTGCCCCCCGGAAGGTCAGGTCTGGTTACGCCCCTGCAAACTGTCAAAAGGTATAGAAAATGGTAGAAAAACTTCCTAGCACTGACCTTTTCGGTAAATCCCCTAAGTCTTTGCGAGTACACTTGACGTCACATCATTTGATGTCACGCCAACTTGCAATGCGTAATAACGATGTTCGCTAAAGATGTGCACATCGGCTTGATGCATACTGACGTTAAATGACGACATCTCAGGTGTACTCGCAGAGGCTTATGGGGTTTACCGAAATGGTCAATTTATAGTTGCAAGGTGACTGATTTCTAATGTCCTGATGTTTTCACTGGTATATCAATTTCATACTTATAAATATTAGACTAATTAGATCAGATTATATTGCATACCTATCTATTTGTTTTATTGAAATTGATTGTAGATTTTGTTGGATTGTGCCTTATTTAGCATTCGAATATGTAACCAGCTAAACATTTAGTGTGAGATATTTGAAGTTATTATCACAAATATTTTTGAAATTATTATAATTGGGATAAATTAGCAGCAATCTGTTATTTAGAGATGGACTGAGCTGGCTTTTGATATTTAAAATATGATATATATATATATATGATATTTGATATATAAAAAACATTTACAACACATGGAGTTTAGAAGAACTTTTGAAAAACACTATGACCCTTGAGCAAAACAGCTTGTTTGTCAGATTATTACAATGTTATTGTAACACTTACAGGATGTATCAAAATGATTGGTACCCATCAATTTTGATGTTTATTGAAAAGTCCGCCTCTTCCAAATGCAACATTGGATGCTCTCATAATGTCCAGAATATAGGCCTAATAGTTTATGACTTGTTATACAATTAATATACAAATTAGTTTGGATCTTATTTTGTCAGACTCATCCATTTATATCAATGAAAACTGATGAGTACCAATCATTTTGATACAAGTTGAAATCATGCTAAAAACATGAAATACATTTTAATTTTATGAATTTGAATAGTTGTTTAATTTAACAAAGTGTTGCTTGCAATCAAATACTAACTACTGTGTATATGTATCATTTATTTCAGAAATACAAACTACAGTCCTACCAACAACAGGTATGTTTTAAGTTCACACATTCGACAAATTATTTGATTTTGAAATTTGTCTCCTCAAAAGTCACATCATTGGGAAGGATAAAGTCAGGAAATATATCAGACATCCAGATATGGAGCTCTAGCAAAATACATGTAGTAAATGGAGTAAATCCTTGTGTAAAATTGGGTAGAACATTGTCAAAACATTTTTGTGTGTAAATCTGCTCATATGATAATGTATTCTTGATGTACAACATTTGTTACTGCATCCAAGTTATATTATGCTTTTGTCCTAAAAAAGTATATATGAACATTTTTATTTCCTGATTCCAGCAATTTTTGAATTTCATTAATCAAAATTTGTGATCTTCTATGGTTAGCAAATCTTATGTTATTCAACACATGCCTACATGTAAATACCTCAAAATAAGAGTATTCATGATTATGATCCAAAAAATGAAGAAAATCTTGGTTATTACAATCAACAACATAAATGACATGTTTTTACACTGAGTTTTATTTTCAAGAGGTGTGAATATAATAAATTGATGAATATTTGTGATTGTAAAGTAAATATTTAATACTTCCTTGGTCTGTGCTGTGCGTCAAGCATATATGAGCGTCATCTTGTGATCAATCATCACATACTTGGATCATGGAAATATTAAAAAATTTACTTTAAGAATTTAATTTGTCACCAAAAGTGAACCATTTTGCCAGTAGCCTAAAACATCGACACATTAAACAGTAGTTCAACGATGCATCCTACCCATTTGTGCAGAAGGCAACCATTGTTAATCTGGGATGAATCCATACTTTTTGACATTAGTAGTGTATACATGAACACAGCGCACATAGGCGTTACGTGTGAGCACATATAATTTGTCATGGCTGGAACGTGTGTGCGTATACATCCTTACATGTTGAATTCAGTATTTTTGGCAGTAGTGTGTAAACATTGGAGGTAGTGGCTAAACGTCCAGCACATCTGGGTGGTTATTCCGCTCAATCTTTCTTTTATTACCTGCCCTAGCAAAGTAAACCATGCACATGACGCATACACATCGTTGTTAAACGGTGATGAACAAAGGTGAAACATGATTCCCTAAGTATACATAAAACAAGTGGTTGTAAATTTCCTAATCTAATCTATTAAACTGTTTTTTCTCCATTTCATTTTTCCTGCGCTACTGATAGAAATTGGGCCAGGTAAGATTATTTTTTATTTATTTTTATTCCTAAGTGTTCACATGTTTACTTCATCTATATATTGACAATATCATAAAGCTTAAAGAATGTTATAATGTTGGAAGACCCAATCAACTTTGGTGTGTAAATTTGAAATGTTAGGGAATATCACCAAGTAATTTAACAACCCACTTGTTTTGAAAGTATACTTTGATCAGCTCGTAATCGGCGGGAATTGTTAGGCTTTTACCACTACGCCGAAAAAGTAAATCCATGTTAAGAGTAATATTGTTCATCTGGAAGATCTACAATGTGCATGTTAAAGAAAGTAGACAGGAACAGGACTTGAATTAATAATTTTTGATGCTTCTGGCAAGGTGTCACAAGACAATTCTCTAAATAACATATATTGATAATAATCCGCGATGTTAAAATTCCCGCCGATTACGAGCTGATCAAAGTATATGTATATTGCAATGCATTTTTCTTGACAGATTGTAGCCCTGGCCTGTTCCTGTGTAATAGTGGGCAATGTATAGCCCCAGCTGCCAGATGTGATGATTACTTTGATTGTGTGGATGGCAGTGATGAAAGCAATTGTCCAGGTAAAGCATACACACCAATGTTTGGATCATTTTATTTGATCTGAAACCGCACTTGAAATGAAACAAATTAATTGTACAGTACTTAAATAAATGTCTGTGATTTAATGTGCGCTACACCTAAGTACCAGCACACTTCAACAATTATTCTGCTGCCATTAGGGTATATCCGAATCATTTCCACTCCCACAAGTCCGCAACTGATGTGCAGGTACTCTCAGCGACTTAGATTGTGATTACCCCCAGCAGCTCCCCAATTTACACCTGGGTGGAGTGAAGCAATTGGGAATTAAGCCGTCAGAGCCTTCAGGCCATATTTGTACAGTTTTGGATATTTCAGTTCATTTATGCATGGTAATACATTAATAGGAAACAAGTCAAGGAAGGCACTGGTCACATTTATATTTCCATGTATGGTGGTTATTGAGTTGTAAACTATTTCCCCCTGTTTATCCTCTCTCGGTAACTGTTAAGTTTCATTTAATATTTTGGTTACATTTATAGAATATTAAATGTTTGTTCAATTGCCCTGTAACTTGATGTTTGATTGACAGGTAGATACACAGTGAAATGATCTTTAATGCTCTGCATGCTAGCCATGCGCTTCAATGGAAAAAGTTTTGAAATATTTTCTCAAAAGATCAATATCTTAAGAGCTACTGAACCAATACTAGGCTTGTTTGTACTCATTTTAATGCATTTTTCATGCTGATTCCAAATATGGTCATGAAAATTGTCATTTCTGACATTTTTGAATTAAATTTTTTTTTTGAAACATGTCGTCTGCAGTCGACACCCGCGTGAAGAGAGTTAAGGAAATAACATGGTCTCTTTACATGATCATAGGATGAAAGCCTTGTACAATGGCTGAAGAGCATGTAGTTTACCTGTTGTCTCAAGCACTCTAATGAAGGCTATTTAGCCTTATAACGCCCATCCAATTTCATCATTAATTTGTATTTGTTGTGTTTATTTCTTTGCAGCATGTAATTCCAATGAATTTGGATGTGGTAGTGGTGAATGTATCCAAGCTAATAGAAGGTGTGATGGTAATCTAGACTGTAATGATGGAAGTGATGAGCCACAAGACTGCTGTAAGTTGATTGCAACAAGCCAGGATAAATTGTGAATTATGGGAAAGAGGAGTCAGTTCATGCATACAGAAACTCAATTAAAGTGACCATATATATGGCCAAGTGATGGCAACAATGATATCGTTTTACTAGGAAGGTATGCATTTGTTGATGTTTTAAAAGTCTGCCCAGTTGGACTATTTGAGCATTTTTCAAATCTTGCACAGCTTCTGTGTGCAGGGCTGTTTATGAGAGACATTTCACAGTGAAGTTAATGATGATTCAGATAATGTAATTTTCTCAAATTCGTCATTACTGATTTAGGTCCAACAACACAGATTCAGTGTGGTAGAGAATGTTATGAAATAAGCCAAATGTGTGATGGGAACCAAGACTGCATGAATGGAGGTGATGAACAAGGCTGTTCAAGTAAGACATATTTAATTGATACATAAGTATTACTGTATTACATCCAGCATATGTGACCTACTTCATCAAGTTATAACAAAATCAGGAAATAATAATAATAAACCAATATTTCTATAGCACAATTTGCATCGCAGATGCCCCATTGCGCTTTACAATGAACAACTAAAAAAAAGGAAAATGCACATACATAAAATATACAATATAAAACATGCTGATGTGCAGGCCTTGCTGTTTGAGGCGAGCATTCACTTGCCCAAACTCAATTTCTAGTGAACAATTTTCCACTCGCCATAGATGCTAAATATCGCTCGCAGCGAATCACCCAAAATTGAACTACATTCAAGTTTCAGCACTTTCAATGTATTTGATTTATCGTTATAAACTTTGCCTTAATCCCTGAAAGCAAAAGAGAGGGTGTCAACAGTGCGTAAGTGTTACATATTGATATGAATTACCATTTAGACAAATTTTAGAGTGATTTAGCTCTGATTCGACCACTCGCCTTGCATCATGCTAGCGAGTGATTGATCACTAGCCTTTAAAATCTAGACGGCAAGGACTGGATGTGCTATAATATTTTTCAGCACTTCTGTTACCTCTTGAAATATCAAGATAAATCTGCTGTATAGTGCTTGTTGAAATAAAATATACTCCATAGTACCTCTCTGGGTAGTGTTAGGAACATGACAATGTGTGTGAGGTCACAGGATGGCTGAAATAAAATTAATACATTTTGCAAATGATTTAAGTGTCACAGAATTGTTTGTTGCAAATAACTGTACAAAAGTAACTTCAAATTGTCTTCTATGGTAGATCATGTCATCAAACGTACTGTAGTGATTGTATGCAGATTAAAAAATGAGTTGTATTCATGATTTTGTAATAACTTGTTGGTGTTGGCCACTTTGAATAGGATTTTACTGAGACCTATGCATACCCGTTTATCCCTGTTGCCTTTTACTAATATAAATATAACAAAAGTGGTTTCTGCAACTTTCTCCAAATATTAGAGAACTTGCAATTTCCAAACGTACGTATCATATGCCAGTGCATCTATTCAAAATCACTCTCATGTGACGGGATTTTGAAAAGATGCGCGAGCGTATGACACATACGTTTGGAAATCCCAAGCTCTCTATTGTATTTACTTTTACTTCAGCTTTCGCTACTGCTATGCATGTTTGTATACTTTGTTTGGCTTATAATTGGCAAATTTTTGTTACTATATGTGTCAATAAAGTCCCAACTTAAGCTCACATAAATTCACATAAGCGTGTGCCAGTCACACATCACCCAAAGCATAAAAACTGTTGTTACATTTATTTCTCGCAAACGGCATGACTGTACAATTGAAAGCGCCATGTGAGTCCCACAAGTTTATGATGTTGTAAACTACACACAATTTTTTTTAACCAACCACGCCACGTAAATAGTACTAAGCAGTCGGTTGCTAAGGTTGGAGCTTCTGCGAAGTACGCAGTCACTATACATACACACACAGAAAGGCATGTACGCATTTGTTCGAGATTTAAAAATAACAACAGTGGCATAGGTGCTGTGCCCAACTGCATGAATGCCATTCTGATGATTCTGTATTAATCCACAATCTTATGAATCTTTGCCAATTTCAAGCTGAACAAAGTTTAGTAGAATATTCAATTTGCAAAGAACAACAGTTACAGAGGCAATTTATTGTATGCATCATTTTCTATGCATACATTTATATCTTCAATACAAAATTTTCAAATGATGGGCGGCTTTTCCTCCCAGCTACATACACTTTAAGTACATATCATTAATAAAGTTAACTTCGAAGACTGTTAAATATCAAAAATAAAAAAATATCAATTTATAATAATTTGCCATCAAATTTTTTTTATATCGCAAATTTTAAAAAAATCAAAATTATTTGATATCAGAAGGACATTCCTTATATTCAGAATGCAATTTGATATGATGTGATCTCATGTCCCACAAAAAATACTGTGCAAACTTTGCTATCTGTTATCCCTTAAGTAAAACTAATTTATGCTTAACTCACTAACCATGCTATTCCAAATTGCATTAACAGCAATAATCCTTTACCCTTGTCTTTTCCTTGCTATATAGCTACTACCCATGTAAACAGTAGCTCTTGCGGTGATGGTGCATCCTTCAAATGTGATTATAACTTACAAACTGAACACTATGAACTATGCATACCTTGCATGTGGGTATGCGATGACTATGTGGACTGTCATGATGGCAGTGATGAAAGTTCTCTGACCTGTGACATACCAGAAGGGGATTGCTTAGCATGTGAATATAAATGTGCTAATGGCAGGTGCATAAATGATGTGTTTATCTGTGATGGGCTAGATCATTGTGGAGATGACAGTGATGAAGACCAGCGAGCTCACTGTCCCAGCTTATAGTGTCTATATATATATATATGGAAGGGTAGGTGGTTGTGGTGATGGTAATGATATATAGATACAGATGAGGTGATTGCAGTGTTTGTAAACAACAGTTAAGAACTGTACCGTATTCGTTCCATTAACCGCCCAAGCCCTTATAAGCACCCACCCAGTGACTTTACAAGCAAACTGATATTAGTTAACTGCACATGCAAATCTGAATCATGGTCTAAAAATATGACACACTGATGGTGATAGTTTTTTACGTCTTGTTGGCCTAAACAATTTGAAAAATAAGCGCCCACTCAAAATTATTTCGTTAAGAACCCTGGGCAGTTAATGGAACGAATACAGTAACAGCTTATTACCACTTCACCTATCAATAGCTGTGTTGCCCAATAACTGATTTGGCACAAATTTTTAAAGCATGTCTCCTCAACCAAATACAATGTGCATGCATAATGTTGGGTTATGACGTGAGAGGTCACCTCATCTGTACTACTCAAAAAATGAAAGGATCAGATGCTCACAATCCTGATTTGCATTCTGGTCATGTGACCCACAGGGTAAACCCGGGTCACATGACTTGATGATCAGCTTGTAGACTGAAGAAAGGCAACATCTCATGTTGCCTAGCTGATTCATGTCAGGATCCAAGGCGGCTACGTAGTATGTCTCTTGATTCCTCTCTGTAGTCAGCTAGAGTCCGAGTCCAGAGCTTTAACATTGTTCATATTAAAAGCTTGTGATAGACAGTTTGATATATTAATCTCAGTTTATAGAGGTTATCCACTTCACTCATGTATATGTGTGACTTACTTCTAACAAAAGGCACTGGTTCCCGTAGTATTCCTCATTCAAACTAATTCAATGCACGACCTCTGAGTTACCTGCATGACTTTGGCAGGCTATTTTGAAACAGTCATGGTTGCACATGCAGGTACTTCTTTAGAATGTCCTAAACAAGGTATCGCAGTCATTGATAGGATATGCAGCTTATAGAACATGGATAATAGCCTGCCTTGTGCATCTTGTACGTATGGTCTCAGTGTTTTTACACTAGCGTGTGTCTTTATGGACATGATCCTTAATTATTTTGAGTAGTGTATACATGAACAGTTCAACCAAGTTAGAAAACAGCTAATGCCAAATGCTAATATTACCTCAAATATCTTTATTCATGTCTTCATTTCTAGGTTAACTGCATTAACATAAACTAAAATTCCCTTAAGGGTTTTCCGTCGTCACCCGATTCGACTTGACTATTATGCTCTTTTCAACGCGTGCGTACTCAGCGTCGTGCTTTCGGCGTTATTGCAGACATCGCGAGGGAACGATGCGTGTTGTGCGTGTCAATGCTATTTTTTATGCACCGGTGATAACCAGGGCCACAAAATAAAGAAAACAATGTTTGCTGAGTGCAAGAAAGATGGCCGCTTAAATATAACATGTAGGCCTACAAACCAAATTTTGCCAGCGTGCTTCCACTGATACGGACCTGGACCCCTCCCCGAAAGTAAGCTTACGACAGTTGGGTCCAATAGATGGTATGAAGTTATAGGCCTACCCAACAAACACAGAATCAAGGTTTTTTTTAAACATTAGGCCTAAATGAGTGTTGGATAAATTGGTTAATTTTTTAAAATAATATTTTGGCCTAAATGTTGGGTAACCACTACCGGTATATTATAGGCCTATTATTAAAGGTTATACGTTGGTAGAACGTTTCAAAATGAAACGCACCACACGGCAAGTTTATAATCCAACATTTAAATCTTTAAAGCATTTTGTGTTATTGGGTAAAGACCTAGGCCTACTACGTGCACTGAATTCATAATGCATGCGATATAGACAACACCATCAAAACTATTCAATTTCAAATAAATGTGTCGTATACATTTACAAAAATAATATCATAGCCTAATAGGCCAAACGTTTTTCTACAGCTATAGGTAACCCAGTGTTTAACTTTGCTTTAATTGAACTGCCATGTGATATGAATCCACTTCGAGATAATTCCGATTATATAGTTTTTGTGACCAAAAATGTTTCCTCTCGTAAACGGCACTAAGCATGCTAAGTAAGTAGGCCTATGCCTATAATAATTGTAGGCCTATTATAGTCAAACACTTCCGCCATGGTGTCAAACGCTTCGCTTTAACATGTTTAATAAATCCTCTTTTTGGTCGTTTTTTGTCAGGTGAACATGGTGAAAGCTGAAAATTCCTCACTTTGTGTAACTTGATAACTCTTTGGTCCAATATCTTTGCAGATTGCAGAACGGGAGTCTTTCTTACACCCGTTTATGACCAAAATACACCAAATTAGTAAGAATATTAAGGCATGAAATCTTAATAATCGACATCATCAGAATAATTGTTCCTATTTAATATGGTAACTTCTTAGGTATATAACTTTTTTTTACAGTGAAAACTTTCCTGCGTAAACAGACAATTCCTTTTTTGTGGCCATATGCGTAAACGAACGCTTATCCGGCATCAGATCGCTGCGTGTATACCAGCGCGTGGTATGCACCAAAATATCCATGTACGCAATTAACTACGCAAAAAAAAAAAAAAAAATGCATTTTTGACCTATTTTGGTCAATTTACGCGAAAACAAGGTCCTGTACTCCCAAATTTTTTTTGCGCGATTTAAAGAGCTTTTTCTTTTTCATAACATATATAAAATTAAAAAATTTGATCGATACAATTTTTTTCTACAACGCAAAAGGTGGCATATTTTGGGGAAATTGCTGATTTTGCCATTGAAGTGTACATAGATTTTTGGAAATGTACACCTCTTTTAAAACGGCTGTAGCTCAAAAGTGAGGTCCGGCACCCCCTGTTTTTTTTGCTGATTTATTATCTACACATATTAATGTACAAAATATGTCAAGTTAAAAAGATTTGGTCGA
Source organism: Amphiura filiformis (assembly GCF_039555335.1). Taxonomy (NCBI): domain Eukaryota; kingdom Metazoa; phylum Echinodermata; class Ophiuroidea; order Amphilepidida; family Amphiuridae; genus Amphiura; species Amphiura filiformis. The sequence continues at coordinate 31,571,095 of NC_092630.1, read as the reverse complement.
TAAGTTTAGTTACGACGGTAAACCCTTAATTCATAGCTATTGACAATTTAAAAAAAATCATAATATTCATGAAGCAATAGACCACAAAGTTGTGCTTCCTTTGTAGTTTCAGCAAGTTATTTGTCAAAATTACAATGTAATGTTGTCTACTTGTTAGTATTTCTCTCTGTCACTTGTTTTGCAGATCCATAAACTATAGCTACATGGGATAAACTTGCCATAATTACAATATAATCAGCAACAGCAGCATACAGCTACATCAAGTTCTACAGCAGCTTCAAATTATATCAGCTAATAAATATTTTGAGAATATATTCTTTAAACCATTTTGAAATTGATAAAATCTTAAGTATTTGTGAAACTTTGAATGATAAATATACTAAGAGAGTTAGTATTTAACAAAAGCTAATGGGAATTTCTACATGGTGCTTATACTGTAAAAGTGGAAATGTTTGTATTTTTATTGCTCAAGAAAACTGCCGCCAAAAGCAAAATGTTCCGTTAAGGTACTACACCCCTCACGGTAAATTTGTGTTTATTTTTGCATTTTTCTCAAAAATAATAACACACTGGTAACAAAAGTTATGTATATTATTGGGCAAGAATCCAATTACTACACTGAAATTTCAGTGACTCAAGACAAGCGGTTCAGTATATATGATAGGAAATGAGGTACATCCTTGTAGTACCTTGTTTCTTATCATAAATAACAAACTGCTTGTCTTGGGTCACTGAAATTCCAGTGTAGTAATTGGAATCCTTGCCCCTATAATATACATAACTTTTGTTACCACTGTTATTAGTTTTTGAGAAAAATACAAAAACAGGCACAAATTTATCGAGGGGTGTAGTACCCCCATAAATAGAGGCTTATATGTAAGAAAACTGAAAATCACAAATTTAAAATAAGCAAAGTAATTCAAAATCAGTATAGCGCAAAAAGCGACATACAAATATTACCACTTTTGCAGCACTGTATAAAATGGTATTACATGGCCATCCTGTATAGGAGGATATATTTTATTTTGCTTTAATTATTGTCATGGTGTTGTTCCTCCTTTATGTATAATCTGTAAGTAGAAATACATAATGAAATGGCTAAACCGATTTAGTTTTTTTCATCAGCAAGGTGCAAAAACATTCACATCAACATAAAGGTGCTATCCACATTGTTGGCCTTCTCCGTAAATCCCATAAGCCTTTGTGAATAGACCTGAGATGTCGTCATTTGACGTCACGCCGATCTGCGCCGATGCGAACAATTCCGAACATCGTTTATTGAACATGCTTACTGCACATTGCAAGTCAATGTGACATCAAATGACGAGTTCTCGGAGGGTGTACTCACAAAGGCTTATGGGGTTAACCAATAAGGTCAATTGATTTATGCCAAATTTTGTAAACATAATTTTACATAATTAAGGGGGTACTTCACCCCTGGCCAATTTTGTGCCTATTTTTGCATTTTCTCAAAAATTATATCACATTGGTGACAAGTAAGATATTTATATTATAGGGGCAAGGACTACAACTACTGCACTGAAAATTCTGCAACTCAAGGCAAGTAGTTATTGATTTATTGATCAAATATTGGTTTGCCCTCATTTTTGACTGTAACTCCACAACTGTTTCCAGTGCATTAGTTGTAGTCCTTGCCCTATAATATACATATCTTACTTGTCACCAATGCGCTATAATTTTTGAAAAATAAAAATGCAAAATAGGCACAAAATTGGGCAGGGGTGTAGTACCCCTTAAGTAATATAAAACAGTATGCACAATTATAGCTTTGACAGAACATTCTTTTACTGATAGAATCAGGGGCTTAGTCATGGGTAAGGGAGTGCGGTACAAGGGTATCACCCCCTCCCAAATGATCCCAAAACTAGTTTGTTGTATAAACAAGAATTAGGGAATATTGGGTGCATGTTTGGTGAAAAGAAAAGAAAAAAGAAATCGGTGTCTATGAGTGAACATTTAGCCTGAAATGTTAGAGAAATAGGCTTCATTGTCTTGCCAGAGCCAGTCCTTTTTGAAAATAAATCATGGCTACACCATTGTATAGCAGTGGATAGCATTATTCTGAAAGTGTCAACCATTTTAATGGTACATTTAAAAAAAGCTTGCATCATCTTCAAAGGTTAGAAAAAGACTTAGTATATACTACATGTATTTGTTCAATTTGGTAGCTAAAATGTTAGTAGCTAGGGCAAGAAAAATTGGTATTTTAGTTTTAGGTAACAGAGGTTTGTTTTCTGTTTGCAACAGAGTAATCAAGAAAACAGATTTAAAACTTATAATAGCTTATTGTTTTGTGGGAGCATGAGTTGGTTATTTTAACCGTTTTATTACAGCTAAATATTTAGAATCATGATAGCTCTACATTTAAAAATTCAGTTCTTAGACCCTGTGTAGTTATTTACAAATCGGAATTATATTTGAAATTTCATAGCAAATTATGATGTATTTTATTGTAAATAAATGTGCAGTCCCACCTTTATGTTTGAAATAACTATTCATGTTTTAAACATTTTTTTTAAATGAAGAAGATATTTATTAAGACTTGTTACATGTATGTGTATATTGCAAACTTATATAAATGGATCAGTAGTCGTTACAGAGAATGTATTTTTGTACTTTTTGTATGCCACATTATAATATAATGTATAAATGTTAAGAGACAGCCTATACTCAGGGTTTGTTCTGATGCACAGTTCATTCAAAATCAGTATGTACTTTTGTACTTAAGAATTAGCAACAATAATGACAAGTGTCACATTATAACATAGAAATCCCAATGTAAATGTATTCCAGTATTGCTGCTATTTCAATCTATTGGATTATGGAGTAGCACTGAATAGTTGAATTAACACGCATTTCATTTAAAAGATATATTACAGTGTCAAAAGGATGTATTAGAATTGTATGTGAATTTATCATTTCAAGAAATCTGTCATTTGAATTCAACTGTTAGTAGGGTCTATCTTAGCTTGGTCACTGATGAGATCAGTGGCTAAGAAGTGACTTTGTTCCTTGGCCTAATTCTAACGATGAAGGAACACCCAGTTTGGTGCCAATTGGTGATAGTAGCCTTATTCTTGAAGATATTAAAATATTCATCAGGACTGTTCATGATAAACTGTCATTTGTAATTTCTTCCACTTACTTGCAGACATTTCGAAAACTGACAGTTTTCTTTATCAATGCTATTGTTGCAATGACGATCTGTCAGCTGATGATAACTGAAGAAAAATCAATCCGTTGCTAAGCTGCAGAAATCATCAGCTGTACACAGATCGTCACTGCAACAATAGCAATAGAAATAACAATAACAATAGAAAACTGTCAGTTTTTGAAATGTCTATAAGTGTTTGATGCGAAAGTGATATTGACTGCTTGGGCCACAAAAACAGTAACTGCTAAGGCTGCTTGGAGCACAAAAGGTTTATCCACCTGTTCAACCTTAGCAGTTAACTGCTAAGGCTGCTTAGAGCACAAAAGGTTTATCCACCTGTTTAAGCATTTAACTGCTAAGGCTGCTTAGAGCATAAAAGGTTTATCCACCTGTTTAACCTTGGCAGTTAACTGCTAAGGCTGCTTGGAGCACAAAAGGTTTATCCACCTATTTAACCATATCAGTTAACTGCTAAGGCTGCTTAGAGCACAAAAGGTTTATCCACCTGTTTAACCTTAGCAGTTAACTGCTGAGGCTGCTTAGAGCATAAAAGGTTTATCCACCTGTTTAACCTTAGCAGTTAACTGCTAAGGCTGCTTAGAGTACAAAAGGTTTATCCACTTGTTTAACCTTCAGTTAACTGCTGAGGCTGCTTAGAGCATAAAAGGTTTATCCACCTGTTTAACCTTAGCAGTTAACAGCTAAGGCTGCTTGGAGCACAAAAGGTTTATCCACCTGTTTAACCTTAGCAGTTAACTGCTGAGGCTGCTTGGAGCACAAAAGGTTTATCCACCTGTTTAACCTTAGCAGTTAACTGCTAAGGCTGCTTGGAGCACAAAAGGTTTATCCACCTTTTTAACCTTAGCATTTAACTGCTAAGGCTGCTTAGAGCACAAAAGGTTTATCCACCTGTTTAACCTTGGCAGTTAACTGCTAAGGCTGCTTAGAGCACAAAAGGTTTATCCACCTTTTTAACCTTAGCATTTAACTGCTAAGGCTGCTTAGAGCACAAAAGGTTTATCCACCTGTTTAACCTTGGCAGTTAACTGCTAAGGCTGCTTAGAGCACAAAAGGTTTATCCACCTGTTTAACCTTAGCAGTTAACTGCTAAGGCTGCTTGGAACACAAAAGGTTTATCCACCACCTTAGCATTTAACTGCTAAGGCTGCTTAGATCACAAAAGGTTTATCCACCTGTTTAACATGTATTTGCATCAAGTTGAAGGTTCAGAACCAGAAAGCCTTATCTCAGTTAACTGCTAAGGCTGCTTAGAGCACAAAAGGTTTATCCACCTGTGTTTAACCTTAGCAGTTAACCTTATTGTGCGCCAAGCACTCATTATATAGCTGCTTATCAATGGGAGCATGATTTAGGGTGTTAACTTAGTGCATTGTCATTGTAACATGTCAATTCCATGCAGTTCAAAATGAAAAATGGAATCATTAAGTTGTCATTATATTAACAGAATGGCATATGGGTAGCAAATGCATCAAGGTTCGACGATGTACTTTATAATACCAGTCCCAATGTTGGATAGTTTGGTGCTTTGATGGTCAAATTTAGATAAAGTAATGTTTTTCTGATGGCGGGCACACCTAGCCAAGAGAGCCAAGACACTACCTTACTACTGCATTAAACTGTCGGTTTTTTTTAAATTTGATTACCTGCATAATACGATACATACCATATGCTATAAAATTCAGCATGATGTCATTAAAGTGTGCAATGTCAAATTTGCATCAAGTTGAAGGTTCAGAACAGAAAGCCGTATCTCACAATGTACTGCACTCACAAAATGAGCATTAAGTTGACGAAATAACTTTATGAGATATTCCAGATTTGAAATCCGTATTTTATATACCCTTTAAAATCATACCAAACATGTTAGGATGGCTACTTGCTTTAGTCTTTAATAATCAATATTTCCTCCAGAATTTGTGTTTTTTAATTAATTTTGTAATGTTTAATGGGCTGTATCTTCTATAGTGCCCTGGCGACTTTATGCTCATTTTGTAGCATCAGGTCGCTATGAGTTAAGGCTTTCTGGCTCTCAATCCTTAAAGTGTTAACACCCTGCATAACACCATACTTCACTGATTAAACAAGGTTTACAGCCAGAAGCGGTTATGTTCACTTTAATAACAGTATTTTGATTTGGTCCATAGACTTTGACATTCTCTCGGTCGTAGTTGTTCCATCCATTGCACGTACCCCATTTCTCACGTCTGTCAAAGGGGACACCCTCGCGAAATCCCTATTGGTTTGAACAGGGCTTTCAGTTCCAGCCAATTTTCTCCGCACAGAAGACACCAATTTGTTTCTCCTTTTGTAATAATTGGGAGTTTATTCCCCAGATTAGAAATCAAACTTTTGAATTGTTTCAAAAGAGGCATTTATTTTATGACAATGGTAAGTGTCCCCTTTGTGTCTGAGGGCGCGAGATGAAACCTCTGAATCCCTGTAAAAACAACCAACGGATGAAGTGATCTATCGTGAGTGATGTCATGCCGACCGACAGAATGGTTATCATTTTCCCATCGGACTAGTATAGTACTATAATCAAAATAATATGATTTGTACCTTATATTTGCAGTTAAAAACCAAAGGAAACCATGCAAAGCAGTTTATAATTACTCAGAATGCTTGAATGTTTAGCTGGTGTATTTTTTTACTTTCATCATTATAGTTATGTCATATTGTTTCTTCATCCCACCATAAGCAGCAGCATTCTCCATATTGAACTGAATTTGTCAAATAAATCAAACATTGAGATAAAATGTTGGTTTGTTAGTATTGTTATTGATGTAAACAAGTAGACTGGTCAATTATGCAGTGTTCCCACTTAATTTTGTAAGCAGACGGAGGGTTGTGCGACAATCCAATAATTATCTCTTGACTTTTGACCTCTGACTTTTATCTAAAGTCTGCACAAAAAGTAATGCAGCTGTTATAAATACGCAAAGAGCTTCAGAACTAATTGTTTTCACAATATTTATAAAAAGAAGGATGATTTATTTACGCGCATTTTGATACCCCATTTGTCCAAATTTGTTCAATATTAACAACGCAGCAGTGCTTTTAAAGAAAAATACCTGAATTTAAAAGTTGCAGCTATTTTGTATTGATTTGAAATCAGGGTGAAAATAATGGCGGGCTTGACGTGCTACAGTGCTTGCATAATAGCTATTTGATTGCTGTAAACGGCAACTTTTAAATTCGGGTAATGTTTTGTTAATATTGAACGACATTTGACAAATGAGGTATCAAAATGCGCATAAATAATCCGTCCTTCTCTCTATGTCGAAATATTGTGAAAACAATTACTAGTTCTGAAGCTATAGGCGTATTTATAACAGCTGCAGACTTAACAATGTTGCTGCAAATTATAGGCCCTGGACATTGTATTTTCACAAATCAAACCTGCCAGTAAAAACTTGATGTGTTTTTGGGTTCATTCAGTGGTTGGGTTGTATGTTCCTAGTTGTGTGAAATACAATTAATATATATTTATGAATATTATCAATCATCCAGGTAGATCAAATAGTTGACTAAATTATAATTCTATTCAACTGGACTTGCTATTTATGATGGCTACGGTATCGCATCATATCCATGACGCATCATCAGGCCGAGTGATCTTGAATTGGCTCTGTATTCTTGACCTGTGACGTCACGATGGTAGAAGTGACATCACACGAGAGTCGTCGAGGGATCTTTCTGATGGTTGGTTGATGGAGGGGGACTATGCCACAACTTGTCCAAGAGTTACGAACCGACCATCAGGAAGATCCCTCAACGACTCTCGTGTGACATCACTTCTACCATCGTGACGTCACAGGTCAAGAATACAGAGCCAATTCAAGATCACTGCCTGATGATGCGTCATGGATATGACGTGATACCGTAGCCATCATAAATAGTAAGTCCAGTTGAATAGAATTATAATTTAGTCAACTACAATTAATATACACACCACAAACTTTAAAAAACCCAAGAGAAATAAGGAACACATTAGACACTCCTTATATGAAACACAAAATGTATGACTTGTGTTTTGTTTATTTACAATTGACATAATATTGACGGGACAAAAAGCATGCTCACTTGTATGTTATACAGCGTTTAAATGTACAATATAAATACACAATTTGACATTTTTTACATAATTATGAGGAGCACCAGTTGCTTACATAAATTTCCAATTTCTTCAGGGGTTGGCCATCTTGTTGTCATGATTGATGATTAGCCAATCGGTGTAAATTGCTTCTGCGGTCACAATCGAAGCACGGCCCATAACTCTGAAAAAAGAAACGGACCTACAACTACATGACCTCATCAGCAAAGACAACATGACTGAAAGCCACATTCAGAGAAATTTTGTACAAGTCTGTTTGCCTTACAAACCAAAAGGGTTCCATGACATACATACAAACGAAAGTCCTTTTGTTACAGGGAGGGGGGTCAAAGAGTCTGATTACATTGGTTAAATATTGGTCAAAGTTGAGGTCGACATTGTCATCATTTCAAACATGTTTCAGAGAGGGAGGGGGGTCACCCTCCTAACGAAATCACTTTTGTTTATATGATGTCATCAAACTTTTGGTTTGTTCCCTAACTGCTTCACTAAATTGATCAACAAAAGTGTGGCACGTAGGTCAAATAACTATTGTGAGACAATCTCTACCTACCACCCTATCCAAAGTTGGTGAAAAACCCATTTCATTGAAAGAAAACAGTAGTAAAATTGCTTTGTCTACCTCATGATATTGTTTGGCCAATTTGGGATATCAAAACTCAGAAGAAAATAAACAAATTATCAACTGACAGGGAAACAAACCTTTTTTTACCTTATTGTCCATTTTACTTGAAAACAATATTTTTTTGTGTGCAGGATGTACATATCCAGAGGGAGCTCTTTGGTAGAATTGAGGTCCCCTAAGTTCTAAAAACATGGTTAAATAAAAAAATGTAAAAATGTAAAAAAACGTCAAAAGCCAAGTGTGCGGATACTTAAGACAAGACAAATCTCCATTTTTTTGGCCTAAATTGTGACATGTAGATCTTTGGGCATCCACGTCTCTGTTCTGTTCAATCACAAAAATTGAAACTTGATCAGTGTTGATATACAAGACTGTACTTTGTTTCATCTTGAGTTTGGTAGTGATGTAAGCGTGTTGTTTGATAGTATCGAATCGTGCATGTTGACCTAATCCCACAGCATATACGGTCCTGTGTCACACCCTGGGGTACCTTTGTGTTACACAGTAAAAAAATGAAATGTTTCAAACATTTTACCTGCACGTCTCATTTGAAGTGGTTCATCCTCGAGCATTTTGACACTTTTTTTTATGGAAATCGGTTAAAAAATGAGAGGGTGCGGGCAAAAACAATCACAAAAATTCTGAGCAAGTATTAGTCTTTTAAATGACCTTCTGTATTTATTTACTTGGTTTAGATGTCTGGGAGTTCATTTAGACATTTTTTTACTAGATTCAAATTTTTAATGGGGGTTTTAGATCAAATTTACGATACAAATCCCTCCCCCTAATCCTCAACCACCCATGGCACATTTCATGCCAAACGTCATAAGAAAATAATTGAATCTTCTAAGCGAAGGAATACTCAAGCGACACTGTTTTGAAGTCCAAGCTGCACATCAAAATGTAACAAAATCACCTTTTTGGGTACCCTAATATATGACACGGGATCATACACAAATGTGCACAAAGATGGTTTGTCACCACACTTGATGTCACTATAGCTTGTGAGACAAAGTACATATACATGGCAAACCAATGTACAATATAATGTATACCTGAGAAGTTTCACATAATTTGTACACAAATATTTTCCTATATGTACCCTTCTCGTGATACTTTGGAATTATTTACATGTATAATGCTGGGGTGATACTGACACATTTTATTGTCTGGAATTTTTTTAATTAAAGTTGAGTTGGATTCAATCACAATTTCATGTTGCTTGTTTAAGAGTTGATTGTACATTGGCAACAGATTTATTTAGCCAAAACTTTATTTGTGGCCTATATTTTATGTACATCCAGGATAAGGCAAGGCAGAATATAATAGATCATTAGAGAAAGGAAAAAATAAATCTGACCCCATAATTGGAATTATATAATTTCATCAATGATGGCAACCTTTATCTTCATTAGTAGTGTGCCCATATTACCCAACATGGCTAGGTACCACAAAATACCACAAGGATAACCAATGCATGAATACCACATGATGCAATGACGCAATCACCGCAAGTGCTATATGCTCAGAGAATCGCTGGCTGGGCTAGCACAACCGTCAACCCCTGTGGCTACCGTTCGGTGATCGTGTGCTTGTCCACGCAAGGTTCGAATCCCGGGGGTGCCAAGTGTCTTGTTTGTAACTTCCGCTAGCAAAAAGCAGTGTTCAGTGTATTATAAGACCATTGAACATGTGTTCGACTTCCTGCATTCTTGCTCCAAACATTTCTACTTTCTTTCTCTTTGTATTCTTTATTAGCCTCTTAGGACCGGTTTCTCGAAGCATGGCTAGTGGTCAGGTTCCTAGGCCATCAAGCTTGCATGTAAGCCCAATAAGTCCTATACCAGTGCTTACAATTTCACACTGTACATCATCTAGATTCTAGAAACATAAATAACATGGATCCATATTGTTGGTAGGGCTAACCGGCTGCTGGCTTATGAAGCCTGACCACTAGCTAAGCTTCGAGAGGAATTGCACCAATTGTATTTGCCACTTTCTGAAACTTGAGATTTTCACATACCAACACCACATGTGACCATCCACCACAAAGTGGTAGTAAAGTCGGCTCTAGACCATTTTGTTTATTGCAGATTTTGAAAGAATGCATTTTTAGCTTTAAAATGACACCTCAACCAGCTTCATCGGACATCTGGAAGTGAAGTTGTGGTTCATCAAAGGTCAAATTCCTAATATATTTGATTGTATCTCAAAATGGAAAATGCCGACTTTACGACCAGTTTGTGGTGGATGGGCACATATACCAACAGAAAGCTGACATTTTCACTGCTTACAAATGTGTAAAGAGTTAAGCTAGTAGCTATTGGAATATCCATTTGATGCATGGGATCTATCTCCTCCACCAATTTTCATGAATATTCTACAAAAGCTTCTGGGAAAGTTTAGTACCTACTGACGCGTGTGCCCTGATATCATGTAAAAAGAACAGGGTCATGTGATATTACATGGCTTGGTTCACTGAAGTACGAGGTATTGATGTTTCATAGATTTCATAACATGATTCAATCACCCAATCAGATCCCCACTCCTGTGTTTACTCTAGTGGCAAAAAAATTGAACTTCTCTGAAAAATTTATTATTTATGATCCTGAAGATTATTTTCATCTGGAGCTTCAAGGTTATTCTGAACATAAGTTGGCACAACCACTTCTTGCACAATATTTAAAAACAAATTGATTAAAAGTATTAAATAACCATGTAGATATAAATTTATAGACTTTATACACCTATTGCTATCCTACTCCACAACATGTGTTACTATAAATAAAAATAGTTTGAAGTAGATGCACTGATATGTCAGAGATAAAGAAACTAGTTCACAGTTGATGATCTGTCAATCAAGCTGTGATTAGGTATTCATCTGGTGCCTTCTTCAGAGAAAAGGAATCGAAACAAATGGTGAATGATGTCTGCACTTTACAGGTAAAAACTAAGACCTAACCTTTGAGATGAAAAACTAACCATCATATGCACCGGTGTGTCCAGGATCTTTTCCTGCGGGGGGCTCAGAGGGGCTTTCAGATTTATGCGGCTGATTTTACATGTTTTTAACAAAGTGGGGGGGGCTTCAGCACCCAAAGCCCCCCCATTTCTCGGAGTTTGATTGCCAGGAGATGTCAGACGCAATCTATAGTTTCTTTATCTCTGACTTTTATTACAACAAAATGTTAAAAAAATACAATCGGAGCACTTGATATTCCATGAAAACAAAGATTCAAGGACAACAATGTCAGGTTATCTCAGGCTACAGTTTATCCACTCTGAAGTACAAAGTGACAACGCTTGCGTATACAGCATGCAAACAGTGCGCAGTGCTGCGTCTCTGCTGAGGTATGTGTGCCTTCGAATTCGGCACAATGTGTGCGTCCGCACTTTGTACTTCAGAGTAGACTGGCTGCATGCATGGCTAATGTATGCATAGCCTGAGGTAATAATGATTCAGTCACTGTCAATAAACTTTGGCCCATTCCAAGTTCGGTAGTCACATATGTGTGTATTTTGCTGGTCGCAGTATTGAATTGCCTGTGTAAAGTTAAATGATATGGATGCATCAGAGCGTACAAGAATGCATACAAGGATGGATTGTCGGCACACTTGCAGCACAAGCACAAAAAGGCAATGTCACTACCGAACTTGAAGTGAACCAAAGTATAAATGTCACACGATCTGGTCCATGGGGGCCAAAGGCGGCAAATTTGAAACTAAGATAAAGGTAAAAAACAATAAAATACATAAGAAAATAGACATCAAGAAACTTCATAACTTTAGAACCAAGTATGCTAGACTTTTCGTGTTTTCAGTAAATGATAGACTATTGTATGTAATTGCAGTAACTCAATTTTCAAAATTGCTTCCTTTGGCCCCCATGGACCAGATCGTGTCACACAAAGGTACCACTTCAATGTACCAGCGATACCCTGTTTCTTAATACTGGATACCAGTCAATCACATAGCTTTGAAAACAGTTGACAGTGGCCTGATTCACATGATTATATGTGACGTGTCATGTCAAAAGCAGACACTTTTGGGCAGGTTATGAATTTTGAGGTTTTTACATATCTTAAATATAGAGATATTTTGCTCCACAACGACGTCTTCCCCAATGAAATCGGACAATCCTAAGCGAAGATATTGAGTTCGAAAGTTATGGTATTATAGAATTGGAAATTGAGATATCAGCCTTTAAAAATATTATTGACAATGTTGAGAGTAGGAATTAACTTGAAAAATGTCTCAAAAAATACAAGATGACAGTTATATTCCGGTCTGAAACTATCAGACAATATTTTTAACATTGATAACATCAAAAATTTGCAACAAACCCAAATTGTGAAAAAAAACACCCACCGCAGATTTGTGGCTATTTCTCCATTTACGATCCTGCCCAAAAGTGTCTGGTTTTGACATGACACGTCACGTATAATAAAGTTTTACAAAACTTATTATGTGCTCTAATAGGTCAAGTTGAGCTCATCAATACACTCACATTTTGAACATAAAATAGATAAGATTACAAAATGACACCATGATTTACACCAAGTTGTAATTTATCCTGTTTTTCACAACTGTACCATCTATCGCATTCTGACTACCTGTTTATTAAAATTGAGTTACAAAATACTTCACATAATATGAAAGATCTGAATCAATTAAGTGTCCAGTACCAAAAAAGTAGGCAGCCTGGGCATAATTGTCATCAATCCATTATATACACACTAAAATACTGTCTTCACTACTTTGTTTCATGCGTAATTGGTGACATAGGCGAGCATTTCATTGCTTCCAGTTTCAATATGCATTCCAATCCCAGAGAGTATGCACACACATACAAGGGTGGTTTGTAGTCACTACCAAAGTCAAAGTACAAGGGTCATTCAAAATGTTCTACCTCCATTATCACATCTCTATTATCTTACATGCCAGGATATTGAAATTACCCATGCTTATACTCTTATATCTTAGCTACAAATGATGCAAATGTGATTTTTGGTTAATATGATGTGTTGGTTAGAGATTTGTTACGTCGGAAACGGTCTGAAAAGAAAGGCTAATTTTGATTAAAAAGGCTGCACACATCAATATGGAAATCATTACAACTTTTATTTCTGAAAATGATTAAATTGCTTTATTTTTGTTTAAATAATTTAAACAATATCTAGTGTTTGCAGATAGTGCAGTTTCACTGGGTATCATGTCTTTTGCACAACAAAACAGATACATGTTCAGAATATCCTTCATATTGACCCTTTTCCATAGGTTGTTGACTTCGAAAGTACCACAAGGTTATCAATATCCTGGCACGTGAGATAACAGAGATATGATGACGGATATAGAACTTTTTGAATGACCCTTGTAAAACAAGTTGTATGAAAGGATTACTCCTACCCCACAAAGGCTGTTCCATGATCAAATATACATGATGATGCTAACATTCACTAGCGTCATTGGGCATAACCAGAGGGGACTGTGTACATTGGTCTCATGCTAATTGAAGTGGCAATGTATTCAGGTGTCTATGGAAAAGGTGCAGATTTTGCTCCCATATAAACTTCCACCTCAGTTACATAAAGTTTGGTTATGCCACTGACTGAAATACTTTATGATCTCATTTTCAGAAGATTATATGTGCTGGGGACAGTTAAGTACTGGATTATGTGCTCCTTCATCAATGTATGCTTATTGTTTGAATGTATTCACTCTGCTATGCCGGGTAGTGTTGTCAAAAAAACCAGAAATGAATGAAAATTTTCAGAAAAATACACCTGTGCCTATACTTCTATCTAAACGAAATTGTCTGAAATCGCAACATTTCCTGAACTGCAGCATCTCTGCTTTGTGCACACACCTTTGTTTTAGATGAGACATTTGATATTTATTCCAAGGGCAAGTATCCACAGGTGAAGTATTGGATGACAAATCTGTGTTTGAAACTACAGGTGCAAATGTTATGAAATAATCTTGGTGCATGCAAGGTGTAAGGGATTATAAAGGTTTGACCGTTGGCAAAATATTGCACCTTTTGTTCTTATTTCATTTGAATTAATTTTTATTTCAGTTCATTTCTATCAGATATATATTATATGGTAAAACAAAAGGGAAGACTATTCACAAGTGGTTGCCTGTGTGTACTCATAAATATTTGATATCTCATTGTTTTAAGAAACATAGGTGGCCACCAGCTATCAAACTAATCATACTTCAATCATAAATCAGTACCAGCAAGATTTAAGGGATCTGGAATGAGCGTTTTGACGGTATTTTTTGTGGGACATGAGAGCACATGAGACATATCGAATTGCATTCTGAATACGAAGAATGCCTTTCTGATATCAAATAATTTTCATTTTTTGAAATTCACGATATAATACAAATTTTATGACAAATTATTAAAATTTGATATTTTCAGATTTTTGATATATGTGATGCGATCAAGCAAAAAATGTTTGGCTATATATCAAAATCAATATTACCGAGTTCCGACTGATTTTGCTTGATCGCATCACATATAACAGTCCTCGAAGTAAATTTTATAAATCTAATGACATATTCTTAAAGTGTATGTAGCTGGGAGGAAAAGCCGACAATCAATTGAAAATTTTGACCTTTCATGTTGAAGATATGGATTTTTTTCCCAAAAGGACCTAATTTGGTGTTTTGGGGAAAAAATCCATATCTTCAATACAAAAGGTCAAAATTGTTAATTGATCGTCGGCTTTTCATCCCACCTACATACACTTTAAGTATAAATCATCAGATTTATAAAGTTTACTTCGAGTACTGTTAAATATCAAAAATATCAATTTTTAATCATTTGCCCTAAAATCTGTATTACATTGCGAATTTAAAAAGATCAAAATTATTTGATATTAGAAGGACATTCTTCGTATTCAGAATGCAATTCGATATGTCTGATGTGCTCTAATGTCCCACAATAAATACTGTCCAACGTTCATACCCCACCCCTTAAGGGTAGTGTGGGATAGTCTTATATAATGCAATGTTAATTTAATAGTTGGGTAGATTTCATGTAGTTGCTAGTGTGATGTTTCACCTTAGGGTTTTCACTGAAATGTCAATACACAGGAAGATACCAGGAATACCTACTTCATGCTGGGTTGACAATTATTTGTTCACAACATGGGTCAATCCTATGTGATTATAATACAATCCATTGTTGTCACAGGTAGGCACAGGGAATCCCCTGTTGTCCGCAGGAATATGCTATGCTTGCTTGCAAAAAATGAATGGCCTGTTTACCTTTTTAGCATATACACAGTGTAAGAACAGAAGTAGGGTTCTGACTGGCTAATCCACACCAATAATCTGATCGGCTGATTACGCTTCAAAGCTTCATCTAGCGCTCATGAAGAGTCACAAAGCCATGCATATTTCGCTCAGTAACAGGACATGTGAGTCAATTAGAGCAAAACATAGGGCCCTTCTTCAAGCTTGTGTAGGTGAGATGATTCCTGGCTCTGTCCTGTGTCAGGAATTTCAGTAAGAGCCCTTAGCAGTATGTACTGTTGACAAATTACAACACCAGTTGCACAAGCACATCATTCAATTAACTTACAAATCTCAAATAAGAAACTATTCATATCAATATTATACTGAGTTGGTACAAGACTGACAACTTTTACCCAGGAGTTTCATGTACTTGTTACTGGTAATATGTATGTGACACATGAGCTTGACCGATATGAATACCACTACCACTACTAGTACTTGGTATCATTGGAGTTCTCTGTTGATGTTGATGCTGCTGTTGCTGCTGCTGCTGATGCTGTTCAATTTGATTTCGCATTTCTTCATGTTGCCAGCCTGATGATGGCTGGCCAGCTTCCCACATAATGTTTACAGCAGCTGATCCATGATTCGAGTACACCCCTCTGGCAGCAGCAGCAGCTGCTGCTACAGCAGCTGCTGTTGCAGGTATCTGTTGGGGTCTTACTCCCCAGTCTTCTTGGATAGGATTTGAATGGCCAGGAATCCATTTTTCCTGTAAACTTGGTGGCAGATCTCGTGCTGGTGGAATTCCAGGAGCATTGATAATCATTCTTTCTAATGGACCTGTGCCAGGAGTTGAGTGGTAAAGATTCCTTGGGAATGAATCTGTTCTTCTTTGAGATGTCTCCTTTCTTCTTGGACTAGAAAGTGGCATTGATGATGTCTGGGGATCTTCGCTGTGTTGTAGCGCTACCGGAATAGCATAGGCTTTACCTTGTCTCGAAGACAGATTTACTGGCATGAGCTTATTTCCTGATTTGTCTATACGTCGCTTTTTACCCTCACCCTTATGCCTACCATCGGTTCCCAATCGCTTTCTATCTCGTTTCTTCCTCATATACTTCTTGGGTGGCTTTGGTGGCTTGGGGATAGCAGCTCCACAGTGCTCACAAGTTGGTTCATTGTCTGGGGTAGTCAAATTGCTTGAACGTTGTATGATGGCAAATGCCTGCTGCAATTTGCGTCTGGCTAGTGGTGGAATAGCTGCATCTGTCATCAATTCCCTTATTGCTTTGCCTTGTTTGTTCATCAGTTGCTTCCTCCGGATAGCCTCTTGTGGAGCCTGAAATCAAGGTAAAAATAGAGGCCCACATTAGAATAACTGATGCCAACCTTACCATAATCCTAACTCCAAAATATTCTTCTGCTAATCCTAATCCTAAAGAAGCAGTCAACAACCTTTTGAAACGGTATCAGTTTTATGTACATATTGTGTTGTGTATGCCAGAGTAAAGTGAGTAACAGGTGAGGTCTAGGGGATGTCAAAGGTCACCCCTCTCTTGTGAGGTTTGGAGGCAACCAGGGTTTAGGGGGTATTGCCAGTGCTGTATCATGCACCTTTTTCCAAGGATGGTAAATCCTCTCACTAACCTGCTCCCAAATGATTACCGATCAAATGTGCACAAGACACAAAATAAAATTAAAATTTTATGTTATTTTGGCCTGCAATCTCCTATAATCATGATAATATTTACAAATTTTAAAGCTTTAAAAAATCAGTTCTATTCAATTTGAAATTTATCCTTATTAATATCATATTCAATAAATAATATTCAGTGCTCATATGTGACGCGATCAAGCAAAATCAGTCGGAACTAGCAATTATTGATTTGATATTGTTTTGGAAACTCTTAAATTGCTCATATCTTTGGAACTGGTTGTTCAATTTTAATTGGGCTTTCTGCAAAATCCAGATTTATAAATGCCTTTTACTATCCTATAAGAAACTGAAAATTTAATATTTCCGAGTTCCAACTGATTTTGCTTGATCGTATCACATATATTCTAATCATGTTTACTTGTACACAGTACCATACCTCATTTAGCTCCTCTGGTGGGTTTTCAGCTTCAGCTTTGTCTTTCTCATCTGTCTGGCGTTTGAGGTATGCTTTGCTTACAGTAGCAACATTCAGTAACACATTCTACCAGGGAAAAATACACAAGAGACGGCTACAATTAGAAAGATCACATCTAACTCTCAGGTGTCGAATTAGAGGTTAATAACTGCGCATCGGTTATTTGGAGGGCATTGTGAAAAATCTAAAAATTTTGCCTTTGGAACCGAGGGATATTCCGAGGTCCAAAGCAAAATGTTTAGATTTTTCACAATGCCCATATATATTACCGATGCAAAGTTATTAACCTCATTCATAACCGCTCACTTTAATCTCTTCACCTTACAATATAACACAAAATTTTGCTCAAAAGTTTATAAAAATAGATGATTTTACATCTTCCCTTTCCAAAAATCGATCAGGCTAAAACATGATGACCAATAACATAGTGCGTATCACAATCTGTTCAAATATGGTAGCGCACAATCCAAATATGGCAGCCAGCGCGCGCGCAGTTTGTTTGACGCACAACAACACACAAACGCCGGTCAATTGTGTGCGACATTGGAACAATTACGCATTTTCGGTCAATTGTGAGATATTAATGACCTCGATTTGCGTTCACGTTTTTACAAATAACTAAATGTAATTGGATCGCACACATCGCATTTATTAATGAGGTTATGAATTCAATCTTGGAACATTTGGCACACATAAAATTACAAGAGAGTATGATAAATTTTAACTCCTGGTTGCATCAGATTCTGTCACAATGAGCTATTCTAGTTGAAATCCATGGTACAATTACCGAATAGGGTGCAACTTGCTAGACTTGAGTCCAGTCCTCGTTTACGGAGTTTAGGGTTAGGGTTTGGGTTGGGGTAGGGCAGTCTTGTAATAAGACTAGTAGAGTTGCACCCTATTCGGCACACGCTCCAAATCCATACACCCTCCTATGGAAGACATCACCTATATCTTCCACACAGGGAGTGTGAATTTCAAATGGGTTATCTGAATGGGTGACTCCATTTGAAATCTATACCCCTGTGGGGAAGATTAAGGTCATGTCTTCCATATGCGGTGTATAAAGTTCAACTGGAAATGCCCATACAGTTTGTCCACTCTGAAGTACAAAGTGACAACGCGCTCGTATACAGCGCGTAACAGTGCGTAGTGCTGCATCTCTGCTGCAGGTATGCGTGCCTTCAAATTCGGCACAATGTGTGCGTCCGCGTCGGTACTTTGTACTTCACAGTAGACTAACTATAGTATGAACTGTGTTTAGTTTTTACCCTGTATGGGTGTCTGTCTGCTATCTCCATCTTGTCAGATATCGGCCCTTCAAATAACTCATGGAAACGTTGACCAAATGTGTTGTACATACAGTGTAACCACTCGGCATACGGGGGAGGAACAGTGAGCTGCAAAAGAAAATACAATTAAGAACAGGTGCCAGATGTGCACTGTGTTTTTCAACTGAGTGGCGATGCTGCCACATATTTGAGGAGGAAAACCAAAACCAAATCAATCAGCCCAACTGTTTGTACCTACATTTGTACATGGTACAAAAATGTACTTTTCTTGAATTACTTTGTAAGGGTTATAAATACCTAAATTAACTAGCTACAATCTTCACCATCCTGACAAGAGATGCCTGCATAATATGTTCGGCTTCTCCTTTCCCTTTGATCAATAGATAAGGACCCTAAATGATTTGATTGCATGTTGTCTTTCCCCTATTGGTTATAAATTAGCATGTACTGTTGGTGTTTACAAACACATTCAGATGTCTCTTGCTATATTGTCCCATTTTCCTATCTCTCTTACCCCAAATGGACTGGTGTTGTTGAAGTATCTGATGTTGTATGCAATCATGGCAAATGGCATCTTATCAGGCTGCATTCTGGGTAAGCCATCTTCCCTACAAGTGGACACAACTCTCAAAACTCCTCGATCACATTCGCTTGTCTGTACTTCTGAAGCACTTCAAATGCTCCCACACAAAGTTCAAGAAAATTGTCTGCCACATTGTATAATGTTTTTTTTTTTTTTTCGTAGTGTAAGGCCAAGTCGGCGACTTCAAGGGCATCTTTTGCAGACAGCATGGCTACAAAGTCTTTGAGTCCATTGCTTACAGAAACAGTAGATACTACAGTCTGCGTCTCCTTGAAAGAATTCATGGTGATAGCTTGGACACCACGATCGCGATGAAGCTGTGATGTACTTGATTTAGATTTGCGTTTGATTTTGCTTTTGACTTTCTCTATTTTGGCCATTTTCTCCATCTCCTCTAGATTCGGATCGTAACATCTGCAGGTTATACTGGTTGGGCGGTGCATTGAATTCAGTTGAGTTGAAATAAAAGCGCATTTTCGATGTGGTGATATACTTTGGTTTCAAGTAACAGTGAGTCCAATGAGCACATGCAGCACCTGTCACAAAGAGAACAAAGATATATGGAATAACTATAGAATACCTTCTGCACTATAACCCCAACACTAACACTAAATCTTAAAACACAGTTCCATATCGAGAAAGTACAAATTTAACAAAGTTCTCATGACTTACATTGTGGCTTGCGACCAGCATGCACTGGTCTTCAATGCCGACTGATGTTGGATTTGATTTAACAAAATTCTAAAAGGTTCAAACCATTTACCATTGTCATCTGTGGTTCTCTTATTTTTTGCTTTGTTTTTACATTCCATTTTTAGTTATTTGTGGCTAATCCAAAAACTGATTATCATCATGATACTTTCGTGCAAAACTACAGCACACACAAAGCCATACATCAACATGAACAGTGCATCATTAATGCTTCAGTTACCCGATGGGCTATTCAAAAAGGGCCACAGAAAAGATAATATTTGCCCCTGCCTTGGTTATAACCTTCTTACATACCCTTTACCACACAAGTGTCCCATTCAACTCACCTGATCGTTTCTTCTTGTCAAGTCTGACTACATTACAACAGTCGGCTGCTCTCTCCCAAAACGATTCAGTTTCTTTCAGGGTAGGCCACTCCTTCTTATACAAGCCTGCCTTCTTAGCAGAAATCAAGAAGCCAACCAAAGCCCTGATCTCTTGAAAAGACCACCGTGTCATTCTTATTGACTGCTGAAAAACACACGATAAATGTACAAATAAAGTAAATCACTGTGAAGTGTCATGGTCTCATAAAATAGAATGAGATCACCTATTTAACTCATCAATAATATCTTCAAATGGACACTAAGGCAAAACTCTGTACCTCTGGATTATGCAGTTATTCACTAGGCAAACTTGGGACCTGGTTCTCTGCAAGACTTTTAATATCATACGGTAAAGTTTAATCTAAATACTATAAAGGACAACATTTGGCTAAGCTTTTGCGGAAGTATCTCTACAAGTTAACATACCCTTTGCGCCCGTCTGCCAAGCTTCTTGCTTGGTACAAACTCTACTGATGCTGGGCTATCTTCATCCAATTCCTGCTCAGATGTATCCTGCAATCAATCATACAAATTACAATAATCCATACATAGTAAGTTTATTACACATAATAGTGGGATATAAAGTGCAGTGGCCAAAAAACAAAATACAAGTAACACTGTAACACACAGTGTGAATCCACAAATATTACTAACAGCTAACTAACTGATAATGTATAACTCAGAAATGCTCCAATTTAAAAAAGTTTTTAGGATACATGGGTATCTTAAAACTATTGTGACAAGTAGTCTCTAGTTGAAGCATGAAGCTAGCTTTGCTTCAGAGAATTGAAAATAAATCTGTGCAAACTTGATTTTCATTTATTCACAGAAAGCAGGTTTTATTCACAGAAAGCAGTAAGTTACTATAAGTGTGCCCCTCTAATACATTGCTGAAAATAATGTAAAGAGAACAATTGTCTCATAATTATCATTGTTAAGTGAGAGTAAAAAATGCATTTGGGTCACTCAAATTTATTCTGCATGTCTGTTTGATTGCTTGTCAGTTTGTAGCTCACTGAGCATGTTACAAAGAGGGTATCAGTCAAATAATGATGCATAAAATGCTTGAAAAGTAGCAAAAAGATTGTTCATAAGAGATGCTTCAAAGACGAATCATAAGCATTCCAGGTTTAGAATTTTTTGCCAAGTTTGATTCTTGTAGAGGAATTTTGGGGAATCATTTAATTCACAATGTATCTACTGTGTTTACTTTAATTCTGGGGAATCAATTGCAAGATTTGAAAAAAAAACCCATGACTTTTACCAGAACTGATTTCCACAGAAATGCTAACCCTGCATTCTGAACTTACCTCATCAGGAATAAGCCATTCCTTTATTAGTACCGGTTTTCTTGGTCTAGTTGAACGTCTTTTCTTAGGGCTATAATCCTCATCCTGTTTTTGCTCACTAACATAATCCGTATCCCCATCTTTCAATGCACCCTTCTTTTTCAGGGTGTCCTTGTCCTGAGCCGCAACTGTTCGACTCTTTCTTTTCTGTTTCACTGCTTTCTTATCCTTCGTACCACTCAAAGGTTTGATTTCTTCAATGATTCTATCATCACCACCTTTACTTTTCTTTCCTGCAGATGTCTTGGATGGTTCAGTACCTTCAACATTTTTCACTGGCTTTTCACCATTTTTGCTAGGTTTTGCAGACTTGTCCACATCTTGTTCTTCTGTGTTTTTCTCCTGTTCCTTCTCCGTTGCCTCTTTATCTTTCTTGTTGGCTGGTTTAGTGACTTTAGCACCAGGAGGAAGCAGCTTTACAATTTTCAATGGTCTTGGTGCCTTCACTGGTGTTCCAGTACCAGATTTATTACCCGCAGACACAGGGCTGCCATCTTCAGTTTGCGTTGGTGGTACTACAGCTGCTACTTTACCACTTGGTAAAATTTTACCTGTTACGGGAGATCCCTTGCTGACCTTTACGTTACCAAGAACTTTGTATCTGACCTTTTTGCCTCCGATAACAAGTGTTTGCCACACTACACCTGTGGAGGGAATAAAAAGATGATTTTAATCAATTTAGATGATAACATGTCAAAAGTGAACTGGGTAGCTAGGACTGGTCAAGCTATTTTGTTTTTCACTTCCAGCTTCATGTCTGTGTTAAGCTTAGGTCTGTCAGTTGGAAAAATGTTTGATTTCAGATGAAAATTTTACTTGTTTCATGCGAAGATCCCATGTTTGAAGAAAAACATGCATTTACTTTTAAAACAATACACTGACAAAAAAACAAAAAACAATATCTTGCCGTTGCCTGCTTTAATGAGTTTACCAATTGTGTTGCTATGAATATTGGCACCATAGACTTTAAAAATTAAAGTCATTTAAACAATAACATGCTATAAAGGGTAAGCTCTATTACTTTACCTTTCTCTTTGTCCTTTTCAGAATCCGTTTGAGATTCAGGTTCTTTCTGTCCTTCACTACCAGTAGCTTCTTGATTCTGTCTTGGTGTATTGTATAAAGTTGGCATGCTGGTTGATGCCGATGAAGCTGGTGGTGTCACTGCTGAAGCTGGTGGTGTCACTGTTGGAGATGCTGTTGGCACTGCTGAAGCTGCTGGTGGCACTGCTGTCACTTCTGGTCTGCTCAAATCTGCAGCTTTATTGGCAGCATCCTGCAGTTGGTCAGCTGATGAAGCTGTATTGGGGTTATTTGCTGTTTCAGTTCCATGATGCTCTACATTTTCTGCTGCTTGACTCGAATTATTCTCATCTCTATCATGGTCTCTCATAGACTCTAATTGCTGTTGAACTGCTGAAAATAAGTGTTCAGCATCATACTGCCCTCTGGGCTGTGGTTGTCCTTGAGAACTGCCTCCCCATGATGGGCTGTGGGTGTCATGGTGATATTGAGGAGGGTGAATTACAGGTTGTACTGTAAGTGGATGAGGTTGAGGGTGGTGGTGTGATGATGGGAGAATTTGAGAATGTGCTGAATAAACTTGTTGCTGTGGGTTTTGCTGTTGCTGTTGATGGTGCAATTGCTGCTGATGCAAGGCGTAGTGCTGATGGCGGTCATCCATGTTTAATTTCAGATCTGTGTAGGATGAACGAAATGTACATGTTTCATGTTAAAAGAAAAATGTGACCCGCTCTGACGAAACCCGCCATAAGTTGCACTCAGCCATTTCGAGATACTGGCCGAGCCAAAGTTGGGAAAGGGGTGAAAACGTTGCAGATTTTGTTTTTCAGTTTTTATTATTTTTTGATTCCTTATAGTTTACTTTAAGGTGGTACTACACCCCTTGATAAATTTGTGACTATTTTTGCATGTTTCTCAAAAACTAATAACACACTGGTAACAAAGTTATGGGCAATGAATCCAGTTACTACACTGGAATTTCAGTGACTCAAGACAAGCGGTGCATTATTTATGATAAGAAAAGTACCACAGCTAGAATGTACCTCATTTCTTACCATATATAATTAACCACTTGTCTTGAATCACTGAAATCTCAGTGAAGCAATTAGATTCCTTGCACTTATAATATATACCAGTGTGTAGTTATTTTTTGAGAAAAATGGAAAATTAGTCACCAAATTTATCAGGGGGTGTAGTACCAGGCCAGGCCTGGAAAAAACGTTTATTTCCCAGCAGGAGAAATAAACTTAGCAGGATTTCCCACTATTTCTTATGTATTTCTTTTATAATCCAGAAAAGCAAAATTTCCCACCAAATGACCAAATTTCCTGACAATTGCCAAACTGCTCATTTTTTCCAGGCCTGTGTACATGTAGTACCACCTTAACCTACCATTTAAAAACAAAATATTCTTTTACGTCTAAAGCACCCTAATCTAGCCAAACCAAGTCCTTAAACATGTCAACAACTTTAAAGCCATTTTTCTTGCATTTGCCTTTTCTTAATGTGTCGCTTCCCCCTTCCCCCCGTTGAAAGACCGTAGAATGAGGACCACATGTCCCAGAAACATAATTTTGGGATCAAATGAAAGCTGAAGACCTACATGTATACAGGGGTAGCGCTAGGTTGCTTTTTGGGGTCCCGGACCCACCAAAATAGAGTTCGGACCCCCTGTTTTTAAATTTCCTGCAAGTTCGGGGGTCCCTGCGGACACTGGAGTATTTAGTTCTAGCGCTACCCCTGCATGTATATACTATTACTAAATGATGACATCAAAAACTCAATTTTAAAAATTAGTGACTTATGTCTGGTTTTGTGGGAGAGTGTCACAAATGTGATGTCACAATTTATTATATGCTCTAATAATGTCGAGCTACATCTAAATGTATGGTAGAAAAAAAAAGTATTCTGAGCAATTGCCAACATAGGAGCTTTAATTTGAAACAATGAAAATGTCAACAACACTAGAAAATGAATGTAAAGATAAAGACTTTGGTTTTTTCAGCAATGAGTTTCAAGAAATTATGAGACATCCATATGACAACGTATGAGCCTTGTTAGCATATTAGTTTTTTTATCTTTATCTTCATTCTGTCAACTTTGAATACAAATTTACCAGTTTCTATGGAAGAAGTGCTATTAAAAGAAATTATTGAAATTACAGCTGTCCAAGTCACCTGGCCATGGGTGTTATTTGTTTGTCAGGGTTCCTGCACCTTGAAGCCTTTAAAATTCAAGGATTTTCAAGGTTCAAAAGCATGATTTTTAAGGACTTACCACAACACAAAAATCATGATGCGGCTCTCCATGTGGCACATATTAATGAAAGTGACAGCTCCTCTCCAGTCTCCACTCCCCAAATTTTTTCAAAATTATACTTAAAGGTAAAATTCCAATTTTCAAGGACTTTCAAGGACCTTATGCAAATGTCCAGGACCTTCAAGGCCTTGAAAAGGTGTTTTCAAATTCAAGGACTTTCAACTCTGGTTTGTTCATCATCATAGAGTTAAGATGATCATAGTAAGAACATAGAAAATTAATTCAAATGTCATTTAACAGAGCAAAAATGTTAAATAAAAATCAAATACCGTAACCACTCGGGTATAAGCCCACCCCCCTAGATGGCAGATTTCACTTCAAAATGGGAGTGGGCTTATACCCGGGGAGGGGCTAGTACTTGAATTTAGAAATAAGAAAAATCATCCCCGGGAATCATCCCCATTTGTATAAGCTCAATGTACCAATAATTTCTATCATCAGATGTCAATTTCTTAACATTAAAGTGTGGAATGTTAATTAATTATCAGCTGATATTTTTTTTTATTTGTTCTTAAATGTGAGAGAAAAGCATTGATTTGATTTAAGAACTTGGCCAAAATTTAGTACTGGGCTTATAGCCGAGTGCACCCTTGTTCCCAGAATGTTTTGAAAAATAGGGGGCGGGCTTATGAACATGAAAGTGGGCTTATACCCGGGTGGTTACGGTAATTATAAATATTTTGTAATTCTCAATTTTGGATGTGCAATTGTGAAGAACCTAAGTTACAGGGCATCAGCCCTTTTTCCAAAGCCCTATGAACGGGTGAATAATACACTTCCAAAACAAATTTATCTTGGTACGGTCAACTTGTCTTGAAATGTTTTCATTCAACATTTGGACTGATTCGTTATAAACATAATTCCCTCAGGCTCCATATTTTTCAATGTAACATGCTACTGTCCTTTAAGTAAAAGTAAAAATGGTTACTATAAACTTCGGTACTCTGAGGGGGTGGTGCAATAATTATGTGTACGGGGGGTAAATTATAGGGGGAGATGTTTTGGCAGGCCAAAAGGGGGGCGCAAGCATTTTCTGGCAGGTCAAAAGGGGGTTAGGCAATAAAAGGGGGTTAAGCTGTGTTAAGCAATTTTGGCAGGTCGAAAAGGGGGGGCAAGCGATTTTGGTACAGATATTTTGGGCACTGCTTCTATTACACCCTAAAAGGTGTAGGAAAACATTAGGAACACATTCAAATATGCAATATTTCCTGCTCACTAGCATTATATAATATTATTTTACACCCCCCACACACCCATCACCATAGCAGCACCAGGTCCTATCACCCTCTCAAGTACCAATTAAGCCATTCAATCTTGCATTCAACTGTACAGGTACGCTGGTACGGTACTCATTCTTCCCAAGCACCGTCAAACAGTGGCGGCACCAGGAATTTTTTCGTGGGGCATGGGGGTAAAGTGAATTTCAAGGGGGCAAAATTGCCACAAAAAGTGGAAATTTATGTAATTTTAGGGGTTATGCCGGGGAACCGGGGAAAGAAAAATATTAGGGAAATGCCAGCTTTCCCCGTGGTAGTACTGCCAGCTTCCACTGGCACTGCATCAACGGGTGGAACAACCTCCCTGGAGATGTCCTCGCCCTGCCAACAGCTGAGGCCTTCAAAGTTCAAGGGAGCAGTTGCAGTACACATTTAAAGGACGGTACATTCCCCCGTGGGTTCAGTTTAAGGGTAGGACGTATGACTGTTCCAGGATTTGAAAATGACCCCTATTTCACCGTGGAATCAAGAACATTTGCAGCAATTTTACCCCTATTTAGCGCAAAATCAAGGAAAATTTTCCCCCAAGGACGCATTTTTATTTCACCCCCTTAGGCCAAATAAAAAAATAAACATGTTTCACGTCCCCTCCCGCTTCCTTTTTTGAGGTTTTCTCAAATAAATTTTTATTTTTTGAAATTCAGTTATAACTTTTCAAAAAATATGTCCACACTCGGCAGTCCACGCTTTATAATGCGTGCCGGTTCGAAATTCTGAAAATTGGTGAAAGCGTGGGGGTTTAAACTGTTTGGGTAAAAAGCGTGGACTGATATAAAGCGTGGGATTAAAATAAAAAGCGTGGGGCTTCTTCCAACTTACAGTATATTTTTATTGAATGATAAAATAATCATAGTTCCAAGAAAATCACCAAAACTTGCACACTATGTCGCAAGATAAAATTCCATTTGATGCAGGCTCGCGCTTGTTTACGTGAATCCAGTGCAATGTACACAATATCCTCCCCGGAAGCGCTGCCAAAACACCTACGTCATATGCAAATGTCCGATTTTCCATGACGTGTTATTTTTCTTTGTAACATGGATCGTATATGAGTGACGTCATTAACATGCATAATTGATTGAGCGAAGCAGCACGGAAGAAGTAGGATATAGGCGCTGAACACAGCGTACGTCAAGTTTCATGACAAGAACAACATTTGAACACCATAAAAGTACAGTTATTCATTAAAATGCTTATTTTACAGTGCAGTAGTAGTTTTTTTCTTTTAATTTTTATTGTTCACGTAATATATCAATTAACTTATTGGAGAGAAAAACATCGGACTCGCGCACATGTGAAATAGGTGCAGAATTCGGCGTACTTGATACTTCGAACCAAATTGCGTGCGACTTTGTCAGTTTACAAATAGCGGAAAAAGCAAAAAGTGGTGGGGGGTCAAGAATTTTCAGTATAAAGGGTGCCTCAGTAAAAAGCGTGGGGGTCAGGAATTTTCAGTATAAAGGGTGCCTCAATAAAAAGGGTGGGGGTAAAATAAAAAGGGTGGGAGTCAAACCCCACTGCCGAGTATGATGTCTAGGAAGTTGGGATGCTTTCTATAGGGCTCCTTAAAAGATACAAGAAACATTTTAGGAAGGTTTTGTGATCATTAGAGGGGGGTGTAACTCTCAGAACAGCAAATAAAAAAGGGCCTCCTCCTTTTTCCAGGCATTATTGTATGTACGGATTATGCGCTAAAACAGCTCTAAGTATGGGTATTTACACCAATTTTGCGATAAAAATAGAAAATAAAAAGCCCCTCTTCCTCCTTTTTTCTAAAACCTGGACGTGAAACATGTTTTATTTTTTACTTAGCCTTATATCGAGGAATCAAGGAGGCGAGTAAATTTTCCCGAAATAAATACCCCAATTTTTACCACTTCAAGGACGCTTTTGAATTTTTCCCCTATTTCATGGCAGTAATTGGCACAGGGAAATGAGGACAATTTTTTTGGAAAAAATAGGCCTACCCTATTTTTGTGTGGAACTAACGTGCAGTACTTAAAAATGGACAGAAAAAATATTTAAAAAAAACAAAAAAAAACTGTAGCAGTAAAATGCAGAGGAAAGTCCTAGAAATACACCATATTTTTCATTTCAAGGTCAAGGACAAGGTCAAGGACAATTTTGCTCCAAAACACCCCTAATTTGGACAATCGCGAACAATTTTGTCCTCGAAAATTCCGCAGACGTTTCTTGAAAAGTACCCTTTATTGGAACCATCACACATCGGCAGTGATGACTGAACCCACCGGGGTACATTCCCGGGGGTACATTTGTAATGACCAGATTTTTTACTTGTATCTGCCCTGATATTCATGTATTATCATGCACCGCAACTTTGGCACCACCAGAGGCGAGCATTTCCTTGCGTCCTAGAGCGCCTTGAAATCGTTTCACCTGTTGCATGGACAGTAGGCCTATACTTGCACAAATCATGAATATCATAGTCTTTGTTTAATATTAATTTTCATGCATGCTTTGATCAAAGTAAATCATAGGTCATCATTTTTGGATTACAGCTGAGTTGAACCACTGGTCAAAATATAGACTACGCCATAGTCTATTTTTGATAAATAAAAGCATGTTAATCATGATGAAAGCATTCAGTTGAACTCGAAATTATACTGATATTTAATGCATCAAAATACTTAATATAATTATATTAGTGACAGTAAAAAAAGTAAAGTGGCTTATATTATTGAATGCAACATATCATATTGTCATAATTGTATTGGCACTTCAGTACTGAACAATTCTGATTTTAGAATCTGCCAGTTTATTAATCGCGAAATTCCAGGTTAAAAATAGGTCATATTTTTTCTCTTCCTCCTACACACTAAATGATAGTAGATTTGCATTCTTTGAGAGATTAGCTAAAAAATGACACCAATTTCAGCTCAGTAGGACCTACGGTTACGGAGATATGGTCGCGACAATATTGATGGTAGCGCCATTTTTCATGAAATCGCAAAAAAAATGGGCGGGGCATAGCGGGAAAACCGTACGTCCGATTAAGCTAAAATTTGAAATTTGAGCTTTGCCAGACAAAATCACCCTGTATACCAATTTTGAACAAATTTGAAGGGGTGAGGTGTAAAATCATATTTTTTTGGGTGATTTGAGAAATAATGACCCAGCCTTAAAAGATACAAGAAACATTTTAGGAAGGTTTTGTGATCATTAGAGGGGGTGTAACTCTCAGAACAGCAAATAAAAAAGGGCCTCCTCCTTTTTCCAGGCATTATTGTATGTACGGATTGTACGCTAAAACAGCTCTAAGTATGGGTATTTACACCAATTTTGCGATAAAAAATAGAAAATAAAAAGCCCCCTCTTCCTCCTTTTTTTTTCTAAAACCTGGACGTGAAACATGTTTTATTTTTTACTTAGCCTTATATCGAGGAATCAAGGAGACGAGTAAATTTTCCCGAAATAAATACCCCAATTTTTACCACTTCAAGGACGCTTTTGAATTTTTCCCCTATTTCATGGCAGTAATTGGCACAGGGAAATGAGGACAATTTTTTTGGAAAAAATAGGCCTACCCTATTTTTGTGTGGAACTAACGTACCGGTACTTAAAAAATGGACAGAAAAAATATTTAAAAAAAAAAAAAAACTGTAGCAGTAAAATGCAGAGGAAAGTCCTAGAAATACACCATATTTTTCATTTCAAGGTCAAGGACAAGGTCAAGGACAATTTTGCTCCAAAACACCCCTAATTTGGACAATCGCGAACAATTTTGTCCTCGAAAATTCCATGAGCGTTTCTTGAAAAGTACCCTTTATTGGAACCATCACACATCGGCAGTGATGACTGAACCCACCGGGGTACATTCCCGGGGGTACATTTGTAATGACCAGATTTTTTACTTGTATCTGCCCTGATATTCATGTATTATAGGTATCCTAGGTGAATTCAAATTTGCCATCAAATTGCATCGTTTTATATATCAAATTAAAGCCCTTGAGTAAACTAAGCCAAAACTGAAAACCTTTTTTTCATAGCACTTTCCGTAGCAAAGTTACATCTTGTCAAAGATTGACTTTCATCAAAAAGATTCAGCTAGCAAAATTCCCCAAAACGGCATTTCGGGGTGTTTCTAGATCTTAGTCTCATGGCGATGGCAGCTTTTTTTAATGGAACTGCTATCAAAATCCTCTAAAATTCCATGTGCGACTTGATTATCACCATAAAAAATCATATATTTGGGTCAAGTGAAGTATAGAAAACATATTTATGTAGGTTTCCTTCACCCACCTATTCTCGAAAAAAATTCAAATTTCTATGTAAATATGCATTGTGTTGGGGCCCCGGTCTCGGCGAATTCGCTGACTAGTAAATGTGTTAACTAAGGTTTGCCTAGGTTACCTATGTATTATCATGCACCGCAACTTTGGCACCACCAGAGGCGAGCATTTCCTTGCTCTGATTAAATGCTGAGTAAATGTAGAAGTACATGTGTAGAAGTACACAGGCCTAGGCTATAATAATAGACCTAATACCAGTGTACAAAACTGCAGGCTCTACTTGTACTTTTACTTTGTTACGATTGTCATTCATTTTTAATTTACATTCCACTAGAGAAAACATGGAAAAACTAAAATTTACATGATGGAGATGGCGATCGTGATCGCACTGGACCGCATATAAAAAAACAAAGCTTATTTACCTCGCCCCTGCTACGACTGTAATCCACCGGTGTCTGGACACCTTGCTGTATATTTAAGAGTCTTTACTATAAGATTTGATTGCATTAAAACAGCAAATTTGATGCAAAAAGTCGCTCAAGATTCCATACAAAAAGCTAAAACGAAATCCCATAATGCACTACAAACCAGCGTAAGCGAACCAGTGCATTATGGGAGCAAAAAACCTGGGCGGTATCCCTGTCCATGCGAGCGACCGATGCAAATAATCATCAGTGCACGCGGACGTCTATAAAATTTGTCCATAAGTCTATATTCTAGATGACATAGGCCTATATTGCTTTCAAACCAGGTCTCTCGACTCACAACTTATTACACGGATGTATTCGTTATATTAAACTGACATGCAGGTTTGTTGTTCTGGACAAAAAGGCGAGATTCACCCAAAACTCTTAAAGCTGCAGCCTAGTCCTCTTTGAAAATCAAGAAATTCAATTTTTTTATCTCCTTTTATTTTTTTTTAACAAAAAGGCGAAAATAAAAGTCAAAATTCGTATTTGATTTCAAGTTTTCGATTTTTTCGCAAACTTTGGACAGGAAAATAATAAAAGAGAAGAATAATAGTTTGTAGGAGTAACTTTTTGTCTGCTATTCCAACATTGGATATTTTTTGCACAAAATGCTTGTCCAAAATCCTGTACTGCCACATAAAAAAATTGAAATTTAGGAAAAATACAAAACTCCGCTTTCCGAATTAGGTTTTCAATTAAGATGGCCTTACAGGCATCCCATCTCATCTGACATATGATCTCTGAAAAGAAAGAGTTCTTTTTATTTTCGTGACCAAAATCAAAACTATAGGCCTACACACGGGCACACTGTTCCTATACAATGATGTACATGTATGATTGACACATGTAAAAAGCAGTTTTAGCTTGCATTTACATACGGTATACACAATAAGAAGAAGCTAGAAGAGAAAGGCATGGATTGTCATTTTACTCATTTATCATACAAAATATAATGAAATGAGAAATCTACATCATCACTACACCAAGTCCTTCCAATGATTATGTATGGCACACAGACACTGTACTGAAAGGTCTGACAACTGGATTACATTAAAAAAGCTTTTTAAAACATAAAAATCAAATGAAATTTGAGCATAAAATAGCATATCCTGCAAAATGTGCTAAAATTGTGGACATTTAACTTTCCTGCATAATTAAACATGATGATTTAAATCATGTATGCCTCACTGTATCTGTATCAAACCTTTCTTGACCCCTTCCCTTGCCACGTCAAAACTTTTTGACCCCCCCCCTTTTTTTTAAGGTCAAAACGTTTTTGATCACCTGGAATTTTCCATCAGAAAGGTATTTATGAACGTTTACTTGGGTTTTCCCGTTTAACACTTTTCATTCTATTTCACATCTGGTTAAGTTATTCGTCTAAATTTATTGAATTGGGCATTTGGTGCAATACATACCGGTACATTTCGACAAAAGATCATTATATTTCAGAGCAGGCCTGTGTCCACTTTATTTCATTCATTGGTCATTTGATTTCGTCCTAGAGCGCCTTGAAATCGTTTCACCTGTTGCATGGACAGTAGGCCTATACTTGCACAAATCATGAATATCATAGTCTTTGTTTAATATTAATTTTCATGCATGCTTTGATCAAAGTAAATCATAGGTCATCATTTTTGGATTACAGCTGAGTTGAACCACTGGTCAAAATATAGACTACGCCATAGTCTATTTTTGATAAATAAAAGCATGTTAATCATGATGAAAGCATTCAGTTGAACTCGAAATTATACTGATATTTAATGCATCAAAATACTTAATATAATTATATTAGTGACAGTAAAAGTAAAGTGGCTTATATTATTGAATGCAACATATCATATTGTCATAATTGTATTGGCACTTCAGTACTGAACAATTCTGATTTTAGAATCTGCCAGTTTATTAATCGCGAAATTCCAGGTTAAAAATAGACTATGGACATTCAATTAAAAACGTGATTTTGAACAGGCAAAGTCCCTAACACTCACACTGTCAATCATACTTGTTTATCAATCAAATTTAACCGCAAGCAAATACAAGACGCGCTCATTGACTTACTGACGCGTTCATGCAATTACACAACACAAAGGCGGCGTAGGCCACATACTTGTGTACCATGTAGTTATTAATGGTAATGACAGGTACCCGGAGGATTTAACCATAACGAGATCTGGGCGACCAATCACAAGCCAGATTCATTTAAAGATGCATTACATCATCGCCAATTTTAGTAGGCCGCCGATTTCCGACAATCTCATCCATAGAAGCTCATAGACAGCCGTGTTAAGCATGTAAACCGCAATCCAATGTCAGTAGTCCACTTGGGAAGCTAACAAACAGAGGGAGTAGGGTGACTGAAAAGATCAGATGTGAAAATCTATCAATTGTGCACACATTAATTAAATCAGAGTTTTAAGCTTAAATACAATATCCAGAGTATGCACATTGGGCAAGTGGACTACGGGGTAGTCTAGTCAAAATATGGACTATGAGGTAAAGTTTATAGGCCTAAATGATGACAAGAGCTTTCAAGAGAACCTTACTGTCAAGATCCTAAAGTTTCACATGGTTTTATTTTACCAATGGCGCATGTTAAAACCCCGGGTTAAAACAAAGTTATTAAATTTGTCCAAGCCCGAGTGCCCAAGGTCCCATCCAGTCTTTGACACGTGATATGATACAGTAACTATATTAAATAAGAAAGAAACAGATGAAAAAGGAAAAGAAAAAGAAATAAAGAAAATAAAGAAATCTGAAAAAAATATGTTTTAAATTAATTTTCGAGTAGGCCTACATGTACTCGAATATTGCCCCGCCCCCATTTTTTTAGTTCTGGGATCAATACCGCTCATCACTAGTTGCCCGAGTTGGGAAAAATGATTGATGGGAAAATCCCATTTTGGATGGAAGACAGGTCACCAGAAGTGAACAGGACAAGAGTTCTTGATATTTTCAGGCATTTATACAGTATTAATGATCATATAAAATCTTGTGTAGTCTTGGCTCTAACTTCCGTAGCAGTCACTGCTATAGAGCTCAGTCAACGACAAAGCACCATAATAAATTTACTTCACGCGTCACCGGTAAGCTTAAAAAGTAAAAACTCAAGTTAACCATGAAACGAACTTTTATATTCATTGTCATGATTGTATTTAAATTTAGTACAGTTTAGGCGATCCTGACTTTTAGACCACCCGAGCTATATAAGATTAAAATTAAACTTTCTCAACAAGGTTACACTTAGAAACTACACTTGTTTTCAACTGTACAAACATACCTTTTATTCTGTCTGACAACATGGACAAGCTTTATTTTGTTCCAAAATTCACGTTTTTATAACTATTTTTGAAGTAAAAGAGCTTGATGTAAAATCAGTGATACCAGTTCTGAAGCATTCGCGTAGCACGAGCAAATGATTTTTGTGTGTTTTGATGCTAATTTACACCAGCGAATTGTGCATTTTCAAGCGCGATCTGCATTTATTCAAGATGGCGAATTTCTCAAAAAATGTGATGCTTATTTTATAAAGGTATGTTTCTTGCTTTTCTGATTATAATTATTTTTTGAGACAAAAACTCAAAAAATTGCCATTTTAACTTATTTTCAAAAAGTTGTTTTTTACCCCAAATTTCCCCTCATTATCGCAGTCCTGCCCTCCTTCCGATGTATACATTAAACCGTGACTCCAAAGTGTTGGCAACTAATCCTTCATGCAAAAGTTAAAATTTACTCCTTGGCTTTATAATTTAGCGAGGGTGGTCTAAAAGTCAGGACCGCCCAAGCTTAGGCAAGTAATATTGATAATAATAATATATTTTATTCTTATGCGCATTACGCAACATATTATAAGCATAAAATTCATGAAAGACAATATTATGAATGGTAGGCCTACCGTATACAATAATAAAAATATTTATAAAGAGAATGAAGCACATCAGAGAATTGCACATGCAGCATGGCAAATATTTCGCACGAACATATTGATTATAGCCTATTGTCTTGTTACTCAACATGCTCAAGTCAAGAACTCTAAATGTATAGCTTCGAATATGCACATAATAGTTACGCATTTGATGCTAGAGTATGTTGCTAAATTGTTTTTCGGTTTCTAGTCAGCAATCAGCATGCATTGACAATTTTGGTAACGGATGTTATTTATTCTGTTTAAAATGTAGAAATTTGGATGATAACAACATTTTACTCAAGTTAGACTATCTTTTTAATAAAGTGCTCAATCCCAAAAGGGAGAGCGTATAAAAATTCAAAGAACAGACCTTCCGGAATAGGTAGTCGTTACCGAGTTTCATGCCTAAAAGGCAATCGTCAGACGACACAAAATTTGGATGATAGTTATTTTGACGAGTCAGCTGTTTCTTTTGAGTAAAGATTGCCTTTTTTGAACAGTCCAAAATTTTGAACAAATTTTATCTTTACACAGCGCAGTCAGCGCACATAATAAATGTATAAAAAAAACAACAACAAAAAACAGTGCATCTGGCCGGATTCGAACTGGTTTTTTTTCATCAACTTTTATGTGCACTGGCTGCTCTGGGTAAAGATTAAAATTTGTTTATCCTATCAACCCAGTGAACTAAGTATTTAATGTTCAGTCCTAAATTTCGCTGAAGTGCAATTTCAGCAACATTTTTGATGGGATTGCCCATCTTGATCGGCTGTGTTTACTTTTGAACTTCCATTGCATTACACAGTGTCATTCTTCTTCTTTGAATGCAACAGTCTCTAGCCTCGAATATGATCATACAACTTCTGATGAAGATGTGTGTCACACATCGAAAATTCAAGTATGAAAATTACTAATTTTGTGTACACCAGCGACATTGCGGGTAGTAACAGGAGAGCATCACAGTTGCAATATTCTCAGAAGTGACTAAGCATGTTTGTGCAATGACAAACATTCGTATCTACATTTGTACGATGAACACAAATTAAATAATTTTCCTATAGTTGAATTTTTGTGCTGAAAGTCAGTTTAAACTCTCAGAAATTGTTTATGACCAGCATGAATGAGCTTACATTCAAGTATATTTTTTATGTGTACAGTTTTAATTTTTTTTATCATGATATCTCACAAGGTATGAACAATGTCTTCAAACCCACCACCACCTGCTTTCAACAACTGGGTCAAGTGCTCTGAAGGTCTTGTAGAATGCGGTCAAGCAGCTGCCAAAATAGTCAAACATGTGATGGAAGAATGGCATACAAATGAAATAAAGCCAAAGCCTGATGATTTCAAGTGTGCAGGGAGTCCTACTTGTAATCCCAAGTTGAAGAATGGAACTCCTAACAAACCCAAGGCAGGTCGAGGATACTGTGATCAGTGCATTAAGTGGGCTGATGTTGTCATATCACAGTTACTAGCCAAGTGTACAGTGCCTAATAAACCACCCTATGAGGCCTATTGGAATCTTGTGAAGTCATCAGACTTTTATGATCATGTTATTCAAGTGGTCAAATTATTTGGTCTGAAAGCGATTAGTGATGATGCTTTGGCAGCTATAAAACAGTTTGATGATTTTGATCCAGCTTGGTTGCTATGTATAATGGAGAAAGTGGTATTGTTTCATAAAGAAGATATTCAAAGCCAGGTAAATATTTTTATTTTTATTTTAAATATATAAAGTTACAGGGGAAAGAAGAATTACGCATCGCACACTAGCACATTTAAACATGAATTTACAAATGGAAACATAACATGCATAGGCAGATATACCAGAGAAAAAACTCCGGACATACCTGCCTGTGCGGGGACTTGAACCCCAGACCTCTCGCTTGTCGGGCGAGCGCTCTAACCACTGAGCTACACAGACTGTCCCTTCTTTGCGACATTTGTTATCTTTTCAGAGGTCTTTGATGAATTCACATTATTATTTTGTGTGTACATATATAATTGTAAAAACGAGTGTTGTTGTCGAGATGATACTTTTAATTTGATGTTGACATGTTGGAATTAAAATCCATTATAAAGTGTTAAACATAAATTCTGGATGTGTAGTGCATTCAGAGTTGCTCACATTAATCACAAAAGAAATTAAATCCCTAATTTGGTTTAACATCCAGTGTGTATTTACATGTATATAAGCTTTGGGCTATCGATTCATGCATGCAATACTATCCCACTTGTTTGGGTGATAGCAGTACATTGGTAAAACTGCTCTAGAGCCCTTCAGCCAGAGGTTATAACTGTTTGTGGCACTTAATGTATAACACATTTCTGCATTTTTATGTTCAAGATACCTCCAATGTATGTAAAACAGCACTAATAAAAACTAGTGTTTGTCTAGAGCTTAACATTTTGTAAAATATATTTTGCGCACATTTGTGTAAACTCATGCTAAGAAAAGTGTTGGCTGCACGTTTTGTTTGCAATCTGGGGGAGAAAGCACCCACAGGGTTCCCGCCGTCCTTGAATTTTAAAACACCTTTTCAAAGCCTTGAAAGTCATGGAAATTTGCACAAGGTCCTTGAAAGTCCTTAAAAATTGGTATTTTACCTAAAGTATAATTTTGACAAAATTTGGGGAGTGGAGAGGAGCTGTCACTTTTGTTAATAAATGTATGTGCTGCATGGAGAGCCGCATCATAATTGTTTTTATGTTGTGGTAAGTCCCTGAAATCACGCTTTTGGACCTTGGAAAGTTCTTGTAAAGTCCTTGAATTTTAAAGGCTTCAAGGTGCAGGAACCCTGCACCCATTCTTGCCCAGTAGGGTACTCTTGGGGCAATTTCCCACAGATTTGAGGTACAATGTAGGATTAATACAATGAACTGACATTCCTAGGAACTTAGTAGGAAGACACTGAATGCAATGTCATATTATTATGTAATATTCAAACAGAGAGATGGAACAATTTGAAACCAACACAATATATTATATAGGATGAGGTTTTATTATGCACGTATATGTATTGTATAACTGAAATTCTAATTCTGTGTATTAATTATTTTCAGGTGCAGAAAGCCACAGAAATCCGTAATACCATCATGCATCGACCTGTTGGGAAGGAGTTACCCACTGACCAAATGGAAACCTTTTTCAAGTCATACTCAGTGTTGTTGAAATGTTTCAGCTCAAATTTTGCATCTATCCTGTCTGATGAGGATGCAAAAGATATCCAAGCCAAATTGAATCAGGTAAAGTTACAATGTACATAGACTAGCTGCTATCTGATGTATAAAATTGTATTGTGTCCAACAGTTCTTATTCCCCAGTGGCGTAACTATGGTTGGTAGCGCCCGCGGCAAGAAACAAAATTGGTGCTCTACTCCCACCCGAGAATATCTTAGACGCGGGCCCAGGGACGCGGGCAGTGGCGTAGCAAGGAGCTAAGGATACATAACCCCCTCATTCTTGAAACAATTGCACGCGGAGCATGCGGAATTTTGGACATAAGGCCTATACACTAATTAATTTTGGTTACTAGAAGCCTATCGGTCTTAAAATGTTCTTTCAATTGATTTTGTGCTGAAATGCACGCGAAGCGCACGAAAATTTTGACTTTCATCGCTTGGAGGGGCGCAGAATCGATGCTGAATTGGTCAATTCGGCGCCCCCCCTAAGGGTGGCGCCTGGGGCATGTTGCCCCTTCTGCCCCCCCCCACCCATAGTTACGACACTGTTATTCCCCACATGGAACTATTTTTTTTGCCATTTTTAAGTTGCATTTTTGAAATTGCCCATCTTAGGTTGGTGATGGAGTTTATACCCAAGTGGTTACGGTATACGGTTTATACAGTGAAATCCTATGGTATTTGTAGGAAAGTGATTTGAGAAAGGGAAAATTGAGAACCAATAATATAAAATTTATATTTTGATGGAGAAAGGTTAATTAGTAAATTTTTAATAAAATATTGGAAGTTTCCAAACAAATAATTTCTGTGTATTTTATTTTGAATATGAAATTTACTGTCTGTGTGTTGTAAATTTCAGATACGGGACATGAAGATAGTGACATCAGATATGGTGCAAAGAACTGTGACAATGTTCATGACAGAAGTTGAGAATTGGAAGATGGAACAAGGTGCAGATCTCCAGATGATACAGGAATCATTGCAAGCTGCTATAGGCATATGTAAAAGTGTTCCTCAATTACATGACCAGATGGTGAATATGGAGAAGGTGCAAGTAGAACTTGCAGGGAGAGTTGGAAGAATTGAAAATGAAATGGAAAGCATGAAAGGTAATGCTAGTGGGTTATTTGACGAGTTGTTGAATATCCCTGTTGTATGTGGTAATGGATGGTAATGGTGAAATATCTCCAGTGTATGTGGTATTGGTAATCACTAGGATCCACAACATGCTCATCTATCAGGGCACAGTTCTTTAACCCTAATACATTTGTACATTCATTGAATGACCTTTGAACATTTGAGTACAAAAACTCATACTCTGCAAATTGAGGTCAAATTTTGCACTGTAATTGTTTAATTGAGGTTATTGAACTATGCCATTGGGATGAGGCCATTGTGGTCCATAGTGAAATGTCCATGGTGAAAACTGTATGAAGTGGCACCTGTTTGTCCTATCAAGATGGACTGCTCTCTCATGGAATACATGTATGTTACTTTGCTGATTTACCATCCAGTGGACATGTTGAAAATATGTCTGTTGTGTCTATGATCCTCAAAGGTCCTTTGGCCAGCAGCTACCTTAATAGACCTGCCTCATTTTCAGACTATTAGCATATATGAAAAACAGGTTTTTGACACAAATTTTTATCTGTGTGGTTTAAAAGTCAGGCAAATTGATGCCACCCAAAAGGAATTCCAAACTTCCAAAATGAAAACATCCTCCTCCATTGTTGTGCATGTAAGTATTCATGTAGAAGAATCTTATGTATGGTTCAACCATTTTGCCATGTGATACGATTAAGAACAGCAAGCAATTTACATCTAGGAGAGTGTTAGACTCATGCATACAGGATTGAACTCTGTTGCTGAGGTGAATTGTGTTGTGCGATTATCAGCTCATTGGGTTGGTAATTGACAAGTTCAATGTTATACAAAAATGTACATCACCTGGAAAACATTATTCCAAAAAATGTTTTGATCTTCTTTCACAGACAGGTTTGGAGGCTTCACTTCACATTTTAGTACTTTACATAGCACATTAATTACCGTCTTTCACTTAAAATGAGCTCACATATCTGATTGTTATAATTGTATCATTTACTTTTGTAGGACAATATAGTTCGCTGGCCTCTCAACAAGACCCAAAACATCAGCAGAGTAAAGACAGTGGTTATTCAGCATCATTCAGCCCTAGCAGCTCATCATACTCAAACAGTAAGATATATCTATCATATCAGTCAGTTAAAGGTGTACTGATCCCAGTAAAGGAGTCAAAATATTACATTTTTAGGAATGCCTTAAAAGGATAAGTTGTCATTAGGTGTTTTTCATAAGAAAACAACAGTGTTAATAAATATCGTCAGCCTACTACACTAATTGCCTCATTTTTTTGTAATTTTGAGAGCATGCATTAAAAAATATATTTATTCGCTGAATAATCTAAAATAATTAGGGTATTACGTAACTGATGCATGCTTGAACCCCGGGGCTTGAACCACATTTTGTACGTTGTTCTCAAAATTACATAAAATGACTTTAGCAATTATCATAGTAGGGTGACAATATGACGCTCCATTCACTTGCCTATATAGCTAAAATTATTATTAAATGCAGTGTTCGGTCTTTTCACTTGCTAGCACACATAATTATACTCAATGCAAAAATCTGATGATTTGTAAAAATTGTATGATGATTTGTAACAATTTTATGATATAGTGAATCACTGATGGTGTCTTTACCTAAATGGTGTAATTGTTGGCATTTCATACCCTAAATGGCATAACCACCTCAATTTTTACCCGTATATGGCACATTATCACATTCGTGAAGATTATAATGATAAAAAAGACCATTTTAACACTCGTTTAAAAAAAATGTCCATGCCTGCAATGGCTTTTATTTTCATTTGCTCAAAAGGATACATGTACATCATAAACAAACATTAAAAAATGTAATACAGACACTCAATATTATAGTGACAGTATTAAAGTAAAATATTGACAATTGTACTGAAAATATACACACTAATAAGCAACACCAAAGTAATACTGAAAATGAGTGGCATGCAAATGATCATTGCATGTCCAAGAAGAATGAAAACAAAACAGATTGACCATTCATGAATCCCACTGAAATGGTATTAATCACTCTGAAATGACAGTACTTTGTTCTTAAGTTACTACCCTGATTCATTACTCATATAGTTAGAAAAAACCTCTTGTTACAACACTGAAAAATACACTAATATATCTCTAATAACAATAATAGATCTCTCCAGCATTATGCTGACTTATTCTGTGCGCTTTTCAATCATGATAGCGCAAGAATTAGGGGTTCATTCATATATTTTCATGACTAAACGATTGTTTATGCCCGAGGGCTTTATTTTCCTCCACAACTAAGAAATACCGTCATTTTAGACTAAAACTACCAATTCCCTATCCTTTTAAAAGTTTTTCCATTGCTAATTGTAGGGCTGCTAAGAATACGCAATTGCGTTATTTGCGCCGCAATTTGCGTATGTTGGCTCCAGTTAATTGCGTTTTGACAGTTTTGAAAAAATCTTTAAAAAAATTGTTTTTCTTTTTTTCTTTTCGATTTTTAATTATTTTTTTTCGCGGATTTGGAGACTCACTGGACCTAACATCAAGTGCTACCATCATTAAAAAAAAAAAAAAAAAAAAAAAAAAAATTGGAAAAAAGATACAAAAAATTACAAGTTTGTATCCAAATGGGACCAATTTGTAACTTGTGTTCACTTCAAAATCTATCTAAGATACAGACTTGTGTACAAAACCAATGCATTTTTATATCTTCAATAGACTATGCAGTGAACACAAGTTACAAATCGGTCCCATTTGGATACAAACTTGTAATTTTTTTGTATCTTTTTTCCAATTTTTTTTAAATCAGCCACAAATGATTGCAGTACCTCACTCAAGGTCAAGGGACTCTCTAAATCCGCAAAATATTTTTTAAAAAACGCAATTTTTTATTTTTTGTATTTTTTATTTTCTTAATTTTTTAATTTTTTCAATTTTTTTAATGATGGTAGCACTTCATGTTAGGCCCAGGGACTCTCCAAATCCATGAAAAAAAAATTTAAAATCGCAAAAAAAAATTTTTTTTTTTTTTTTGATTTTATGCTTTTTGGCGGAAATCGCGGATTTTTGCGTTTTTGGAAAATCGGGGTGCGTTTTTGGCCTCCAAAATCGCGTATTCTTAGCAGGCCTAGCTAATTGTAAGAAAACGTTTACTTCCACCGTGTTTGGACGCGCGCGAGCATACGTGCGTATACGAGCATCCATTGGTTCTTGCACGGCTTGTTTACAACCGTTGTTTATGCCCGCCTATTGACCAGCCACGCATGCTGTTATATAGAATGTATGTATGAACATTGTATCTGCATTTTTTTCATTTTACAAAGAAGCATTTTTGTGTTTCAATTTGTTTACTTATTTATTGTTTTGTAACATAGTCATTATTTACTTAAAATTTAGTCAAATGCTGTTTAACTCAATTTCACCCAAAATGTCACTTACAATGTTCTCTATACTGACATGACAAAATATTTGTTTTTTAATGAAATTAATATCTGAACTAAAACTCATTCATTCCAGGTACTTCATATGACACCACTCCAGAACAGAAGCCCAGCAATATACAAACTGAGAGTAAACAATACGAACTGCTTATGGTGCATAGTGAACATGACATGGAAGACCGCTTGTACAACGATCTCATAGACAACCTCGATAAAAACAATGTGTCATATGTATCCATGCACGAATTACCAATGGGTGTAGACGTGTTTAAAAACTTTGAAA
The DNA here is from genome assembly GCF_039555335.1 of Amphiura filiformis. Lineage (NCBI taxonomy): Eukaryota > Metazoa > Echinodermata > Ophiuroidea > Amphilepidida > Amphiuridae > Amphiura > Amphiura filiformis. Next base: position 31,528,222 of record NC_092630.1, on the reverse strand, counting down.
ACATGCTGGAGAATTGCTGGTGGACAATGTGCTTATTGAGTCCTAATTTCTTAACTGATGTATGGTGTGATAAACGCTACATACAGGCCTGTGAACGAGCAGTGAGAAAGCAGGATGAGTCTGTGTTTTATGTAAAGGCCAAAGGCTTCAGTGATGATGACATTCCTGCTGGCCTGAAGGGCATTTCTGGACTTGATCATTCTAGCAAATTTTTCAAGAGTGTTCTAAGAAGTACATTCAAGAATCTTAGGGAGAAACGTACAGAACGCATGTCTTCACAAGAATCCGCCGGTAAGTGGGGTATTGGGCCGATGAATTGCGGACACGTTTTTGTTCTGATTTTAAGCGGCTAACCGGGACGTTGGCCTGTTTTACACAAATTATACAGAGGTTTATTTTTTATTTTTTGGATCAACTGGGATTGATTTTTATATCAACAATAGAGGACACACTTGCAGATGCACACCCTACTTGTAATGTGTGTCGACTGGGGACTTTTTTTGACAACTGGGGACTTTTTTATGAGTTGTGTGTCGACAGGGGACTTTTATGTGCCAAACTCCTACCAATCGGGGACCTGTGTGTTCTCAAGACCTCACCCTACCCCTAAAAAGTACCCAGTTAGAGTAATGCTTTTTTTGACATCTTGACCCATAGGGGGAGCCCTAGCCCAAGTATTACGACTGGGGACGTCCCCACTTGGAGCGAAGTCCCCAGTTAGTGGGAAAAACAAAAAAAGTCCTCATTCGTAGGGTCTTACAAACACATTTTAGGCTGTTTGCAGTCAATTGCACATGTCAGCTAAAGGGGGATGGTCCCCTATTGCAGTTAGAATGTAAAGTTTCATATTAAGGTTTTACCGTCGTTACTAAACCTATCGACCAAATTTTTTTAAATTGACATATTTTGTACATTAATATGTGTAGATAATAAATCACGAAAAAAAACAGGGGGTGCCGGACCTCACTTTTGAGCTACAGCCGTTTTAAAAGAGGTGTACATTTCCAAAATCTCTGTACACTTCAATGGCAAAATCAGCAATTTGCCCAAAATATACCACCTTTTGCGCTGTATAAAAAAATTGTCTAGACGATCTTTTTTTAATTTTATATATTTTATGAAAAAGAAAAAGCTCTGTAAAATCGCGCAAAAAAATTGCGGGTACCGGACCTTGTTTTCGCGTAAATTGACCAAAATAGGTCAAAAAGCATTTTTTCATGCGACACCATGCGTAGTTAATTGCGTACATGGATATTTTGGTGCGTACCAACGCTGGTATATACAAGCGCGATTGATGCCGGATCAGCGTTCGTTTACGCATATGGCCACAAAAAAAGGAATTGTCTGTTTACGCAGGAAAGTTTTCACTGTAAAAAAAAGTTACCTAAGATACTTCTTAGGCTAAGAAGTGTCTATATTAAATAGGAACCATTATGATGATGTCGACTAGAAAAGACTTATAAATCAAGCCTTAAAATTCTTAGCCTAATTCTAATTTGGTGTATTTTGGTCACAAACAGGTGTAAGAAAGACTGCCATTTTGCAAAGATATTGGGCCAAAGAGTTATTAAGTTACACAAAGTGAGGAATTTTCAGTTTTATGTTCACCTGACTCGAATGACCAAAAAGAGGATTATTTTATTAAACATGTTAAAGCGAAGCGTTTGACACCATGGGCGGAAGTGTTTGACTATAATAGGCCTAGGGCCTACAATTATTATAGGCATAGGCCTACTTAGCATGCTTAGTGCCGTTTACCGAGAGGAAAACTTTTTTGGTGTAGAAAAACGCTTGGCCAATTATGATATCATAATTTAATGTATGACCCTTTTTTGAAACGGAAGTTTTGATGGTGTTGTCTATATCGCATGCATTATGAATTCAGTGCACATAGTAGGTCTTTACCCAATAACACAAAATGCTTTAAACATTTAAACTTTTAAAACATTTTTAAAATAACAATCAAAAACATTGAACACTTGCTGCAAAACATATTCTAATTCTGGACAATGTTGCCAAAATAATATATGTCTACAATAACATTTTCACAACATGTTTTTAATTTTGTTGTGGTGTGTTTCATTATGAAACGTTCTACAAACGTAACCTTTAATAGGCCTATAATATATAGTGCTTACCCAACATTTAGGCCAAAATATTATTAAAACGAATTAACCAATTTAACCAACACTTGTTTAGGCCTAATGTTAAAAAAATACCCTGATTCTGTGTGGGTAGTCTATAACTTCATACCATCTATCGGACCCTACTGTCGTAGGCCTACTTTGAGGTTAATTGGGGATGTGGTCCAGGTCCGTTATCAGTGGAAGCACGCTGGCATTTTGTTTGTACATGTTGTATTTAATATATTAGAAGCGGCCACTTTTTTTTGCGCTCAGCCAACATTGTTTTCTTTATTTTGTGGCCATAGTTATCGCCGGTGCGTAAAAATAGCATTGACACGCACAACACGCATCGTTCTCTCGCGATGTCTGCAACGCAACGCCGAAAGCACGACGCTGAGTACGCACGCGTTGAAAACAGGCGCAATAGTCAACTCAAATCGGGTGACGACGGTAAAACCTTAACATCCCTGCTTGTCAGCAAACACCCATACGTGTGTACTTCAGTAATTGTTAAAGGGATACAATTACAATGGCCAGTATATCAAATCTTGTAAAAGTGTCAATTCTAAAGGAAGCATGTGCAGTGGCATAATACCAGGGATGTTTTATAGGGGAAAAGTACATGCTACCTACATTGTACCTGCTCCTAGAATGACTACAGAGAAAGATGCACAAAAAGGCACAATTTTAATGCTGAAATGGGCCACAATTTTGGTTTAGAACAGATTTTAATCTTAATTTGTATCTTAATTTAAAAAAATTAAGATACACATCTCACATGTTGTCTTGACCATCGGTTGGTATGCCGCTGAGCACATCATGAAATAAAATATTTGCTGTCAGTTTAGTCAAATTTATCAAAAAATGATTGAATCTACACCTGCTTTACATTGCAGCATCTGCAGATCCTCATCACAGGACCCCTCCATCTGACCATCTACAAAATGGATATGAAGATAGACCCAGCACAGTAAGTACATGATAATTAGCTGCTTGATGGTATTGATATTTCTCATCTAAATACATTTTTTTTGGTACAAGAGAAAACAAAACTTGACTTGTTTAGAGTCTCCTTTATCAAATAAGCATTTGATTGATATGATGACTTTGATGCTTATTTTGGTAGACTACAAGTTCCAAAAATGTCAATATAATAGCACAATAAGCATGGAAGATACATTACCTACATTTTTGTAAAATGCCACAGTCCCGGCCACAGTGAGGCAAAGTTTAGTCAAGTTTTGTGTTCTCTGGTATCAAAACAGTTATTGTTCGTATCAGTTTCAATACAATTAATGTGTACAAATCTTGGCACAATTATCATGAGGGCTCTCTTCAGCACTGCCATTGGCAAGTCCATTTTAATGTCAACAGAGGGCTCCCTTCATATCTGCCCATCTTTTAAATTGCAATTGTTGTGTGACTGTCACAGGTTAAATTAATTTGGTGAGGTGGGAAATGAAGTAGACTACAATGTAGCTGATAGTGAAAATAGTTGGGTGTAACGTTATAGTGGTGTATAGTGATTTTTCCAAATTTTCTGTTTACCATAGTGGTAAAGGTTTAGAGCTTGCTATATACTATAATAAAATGTAGTTATTCCTTAAAACTATTAAAGAGACTATAGAAAAATTATTTAATTTGTGTAATTGATGTGGAACATACTCTTTGCCTGGCTGTGCGTAGTAAGCTGTTGTACGCAGATAACCTCGCATATATGGACGCGTAGAGAGTAGCGTTGTACGCTTGTGTATTAGCATGAATAGTCTTGGAGTAATAGCGTAGTTGAATGTTCCACGATGTACACGAATTAAATATTTTTTCTTTAATAGTTTGAACCAATTTAAAATGGAATCAGGTCACTGATAGTCGCCATGCATTAGTAGGCACGTATTTATTGCAAGATATAACATAGCACAAATACAAGAATAAGCTAATCAAATTGCCAAGATTATCTGGGGTCATCTATAGGGGCCAAATCTTAAAAATGACTTAATTGTGGTAAAACTTGCAGATGATGCACCAGAATATTTGCCATATATACAATGTATAGTTCATGGTACAGGAATTCTAAATGCTGTAGTTATCTAGTGCTTTAACAGAGCCTTGGATGTAGATGCATTTATATGGACGTTTTCACACACAAAAAAGAAAAGAAAGAAAAAAAAGTGACTTGCTCCCACGAAATATTGGAAATGAGTGTGAAGTCGCAAGTTGGTAGCTTCGAGATCCCGGCTGTTGAATTGATGTTCTTTGTTTGACATGCACCTGTTACCCAATGTCTTTTGAATGGAGCATTCTGTATGGCAGTAGTATGGCCTTTGTGAATAGGGCACAATAGGGCATTCACAAAGGACATACTACTTGTTTGTACATGTGTGCATCAAACAAAGAACATCAACTCGGGCAGCCAGGAGGTCTCGAATCTGCCAATTTGCAACTTTACACTCATTTTGTGGGAGCAGGTCACATACATCCCAAAAATGTATATGCAATCCTACTTAGGTCTTCATAAAGGATGATAATTACATTACATAAACTTAAGGGGGTACTACACCCCTGTGGTAAATTTGTGACTATTTTTGCATTTTTCTCACAAAATAATAACACACTGGTTACAAAAGTTATGTATATTATTGGGGCAAGGAATCCAATTACTACACTGAAATTTCAGTGGCTCAAGACAAGCGGTTCAGTATATATGATAGGAATTCCGGAAATGAGGTACATCCTAGCTGTACCTTATTTCTTATCATAAATAACGAACCGCTTGTCTTGGGTCACTGAAATTTCAGTGTAGTAATTGGATTCCTTGCCCCTATAATATACATGTACATAACTTTTGTTACCACTGTGTTATTAGTTTTTGAGAAAAATGCAAAAATGGGCACAAATTTATCGAGGGGTGTAGTACCCCCTTAAAGCTCTTCAACCTTAACAAAATTAGGTCTGCAACGATGCAGTAGGTGTCCGAATTATATTGCTGGTAAAAAGAAGTCGATTTAGTAGTCGTTTTGCTGTGTTTCTCCAGGCTCTGTCAGATCTGGCATAAATAATAACATTCCACCATGAATTAGTAGCCACCAACCAGGTTGCAAAGAATTCATACCATGTTGGTATTTTTGCTCTGGCTATACCCTCATACAACACACCCGCAATGAGTGGTGTCCATGCAATCACAAAGAAAAATGTAGCAAATGTGAACATCAAAACTGAGCCTCTGAGTTTTGGTTTAGGTCCATAAGGAATCTGTCTCTGAATAGAGCACATGTGTCTCCTTGCTATAATTATCAGGTATATGTATGTAGATATCGCAATTGTAATTGGAATTATGTAACTTGAAGTAGATACAATCAGAAGAAATATTATACCTTCGTCATCAACCGTGTGTACACACATCGCCAGATGAGGTCGATATTCAATAGGTGGTCCACTAGGCACGAGTAGAAGATAGCAACCGATTATAAAGATCCACAGTAAGACTGATACAGTCAAGGCATACTGTTTAGTTAGCATTCGATTGTATCGTAGGGCAGATTTGATAGTTACCAAACGATCCACTCCCAAACAAGTTAAAAATATGACAGACAAATTGCCGAGTGCCATGCCCATGTTTATCAATGCATGGCATAGAGGTTCTCCAAATGGCCAGTAGTTAATTACCGATGGTACAATTGACGACATAGTCATAAGTCCCACAAAAAAGTCGGCTAATGCCAGGGAGCAGGCAAATACTTTGGTAGATTCTCCCAGATGCGTTGTCCTTTTGATGACACAGATGCAAAATACATTGGCCAACATGGTGAAGATTGCATTGATGGTGATGAACATGGTACGTAACACTGTAGTGGTCAGGTGTTCAATTCCTAGTACCTCCTCCAAAAATGTGTGGTTGGAGTTGTTAGACATTTTATCTGAGGAAGTAGAGAAAATAAAATAAGCATGGATAGCAGCATGTACTGATGTATTATTTCCCTCCACTGTTTTAAGAGAGTGGAAAATAAAGTAAGTAAATTAATTTAAAGAGACCAGAGACAATTATATGACCTCCAGAACACCCTGGAATGGTTATATTTTTCATTTTCGTATGCCTGTTGAGCTTTCCTGCTTTCATTTTGTCTCGCCTGAACTTTTGTTTAGACATGACTGTACTGTCTATGTTGGAATCCCAGGGAGGTACTTACATGTAGTACAAAAGACCATACGGGGATGTGCCACAAATATGGGTAGCATTTTCGGTCTTTTGGTATAACAATGACCCCTTTTTCTAAGCCAATTTTGGTATATGAATGGGTCCTTTTTGCAAAACTTTTTCAATTTTTTCGTAAAATAGCCAAATTTTGCATAAATCTAGCCAAAATTTCGCAATTTTCCAAAAAAATTTGGGAAAATTTGTAAAAATCAAGACAATTTGGGTTAAATTTGGCCAAGAATTTTGACATTTGATATATCAATGGGTCCAAATTTTCACGTTCAAATTCTCATCATAAATTACTGAAACTGGCAAATTGGTGAGGCTAAAAACTTTTACGGTTTACATTATTTCGGAAAACGGATTTTGGCGATGCAAAGAACAAGGTTGTGCGCACTTCAATAAAACATCAAATTTTGTTTTTGTTTACGTTTAGGGGGTCAAATTAAGTTAATGAGTTACAAAAGCACTGAAAGGGCCTTTCGTACTAATCACCTCCAATAAGGTTGCAGAATTTGGACTTGCGGGTCAATTTTTTTGTCTCATATCCGGTCACTCATATCATTATACACAGGAGCTCACTGGTAATCAGTATTGTTTATTCAATTTTATGATTGGCCTGGCTGTCATCTTATTTACATAATGATGACAATCATAGTGGTGATTCAATGTTTATTCATAGACCCTATGAGGAGTTTTGTTGTTGTTGTTGTAATGTGTAGTCTACCAGGGGAGGTGTTATTTAATGAAGTCCTACTGACATGCCTTAACATGTTGTAGTGTTGCACATTTAACTACACTTCCTTGGGCTCACTCGCATCCACGGGATTAGCTTATTACTCAAACTTTAACTTCCTGACGGGAGGTTTTATGATCATTACTCGAGATTGATTAGCGATATAAAACTGACACTGGTTGGGTTGACTAGAGATGTAAACAAACCAAGCAAACGCTACAGAAAATTCCTTTTATAACTTCTTTCTGTTCTTTAATAGTACAGTTTACCTATCACTTCCTTTTGTCAATCTTCTTGTGAGTTGTAATCAGTCACTTTAAATGTCTTCTCTTTCTTATGAAGCTAATATAAGCGGGAATATAAGCTTAAGTTAGGTAAAAGACGATTTGTCCATGTGGGTTCCATGCGAGTCGCCATATTGAGCCTACCTTCCCACCATGCATCACAAATACTTTAAAGGGACAATCGACGATTTTGGAGCGACTCCGCAAATAAACAAACAATACCAAAAATAGGGTTTGGACATTACACATATGTAATCGTATAGGGGTAGAGGAAAGAGCTTTTTCTCCTTTTTACTGTGTTGTCCTACAAGTATGAGGATAAAAGTAGTCCAACAGGGCAAATTTGTTTTAGTGTACTCCTACCAGTGGAGGAGGTTGTTGTTACGGTCAATGTAGTCCTACAGTAGAATAGGCCTACTATTAGCATGGTTAGTCCTACTGGGAGGAGATTTTACATTTGTCTTATAGGCACATTTTTAGTCATTGTACAATTGTACAGGGCACTTTTATAACGGGGAGGGCATCCCTCCCTTCACGTCTTCAGCAATGGCCACAACGTGCAAAGATTTCAAGTAAAACTTACTAACAAATAAAGTCCTAACTCTATACATTTACGAACTGCGTGCAGAATTCAGCAAATGCAGTATATGTATTAGCAGCATTCAAACTCAATTCAGATCTTGCCTTCCATGTTCTTTTTTACTAAGGATTTGCATAATTTATCAACTTAGGTGTGATAGAAATCTTCTGCCTTACTTTTAAACAAATTAATACTTCCAAAGGTCATATTGTACTTTACATCTATAGTTGCCAGAGATGAATGATTCTTATGAGCAGGGTTGCCAAAAGATTTCAGCCCGAATCGCGGGTCAAATAATCGAAAAGTCGCCTAATTTTTCTCTTTACCATTGGTTTCAATGGGGCAGAAAACTACCGGAAGTCGCGGGAGCCAATGTTGAAAAGTTGCCCAAATTTTTTCTTAACCATTGGTTTCTATGGGACAAGAAATTGTCAAAAGTCGCGGGAAAAATCTTCAAAAGTCGCCCAATTGGGCTACCAAATCGTGGGTTTGGCAACCCTGCTTATGAGATCTTTCTCAAGTTTACTGTATTCATTAGCCCTACATGTAATTGTGTTGAATGAGTGACATTTGAAAAGGAAGTGTTTCACATCCTCACAATACAATCAATATTACAATAGAATATCAACATCTTTAACATGCAGAAGTTGTATTGACTTTGAAGTAGAATCTATTTTTGGATTGTAATTTGATGATTTGAAATGTCAATTAGTTACAAGCCTGTCTCAATTCACATGCTCGGGCATGTGAGTTGTCACATGCTCGGGCATTTGAGTTGTCACATGCTCAGGCATGAGTTGCTTATTAGGCACTGCAGGGAGGCACTGTATTGATTTGGCTATTTATGAAGATGTGGACCTACATGATAGTCCTACATCTACATCACACTGAAGGTTGAGAATATACCGTAACCACTCGGGTAAAAGCCCACCCCCCTAGATGGCAGATTTCACTTCAAAAATGGGGGTGGGCTTATAACCGGGGAAGGGCTAGTGCTTGAATTTAAAAATAAGAACAATCACCCCCATTTGTATATGCCCAATGTACCAGTAATTTCTATCTTTTAAGTCAATTTCTTAAAATTATAAGTGTGGAATGTTAATTATCAACTGATATTTTTTATATTTGTTCTTAAATATGAGAGCAAAGCATTGATTTGATTTAAGAACTTGACCAAAATTTAGTACTGGGCTTATACCTGAGTGCACCCTTGTTCCCAAAATGTTTTGAAATATAGGGGGTGGGCTTATAGCCGAAGGTGGGCTTATACCCGGGTGCTTACGGGTACCTAACTTTCATATTTAGTAGCCCTAACACGCCTGAGTACTACAAAATAGTATACTACTTGATATATGCGCTGTTCGTGCGTGCATCCCACGTGGTGTGATGATGCAATCGCCCTAAGTGACATATAGGCACGGTTTTGCTGGCCAGCGAAGCCCAAGACCCGTGGCAAAGTGTCGCCGAGCCAGTGGTTGGCATGCGAGGGGTCTCGGGATCCACCAGGAGCAAACAACTTCTTTCTTTGTTTTCTCTCTTTATTCCTTCCTTCTTTCCCTTGCCGTCATCAAAATGCCCCTGGCGGGTTAGGGTTAGAAGTATAATATGGAAAAGTACCAACACCCAGAAATTGGGATTAAGTGGGGCGTTAGGTTATAGCCCTATGGCTATGCACTATCTTATACAGAAAGTTATTACAGTCCAACCTCTCTTATCCGGACCTCTTTTATACGGATCTCTCTGTTATCCGGCTGTGAAATCTTCACTGGAAAGCATGTTTTCTGATAATTTGACTCCTTTATTCCATGCACTGAATGCTTAGAACGACATGTCTATATTATTTTTTTTAGTATATTGCATAAAGCACTCGAATGCCATCTGTTAGTGTTATTACCCCATGTTGAAACAATCTTTTGTTGTCCCAATTTCAGTACTTGGGACATTCAATGCATAATTACATGTAATTCACTTATCCGGACCATGCTTGGTCCCATCATGGCCGGATAAAATTAAAAGAGGTTGGACCTTATCATAATCACATGCATAATGTGGTCAATTACTCAAAGAGAGATCTTAAACTAATAATTAAAGTCTGAAATATTTCTGAATGGAAACAACTTCTCTTGTTTTGATCAATTTACTATTCCTTCGACAGTACACCTTACACAACTACAAAATTAATAGCAGATGATGTGGCAAACTAAAATGATTCAAGTAAGTGAATTTAGTTCACTTTCATTTTAAAAACATTGCAACTTGTAAGCCATGTATTTTCTGATAGCAGCAAAGGAAAATTACTTTTAAAAAACCCAAATTGGGATGCATGGCCATATGAAAATTCTGAAATCTACCCATTGGGATTGAGTTTCTTTTTCTGCCAGGATTGTTCCTTCTGCAAAAAGATTTTTAAAAAAACCCATTTGAATTGCCTGAATTGGACAAGCTGTTACAATTTACAAAGATACAGCCTTCTACTTCTAAAGATTCACAAAATTGGCAATTTTATGTTAGGGAAAATCCTAATTTTGTCATTGCAAAGCAATAACTGTGGAGATACAACTAAACTAAAGAAGGAATGAGATGTAATGTTATTGGTTTATTTAGTGTTATTTTATGCAAATATTAAAAACCAGGGCCATAATTGCTATATATTCTACTTTACAACACTTTAAAACTGGCTTAACTCACAAAATAATACTTTTGCAGGTAAATATGTATAAACAGAGGAAGAGGCTTACGCATCATACACTGGAACATTCAAACATTCAAACATTACAACTAGCGCACGAGATCAAATTAATGATGCTTAATCGTTATTCTTAATATATCAATATACAGGGGAAGAAGAATTACGATCGCACTCTAGCACATTTAAACATGAATTTACAAATGGAAACATAACATGCATAGGCAGATATACCAGAGAAAAAACTCCGGACAAGCGAGAGGTCTGGGGTTCAAGTCCCCGCACAGGCAGGTATGTCCGGAGTTCTCTGGTATATCTGCCTATGCATGTTATGTTTCCATTTGTAAATTCATGTTTAAATGTGCTAGAGTGCGATGCGTAATTCTTCTTTCCCCTGTAAATATGTATAATTTTTACCATTGAGGGCACTTTTTAAAACATTAAAATGTGCCAATTATGACCTTTAAAGGCCTGTATTTCCTAAACAGCACACAGCCAAACAGTCTGAATTTTGCACAGGGTCAAGACCAAAAACCCCCAATATAATTGTACATTTTTGGGAAAATAGTTTTATTTGATGACAAAAAATTATTTTGTGTGCAACTTTTTATGTGTGACCATGTATGGACCTTTGAAATGAGAAAAATATTATCATTATCAACCTACATGTAGGTAGTCAGGTTTGCACAGAAGTTGTACTGGGAGACCAAATATATGGAATTGAAAATGTCCACTAGTTATCTAAATGCTGCTGATTCTGTAGCACTTCCACCATAGTAGGCAGTGGTATAGCATTGTGGCTGCCTTACTTACATAAAACAACACATCAACCACAAACTTTTTTCCTGTCATGCACTACATGAACAAAAATTATGTCTACAACATAAAATCTTTCAAATCACTAGGTCTCAGACTTAACTTATTGCTCCCTATTTTTCTGGAACTAATTTTTTTGAATAAAAAAAATATTATCCTGTTATGCCAAATGAAGCTAAAATGTAGGTAAATCCTTATCCTTTAGTTAGTCCTAACTAGCAATAAAAGTCAAATTTTAATATTTAGCCAATTTTTGGAAATAAGGGCCAAAAACATGCATATTTAGGATGTTTTATGTATGCTGTGACAATCAAGCCCAAAGACTTGTACTGAGACTAATTTTAGTTTATGCATTCTAAATTTTGGGAAAGACATGTTTCATTCTTATAACCAAACTAAAATACAGTGTAACACAAAAAAGTGAAAATTAGAGCAATATTTTGGCATATACTCAAGATTTTAAATGCTTAGACTTGTTCCAAGTCTGTGATTTTTGTGACTCAATTGTTAGAAAACATGCCAAAAATGCATGTTTTGGGCTTTTTTTTCAAGAAATTAGTAAAATAGTGAACTTTTTCTTTTATCTCCAGTTAGGACTAAATGAATGATAGGATTGAGCTATGTTTCATTTGTCAAAACTTGGTAATATTTTTTTAATCCCAAAAATTAGTGCTGTATTTTCTGAAATGGGGAGTAAGCATTTCCAGACTTAACATTATCAATCATTTCCATAACTTATAGGCCTACATTGTTGGCTTACATTATTCAACATGTTGTTGTCCCAAGTGAATGGCCTTAAAATAATACACACAAATAATAAATCTGGTTTAATAAACATTGGCCATGTTCATCAAATCATATAATGACAAAATAGCTGGCACCAAATATTTTTAAGTTATGGTGCTTCAAACAAATTTAACACAATGGCCTGTCTCTAGCAAACTTTGTAAGTATACATTTGTAGAGACACAAATAAATGATGTATACAATTATAAAACAAGGTATCTAAAAATTGAACTTGATCACAACAACTTGACTCAATTAAGGGAAATCACTGTCTATGCAACCAATAAACAAATAATATAAATATGTGAAGAATCTTACCTGATGAAGGAGACTCTACCGATGTGACAGATACAGATACCTGTTAGTTGATATCATGGAGTATTTACAGTGAATGTGATGCTCAAATTGATGACTGTCTCCTTGGACAAGCAGTGTTGCCAAACCTTTTCAGCTTCAAGGCGCGGCGCATTGACTCGCCAGGCCGCGGTAAAGGATTCTCAAGTAGCCTAATTTTCTAAGCATCCAAAAAAGCGCCCAATACCGGATATTTGGGCGGATTTACCCGAATTTAGAACGCAAAACACCCAATTGGGCGGAAAAACACTTGACTTTCAAACTTCCGGTACTTACTGGGAAGTTACTGACCGATCAATAAATGGTCACAAAACCCATTGTAATTTCAATTTGGAGCTTCAAAGACTCAAAACCTTTATAAATCGGCTAAATTGAAAGAAAAATACATCAAATTAGTGCCGCGGCCTGAGACAGTCAAAAGTAGCCCAATTTTAGACAAGTAGCGGCATGCTTTTTTGAGTAGCGGCAACTGATCGCCAAGTAGCCCAATTGTGCGCCTAAGGCGCGGCGTTGGCATCACTGTGGACAAGTCCAAACTTTGAATGAGTCAAGACATCAACTAGGCCTACTGCATTGGTATCACTATGCATCATGAATCATGTAGGCTAGGGGTGCTAAAGCTCAAGTAGAACTCAACTAATTTAAATAACAATGAGAGGGAGTGTCTAAGAAGAAGTATTGAACTTAACCAAGAGGAGTGCTATTATTAGTGGAGGATGATCAACTCATGGATCAATATATTCATTGAAGTCTTCATGGAAGAGTAACTTCATGGAAGAGTAAAAAAGGACATCTCATTTACAGTGTCAGTGTCCTTTTTGGAGATTAAAAGTCCTCCAAAAAGGACACTGACCTTTTTAGTACAATATTGACATTATAGACATAACTTATTTATTGTGAGCGAATATCCTTCTCCATTCCCTCCTCCCTCTCTCCACTGCTCTCTCAGTCTTTCTCACATGCTATTTTCTTTCTCTTTTTCCTCCATCCTTTTTCTTCACTTTTTCCATCTCCTTGTACTCTTTCTTTTTCTCCTTCTTCTAGCTCCTTTTTGGGCGGGTGCGGCGTGCCGCTCTATATTCTCTGACTATTGACCTACTTTTTCACATGCCGCAGTGTTGAGAAAATATTCGTGCCGGTTATATCCCAAACACCCACAGAGGTGATAGTTTACGGCGAGTTTTGTAATTATTACTTGATTTTGATATGTAAGTAATACGATAAAGTCGGCAGTAATGTGTTTGTATTAAAAGAAATAACAAAAATAATTATTTAAGTAATAGAAATACTATTTGGAAATTGCAGCAAGATTTGCAGATGTTTTTATTTGAACAGTACCAGTTCACCAGTTTTGCTAGTTTTCCTAATCTTTGGGCTAAATTAATAGCATCGTGAAGGTCATATATATCATTTTATACTGTACTGACGGCTTCGGCATGTACTTAAATACAGCTTGTATGTGCATTGTGTTCAGTGTGTACATAGGCTATTTTCTTTTCAAATCTTGTGACAAATAGTGCTTGCTGATGCTTGTATAAGGTATTATAGACAAATTATTAGAATGCATGTGCACCAGTAGAAATGGCCCAGGTTGAATAAAATAAATAAACATATGAATGAATATTTTATTCCCTGGATTATTTTTGTTGGGACAAAATAATGATATAGTTTGACGCTTTGAAATACAGTTATGTTAATCATAATAAAGTTACAAAGTTAAAAAATAATATCGAAATATTGTAAAATCAAACTTTTTCCCTCATAAGGCTAATGAAAGTTGACTCCCAGTTTCCCGTTACCCGACTCCGGTCAGAAAAAAATGCCGATCAAATATTTCATTATTTTCCATTATTTCATTATTTCACATTTTTCAAGTTTTAAGAAAAAAGGATAGTTTTAATGTCATCTTTCACGTCCGACACGTATTTTAAGCACTTTTACGCCGACCCTGACCGGCCCGAATAGTCTTTGCAAACGCTGGGTTAAACTACGTGGTAAAATGGCGATATCGTAGGGCGATTTACTGGAGACTAGGAATTCCCTGCATCTAAGTTTCTCCTACCACTAAATGGATAGACCGAACACAAAGAGAGGCAGCCAAGTTCGCGGGAACCAGCGTATGAACAAATATGAAAGCATTTCTACCGTGCACTATATATGTAGCGAGCTATATATAGACAACATCAAAATAAATAAAATAAACAAAATTTGAAGTCAAATTTATTCTGCTTTTCTTACAAATATTTATGTATTTAATAAAATAAACTTATAAATAAAATGATTTATTTGTCAATTTCTTGCATGGTTGTTTTATTATTAACACGTGCACCCTGTGATGATTTTTACCAGCAACCTCCAGTTTGTGCAAGTAGACAAACTAATTTCCATGATAAATATTGCTTCCAAAGATGTGCTAGTGGAGAGTAAGTTTGGTTTGTAAAAAGTAGTGTGCAATAGAACACACAGACACCGTGTATTTATATGGAAAAGTGGTTCTCCAAAGACTATCATGGACTTCTGGTGCTTTCATATGTTGCACAACCTATAGGTTAATTTGAAGATTCCAAAGAAGATGTGCTTAATTAAAATTTGTTTTGAAGTGAAGCATGGTCATTACTAACTATACTTTATTATTTTATTTGGGCCTCAAAACATAGCATTCCGTAATTAACTTTGCACCGATAACGAAAGTTTGAAAATAATGAATAATGAATAATGAAACAGTCACCTACCCAGTCATGAAAAACTATGTAACGGGAAACTGGGGATCAACTTTCATTAGCCTAAGTTGTATCAAAACAACATATTGAGGAAATTACTATGACAGATTTGTAAACTTTGATATGGAAAGATACCCCAGCCCTGTTGTCTCACCAGAGAAGATGAGCAGAAGTCTTTCTATCTGATGATAAAAAACTCTAGGTATGATTACTGAAAATGTTTTAAATAACTATTATCTACAAAAGTTTTATAACAATGTTTTATATAACATGTTAACATAAATCGTCTTCTGTTATGATGTGAAGGGTTAATATAAAAACAGGAAAAATATGTTCCAACTGACCAGCAGAGAACAAAGGATAAGCAATAGATAAGATTATCAGGGAAAATATGACACAACCTCCAATGGGGGAATAACAAACGTATAAAGTTAAAAACTCTTTTAACTTTGTTTATACGCTTTGTGTTATTCCCCATTGGAAATCGATGTTGTGTCATATTTTCCTGTTTTTAATTGTGAAGACTTACTCATTCTTTCATTTCTCTTGACAATTTTTCATTTGCCCGCCCTATTCCTTTTAAAGGAATTTTTATTTCCCTCTCAGCTATGTGCATATCCATAGCTAAAACAAAAGCAGAATGACCATGCTTATACAGTAAGATAGGTAAATACCCTGGTTTTGGTGGCTTACACTTACAAAAAAACCCAAAAAACAAAGCAACACCAAGGTCACACTAAGTGTAGTACAGGATTCAGCCATTTAACCTTATTATTCCATAATCTGATAATTAGGTTGTCATTGGCCCATAGGTGTACAACAGGTTGATAGACATTCAATGAAGGCTATTTTAAAGCAAATTTGTACCATAACAATACGATGTGTTGAATGAAATTTGATGTGACAAGTATTGTGTTTGATATATTTGCAGGTTGTCCAAGGCTCCAATAACCTAGTGATCAATGCTGCTCAGCATTCAACAATCAACATCTACCAAACCTCACCTTCAGGTAAGAACCGCCATTGTCACTTGGACATGTATTTTTGTTCAGGTTAATAACTTTTTATACAAGCATTACAGTGGCTCACAGATCCTGGAAAGCACAGGATCTGTGAGTGGCTAAACTGGCTATACTTTACTTCACCTCAAGTTTGGTACCTGTAGAGATGTAGTGTGTATTTCACTGCTCGCGGTTTTTAATCCAGCATGTTAAGTTACACATGCAGAGTGCAACCGTGAAAGAGCATTGACATCACTTCCAAACCTGTGGTGAACCAAAGTTTACCAAGGAACTTTGGTGCTTGTCAATATGCATATCCTGTTTATTACATGCACTGGCTACATTGGCACAAATGTACCAAACTTCTGTGATAAACAATACAAATACATCTTTACATTACATTACATTACATACAAGGCATTTATAGGGCGCCATTTCATAAAGACCACGGCGCCAAGATGGAACACAAAATATTTGAAAGGCAAAATAAAACAGCACAACTGAAACAAAGCCACCAGATTATTGTGGGAACAGGAAGGTTTTGAGACCTTTTTTGAAACTTGGCAGAGAAACAGCAGTACGGAGTTCAGATGGAAGTGAGTTCCAGAGTGCAGGTGCGGTGAGAGAAAAACTCTTGTCGAAAGCTGATTGCAGGCCTTTAGGGTTGAATTTTGGTACAGAGAGACGTGTAGTGTCTGTTGCAGAACGCAAGCCGAGACGAGTTTGGTTGTACAATGAAATTGATTCAATGAGATCATTTGGTCCATATCCATGCAGACATTTGAACACATAGAGCATGATCTTATATAAAATTCTCTGCTTCACAGGGAGCCAATGAAGTTCTTGCAAATACTGGCTGGCATGGTCATACTTAGAAGCAGAGAAAATTAATTTTGCACTCCAGTTCTGCAAGCGTTGTAATTTCATGATGTAAGTTGCATTAGTTCCTGCTAATAGTACATTCCCATAGTCTAGACGTGACAGCACAAGAGATCGAACAACATGGGTGCATGTTTCATTATCAAGAAAACGACGGATCCGAGTAATATTGCGTAAGTGATAAGTGATGTTCTTTGACAGTGAAGTTATCTGCGGCAACATACTCATAACATCATCAAAGATAACGCCCAGGTTTCTGACACTAGTGGAGGGGTGGACGATGTCATCTCCAATGTGAAGGCATATATCAGGCATCTGGCGCTTTGAAGTGAGGTGATGATATAACCAAGAATTCTGTTTTGTCGTTGTTTAATTTCAAGAAATTAAATGTCATCCATGTTCTGATTTCTTTGATACAAGATGTTATTGATGACAAAGCGGTTTCAATTGATGATGGGTTAGATGGCTCAAAACTACAGAAAATCTGTATATCTTCCTCTTACATGTGGTATGAAAGCGAGTGGTTTTTGATGATCCTGCCTATTGGAATTGTATACACTGTGAAACCTCGGGGCCCAAAATTGAGCCCTGAGGTAGTCCATAGTCCATGGTCTTTGCCATTGAGTAGACACCATCAATCACAACAGTTGTTGTTCTACCAGTAAAATAGGACCTCAACCAGTCCAGAGCAATCCCAGTCACCCCGATCTCATGCGACATTCTACTCAGCAGAAGGTTGTGGTTTACCGTATCGAAAGCCGCACTGAGATCGAGTAAGACAAGGAAAACTCCTTTCTGGTTGTACACATGTCCCATAATCTCATCCTTCACTTTCAACAGTGCTGTTTCGGTGCTATGGCCACGCATATAGGCAGATTGCAGTTCTTCACCAAGATGATATTTCAACATGTGGTTGTTGATGTTGTTGACAACATGTTTCTCTATCAACTTTGAGAGGAAAGGTATGTTTGCAACCGGTCGGTAGCTTTTCAGTTCACTCTGGTTCAAAGACTGCTTTTTGATAAGGGGGTTTATGACGGCATGTTTCAGTGAGCTGGGAAATACACCTGAGGAAATGGATGTATTTATGATGCAAGTTATTACAGGCAAAAATACAGACATGTTTTCTTTCAGTAACCAGGTAGGAATAGGATCTAACAAGCAACTTTTTGTTGCACTACCTTGTACAAGATCTCTAACATCATCTTCTGTAACATGATCATAAAAAGAGAGTTCACATATATTAGAAACATCATGGTCATACATGTCAGTGTTCACCCTTACTGTACCAGTGCAAGACACTTCTTGTTCAAGATCTTCATATATTTTAGCTACTTTGTTTTGGAAATAGGTAGCGAACTCATTACTCATATCTTCAGCTGACTCATATACAGGTAATATCTTACATTTACTATTTAACAAACTATTTACGATCTTATACATGGTCTTTGTGTCATTAGCACCCTGAAACTTCATAGCATAATGACTTTGTTTAGCCTTTTCAATTAGGCTGTTAACAGTTTTGTTATGTTCAATGTAAAGTTGGTGATGGACTTCAAGTCTTGTTTTTCTCCACTTCTTCTCATGCTTTCTGCGGAGTCTACGAGCATGATGTATTTCTGAGTTGTACCAAGGCTGCCTGATGCGTGCATTCCGGGTTCTTGTAACCAATGGAGCTTGCTGGTCTAAAACATCAATGACAGTCTTTTCATAAGCTTCAGAAAGTTCATCTACATCAGCAGTAGAGTTGACTAATGATCTAAACTGGTGACCAATATCATTATCAAAGGACTCTTTGTCAATATTGCTAAACTTATGCGGCGGTAAATGTTTCAACGTTCTGAGTTGGTTTCTTAAAAGACAGTTTACAACTAATAATGTTGTGGTCGGATCCACATCTAGGACTAATTTCATAATCCCTGACCAAGTTTTACATCACAAACTTATTTAGAAAAGGTTTGGTGCAGTTATAACAGCTGTGCACATGAGGTGAAAATCAGACATATTCTTTCCTGATATTTTTTGTATAACTGTTGTGTGCCTTTGTATTCTACAAGGAAATTGTTGGATCATCTTACATTGTAGCTGTGCAAGTGTGTATGGATACCCGATTACAGTGCAAATCATGCCTGCAGATAGGGGTAGCATAGGGGTAGCAGAGACATTTCCCCAAAGCCCGGGCCTATCAAAGGGGACCCAAGAGCCCGAAGAGGGGCAAAAATCACACCAGTTTAAACAAATTTCCTGATGAAGGCTCATTTTCATGTACAAAAGTTTTGTTTGTTGCCCACTAATCAATGGACAGCTCTCAGCATCCCGTGTGTATATATCAACATCAAATGTGGATTGAAACTGAAAATCATTATCTGTACACACAGTTTCATAAAAACATATTACAGTAATGAAAATAACACTGCAATACATTGACTGAAAAAGTAATTGAGACTTTAGATAACATAAACATGACAAATTTGCAGTACTTTAAATTTGAGAAGTGTGCAGTTTGTGGGATTGAACCTTCAGATGTAAATGGTGTAACCTTGTTCAGCTGTGATGGTTGTTAATATTTCCTTCCTGTACAAACTATATCACCAATCATCATATGTACAGGAAATACTTCACGGTTGGATTACATAATGCCAACAACTCGGTACCTATCTTGATTTTTATAGAAAAGCAGATATCTGTAGATATGATGTGAGACTTGGGCATTTTCAAATATAGCATAGACTAAAGCATTATATTATTAGTACAGGAAAGCGCTCAATGCCAAGCTGGTAGTGTGCGTTTCTAAAATGTTCATGGCCAAATACAAGAACAAATGATAAGCTTTGAAGTACTTTCCATATTGCTAGAACGTTTCTCTTCACAGCTGTATTGTTTTTGCTTTTAATATAAATTATGTGTGTATAGCTACACCAAGCAAATTAATTTTATAAGACATTACAGTTTGAAATTATTATTATTATTATTACTAATTATTGTTGCTGTTGTTATTATTGTTATTGTTATTAAGTTGCAATCATTTTTGTTATATTTTGTTTGTTTCCTGCTGGTAGCTCTTGGTGGGGAATCTGATAGTAACTCAAGCAGTAGTCAAATGGGACAACAGAAAAGCTCTGTCTCCAAACCTACAGAATGCTCCAGTTACCCGTCATCCACACCAGATAGCTCATTGGGGGCACCTGTTGAGTGTACTGAGAGCACAGTGAAAGGTATGTGTCACAGAAATCTATTAATATATATCTAAGCTGTTACATGAATAATGCTGTGAGAAGCATATTGACATAGTGATTAAGTCTTTATTTTGGTACAAGAGGTAATTAAAAAACTGATGGCATCACAATAGTTTCAAGGGGCTGTGTCAAACTTTATTCAAGATTTGTGTATACATGCAAATGTAGCAAATTTATGTCAGGATCCGGACATAGTTATTAGTTCATGGTCACACACCCCTTTCACATTTTCTGCGGTTCTTAGGCTTAAACAGATAATTTCTTGTTTTACACTGAATGCTTCAACCATGAGCTGATAGGTTCATTGGATCAGAAAAAGTCTCTTCTAGTTCTTCTAGGGATATGAAATACACTCTTCTAGTCTCTATCTAATGGGGCATCAAATTTTCTGATTCCATTGCCCACGTATGTATCTTTTTTTTTGGAATTTTTGATAAAAAATAGAACAAACTGTGACTTTTTGACTTTCGAAAGTCAATTGTGTCACACAATAATTGTTGTATTTGTGCACTTTGTCCTTAACTGTAATTGTACCAAACATTAGTTTTCAAGGATTTTCTGGGAGCCCATGCTAGATCCGGGGTTCCTAAGGTAACCCCTACGAGGATTTTCTGGGAGCCCATGCTAGATTCGGGGTTCCTAAGGTAACCCCTACCAGGATTTTCTGGGAGCCCATGCTAGATCAGGGGTTCCTAAGGTAACCCCTACCAGGATTTTCTGGGAGCCCATGCTAGATCAGGGGTTCCTAAGGTAACCCCTACCAGGATTTTCTGGGAGCCCATGCTAGATCCGGGGTTCCTAAGGTAACCCCTACCAGGATTTTCTGGGAGCCCATGCTAGATCCGGGGTTCCTAAGGTAACCCCTACCAGGATTTTCTGGGAGCCCATGCTAGATCCAGGGTTCCTAAGGTAACCCCTACCAAGACTATATGTGATGTGGTATATCAAAAGGAGACACTTTTGGGCACGATCTTAAATGGAGAAATAGCAAATAATCTGCCCAGGGGTGATTTTTTCACAGTTTGGGTTTGTTGCAAAGTTGTGATGTTAATGAGGTACATCTTTCTGTCAAATGATGCAACTCAGTGATCTGGTTGATGATACAAATTAATTTTAATATAATTTTTTTAGACTGGATAAAATCTCAGAAACCATAGCCTAAACTGCTTTCATTTATTTATACTTGTTTCTGTATATGATAAGCCTTGACCTTGTTGAAATAATTTACTGTTCTCATCTTTTAAC
The DNA here is from genome assembly GCF_039555335.1 of Amphiura filiformis. Lineage (NCBI taxonomy): Eukaryota > Metazoa > Echinodermata > Ophiuroidea > Amphilepidida > Amphiuridae > Amphiura > Amphiura filiformis. The sequence continues at coordinate 31,506,581 of NC_092630.1, read as the reverse complement.
AGAGAACAGTACTGTTGATCCTGGTGATAGTGAATCTAATATTGCAGATCCTTCCTCTCATCAAGAACCACCATACAAAGACTTGGTCTCAATAGATAATGCTAGTAATAAGGAAAAAGGTAGGTTAGCATTTGACTTACTTTACTACCACCACCACCACCACCACCACCATCATCACCACCACCACCTACTCCTCCTCCTCCTCCTCCTCCTCCTCCTCCTCCTCCTCCTCCTCCTCCTCCACCACCTCCTCCGCCTCCACCACCTCCTCCACCTCCTCCTCCTCCTCCTCGAGATAATATGAGGAAGTCTCAAAAGAAGTGCACACAGTCTGCATCACTGTCAATAATACTGTTGAAGTTGCCAGCTACATCTAAATAAGAAAATTAACTGTGAAATTAACACACTTCATATGCTATCAGTAAATCTATAAAACCTTTAAAATAAACACACAGCACTGACAGCAGCATCCTTATGTTTCAGGTTTTTGTTTATAAAGAAATGAAGTAACTGGGGCATTGCAAATATGTGACTTGATCAAGGGGAATGAGTCACATGCCGATCCTTGTTGAAAATGAGTTTTACATGTTTCAAAAGTGGACATTTAGAGCTTTCTGAAACTGAAACCCTATGTTGATACAACTTTTCTTTGTGAAGTTACATTAATTTATCAATCGCTGAAAACAATATAAAACACTTTCTTTGCCAATATCTCAAAATCAATATATCCGACTCATTTCCTTGACCATGTCACATTTATATCTGGAAAATTCATTACCCAAAGCTGATAACTGAAAAGGGAAAATATAGTAAGCTTTTTAAAAATACTCATTCGTAAACAACTTTTACACTGAAACAGGTTTAAAAGTGACAAAAGCACAAGAATAAAATTAATTTCAAATGTTTTATATCTGAACATTACAGATGATGCACCAGATTCTCTCGGTAAGAGCTTACCAAACAAAATATCCCATCTGCAATTACTGAAAGTCCAAGATGACAGTATTGACTCATCATCATCACTCAAGAAATCACTGTCTTCACCGGATCTCTTGTCTGTTGAGAAAGATGATAACAAAGACAAACCAAAACATGATGATGACTATGAGGCCTTAGCAACTCCTAGAGAAAGGTATTTATTTATTTATTTTTCATTATACACACATAATAATGAATATATTACACAAACTGTGATAATATCATGAAAATATAAAACAAGATTTTTTGACTTTGGGACTTTGGGATTTCAACATCAGATTAACTGCTAAACAAATGCTTAGTGCTAAGAATAATTTAAAAAAAACATACCAATTTTGTCTGAATGAATCAAATTGTCTGTGTCACATATGTTCAAGTTTTGATTCTGGGTTTTGATCCACCAGATTTACTGGATATACCGTATTTTGTCAAATAGTCGCCCCCCCCCTCAAATAAATGCCCCCACCACTTTTTTCAACCAAGATGTTTCAAAAATGCCGATATTTCCATGCTATCTTGTGTAGTAAGCTTACCAAGTTGCCCACATGGTCGATAATAGCGTCAATAATTGGCGAAAATCTGGATTGGAAACCTGGAAGTGAACCGTGTTTCTAGTTCATAGTTCGTCATTTTAGCATGAGTTTTAAGTTTAACTAATGATTTTAACGGGAGTTATCGCTCTAAAATTGACCTTGAATAAACGCCCCCCCCCCCCCTTGGGAAAATGTAACGCCCCGGGGGCGTTTATTTGACAAACTATGGTAATTGGGTGAGCATTTGATATGATGTTATTGTACCTCTCATTTTCTCTTACTTCAATCAGATTATGCAGCACCAGTGAGTCAGCATTTCCATTCTTTGGTTACAGTGAATCTTTCAAACCAGTCTATAGTAAGGTAAATGGAACTACCCCTCACTTGCTATTTGTATCTCCTCCTGATGGACTCTCTTACTCCTATTGCTCTTCATTTTCGATGCTTCTCTCTTCTTCCTTCACTTCTCTCTCTCTCTCTATATATATATAGACTGATAAGCCTTTTCAATTGTTTTTCTCTTTGTAATCATTCTTCCTTTCTCACTCTTTCTTTCTCTCACGTTTGGCATTATTTGTTTTGTACTTAAGCGGTGGGGTATGAACGTTTGGACAGTATTTATTGTGGGACATCAGAGCACATCAGACATATTGAATTGTATTCTGAATACGAAAGCGAAGAATGTCCTTCTGATATCAAATAATTTAGATTTTTTGAAATTCGCAATGTAATACACATTTTATGGCAAATGATTAAAAATAGATATTTTGGATATTTAACAGTACTCGAAGTAAACTTTATAAATCTGATCATTTATACTTAAAGTGTATGTAAGTAGGATGAAAAGCCGACGATCAATTGAAAATTTTGACCTTTCGTATTGAAGATATGGATTTTTTTCCCCAAAACACCCAAAAAAAAAGGTCTTTTTGGGAAAAAATCCATATCTTCAATATGAAAGGTCAAAATTTTCAATTGATCGTCGGCTTTTCCTCCCAGCTACATACACTTCAAGAATATGTCATTAGATTTGTAAAATTTACTTCAAGGACTGTTATATATCAAAAGTGTGAAAAATATCAAATTTTTATAATTTGTCATAAAATTTGTATTATATCGTGATTTTCAAAAATGTAAATTATTTGATATCAGAAAGACATTCTTCGTATTCAGAATGCAATTCGATATGTCTGATGTGCTCTCATGTTCCACAAAAAATACTGTCGAAAGGCTCAAAACGCTCATTCCAGATCCCTTAAGTGTGGATAATACAACAAAATATTTCAAGCTATAAATTATAAGACAAATCATCATCATATTAAGTATGTCCCCATTTTGATCATTGTGTCATATAGGATGAGTCTACACAAGGGACAACTGGACTAAAAAACATTGGCAATACTTGTTATATGAACTCTGCCATTCAGTGCCTTAGTAGTGCTACTATATTAGCTCAGTACTTCATCGGTGGTGAATATGAAGGGACAAGGTATGGTTACAATTTGGAACTCCTTGATATTAACAACATTAAATCAGACATTCATTTATTCTTTGTGACGATATCACAGATGCGCTGTGAGTGTGCCATTAAACTGCCCTTGTACATGTTAGTCTGCGTTTTACATTAAAGAGGTCAGATACTTATAGAGTCCAGGTCGCATAGGAGAGTCAAAGGTTTGTCACATGTAGGGCTTAGCGTGGGTAATCATTCAGCATAGTGCATAACATGGGTTATGGGGCAGATATGCCTGTGCTTAAAATCAAAGTTTGCTGGCCGTATGGTAAAATTATCAGGAGGTTCACAAGAAGCAAACATGGCAGTAGTCTGGGCTCTAATATTCTAAGCTCTTTGGCTTATATATGTATTTTTATCATTATATTCCAGAGCAAACAATGATGGTCATGTGGCAGAGGAATTTGCTAAGGTTATGTATGCCTTATGGCTGGGCAAGTACAAATCCATCTCTCCCGCAGACCTACGCAATGCCATCTGTGATCGTCTTTCTATGTTTAGTGGATATCAGGATAAATACCGTCAACATGATGTGCAAGAGTTTCTTGGTTCTTTGATTGAAGATGGTTTGCACAAAGATATTAACATAGTAAGTTTATTGAAACACTTCCAGAGAGGTCAATTAATATTCGGTTGGACTCAGTCGATACTGTAAAAGTGAATGTCTTTAGGAACCCAAACAACAAAAAAAGGGCCAGCTTTGCCAATTTGATGACTGTAGTTCCAAACTGCTTGTTGCCTATTTGATGGCCCTCCTGCAATGTCAGCAACCAAGCTAGAATTACAGAAAGAAGATGTGTAAGAATAGCCCATAGCTTATGTCATGTCAGTGCTCTCTCTCTACTCTAATAGCAAGTAAGTTTTGGGTAGTTTGGAAATTGTACCAGTGACAAAAAAGAGTTACAAGTCAATGGTGTGCAGTGGGGGTAACAAAAGTCCTGAATGCTTTTAATATGAATTCAAACTCATTTACTTGATACAATTCTCACTTATTTTAATCATTCCTACTCTTCAGCAATCCCTAAGACCCTAAGTTGGAGCCTGGCGACTGATTGAGTGTCTACCTTGCTTTCTGATGCTTGTGGTTTTAAAGAAGTGTTTGTTTCATGTATATTCTGTTCATAATATCCCAGTGGGCACACCTGACATTGAAATCACATTGAAATTTCATCAAAATCAGGTTGAAATCATGTTGTATTTGCAAATGGACTTCAACCTGATTTAAATCTCCTGAATTTTTGCATTGAAAGTTGGTTGAAATCAGGTTGAAATTTCAACATTTTATCAACGTTGAAATTTCAACCTGATTTCAACTAACCTTTAGGTTGAAATCAGGTAACGTTGAAACTTTGAAATTATATCAACGTTGATTCAACATCGAAATCCTAACCTGTGCCCACTGGGATATTAGATCTCATTATTGTGGTGTTATTTGCATTGAACAGGCAGGACAGAAACCCAAGAATTCAGCAGATCATCCAACACTCACTGATGAAGACAGGTGTAAACTGTCTGATGATGATTTATCAAGTATGGAGTGGAATCATCACATGCAGAGTAATCGTTCTATAATAGTAAGACTATTCCAAGGGCAGTTGAGAAGTGTGGTGAAGTGTGATGGATGTCACCATAAGTCTACCACCTTTGAGGTCTTCACATTTCTTACTCTACCAATTCCATCTGATAAAACTGATGTACAGTTGAAAGTAAGGAGGCGTAGTTTCATGATAAAATGTATTTAGCTACTTACTGAGTTTTATCATCTGCTCAGGAATCCTCCTAAACATCTTCAGAAGTGTGATAATCAACTGGAATGTAACATCTGTAATACCTTTCTGATAGGCCTGCCATACATTATGATAAACCATAGACCCTGGTGATATGCATTAACTAGGGTTATAAATATTAATAATTATGGTGTTGAATACATATTGGTTGGAATGACCAGACTACAGAGGACTAGGCTACCAAGAGAATCATTTTAAATATATTGAGATGCTTGGAGCAAGGTAGATGATGGCAAAACTGTATGTGGTTTTAGCTACATTGATTTCAGGCACTATCCTATTGGCAAGAACAAACCAAGGGGGTCCGGTTATAGGATCGAATGTGGTCCACAGTCAAGGGCTCAATTTTGTTGCACTTAACATGAATCAGAATTGATTCTCACTAAACTCATCTGGCAAGAATCAAATGAGAATCGACTGATCATTACAACTTACCAAGTGCAGGATGGGTAAAATTGGGAGAGAATCAAATCTGATTCTCGCAAACTAAATTTAGGAGAATCATTGCGAGAATTGATTTTCTGATTCTTGCAGAATTTGAGGCCCTGACAGCTTTGGGATGTTAAATTTGTTCCCAGGATTGTTAAGAATTTTCAGCCTTTGAGTTCACCCATGTCAACAATATTGGTAATATATTTCTGCTTGTTCAGGCAACTAATAGTGAAATCATTTCTTTACAATATTTAAAGGATTGTTTTGAAGAATATTCAAAGGATGAGAAACTTGAAGGCACCAATGCATACAAGTGTGACAAATGTGAGAAAACATGCAGTGCTACTAAGAGAATTGATATCTGGAGACTGCCTAAAATTCTGCTGATTTGTCTCAAGAGGTACATTTCTAATTCACTTAAAATCTTATAAATCATTTAAAATCTTTTTATTTTAATTGTATAAAACACCATGACAGGTTTCTTATAAAATCTTTCAAGCAAATTATTTCAAGCAAATTATTTGTACAAAACTAACCCTTTTAAAGATTTTGATTATGAAGAAGTAGATATGCTGTAAGACTACTTTCACACATTTCCAATAATTCACTACAAATGATGCAGATATGCCAGCAGAAAACCTTATATCTAAGAGTCTGCATGTCAAAATTGCCAGGTCTAGGAACAAAACCCAGATATAAACAGCATTTTGCCAGATACCATAGCATTACATCTACAAGCATATATGCACTCATTTTAAAGGCACTCATTAAGAGACGTATGTGCTTGTAGATGGAATTCAATGGTATATTATCTGAGCCATAAATAGTAAGAAATAACCAAATTGTGAAGTTCCTCATTTATTTTGGACACCCTGTTAATAATCTTTCTATTAAGTTGTTGTTGTTACGATAACACACTTATTTGTGTTTGGTTGATGGAAGTTGCACATAATATGTAGAAGAACAAAATGGTTTGTCTTCAAGTGGAATTTTCAAGGTGTTATTTATCCATGTTCACCTAAAACAGTATCCCAAATTACTGAACTGATCTTTCTCAAAACCACCCAATTATGATTTACATATCCTAAATGAATGTGCTGATTTGCTTCCATTTCCTTTTTGTATAGATTTACTCATCGAGTAATAGGAGGGGCTGTATTTACAGATAAGAATAGAACTATGGTGAAGTTTCCTCTCATAGATATAGATGTAACCAACGTCACAAGCACACATAAACCTAGGAACCAATACAACCTGTTTGCCGTAGCAAACCACAGTGGAGCTATCAATTATGGACATTGTAAGTTGACACATATTATACTCTAATAATGAAGAAGGATGAGGCCTATATGCTTCACCCTAGCAGGGCGTAAGACAATGCGAGACACAAATTAATATATGCGAGGATCGGAAATAAACAATACAAGCCCGAGAAATTATAATTTAAATGGTGTGATTGAGGCTTGAGCAAACTGACATATGAAAATATTGAGAGAGAAAAAATCAGGACTCAGCGGGGATTGAACATATTATACTCGGTAGCTTCAACTTTCTATAATTCATCTGGTATGTTTTGTGGACATATCGAGCTATTTGAATGTATTAGATATCTGTGATGTTGATGTGCAATGATGTCTGTGTCATATATATCAGTAGCTGAACCAGAGGGAGGCGGTTAGCGAGTCTGTAAAATAATCCTATTCAACCAATATTAACCCCTTCTAAGTCAGATCGATACAAACCTTCATAGAGCAGAGAGACTTGACTTCTGGTGCTGTGCACTTTTGTGTAACATGGCCATTTTAAGCATGAAATGCAGTATCATCTTCAGGGTTGTAGCTACAGTGGGCAATGGATCTCATCGCTCACTTCTGGAGCCCACCAGTATGGTTAATATCAATGGTGGACCCACCACTCAAACTAAATTCATCCTAAAAGTGTCCAGGATTGGAAAAGTTTTAAATTGCTATACTCACCACTCAAACTCTGCTAGATGCAATTCTGATCAACTTAAGGGGTAGGGTATGAACGTTTGGACAGTATTTATTGTGGGACATTAGAGCATATCAGACATATCGAATTGCATTCTGAATACGAAGAATGTCCTTCTGATATCAAATAATTTTGATTTTTTGAAATTCGCATATTTGAATGCATATTGGTGGGAATGACCAGACTACGGAGAACTAGGCTACCAAGAGAATCATTTTAAATATGTTGAAATTCGCAATGTAATACACATTTTATGGCAAATGATTAAAAATTGATATTTTGATATTTAACAATACTCGAAGTAAACTTTATAAATCTGATGATTTATACTTAAAGTGTATGTAGGTGGGATGAAAAGCCGACGATCAATTGAAAATTTTGACCTTTCGTATTGAAGATATGGATTCTTTTCCCCAAAACACCAATAAAAATTAGGTCTTTTTGGGAAAAAATCCATATCTTCAATATGAAAGGTCAAAATTTTCAATTGATCGTCGGCTTTTTCTCCCAGCTACATACACTTTTAGAATATATCATTAGATTTATAAAATTTACTTTGAGGACTGTTATATATCAAAAATGTGAAAAATATCAAATTTTAATAATTTGCCATAAAATTTGTATTAAATCGTGAATTTCAAAAAATGAAAATTATTTTATATCAGAAAGACATTCTTCGTATTCAGAATGCAATTCGATATGTCTGATGTGCTCTCATGTCCCATAAAAGATACTGACGAAATGCTCAAAACGCTCATTCCAGATCCCTTATGTCTTGATTTTAATGTTTACAAGTGGTGGGTTTGATAAAAAGATGTTGTGATATACAGTGGGAAAAGATCCCTTTTGTTAGGCCTTTCTCTTTGTTATTATGTATATTTCACCATATACTCTTTACTTTATTTTTTTCTAGACACTGCCTACTGCCAGAATGCTTGCAATAAGAAATGGTATGAGTATGATGACGACATAGTACAAGAAATATCTACTGCAATAATCCAGGTACGTGCTTCTACTGTACCTAAATGGCACTTAAGTACACCAGTTTATTATATTTGCTTATATTATGTTGCCAAAGTTACATTGAACTTTCTACATGAAAATTAATTGTCTAATTTAAAGAGAAGGAAATGTAGAGCAAATGTCTCGGCCATTGCCACTCAAATGGTTTTCTGTGATTTAATGTACAATAATTTATCTTTCTTAAATATTGAACATGGTCATGTAAACAGTGATCAGTTTTCAAAATCAGGGTTGATAGGAGAGGTGCTGATCATTTCGAATACTGTAGAGTGCAAGTTATTTTATAGACCTTTTGAAACCGATTTTTAACAATTCATGCTGATTATCCTACAACATGAATTAATTTGCCCAAATGTGTGCACAGAAAAGAGTACCTCTTCAGCATCATGTACAGTGCGAAGTTCCAATGGGTAATAGGCATCATAACCATAATGAACCTTTACACATTCATTTTGTGGATGAGAGAGGTACTTTTGCTATGGATTCAGCAGTTACATACTCAATGCACATTGGTGGGTTGTCCTGTGTAAGAGATTGACTTGTGAAAGAGGTGATGCATATTTTGTCATTATTCTTGAAAAAAATCTAAATGACAAAGAATAATGAACATTTGGTCTGTTCTTTCCATTACTATCATACAGTGATACCAAGTAGCTAAAATATTTTACCTGATGACCCCATTTGGACATTGGCTAAATAAGCTGTATTTTTGAGACTTACAGACTTTGAGACTCGATTTACTGAACATAAAAAGTACTGTCACAAATGAACATTGTGCCCAGTAAATTGCAATGATTTGAGTGAGGACTATTGTAGAGATACAGTAATCACATCAAATAAGAATTTTAAAAACCTGATTAACAACACTCACTTTTCTGATCCAAGTAATGTAGGAAGAATTGAGAATGAGAAGTACACTGCTTGAAGTGGAGAATATAGGTTTTCAGTATTAAAATTGTAGTCTAATGATTTTTTTATTTTCCCCATAAGTTTAACACAAATTTTATTTCTTGTTGTCATTTCAGAGTCCAAAGGCATATGTATTATTTTATAGCTGTGTGGATTTGACTCCTCCTGTGTGATGCATGATTCCATTCAATCCTGATCTTGCATATTTGATGTGTGGTGCCTTAGCAGATGTGAAACAATTCATCTTTGAATTTCATCTAACCTACTTCCAGTTTGGAGCTTGAGACCAACAAACAGATGGAGAAATGTGCAAAAGATGGCAAAAGCCAAAATCAGTGATCTCATGGGCAGCATATTATTTTTTTCTGCTTGCAAAGGATTATCAGTGCAGCTGTGTGATATTAATTTGACTGACTGACATATTAATTTGTACAACAGTACTTGTATGGTGAACTACATGTCTCATATCAAGCTAATATAAGCAGCTCATATGTGTGCAATGTCATCATCAATTTCCATAAATACAAGGCCTTTTATGTGCCCATTTAATTACTACCCAATCAAAAAGCCTAGAGACTGTCAGCTGATATCTTATGAGCAAATTGTTTACATAATTGGCACACTCCTGATTACAATTTGATACAGGAGTATTTCTATGCAATGGCAAACTTGTTTCAACTACATCTGTTTGAGGATCCTACATACCCTGGCCTACATGGTGTGTCCACTCTGAACTCATGAATTTTGTCATCAAAACTTACAATAAGCTGTTATCTTCTTCATATTGTGATCTATCTCTTGCATGTCCTGTGACCAGAGTGGGTGTGTTGGTTTTTAATTGTAAAAGTCTCTGGTGTAGCTCTATGTTTTTATTAACCTTAACCCAACCTGTGGTTTGGTTGGTATCGGAAGGGAAAGAAGAAACGAAAAAGGAGAGAAGATGAAGAAAGAAGTCACTTCGTACCCCCGGGATTTGAACCTGGGACCCCTCGCATGCCACACAGAAGATCACCGACCTGTAGCCATCGAGGTTACACTGCCCCGGGCAGCGATTCCCTGGGTTATATATGACTTGGGCTGATTGCATCATCAAGTCACATGGGATGCATGGACGCACAGTGGTTTTAATAGTGAGCTTTAGTGAGACTTAGTTCTGTTAGGGTTAATCACATAGAGCTATACCAGAGTTATATGTTGATAGATGGTTTATATGATGTTTTGGCCTGTAGTAGTTAGCAAGTTCTTGTAAAGTGTGCTGAGGGTTGGGTGTATGCCTGTGTGTGGTGCACTATAAATCACTACATTAAAAAAATCAGTTTTATTGACATCAATGTAATGACAAGGATGCTGAAAACATAATAATTGACAACCAATTCATTTTGCTGTGGGTTGTAGTCACATATTATGTGCAGTGCCACATCAATAGGATGCACTTATAGATGCATCATAGATATTATTTTCTATTAAACCTGACCACATCAGTGATTTAAAAAAAAAAAAAATTTGATGTGAATTTGATATGCGCCAATCATTGTGCTGACTGCACCCGTATTCTGTTTGCTCTTTGGTGCTGTTTTGATCAAAAAGAGACTGTATCACATGTTACAACAACAATTGTAATCGTTAATGTAGTGCCACACAGGTGATCATGATATAATTAAAGACAGAGATAAAAAGAATTTATCGCGTCTGATGTCACTGTCACGATCCTTGATTGGTTAATAGCGCGTAAAAGGAAGACCGATCTATCTTATGCTGATCGGAGAAAAGGAATAGCAGCAAATGGCGAAAAATTACATACTTTTACAAAGCAAAAGGCAGCTTTTCTAGGCATTGTTGTCATGGTGCCTTCGCGAAAGAAAGTTTCCTACTATAAAGACCTAACTTTTGAGATGGTTTGCATGTTTGAAGGTGCAAAATTAACAATAAGGCGTCCGGTTTCCCGCCGCGTTCAGCAAGTCATCATCACGACACTTGTAAACAAACCGGGATCGCGTTTGATTGACAGATGACGTTACACGTGATAAAATCTTTTTATCTCTGTCTTTGATAATAGCAGGGAGTTGAGCTTCAACAAATAACTAAATTGTTGTGAAAAAGTGGCACCCATAAACTGGATAGTTAACTACATTATATGCTTGTTGGTATCAAAATATTTATATAAATGGTTGGATATTTTGATTCCAATGCATGATTATGACTTTGTGGACCAGCAAACCATTTGGTCCAGTTGAGATCAACTTTAGACCATCTTTGCCCTGATATCATTTATAGCAATTGAATACATTATAGCATTATATTGGTTGAGGGACCTTTATATGACCGATCTCAGTTCATGAAAAACATATTACTATTACTAAAATTATATACAAATTGATCTCATGAGTTAATAAGTTTGATACTAGAGTATAACCAAGTCTCTTTAATTAATTAACAAAATCATTGAACATGCTCTCTTCTCATCAAAAATTAATGTTACACTTTACTGTAGAACAGACAGGAGAAATAGAAGAAATATATTTAGTTTTATATCCTGATGGTGTCCCATTGTTTTGGGCTTAATTGTTCTTTGTTTCCTTTGGTTTAAGATTCAGTGGCATTTTGTCGGTTGTGGCATGATCCCCTCTCTCAGCCTCCTACTTAAGACCCCCCATGAACTGTTGGTTTATTCAGATGTCTACGGAGAAGATGCAGATGTTTGTGTATTCATTTGACATTGCATTTGCCCTCCTTTTCACCCTCAATTATGAGTCTGGCTATGCCACTGATTATATAGTCTGTATACCTTCCTCAAGTCAGTAAAGTAAAATCGAATTTTGAGATTTTGAAGTTTTCATCATTTCCTTTCTGAAAATGTATACTTTAATAAACTCTTCATCATTACATTTAAGGTGGTACTACACCCCTGGCCAATTTTATGCCTATTTTTGCATTTTTCTCAGAAATTATAGCACATTGGTGACAAATAAGATATGTATATTATAGGGGCAATTAGGACTACATCTACTGTACTGAAAATTCAGCAACTCAAAGCAAGTAGTTATTGATTTATTGATCAAATATTAGTTTTCCCTCATTTTGGACTATAACTCCACAACCGTTATCTGCGCAGAAATAACATTTCCTGTGCAGTAGTTGTAGTCCTTACCCCTATAATATACATATCTTACTTGTCCCCAACGTGCTAATTTTTGAGAAAATGCAAAAATAGGCACAACATTGGGCAGGGGTGTAGTACCCCCTTAAAGATATGATAAAAACAATATCTAAATTACTGACTCGAGAAAGGTATACAGACTTAAGTTCTATATGCATCTCACCACAAAGCTGATCATTCTAATCAATTTTAGTAGGCTACCATTTAGGAAAACTGATTAGGGTTGAGAGGTTTTGAATGGACTTTCATAATGCCATCTCAGTGAATATTACTTTACTAGTGCAATCCAATTGTTTAATTAGAAAATATACTATTTGATCTACAGTATTTGAAAAATCACTGTAGTATAGGTATGTAAATTGTTTTTGAATGTAGTAGAATTGGGATCATGGCTAACTTTTAATACAGGTGTCAGATGTACTGTAGCAGGTGTCTTTATTAGGTATCCATTATTCAAATCATATCTTGTGCTTCAAGTTTCATACAAGATTCCTGGTTTTAAACAAGACTGGTAGATTTCCCATACTGTGACACGATCTGGTCCATGGGGGTTAAAGGAGGCATTTTTGAAAATTGGGTTACTGTAATTATTACATAATACATACAATGGGCTATCATTCACTGAAAACACCACAGGTCTAGCATACTTGGTTCTGAAGTTCTGAAGTTTTTTTATGTCTATTTCCTTATGTATTTTATTGTTTTTTACTCCATATTTTTACCTTTATCTCAGTTTCAAATTTGCCGCCTTTGGCCCCCATGGACCAGATAGTGTCACATATTTCCATTTAATTATAGTGACAAGTCATCCTGTAATTAATGAATTATCAACACTTTGTAATGCATTTTATCTAAGCTAAAATAAACTTGTATGACTTGTATCAAGTATGACTCTGTGAAATGGCATTTGTGACCATCCACCACAAACCCAGTGTAAAGTTGCCAGTGATTATTCAGAGATATTGGCTTAGAAAGCTTAGAAAACAAAGGAATTTCAAGAGCAAATTGGCTTTTTGAGCACCTACCGTAAATATTCGCCTAATGGTGCTATGGGGTCGCTCGACATAAGTGGAATTTTAGGCACAAGCTAAAAGTACCCTCCCGTAAAATTCCCACCAGCAAATAAGGGCACGGAATCTTAATTCTTGTTGGGATTAAGGAGCTCTCTATTTGCACATGAAATGTACCACAAGGCAAAGGAACCCAAGTGTGCCATTAGGCGAATCTTTACCGTATTTTCCAAGCAAGTGATATATGTAATTTTAAAGCTTGTTTTATGGAGATTTCCACTGTTTCATAATCTAAGAAATTCATAATTGCGACTTTACACTGGGATCGTCGTGAATGGTCACATATATGAAGCAAATAAGCTTCTGATTTTATTGTAATTATTTTTAAGAAACTCAAATTATTGATTAGTTCAAGTCTTTTGACATATAATTACAGGTCCATTTTGATGTGGACATAAACATAATTTGCAATGAAGATTTTTATTTACTAAATCCATTTATTTGATTTGTCAACTCAATTTCTGAAGTTTGTGAAAGGGATATCATTTATTATATTTATTTTTAATCATTTTGTGAAAGCAACTGTTCTTTGAAATAAAAGCTTTGTTATATACAGCTAGTGTGTTGAGTAATTTCATTTGGTATTGAAATGCTGTTGACTGTCCAAGTGCCTATGCTTCTAAAAAGTTGTAATAGACTTTGAAGCCTTCTGTAAGGCCAAAAAAATAAATTGTTTGGTTGCTATTCCAAGACAAAAATTTGGAGGGTTGTTAGGTCGGACTGAATTTTAATGGAAATACTTGTTTTTAATCAAAAATGCATTTAATAAATAAAATGAGTGAATAACAAAATGAAATGTTCTGAATTGATACTGTTCAAATTTAAGGTTTTTCTAAAAAAGTTATTTAAAAAACCTGACCCAAGATTTCTAATTTTTTCGGTTGGTCGCTGAGGGCAACCAAACATAATTTTTTTTGGCCTAATCTTAATGATTGCTATCTTGGACAGTGAACTGTGTATTTGTTTGGTGACTAATTAACATGAAAAATTATGTGTGGAGAGAACATTGTGTGACGTCTCTCATGCTCCCTCCAATGAACTGAATAGCATGGGTGTGGTTATTTCTTATGCCCCCGAAATGAAATGAATAATGCATGTTTGGTTGTCTTTCATGTCCCCTCAAATGAACTGAAAAGTGTGGTTATTTCTTATTCCCTTGAAATAACTGAATAGTGTGTGTGGTTGTCTTTCATGTCCCCTAAAATGAACTGAATAGTAAAGTGTGGTTATTTCTTATTCCCCTGAAATAACTGAATAGTGTGTGTGGTTGTCTTTCATGTCCCCTAAAATGAACTGAATAGTAAAGTGTGGTTATTTCTTATTCCCCTGAAATAACTGAATAGTGTGTGTGGTTGTCTTTCATGTCCCCTCAAATGAACTAAATATATATGTGTGGCTGTCTCTCATGACCCAAAAAAGAGGTTTTTGTATGTTAACTCGGTAACAATAGGTCAAAGATAGCACAAACTTTACATTTTTGAAATCCTTGTGATCAGATAAATATTTTGATGTATCATTTAATAGAAATTTTTACACCTGTCATGACCTCTAGGGGTCAAATCCAAAATGCCTCCACAAATAAATTTTGGACCATGTACATCATGTGTGGAAACTCTAGTGCTTCTATCATAACTATTTGGAATTGTGAATAGTGCAGTAAAAAAAAGAAGAAGAAAAATGCAGTGCTTTATAATGCGCTACGCACAGGCACAACGCCTAGACGTTGATCCACAAGCCTCAGCACACTTTACAGTAATAATGCATAGCTATGCTATTTCATGTTTGAGGCTCTACATGCATATGGATGTCTGCAAGGACTAAATGCTATCTTATAATAAACATGCTAGAGCAAAAAATCAGAGTGCATCATGTTGGAGTGTGTGTGTCATTACATTTGTAGGATCGAGTCAGCAAGAGATATTATACACCATGAAATAAAAGATCATTCAGGAGAACTAAGTATCTAGGTGAAAACATTTCAGTTCAAAATTTTATTTCATATTTTACAAATTCATACAGGAATCAAAATTTTGCATCACTTATTATTCAATACCCGACATTTTTCCACAAAATAATTGATAAGATAAGTTTTTATACCCCTGATATCAGTCAATAAAACAAACTATCTATAAAATTCAGTTTCCAATGGGGTATTTGTTATTAGGCATAGAATAGAATACAAATTGCTTCAAACAGATGTAAACGGAGTATACACATTTCATTGTTGATATGAAATTGCACTGGGTACCTGAAACATTACTAACTATAGAAAAATTATTTAATTCGTGTATATCGTGGAACATACTCTTTGCGTGGCTGTGCGTAGTAAGCAGTTGTACGCAGATAACCTTGCACCTCTGTACGCGTAGAGTAGCATTGTACGCTTGTGTAATAGCATGATTAGTCGCGGAGTAACAAGCGTACTTAAATGTTCCACGATGTACACAAATTAAATAATATTTCTATAGCAAGATGAAGATGTAAAGTAATCCCACAAACCAAGCCAATGTGTTAAAATGGTTTAAGTCATGTTCTGTTATAATTCAGCCGAAAATATAATATCAAATGTGATATGATCAAGCAAAATCACTCAATGAGTCATTTGTTGAACAAATTCATTTCTTAATTTTATTATACAGGCTGTATCAAAATGATTGGTACCCATCAGTTTTCATGTTTATTGACAAGCCTGCTGCTTCCAAATGCAGCTTTGGATCACAGTAAAATCGCCTCAATTTGTAGTTTATGATCATTCACATTATTTGTCTACAAATTAGGTGCATCCTATGTTGCATTGTGATGTAGCAGTCCTGTCCCTAATCACTGAAAACTGACGGTACCAATCATTTTGATACACCCTGTATGTGACATTTTCAGCACTATTTTGATGAGAACTCAGATCACTTTAGTGGTGGTGCTCAGAACAATCAAATATAGAGTAAGTTAATTCCCAATAAAATGAAGTTCAACTTACTTTGTATTCATTGATATATCTCAAAATTTATATTAGCAACAAGCAACTCTTCACTCATTGCAAAATCAACATCACAACTATGTAGATCTAACAAATACTTTTTTAATGACAGGTAAACTGAAATTGAGCCAAATAGCAATTGATTTTCTAACTACCGTAACCACTCGGGTATAAGCCCACCCACCTAGATGGCAGATTTCACTTCAAAAATGGGGGTGGGCTTATAACCGGGGAAGGGCTAGTGCTTGAATTTGAAAATAAGAATAATCACCCCCCCCCATTTGTATATATGCCCAATGTACCAGTTATTTCTATCATGTCAATTTAAATTTCTTAAAATTATAAGTGTGAAATGTTAATTTTCAACTGATATTTTTGAATATTTGTTCTTAAATATGAGATCAAAGCATTGATTTGATTTAAGAACTTGGCCAAAATTTAGTACTGGGCTTATACCTGAGTGCACCCTTGTTGCCAGAATGTTTTGAAAAATAGGGGGTGGGCTTATAGCCGAAGGCGGGCTTATACCCGTGTGATTACTCTTTCTGTGCTTTCAATTTTGATCTACATTGTACCATTACAAATACACCAGCCATAAGTAGTGTAGTACCATCATGTTTTCAACGACTCGCAATTACCGCTCCATCAAACAAGTGTGGCAACATGAGTTTGTCCATTATGACTAATTTTACTGAATGCATTATACTGTGTTCAACTCCTAATAAGAGTGAAAATTACTTAGTTTTACAGACAGGAATATTGCTGTCATTCACTGCAATTTGACTTATCTATCTGGGAAATTTGGGTTATCTTCCTGAGAAATTAATTATGTTTTCCAGGTCTGGCAAATTACCATCCAATCTAAACATGAAAGTCCTAAGTGGTATGAGGCATTCTTGAAATGATTAATTATAGACCATTCAGGATTTTGCTTTACATTTGTAGAGTTCCCCATCGAATTGTTTGCCACCTTGATTGATTCCTCCATTTTGAGATTGGATAGGGCTAAAACTCACATACTATCACAATTATTTTTGCAAAAATTAAAAAAAAAAAAAGCTAATTTTTGGGAGCTCTGAAACTGCTATTTTTGATATGAATTATCACATAAAACTAAAGGTCCTGAACATGAACAAAACTCTTTACACAATAAAATTTGCATCAAGGACTAGAATTCTTCTTACCTATATGTAAGTCCAAGGTTACACTTAATACTGTTGATAATCCCTGAATGGACAGGGCATGTAAACTGGTCTTAAAAAGAAACTTACAATTTTTCACAATGTCATATCGTAAAATCCTGTCTATAAAAATGAACAAAAATTACACACAGGATTACTTCAATACTCTACTCTTAACACATTTCAGTAACCAAGCAGTTGTCCCAACTGACACAACAGCAAAATGCACTGACATGGAACACCTTCCTGGACCACATTCACAGCCCAACAGATTTCTTTTGCTGGGTTCCAATTATTCGCCTGTGAATGTGGTCCCGGAAGCTGTTCCGTGTCAGTGTATTTTACTGTTGTGTCAGTTGGACAACTGCTTGGTTACTGACATGTGCTTAGAGTAGAGTATGGAAGTAATCCTGTGTGTAATTTTTGTTCATGTACAGGTGAATAATTGAAACCCAGCAAAAGAAATCTGTTGGGCTGTGAATGTGGTCCAGTAAGGTGTTCCATGTCAGTGCATTTTGCTGTTGTGTCAGTTGGACAACTGTTTGGTTACTGACCAGTGTTTAGAGTAGAGTATTGAAGTAATCCTGTGTGCATTTTTTGTTCATTTTTATGGAGAGGATTTTAAGATATGAACTTGTGAAAAATTATAAGTTTCTTTTTGAGGCCAGTGTAGTTAAGTTGCAAGATGTCTACCAGCAGATTACATAGCAGTCAACTAGAGATGACCCATGACAATGTGCTGCTCTCAAGAAATGAGCATAAAGTCCCAAGTTGGGAGATTCGAGACGTTCCAACTTTTGAGTTGATGTTCTTCATTTGAAGTCATCTGTATTGGCAGTATTATGTCCTTTATGAATGGTGACATAATATGCTGTACTCTGTATTCAATTCTGTCCCCATTCACAAAAGACATACATTTTGTACCAGTGCCAATACAGGTGTCTTAAAACAAGGAACATCAACTCAACAGTAGAAACGTCACAGAACTCTCAATTTGGGAGCAGGTCACATGCCCATCTGGTGAAAAGAATTCCAATTCCTGACTGTTAAAAAACCCAATGATGATGACAGGTCAAATTTCACAATACAGCACACAAGATTACAATGTATTCACTGATTGCCCCTTTCAAAGTACATCACAAGATTTGAATATAAAAATAAACATATACTAATACTATGATAAAAGTGACCATAGGGACAAGTTTATACAGCACTAACTAAAACAAAATGCACATAGTCCTAGTTAAAAAGCAAATTTAGGTCAAAATATACACAACATATTTTTATCATTGAAATTTCTACTAAAATATTGACTGCAAAAGTTAATAACATTGGAAACTAGCATTATAATTATATAAAAAAACTATTTTGTTATCAAATTTGACATCAATAATACCGTATTGGTCCGAGTATAGTCCCACCCGTTTTTTAGGTGAACATTTTTCACAATTGGGGGGTGGGATAATGGGATTATACTCGAATTTCATGGATCATTCATGGTTGACCTAAAAAAAAAAAAAAAAAATTCAAGATATTTTATTTTAAATATGAAAATTGATAATTTGTATTCATGTCATACTCTATTAATTATTTCAACATGCATTGAATTTGAATGCATTTTGAAATCATTAATAGAGTATGACATGAAAACAAAGTATCAATTTTCATATTAAAAATACAAAATATCTTGAATTTTTTGTTTTGTTTTTTTGTTTAGGTCAACCATGAATGATCCTAGATGATCCTAGCATTCAGGTCTAGGTCCAGGGACACTCCAAAACCAAAAAAAAACTTAAAAAAAAAAAACCATTTTTTTTTTTTTACAATTTCTGGAATTTTTCAAAAATGGGGGTGGGACTATACTCGAACGTGGGACTATACTCGGACGAATACGGTAATGCATTACCAAGTGTATGTAATAAAACCCAACATGATAATTCAAGGTATCCCATGGCAAAAGCCATCATGTACAATGTATATATACAATAATGTTACTGAAGTTAAAATGTCCAGGTCTGTTTTTTTACAACTAAGTGAGACAGTAAGTCACCCAATCTGATCCACTCAAGCCAAAGTTGGAATTTTGAAAATTGAGTTCCTACAATGTACTAACTTGCTCAGTACATACAATTACTGATGTTGAATCCCCAGGTCGCTTGAATACTTGGTGGCAAAGTTATGAACATTTTAATTTTCTTATGTTTTTTTTACTGTTTTTTCTCTTCACCTTTTGCCTATCTCAGTTTCATTATTACTGACTTTAGCCTGATTGGACCAGATCTGGTCACATGACACATTGAATGTACAATATGAACAATATTTACATACAATACACAACATGTAAAAAGTCAGTGTACATATTGTTGTTCAGAGTTGCTCTCAATACAAAAACACACACAACATAAATCATTTTCACTTATCCATGAAATGAGAAGACATGCATTTGGTCGGTGTTTCCTTCTGGCCTGCCAGTTTAGAAATGGCATTGAATCCATTTTACATTTTCTCTAAGCAACACATAGACTGGAGTTGTTTATTTATTTGTACATACATTTTCAGGGTCAACACTCCACGAAACTTCATAAGCCTGCGTGATTTGTGACCCTGTGAACAACAAAATGAGATAAAAAAAAAGTGAAAATTTGTCAGTGTTTTATAGAGAGCTAAAACTAAACAAGTTATTGCAGGGTCAACACTCCACGAAACTTCACAAGTCTGCGTGATTTGTGACCCTGTGAACAACAAAATGAGATAAAAAAAAAGTAAAAAATTGTCAGTGTTTTATAGAGAGCTAAAACTAAACAAGTTATTGCAGGAACTTTAAAAATTCATAATTCTAGTGTTCTTAATCTTTAATTTCAAATTCAAAAGCAATTGCATGCAATTCAAATTACAATCAAAACCATTCAATAATTTACACTTTTAAATATATACATGAGCAAGTAAAAGACAATTTATTTACACTGTATTATTATTATAGCACAGCTGCTTGTTGTTTACAATGGTTTAAATTACACACTACAAACTCCTATACTTTGGTTTACATCAAGTTCAGTAGTGATGTCAATGCTTTTTTGCACATGTGCTTCGATTTTGCTGAGAAGTATGTGCAAGTCAACATTTTGACCTTTGAAAGAATGCGCATACGTCACTACAGAACTTGAGATGAGCCAAAGCATATAGTATTAATTTAGTGCACAATGTAGACTTTAAAGACCCATTCAGTGATCCCAGCGCAAGTGTAAAAAAATTAAAATTGTTTATAAATTGCTTAAAAGTGAAGGATTAGTCTGATTTAGTCATTCAAATTGTCATTTGGTATTTTTGAAATGACAAATTTGGCACAAAACAAAGAAAACAGCAGTATTGACGAAGTTGAAGCCCCATTCAAATATATGTAGCTAATAATTACAGATTCTTGTAAAAAGTTTTATTTTGTCTTAAATACACGACTTTCGGCTGAACCACTCACATGCTATGTTAGCACATCTATGACAATGACAAAGGTACCAAAATCTGAATTTTGATAATTTTATGATCGTCCGGCCGAGCAAATCACTGAATGGGCCTTTAACTATTACCATTTCTCAATTTTGTAAGGCAGAGTTTGTATTTATTTTCAGACTTTAAATTAGATATGTACACAAATATACATAGTATAGTACATCGTTTTGTTATACATCCTTTCTGACGTAAAACAAGAGATATGAATTTTGTCTAATGGATGGTGTACAGCACTCATATGCCATATTTACTCTATTAACAATCTCATCATCTAGTCTGTACCAATTGCCATCAGACGCCACACAATAGCTTACATAGTGACCATTTTCTGTACTCTCTCCTCCTTCATGTACACACAGTCCATAAAGATCATATCGTGGGCCTATGTTGTTTCCTGGTGTGTGGATGCTGAAATGCTGCTCAAAGAGAGCACTTGATAAATCAAGATCAGTGAGTGGGATATTGACTGAAGTTTTGATTTTCTTAGTCCTCCCGGAAGCTGGATTATAGTGGAAGCGGTTAAGTTGAAGGATAAGATACATGGGAGGGAATCGCATGGTTGTCTGGTAACGAACCTCTACGCTAGAAGTATTGGGGGATTGATCTCTGCTTGGAGTGGAAGAAAACATGGGAGGGCTAAGAAGGGGTGGGCTGGCTACATCAATATTGGCTTTCTTTCCTGACATTGCGCCACTCAGCATGCTGGCATTTCCTTCTGGGATCTCATGTTCAATTGTGCTTAAGCTGTTCACACAATCCTGCAGTTGCACAATGGCATACACTTGTCGAGGCTCTAGTAGTGGTATAGGCAGAATATGGAATAATTGGATACCAACCGCAACTTTGTTGTGTGTTTGATTCTCATAAAGCTCGATGAGCTGCCCTGCAAAGTGGTCAGTAACAAATGACCGTTTGTCCTGGTTTAATTGATACCATTCCATATCTGACAGAGTTCTCACTGCTGTTATGCTGGCTTCATCATACATCGAGTCCTGTCCTTCAAGTTGACGGAACAATTTCATCTTTAAGGTATTCAGGCTTTCTGAGCTCATACTTCTCAGGTCACTCTCAATTGACTGATCCAAGGATCTTGAATGGGATTGACTAGGGGCAATCTTCAGCAGAATATCATGAAGTGTACTCAGCATCCAAGTCAAAAACTCAGCAGCATCTTGCTGTGTTTGCATCTTGTTAGGATGTGTAACAATTTGGGTACCTAATCTTGCTGCCGCTTTGCGGAAACCATGTGTATCTACAGTTGTACGTGAAGCACCGGTAGGTATGGAAGCACAACCAATGAGCAAATCACACAATTCTTTGAGAAATGTAGATTCAAGAGGGCTACATTTTCCACTTGCATGAGGTATCTCTCTAGATATGGATGGGAATATATTAGGCAAATGTGCCATGCATTGCACCACAGAATTGAGAAAGCACAAATTCTGTCCTCTGTTACGTAATCCAGGTGGAGAACTTTCTCCACCACCGTAGCCAAAATAAGACATGACCTGTGAAGACCAGCTGTTTCTTGTTGGGGTCTTGTATTGATGTGTTGGTTGAATTGGCTGCTGGGCTGCCTGGGTAGATATCTGCCTGGGCGGCACCTGTTTTCTAATTGGCTTCTTTTCTTGTATGAGCCGACGACTTGGGATTTCTGTGTCTGAATCTGGATCAGAGAATGAATCACTCCTTATGCTGGGCCGAGCCAGAGGAGTAGTGATATAGGACGAGGAGGATATTGGATGGGAGTCTGCATACCTTTGCTGTGGTGTCTCTGGTGGACGTGTCTCTGTGGGGTAGTCTTCTTGATATTCATAATTCATATCCGGTGCATTGTACCAATTTGACCACTTTTTTCTTGCTTTGTTGAAGAGTGCAGTAAAATATATCTACAGTGGATAAGAATGAAAAGTAAAAGAAATCATTGGTAATTGTGTGTCTATAATTGTTTAGAACTGATCTCTTCAACTAAGAACAATGTATGTAAATAACACCTGCTGAGCTAAATTGCAAGATATAAACAAGATACGAATGTAATGTACATCACTGATTATATTATTAGTTAAAGGTGGGTGTTTCATATGGCATTTTCTACATCACATTGAGGCAGGGTTCCCGTTAAGGATTTAAAAATGTGCGTCATGTGTGACGCAAGTTTGCTGACAAGGTTGAAAAAACTTGCGTCCAGACATATTTTTGTGCGTCCATCTGAAATTCACAATCAATCATACTGGGAAACGCCACGGAATTTCATGGTCAGAACGGCAGCCCCTTGTTGCTAACACACGTACCCGTGCTCGGTCTACACTTCATCAAATGTTGATTGTTAAAATAAAATAAAAGTGCATTTTCGCCATGATATTCCATCTCCAGTCGCTATGATAATTTTTCTCATTTCTGTGTCAGTTTTGGTCGGAAACGTGGTCAGAAACAGCTGCAAAAACATTCGCAAATTTTCGTACTTTTACTTCCGGGTTTCTTTAATTTTAAAACGTGTTGTTGATGATATAAAAGCTAAAACACGCGCTACCACAAATAATACAAAAAAAAGATTATCATTTGGATTTTGTCTTTAAAATTGCTTTTATTCATCGTAACAATAATACTAATAAAGGAAACATAGATTATTTATGAGAAAATAAACTTAAAACATTAAAAACTGAATATTGTCAGCTTGTGATAAATAATTAAATAAACAGCAACTGGACGGTAGCCGCACGTCATCACTCTAGCAAGCTTTGTAAACAAAGCATCAATGGGGACTTTCCCATCAAACAACGATCGTACGGAAAGCTTGCAAAAAGTGCACGATTTCCTGACGTTGCATTTACAAATATTGCAGAATTTACTACAATTCTAAGCAGGTGGGTCAAAATTTTGGGGCTTTTATTATCTTAAAAATATAAAAGAATAAAAATGTCTTATTTTATCATCAATTAATGATTAAATTTCGAAGTTTTGTCTCGTCCACATGGACGCAAAAATACTGATTAGCCATGTGAATTTGCGTCCAAATTTGTAAAATACGCGTCTGGACGCAATGACGCACACTAACGGGAAGCCTGCATTGAGGTATGTTATGTTTTTAGTTTAATTGATCTGTCAAATGACATTAAAAGCAATTATGTGAATCACAATCGCACACAGAGCAGCACTGGTGGTATACCACCATAGAGGATGATTCTACCACTTCTTTTGTTTGTACCACCTAAAGGAATTATTTCTCAGGCCTAAAATTTACTGAGGTTATGAAAAACACATGAGTTTCCTTCTGATACCAAAATCTTGATTTCAATGAGATTGGTGCAAATTTGCAAGTGTCCTGTATTTTACTCATAATGTTTCACTGCCTGTGTATGACAGATAACAGAATTAATCAGCTAATTTCTTCTTGTATATATATATGATGGCTGCTGTGTTACAAGTTATGTCACCAGTGTAAAACATTTGTATACCAATTTAATGTATATGTACTTATCCCTAGAATAGTGTACTGTACCTGCAAAGACTTGATGAATTCTTGTCCATGCGGAATGGAACTGAGGAAGGACAGAACTGATAAGAAAAACAAGATGATCGGAAACCTATCAACTATGAGGAAGATTACACAGAGCACTGCTAAAACCATTCCCTCAATTTGCCATAACCGTCTACGTTCAAATGCATTCCTGTAAGAGGTCAATGAAAAAAAGTAACATAAATGGTCAGTAATATGGCACCAAAATAACATGTATGAAAAAATGTTGCCAAAAAATACTTATCCATTCCAAAGAAATCATTCTTGATCATCAGGGCTACATAAAAATAGCATCATCTTTAGGCCAAAACAAGAGAGAAAGATGATCCTGATAGCTTTTTCCTCTTTTCTCCACTTCAAAAGTCTTGCATTGATACAGTCATGATCTGTATGTTTAACAAATCTAAAGTGAAAGTGCAATTTTATCACATTTGCCTGAAGAATTTCCATAATGAAGCTTGAGGTCACAATATTGAACTGGGTGTTGTAAGATTTAAGCCATCTAATCCATGCACGCCTGCTCAAACCTCTTCCCCATTATTCTTCTCACCTAAATTCCTGAAGCCCAACAAAGAATCCATTACATGTGATAGTTCTTTATAAAGTTGTTCTGTCAGGCTGCATCAATTGGCAAATACCCTGCACTGTAACTCACTTCCTACCCAGCTGATTTATAGTTACTGGCAAAGTCTGACACAGGAGTCGGTGGAGTGTGTTTATACCATAACATTCATATTCATTAGACATAGACATCATGAAATATCAGCACCCCATGAATTCCCTATTAAACAACATGCATATCACATTATAGACTATGCCATAGTCGAATTTTGATAAATTTAGAAATAGGCCTATGTTATCAATCTCGATATTATAATGTAATAAATAGTCTATAAACAAATCTAGTTGCCCTAGATGTAGGCATTCTAAGTGATCATTTGTGTCCTGCCTTACTTTTGTTTTTTACAGGGTTTTTTAATATTTTTTGAAAGAGGGCTCCCTTCATGCCTACCACCAGTGATTTTCTAGCAGTCTGTTTTATTTTGGAGAATTGCCCACGTAACTCACGAAAAATACGACTATGGACAAACGATTGCGGTTAAGTCAGTGACGCTACGATGAGAATAAAATTGGCTCCACCCCTTGACCAATCAGAAACAGCGAATAGTTTCCGTCTCGTCCATAATTGTACAGGGGTTCTTGCATTTGGCAAAAGATAATATATACAATTTATTTAAAGAAAAATCAACGGTGGTACAAATCGATCAAGATTATATTTTGTATTTACTGTGATAAATATCGAATAATAACCCAAATAAATAAGAAATACCTGTATGGAAAAGTCAAATTATACAACGCCAACTATTTCTCATCCCCGTGGGAAAGTGCAGCAATTTATTTGCCAAAATCGATC
Source organism: Amphiura filiformis (assembly GCF_039555335.1). Lineage (NCBI taxonomy): Eukaryota > Metazoa > Echinodermata > Ophiuroidea > Amphilepidida > Amphiuridae > Amphiura > Amphiura filiformis. Next base: position 31,480,597 of record NC_092630.1, on the reverse strand, counting down.
AGCAAGATAAAATACCCCTAATTTGCATATAGCATCTATCTTGGCCTGTTTACAGGTATCACGAACCTCACTTGTGTAGTGCACACACGGTGACAAACCCACAACTGAGTGCAAAATATTGGCATGAGACAGGACATTGTTTTTAAAAATAGGCCGGCAAGATCACATCACAACACAATGTTGACTTTTCTGTTATTTTAGGGGGCTGGCATTTTTTTTTTTTTGCGGAAGGGGGGGGGTCATAGATTTTTGGAAAGAAAAATAGGGGGTCATAAAATATTTGGTGAGATAGTTTGTTTATTTTTAATTCAAAAAGACTGATTTCAATACAATTTGAGTTTGTTTAAGGGCTAAGGTGTATTGGTGGGGGGGGCATAAAATGTTGTTGTCGAAATAGGGGGGGGGGTGTCGCAATTTTATTGACGCGGATGTTTTGTTAATTTGGAAGAAAATGCCGGCCCCCTTAATTAGCACTAGTTACTTCAGGTGCTTTTGATATTTAATGGCATGCCGAAAGACGGAAAGAGCCTCATGTCCGAAATTCTAAAATAGCTACAAATATAGACGGATTATTAAAGAGAGGCATGAACTAATTTTCCCGTTATTATGAAATATTTATCTTTAAAAAAATGATTACCACAATAATTTAATAATCCGCACAATCGTTCTCCATGTGTCGCGAATAATTTCTTTCCTTGAAGACAATATTGTCCCTGGCTAGAACTATCGATGTAAATGCGTTCATATTTTGCTTCCCAAGGTAAACTCAAATTGTGTGCTTCTTCTAGTCTGGGATTTCCCACCCGACAAAAAGTCCTAGCAAACGGTGCTGCTTTGGTAGAAAATATATTTCCCATATTATATCTAGTTGGTAGCTTAGGAACCGGGGGCTAGAATACTCTTCACCCCGCCCCCCCAATAATTTCAGGTGAAGTGAAAAATGTCATTAAAATCCAGGAAACTAGGTATTTGTGGCAAAATTTTCTGACCTAAAGAATGGGTCATCAACAAATTCCATTTTGTGCGCCCCCCCTGCTAAAAATCTGGGTAGAATGGTGAAAACGTCTTTACCAGCCATGGAATGATGAAGGACTTCTTCCCGAGCCAGTTTACAATTTTCACATCCTAGTGAGGATGAATCGCAGTTTGTTCATTGTATCGCACCCGGCCTCATCAGCAGAATTCCCTGAAGAAGTCTCGGGTGATATTGGCCATGTCATGGTCCGTCTCTAAACAGCGGAGCTAAATAATTATGTTTATAAATTAATTTAGGCATATTTTATAGCCGGTAGAGACACACTTTTGAAGTTATTTACCCGATCAGGATTTATCCACACACGTACATTGTACCACTGACATGACACGTGCATGAACGTATTTCTTCCACTGGTTCATCACATATAAACAAACTTTGAAGTTTTACCGCAAGAGAGCCAAACACCACGGGAACAGCATAAAATGAGGTCACAATAATGCAAATGAAATTGATTACTATCGCCGAGATGTTCACTCTTTCCCTACACAAATGCTGCATCACAATTGGTTAATTTATATGAAATGCATTACATCATGCTATTCTTAGTAGGCCAAAATCCGACATTCTTGCCATAGGGGCCTGTGTTAAGCATTTTGACCGCAATCGAATGTCAGTAGTCCACTTGGGTATCAAGCTAACAGAGGGCGCACGGTGACTGAATAGATCAGGAAAATCTATCAATTGTGCACACAATCGGAGTTTTTAAAAATGCAAAGGTAATTCTGAATATGCACAATGGCAAGTGGACTACGGAGAAGTCTAATCACATTACTGTCATTACAGTGTTGTGACAGATCCATTTACTGGGATAAATTAAAATAGCGACAGCATCAGCAAGTGTGAAAGGACCCAGCTGAGAACTAGAGTTTCAACAATTTAGTGAGTCTTTTATTTGGTGAGCTATGCAACTGTAGCCATGTACATAAGGAATGTATGAGTGGTTTTTACTGTCTACTGTCACCATTTCATTTTATACCTCACCTGCTAAATGCTAACAATGATTTCACAATGAAATCCACCAGCAAGAACAGAATAAACTGCATGCACCAGTGACATGCAGTGTAGAATATAGTTGATGCAACACTGAAGACAATCCCCATAATGAATGATTGAATCTTTCACTTCCACGTCATATCTATCTGAAAGACAAATGAGATACATTTAATGCTCACATGTACAAACACATCATTGGCAGAGGCAAGGCAATAAACTTGTCCAACTTGCACCAAGTTTGATATAAAATTTGATCAATACGCGGATTTAGGGTTTCTCTAACGGAAGTCAATTTGTGCCGAAATTCTTTCCCACAATGCAATATGCATATTGCATAACAAAGAATATTGATTAACCTCCGAACTGTATCTATTGTTATGCAAAATGCTTATTGTGGGAAGGAATTTCGGCACAAATTGACTTCCGGTAGAGAAGACCTAAATCCGCGTACATTGAGCCCATATTTATTAGTTGAGCTATGAGGTTAAAATATTGGATGAGACGTAGTCGAGTCTAATATTTTAAAACTCATAGTGAGACCAATAAATATTGGGTGTAAAGCATACAATTTTAACATTATTATGTTTTGGATCCAATATTTTCACACACATGGGTTCATCAAAACATAATAATGAAAGGCTATCCATGTATATCTTGAGTTCTAAGCATATATGTATGCCCCCTTGATACATACCCTAGGATAGCTAGTTCATATTTTAGAATCATGTTCATGATGCAATCAGGTTTCAAATAAAATTTCAGAATGCGTACATACTTGAAACTTGTTTGCTGTTCATATTAATCATGTTAATTGCCTTTTTTGCATAATGTTCATAAACCGGACATGCATATTGGCAGTGTCCGAAATAAGGAAAATATGGAGGTTGTCGCGAGGACAACTAAAGCATAAATTCTGCTTGTCCTCAAAACATTTTGGTTATCCCCAAAATGTGTCATATTTCAGAGATAAAATATAGTGGTTGTCCAGGGGATAAGTACATAGCTCCATATGGTTGTCCCCAGTGATTTTTGGACAAGAGGATAAGTGCTTATTTCGAACACTGCATATTGGACAGGGTTGCTCAATTTAAATTAATAATTTTTTTCTAAAAAATCATTGATTTAAATTTAAATAAATGATTTTTTGGAAAAAAAATTGTGATTTATATCAAGCAACCCTGTCCTATATGCGTGTCCAAAGTCACCCAACAGTCCAAAGTCACCCCACTTTACAGTAGTGATAAGTAATGATGATAAGTACATAATTTAAGTGCACATTTTCAGAAAGGAAACGATGCAAGGAATTCAACTAGCACAGCAGATTTCTGCAAAAATGAGCACTTTTTGAGAAAAGCCCCAAAATTGATTTTCCATGCCAATTTGTTTTCAGTCCACAATAACAACTTGCCCAAAGTATCAAAATTGAAGAAAATAGCATGTATTCTAAAGAAACATTGTGCCGACTTTTAAGGCAACAAACCTTAGCAGTGATGCAGCACTGCATACTTTTTACGCTATATGCTTGCACGTTGTCACTTTGTACTTCAGATTGGACAAACTGTAGTACCGTATCCGTTTTTACATAATTTGTACATGTACTTCTACAGTATGTAGTTTAATTAGTACTAGGGCTAGAGGCACATGCACTGAAAAACTTGTTGAGCATGCTTGAACGATCCAGTACAAAAGTTGAAAGCATTTCAATGCTTGATCGAACCACAATCATCGGTCTTTTCTAAAGATGCATATTGTACTCAATCGCTTTTGCAGAAAACTGAATCACACGTATGTCCTATCTTCACAACATTAATTTTCTCAACAAACACAGATACGACTAGCGAACGTCTAAAGGGGCTGTGCCATAATTATTATGAGCCATGGGGGAGGGTAAAATTTGGTGGGGGGGAGCAAGACATTTTTGGTGAGCCGAAAGGGGTGGGGGAGCAATTTTGGCAAGCCGAGGGGGGCAAGCGATTTTTGGCACACATTCATGGGGTGCCTTCTAAATAATTTACGCTTTAGGAAAACAGTAGTACCGCTAATATGCAAATTTTCCTGCTCGCTGCGCTCGCAACATATATACATTGTATCTACACCATTTTACATGTAGGTTTGCAAATTGGGATTTTTGGAAGGCCAAGAGGGAGGGGCAAGCAATTTTTGGTGGGCCGTTCGGAAATTTTTTCCCCCCATCAATTTTAAACATGACAAATTTTTTATCAGTGCCGGCAGTCAAACATGACAGAGTAGGACCCAGATGTCCTATCTGCATTTAACATTAATGGCGATCTTTTCCTTTAGACCAAAGAAAAACACAACCACCTCCATCCAAAGGATGGAGACTCTTGTGCATGAAGCATGAGAGACCCACCGATGTAGCACAAGTGCCAATCCGTGGGCCTCACATGCCCCTCAACATAACCAATACAATCAAATATTAAATACGGTACACGAAAAGAAAACAATATTCTCATAAAATAAATAGCATGACAAATAAATAAGCAAAAACACAACCATCTCCATCGCAGGCCCTCGAAATCCGCGGTAACGCGGCCGCGCCGTTCCCAGAAAAAAAATTGGAGGTCACAGAAAAAAAAAAATTCGGAAAAAAAAAAAAAAAAAAAAAAAAATCGATTTTTTTTTTTTAAAATTTTTCTAAGTTTTTTGAAATGTTTTCCTACCCACTCACAAACCTTACTGCATGTATTCAAACCACCCAAGACCAACTAACCTTTAACATAACCCAAAACCCTTGGCCTTACCCCCAAAAGGGAATTAGGGTAGAAATTGATTTCACCTGAAAATGACAGAAAATCTGCCCTGTATTTAATGTTTTTAAATGCATTGCATGAATGTGTTTATAATGTTTTAATTAATTTAAATTTGCCTCATTTCAATTTTCATGGAAATTGTTATTTTTATTGCTAACAAAATAAAAGAGAAACCTTTCACATAATTTTGGAAATTTGAAAAATTTCTAAAATTCTGGAAATACAAAAAAAATTACATTTAAGTGCAAAAGCTTTTTTCTTCTGGGTAAGAACTTTTTCCTTACATGCAACAGCTTTTTTATTGCATGGTAGAAATTTGATAAATAGGTCATCATATACAAAATGCATGCATGGACCTATTTATCAAATTTCTAACATGCAAGAAAAAGGCTGTTGCATGCAAGAAAAAATTCTTACCCAGAAGAAAAAAGCTTATGCACTTTTATGACACTTTTTTGTATTTTCAGAATTTTAGATTTTTCCCCATAAAATGTAGCGTATTTTACACATTACTCTTATCATACAATGCATTCTTCATGCACATTAGTACCCCCTCATGACGAGGGCCCCTCCCACATACCGAAGAGGGGTGTCAAAAATTTTATGAATCATTGTTTTTATATTGTGCATTATATATCAATTTCAGCCATGTAGGCCATGTTATTAGGCAAAGAAAAAACTTTGAAGAATGCCTCTCATGTACAAAAGTATAGGAAACTGAACATTTAAAACCACTTTTTTAGGATGAAGGAAGCATTTTTCAAAATGTCTGAAACAGGCCAAGAATTACTGTAACATAGATATATGCATTTTTTATGTCACAAATGGCCTCTTTTGGGGTGCTAAATCTGCTCAAATCGCCTGGGCTTGACTGCCCCCTCGACCCCCGCAATGGCTCTGCCTCCTCGACCCACATGGATAATATTTCAGAGTTTTTTTATCAAAGCTCACTCTCGTGCCTGATTTCTTACTTTAAAAAGTCTAAAATCCATGAGCTTTTTAGGCTTTTTGAGCCCCTGGACCCCAACCATTAAGGGCGAGCGACAAGGCGCTCGCAAATTTCACAGAAAATTTTAAGCAACATAGTTTAAGTTCCCAGACAGGAAATATTTTTCCTATGCCCTGCTCCATCGAAGAAATGGGGACGTACAATCATCCCCCCCAATATTGACGCCTGAATATGCCCATTTTAGCCCCACAAGTGCAAATTTTCGGGCGCTTTCGCGCACATTTATTCCACTTTTGCACAATTTATTTCATCAGTTTAGCTTTAAAAAATAGCAAAACCTTTCGCGCCACTGATCAAAAGCGATCGGAATGTTACAAAAGTACAGATCGCATTCAGCTTACTTCATAGTCCAAAGCTCGGGGTCCCTTGGGACCCTGAGCTAACAGAAAAAATGCAAAATGGGGAGTCCCTAAAGAAATATCGGGGGTCCCAACTATTCATAAATTGTCTAGCAAATTCAATCTATTTGTGTGATACCATACTATTTTTGTGGGTGGGGGTGGGGGCAGGGGTTTATTAAATATTATTGTATTTTTTTCATTTTTTCTTTCATTCTTTTTTTTCTTTTCTTTCTTTCTTTTTTTTTTTCTTTCTTTTTTTTTTCTTTTTCTTTTTCTTTCTTTCTTTTCTTTTTTCTTTCTTTTTTCTTTCTTTCTTTTTTCTTTCTTTCTTTTCTTTTTTCTTTCTTTTTTTCTTTCTTTTTTTTTTTTAATTTCCTTTTTTATTTCAATCAAATTAGTATAATTACCTAATATTTACCGCCCGCCGCTGGCTGGAATAATAATTTTAATACTGCCCGCTTTAGTCAGGTACTTGTCAACCATGTAAACACAGGGATCTCGCTCTCTCCATATTTTCTCGATATCACGGCTGTTTTGCTGTCAAAATTTCACTCACAAAGCAGTATTACTGTGCATAATATTAATTATTGAAGTAAATTAGGCCATAATTTGGTATTTCAGGGGTTCAGTTGCTTCGAAAATGATGTGCATAATGCAAGTTGAGGAAACTTTTGAGCCTAGTTTTCCGGGCTAGTTTTATGACACCTGGATTTACAAAACAACATGTGGGAATTTTTGTTGCGTACGACGGGACGCAATAACTCACTGCTTTTGCAATATTCATGCGTGAGATTCGGGCTTTGGTGGGTCCGGGACGCAAAAAAGCCCGCATTGCGCGACCCTTGATGAGATAATCTTTGGAAAAATACGACATAATTTGTCATGGTGCTTGCGGAATGCCATGTAGTCTACTGTAGTAGACCAGTTTAATTTATCATTCCCTAAATTAATCTCTCTGACCTGACCATGGAAAAGTCATCATTCCTGTTCTGATTCAACAGCTCAGATATCCATGAGAAAACTGGTCTACTGTAGTTCAATATACAATGAACTATGCACTCTATAGTGGGTATGATGTTACCTCATTAAAAATGCAGTCTTGGCTGTTTATGCACATATCCTGTGGTTTTTACCAATTAAGCCGTTTGAATAGCCGTCCAGCGCGTATTATTTGCACAAGGTCCAATACAATGTACAGTACGCTTGACGTCGCGCACGTATACGCGATGGTTAAGCTGTCAAATGAAATCTGAATAGAGCTACCCCACGTGGGTTGGGTTCAGTGAACACAGTGGGTTGGGCTAATGCATAAACATGACGCTTGCCTATCTGTTATTGGTTAAGATTTACCACCCACATTGATTTTTACTTCATTAACATTCATCTCAGATTCGAGATGAAAGAGGTTGAGTCTATGTGTTAAGATATGGTGGGTCACACAGGTCATATCCAACTACCGCAGTCCTTTTTTCTCTGGGCAGGGCAGTCACTGGAGATGTGATGTGTTTCGTCATAGATTTTAAATGGTTTCATGCATGGAAACGTATGAATTGTTTATATAAAAAAAAAAAGGAATGCAGCGCAGTCTAAATGCCATGCAGTAAAATAAAACGTTGCGGCAATTCATGATTGACAACTAAAAATCGGTGTGTCGTTCGTATCCTCCGCTGTCAGTTTCTTATCCACTCACTACGTCCTCGCAAAAGCTTTGTGTTGATTACATAATGTGTTATGGCAAAATGCATAAGTACAACAGTGAAATAAATGAGTCCCGGAAATGAGTAGGGCAGCTAGGTTAGTACAAGGAACTTATACGTTGTCCTCATTCACAAACTGATACTATATCTGTCCAACGTATAAGGCTAAGATCGTACTGCAGAGTGCTGAAGGAATATTACACAGTCAAGAATAGGCTCAGTCACCTGTTGTTTGGGATCCCTCAGTCTCCCAAAACATCAAAACACCTAAGCGATGCACATATACTTACTTACGACTGTCTTTTATCTTATTACGCACACATAGTTTTGTCAACTTGCCTATAAAAGTCAAATTTTGCCAAATTTAATCTCTGTGCAATCCTATAATTCCCACATCACATCGTTATCAGCGATCATTTTTTATCCTGAAGTTTAGCTGGTTCCCATTATAAGTGTCATGCACATGCACAGTTAAAAATAATTGACCAGGAATCTGGGATCATTGAAACATCAACCGTTTCAAAATACGCAATGACAGTAAACTTAATGGCGAGCGGTCCAAATTTTGAGCCATACAAGTTTACGCGGTGAACTAAACCAGGGCAGGTTCTGGGGCGGGTTTCGATTCTTCTTCGTCTTACGTAACAGTATTGTTCTCCAAAAAACTAGTTGCTCTACCTATGGCGCTCTAGCTGAAATACAGCAGTAAATGTAAGCCTGTATTTTATCTAGAGTATCTCGAGCTATAGAAAAATGGCATTCCTTTACTTTAGTGTTTTTTATTTTTACATATATGTATTAAATAGCTGCCTTCTGCACTGGTTAGGGTTTATACATGTATAGGGTTATAGGGTTATAACACTGTACTTCCAGCGCAGCTAAACATGTAAGAATAAAAACCCCTAAAGTAAAGAAACGCCAGAAAAATTATTAAATTTGTGTACATCGTGGAACATTCAACTACGCTTGTAGCCTTGTTACTCCGCGACTTACACGCGCTACGCGCCCATATTGTAGGTATGCCAGGTGAATTCAAATTTGCCATCAAACTGCATCATTTTATATATCAAATTAAAGCCCTTGAGCTAAGAAAGCCAACACTGAAAACCTTTTTGTCATAGCACTTTCCGTAGCAAAGTTACATCTTGTCAAAGATTGACTTTCATCAAAAAAAGATTCTGCTAGCAAAATTCCCCAAAACAGCATTCGGGGGTGTTTCTAGATCTTAGTCTCATGACGATAGCACTTTTTTTTAATGGAACTGCTATCAAAATCTCTCTGAAATTCCATGTGCGAGTCTCTCATCACCAAAAAAAATCATATATTTGGGTCAAGTGAAGTATAGACAACATATTTATGAAGGTTTCTTTCTTAAAAAGCTTCTTTTAAATTTCAATGTAAATTTGTATTGCCGGTTTAGGCCATTTTGACTTAGACTGCCTAACTGGCCTGTATCTCGTTTAAATGCCAAAGTACGCCTGTAATACATACCTGTTTTTAATGACTTTGCAACAATGTTTCTATTGTCAGCAATAACAGCTTGCATTCACACTTTTGAGTTTATATGGTGAATTTTCGTACACATCATAAATAAGTGAAATCAGAATATCCTGAAAGGAATTTAGGTAACTAATTCAACGACACTGACCTCGCAACAGCTAATGTTTTCATGTAAACATGGCGTCATTAGACATTTTAGCCTACGTTTACAGTATCCTACTATCGGATCGTTGAAACAACGAAACCTCAATCCCGGCCTCATTCACGAATTCACTCACCTTCCTACACCACCAGTTGAAATAAAACTCGAAACATCCCGTGTTATTCCTCAAAACTACATGCACCTTCAAAAAAAAAAAATTGAAATCCTAGTAGAAATCCGTTATCGAAAATTGTTTGATATAAAACGTCACCAAAAGTAATTTTTCTGAAGAGTAGATACCGCGTGTCAAAATGGCGGCCGCAGTCGCATCCCCCCAGCTTTGTACGTGTACCCAGGTCACGGTATGTCTACGTGATTTAACAGTCAAGGTCAGAGAACAGCGCAACCTGTCTGCTGTCATGACGTAATATAATGGCTCCGCCCAATGAACGGCGCTGTCAATCATCCTTATTGCCTTTGTCGAACAGACTTTTACGCAGGTAAGAGCTCACGCTGTCCTCACTTTTAGGATCGACGAGCGTCAGGCCGATACAATCTGGTTGTGTAGGAGACTATCATCGTGATGCCCACGTTGGAACCATTGGATTACGGAAGAAATATTCATACCAGGACTGAAGCAAATGTGGCCATTTCTATGTTTGTACCGGGCAAGTACCGGACAATTTTCAACACGGAGCTAGCGGAAAATACTGCAAATTCGTCCAAGGTAAGCAAAGGGTTGGGGATCGCATTTTTAACTTTGCTTGACTAAACTGTTTCGGAGTTAAGGCACGCTAAAAGTAGACCATTTCGGGGCTGTATTTGGTGTACATGTGACGTTTTGAAAAGTGTAAAAAACGACCACTTATTCGCTATTGCTGAAGTATACCCCGAATCATGTACCAATACACAAGGTATTGGTACATGAGATCAGGTATAATTTTGACTGACTAGCAAATGTGTTAACTGAGGTTTCCCTGTGATACCTACATATTGCGAGGTTATCTGCGTACAACAGCTTACTACGCACAGCCACGCCAAGAGTATGTTCCACGATGTACACCAAATTATGTAATTTTTCTATAGCATGAACGATGAAGATGAGAGTGAGAAATCCATTGTTCATGTATGTTGTTGTTTTTTTAAGTAAGCTTACAACGTTTTTTCAAGTTAGAGCCAATATTTATTTATAGGATTAGTCTTGAAATAAAGTAGAATCATAAATTAAGTTTGTTCTTTTTGGCTAGTTAAGCAAAAGTTCAAATTTGATGTAATTTTTCACGCTGAAAAATTCGTCTACTTACATGAATTTGCAGCTCAAATTACCGGCTATGGATTTTGAATCTTCTTGGATAGGTCAAGGGTCACGTTTATAACCGGAAGTAAACAAACAGGCATGCGGAAGGAAAATAATATTATAAAATCAAGTTCAGTGAGTTCACTGAGTTGTTGAAAGTCAGAGCTGAAACTTTCAAAATACAGTTGTTTCAGCCGTCTACAACTGTTTTAGGGAATAGGATGATCGTCCCAAGACATGCAAGAACCAAGGTACGGTACTTCAATGGTTTGTAAAACCATTTGTGTTAACCGTGACCGTGTTCTTGCCGGGGTTCTTGCACGAGTGAGGTAAGCTTAAGCCTTAAAGTTAAAGCGGCGATCTTTTCCTTTAGACCACCCTCGCTATATAGGGACTAAATTATTACTTTTGCATCAAGGTTTAATTTTGCATCAAGGTTAAACAGTCGCCAAACACTTTGAAGTCAAGGTTTAATGTATTGGAAGGAGGGCAGGGCTTCGATAAATGAGGGAAATTATGGGGTAAAAAACAAGGTTAAAACAACTTTTTGAAAACAAGTAAAAACGGGTATTCTGCTAGGCAGCTTTTGTCTCAAAAAACAATTTAAAAACTATCGGAAAAGCAAGAAACATATCTTCGTTCAATCAGCATCACTTCCGTCACATAAAAAGATGATCAGGTGAGTGGAAAATGGCAAACAATTTGTGAAATGAGGGATTTTTTAAAAGAAAAATACAGCACGTTTTTGAAGAAATTCGCCATCTTTAATAATGCAAAATTGCGTCACGCAGTAAAAACCTGTCAAATGCGCTTTTAAATACTTTATACGCGAGCGTGAATCATCGTCAAAATGAGCGTAAATCAAGCGCTCGTGCTACGCGAATGTTTTGATGTTTGCATCACCGGCTGTGCATTCAGCTCTTTTACGTCAAAAACTGTGATAAAAACATGGATTTTGGAACAAAATAAAGCTTGTTCTAAGAAATAAAAGGTAGGCCTATGTTTGTATAGCTAAGAACATGTTTAACCTTGATGCAAAAGTTTAATTAGATAAATTCATAATTTTAACCTTATATAGCTCGGGTGGCCTAAAAGAAAAGATCGCCGTTAAAGCCATATTAGGGAGTGTTCATAAATACTTTGGTGGGGGGGGGAGGGGGCTGGAAAAGTTGGAACTGCGGACGTCAAAATTTTTTTGATCCCCCTAAAAAGGGTGGATTTTTTGGATCCCCCCTTTTTATGGTCTAAAAATTTTTGATCCCCCTTCATTTCCTAAAAAGAAACCAAAAATATACATCATTGAGGTCGTGCGCCATGAATTGGGGGCCAAATCAGGGTTGCCAAAAGATTTCAGCCCGAATCGCGGATCAAATAATCGAAAAGTCGCCCAATTTTTCTCTTAACCATTGGTTTCTATGGGGCAGGAAACTAGCGGAAGTCGCGGCTCGCGGGAGCCAATGTTGAAAATTCGCCCAATTTTTTTCATAACCATTGGTTTCTATGGGACCGGAAATTGTCAAAAGTCGCGGGGAAATTGGGCTACCAAATCGCGGGTTTGGCAACCCTGGGCCAAATGTGTTAGTACTGTTACATACTAAAAAATTCAACAATTTACATGTTTGTGTACTTAAACTGATCTAATTCATATTCTGTTCATCAAAACCCTATAAAATTATACATCACTGTAAAGCTTAGAGTACCAGGAACCCGGGGGGGCCACTGGTCATTGACAAGGGGGTATCATGCGTGGCCAAAAAATCACGTAAAAAGGGTCTTTTTTCACGATCAGGCACTGTACGTTAGGGTGATTCACAAAAAATGAAATTGGTATTTTTCAACGGGACACCCCCTCATTTTGTTCATTTTGTTAATAAAATCATACCTGCAAAATATGAAAAAAATTCAAAAAAGTTTAGGGGGTGCTACCGGTCAATGAACTTTTGTACACAAAGTCAATGGGATTTATGAGCCATTTTCTTTACAACACAAAAAAAAGCCATGTTAATTTTCCCTGATTGTGCCAAAAATATTTGATCATAGTGTGAGTAATGTCCTTAAAATAAATGCTAAAGAAAATTGTAAAAATGTTAACCCGCTTTCCAGAAAATTGCATTTTTGTGAAAACTGTTACACTTGGGGCAAGGCAGTTGCTGGAACAGCCAAAATATTATCATACTTGGCTAATATAAAGTTGTGTTTATGGGGCTCTAGTTCTTTCTTTTTTTTTAATGTTTTTTTTTTGTTGTTTCTTTGTTTGTTATTTGTATGTGTTTTTGATGTGTCAAAATGATTGAAATGTATGTAGGTTTGTAACTGTAAATTATGTTATTCAAGTGTTGAATGTGTGTAGGTTTGTAATTTTATGTAAGTGTAGTGTAATGTTTAATGTGTAATCCAGTATTAAATGTGTCTTAGCCACTCTAGCTCTTGTCACAAGTACCTTGCACAAGGTGTAGTTTTGAACTGGCCACTATCCAATGTTGTGACCCCAATAATAATTTATATACATTTCTTTTCAACCATGGTGAATCTAATCCTTCCTGTGGTCATTCAATTCAAACAATACAAATCTTCATCAGGTATGGCCATAATGACCACCCCTGATACAGATGTATGGATTTTGATAGTTACTATTACATAAGATTTCAAAAGCTGGTATCACCATTGGGGTAAACTAATATGTGAAGAATTTTAATCTTTTTTTTTTTTATCAACAGTTCAGTTCAATAAGGTATAAATTTGGGGTGCCTGGTGGGATTCCAGGGGATATCCCAGGGTATTCTTTTCTTGAGCTACACTCCCTCTGTCACTTTTGAAACATTTTTTATTATTACAGTCAACTATGAACTTTAATTTGGTAAAAAACCCATGTTTTCACAAAGTTAGGTATATCATTGAACATTTACTTCAGTTTTGCAAGCCTGGTAGACTTTTTAGGCCCTGAAATAAGCGTTTGAAATTTTTGACAAAAATTCCCATTGACTTTGTGTACAAAGTTCATTGACCGGTAGCACCCCTAAACTTTTTTGAATTTTTTTCATATTTTGCAGGTATAATTTTATTACCAAAATGAACAAAATGAGGGGGTGTCCCGTTGAAAAATACCAATTTCATTTTTTGTGAATCACCCTACTGTACGTACGTATCGTGAATAGGGTGTCAAAAACATGGAAATTAGAGAAAAAGGGTATCTTTTTCACAACAGATTTACGTATATTTAGGGTCCGTCCAGACTCCAGTCCTTCATAAGTTTCATGTCCTTCATTGTTTATCCCTAGACTTGACTGTGACTTTCTCTAAGTCCATAAAGATTGCCAACTTCGCCCAGCTGGCCCTGTTAATATTTGTCCATTAACCCATTCAATGCTACATAACCCTACATGGTGATGTACACATGCAGTACATTGTACATGCACAGCACGTGTATACTCTGATTTTAAGAGTTTCAATTCTCCTTTATAAAGTCAAAAGTTTCTCATTTCATTTTAAAATATTTTTACTATTATTTGAATTTTCTGTCTTGTATTATGGATAAAAATAAAGATTTTCAAGCTAATTTTCATGTTGTATACAATTATTTAACCACAAATATCTATGGTAGAGGATTGATTGATTTGACCTGTGACCTATTATCCACAAAATAAATAAATAAAAACATGCATGATTTTATCGTCAAAAGCATCATATTTTTGTCAGAATTTTGTCACAATAAGTGATCTTGATTTTATTTAAAAACAAATTTTAAACTTTTGAATAAATTGTGAAAACATCAAATGAATATTATAGTCAATTGCAGCAAACCTTTGACGAGCGCGACTACCGTGATGTTGCAAATTCGGCGCTAACAACGCGTACGGCGCACAGTTCATTCATAAATTTACACTCAGCAACAACATATCGCCTTAGCAGCCAATCAGAGACAAGTGCGTGTAACGCAGTAAATACGCTGATGTATCCTTACAATACGCGCCATCAAAGGTTTACTGCATTTTAGTATAAAAGGTAAGATGGATATGGTGCAGAATTAAAATACGTTTTTGGATTGGTATCAAATTCTGCAATCATACACGAATCCTGCAAGTCTTGGCTGAACTGAATGAGTACCATGCATCTCAGGCGCTATTTACAGACTTATTTTCATCCTAATACTTGATTCAACTTATGAAATAATACCACTATTATTCATCCGATTCCTTCCAGAAGTAGGCCTTAATTGTTGTCATTTTAAGCTTTTAAAATAAATTATTAATATTTATGCAGCTAAGTCATAAAAAAACCTGACCACTATTTTATGATTTTTGTCTCACTTTGAAACATGATTTGTAGGTCTATAATAATATTTGGAGAATGGAGAATAAATTGTCGAAACTTTAATAGGGCCTACAAAAATGATATAAAAACATTTCTTGACTTCTTTTTCTCTATTTTCTTTTCTTCATTGTTGTTTTTTCTTAAGAGTTTTGTAAATTTTCTTTTCATATAAATCCCTCTTAGGCTCTCTGATACTATAAATCAGCTTAAAATAATGTATCGTTTATTTTGTAATTTTAAAACAGCTCATATTCTGCCCTGGTAGCAGAGCCATGGAGCTTCAAGTATTAGGCCTATTACTTGCTTAGAGTGTCGAAAATATATGTTTTACTTGCTAAGGGGTAAAAAAACCGCCAATACTTGTTTAGGGTAGGATATTACACTTGTTATACTTATTTAGGGGTGTATTTTCAGTCGCTGCACATACTTGTTTAGGGTGCTTTTGAAACTCCATGGCCACGCATGATACCCCCTTGTCAATGACCAGTGGCCCCCCGGGGACCAGGAATACACACATACAATATTTGGTCAATATACAGGGTGCCACAAATGTCATATAGGGTGGAAAAGTTAAATTTTGGTTCAAAACGTATACGGTACAATTGTGTTCCTCTCTTATTTACTAATAAACACCTGGTCTGTTAAAACCTTTTTAGATGTGCTAATAACATTGAAGACTTTCAAAAAAAGCAAACTTGTAATGATGAGTTATGTTGCCTAACTGAGATACAGGGTGTTCAAAAGTCGTACAAAATGTTTATGATTTTTATTATATTTTCAATCAAAACTTTTTCCTTCATGCCCTACACAAAAACCAATGGCATATTTGAATTCCTCATCAAATTTCCTTCTAAGAAATTATAATTTTTACAGAAGTAGGGTAACTTATTCAAGAAATATGACATTCAGAACATTTCGGAGCATAAATGCATGCTTAGTGCAGTAACGTGTAGGAAAAGCCTAGAACCCATGACACAGAATGCAGCACATTTACAACAAATTAAACTAGCTTGCAGTAAAATTGGTCACATTACCTACTAGACATAAATACCAAAACAATGGTACATAATCCATCCCAATACCTTGCTGGGTTACGAAATTAGAGTAAACTAGATGGACCTAAAAGAGGAGACTGAATTTGACCTTAGATGACACCTGGATGACCCCAAAACAACCTTTCAATGACCGCCAAAATGACCGCCCAAAAATTTGGCTCTAAATGTTGACTGTACCCACCAAGTTTCATGCCCATATAGTAATTATACTAATTTGACTTCAGATGACCCCTGGTGACCCCAAAATGACCTTCCAAAAATTTGGCTCTAAATGTTAGCTGTACCACCAAGTTTCATGCCCATACGATAGTTTTTACTAATTTGACCTCAGATGACCCTGACCCCAAAATGACCTTCAAAAAAATTGGTTCTAAATGTTGACTGTACCCACCAAGTTTCATGCCCATACGACAGTTTTTACTAATTTGACCCTGGATGACCTCAGATGACCCCGAAATGACCTTCCAAAAATTTGACTCTGAATATTGACTGTACCCACCAAATTTCATGCCCATGCGACAGTTTTTACTAATTTGACCTCAGATGACCCCTGGGTGACCCTGGATGACCCCAAAATGACCTTAAAAAAATTAGGCTCTGAATGTTGACCCTCCAAGTTTCATGCCCATACGACAGTTTTTACTAATTTGACCTCAGATGACCCCTGGGTGAGCCCAGATGACCCCAAAATGACCTAAATGTTGATTGTTACCGTCCGCTACCAAGTTTCATGGCCATATGACTATTTTTGCTAATTTGACCTCAGATGACCCCTGCATGACCTCAGGAGACCTTGACCCACTAACCAATATAAACTTGTTCTGTCTGGGGTCAAGATGCACCCACCCACCAAGTTTGAGGAACGTGCGCCCCCCAGTCTCTGAGAAAAGAGGTAAATAATGAAAATGGGCCCTCTGACCTCAAATGACCTTTTACCTCAGTATATGACCTTGAACCTCACCCAAAAAAAAGTAGCCAGAGTTTTTGACCATGACCCACCTATCCTGAAAATCTGAAGTCAATCCGCCCATCCATGCCCGAGATGTCGCATCCGGACGGAAGCACGGACATTGCAAAAACAGTATGCCTCGCGGTGGAGGCATAAAAATAAATTTGAGAGGCACTAAAAATCAGTATTCCCAATACTTTAACACATGCCTCAACCATATTCGCCGCCACCCCTGACACTACTTTGTTTGAATTGCAATATCTCAACATGCTCAAGAAGGAAATGTAGTGTGAAGTTGTTACTTTCCAAAATGTTAGCTAGAGATAAATTAGAAACAAAATGATACCAAAACTAGTTCAGTACCCCTCTCCATTCTTGACATCTGGTATAGAATGTCCTGAAGAAAATGTAAAAATGTAACACCGCCACCTTTTCCTATACCCCAATTCATGACGCACGACCTTAAGGACTGAATTTTTTTTGATCCCCCCTTTTTTTTTAGGACCCAAAATTTTTTTGATCCCCCCAATATTTTCCAACCCCCCCACCAAAGTATTTATGAACATGTATAACATTTCTGTAAAAATAGATTATTATTTATTTTCCATTAAATGTTAGCTTTTACTGTTTAATTTTGAGCCGAACAAGTCAGCTAAAGCATAGAAAATTGGAATTTACTACTAGCGCCAATGCATGTTACTCCCGCTGTTGTAATACGGTATGGCCACATAATGTTTATGTACCAAAAGTTTCTTGCAGATTAATTCGTTTAGCAAAAATATCGCCAAATTTGAATTTCGTTCTGGTATATCAGAACGAAATTACAACAGTGGCCTATGGAGCAGTGTAATACACATAATCCTGCGTAACTCGCAAACGCAAAAATCGGAATCAACTGATATTTTGGGAATATTAAAACTGTGTTCGTGGATATCTACTGAAAAATGTCATAAAAAGAGGATGCTAGGATCAAAAAATCCTCCTTTAATGTACGATCTTTTTTCAGATGTATACCTTCATTTTTTTTTTTTTTTTTTTTTGGCATATTGGTAAAACTTATACACATATGTTCCAACTTACATGTACATACATGTAGAGCAAAACTTCAAATTTGCCCTATTTGTAGTAAAACAGGATGATTCTCTGTTGGTCCGACATATTATCATAATTTTTTATTTTAGATTATGATAATGTGTCGGAACGATCTCAAATCTTAATCTCCTACGAAGCCAGTTTGGTTACGCTCCCTCCACACATGTACCGAAAGTTTGACCACCACAAAAATCCTGTATTTTATGGGCCCAGCTAAAAAGTTATGAAAAACATATAAGATAACACATTATACTGGGAAACTTGAGTCATTTGTAA